>NW_028301042.1:0-742500 GCF_049000335.1 Polistes dominula
CCCTGACGCAACCCTGACGCAACCCTGACGCAACCCTGACGCAACCCCTGACGCAACCCTGACGCAACCCTGACGCAACCCTGACGCAACCCTGACGCAACCCTGACGCAACCCTGACGCAACCCCTGACGCAACCCTGACGCAACCCTGACGCAACCCTGACGCAACCCTGACGCAACCCTGACGCAACCCTGACGCAACCCTGACGCAACCCTGACGCAACCCTGACGCAACCCTGACGCAACCCTGACGCAACCCTGACGCAACCCTGACGCAACCCTGACGCAACCCTGACGCAACCCTGACGCAACCCTGACGCAACCCTGACGCAACCCTGACGCAACCCTGACGCAACCCTGACGCAACCCTGACGCAACCCTGACGCAACCCTGACGCAACCCTGACGCAACCCTGACGCAACCCTGACGCAACCCTGACGCAACCCTGACGCAACCCTGACGCAACCCTGACGCAACCCTGACGCAACCCTGACGCAACCCTGACGCAACCCTGACGCAACCCTGACGCAACCCTGACGCAACCCTGACGCAACCCTGACGCAACCCTGACGCAACCCTGACGCAACCCTGACGCAACCCTGACGCAACCCTGACGCAACCCTGACGCAACCCTGACGCAACCCTGACGCAACCCTGACGCAACCCTGACGCAACCCTGACGCAACCCTGACGCAACCCTGACGCAACCCTGACGCAACCCTGACGCAACCCTGACGCAACCCTGACGCAACCCTGACGCAACCCTGACGCAACCCTGACGCAACCCTGACGCAACCCTGACGCAACCCTGACGCAACCCTGACGCAACCCTGACGCAACCCTGACGCAACCCTGACGCAACCCTGACGCAACCCTGACGCAACCCTGACGCAACCCTGACGCAACCCTGACGCAACCCTGACGCAACCCTGACGCAACCCTGACGCAACCCTGACGCAACCCTGACGCAACCCTGACGCAACCCTGACGCAACCCTGACGCAACCCTGACGCAACCCTGACGCAACCCTGACGCAACCCTGACGCAACCCTGACGCAACCCTGACGCAACCCTGACGCAACCCTGACGCAACCCTGACGCAACCCTGACGCAACCCTGACGCAACCCTGACGCAACCCTGACGCAACCCTGACGCAACCCTGACGCAACCCTGACGCAACCCTGACGCAACCCTGACGCAACCCTGACGCAACCCTGACGCAACCCTGACGCAACCCTGACGCAACCCTGACGCAACCCTGACGCAACCCTGACGCAACCCTGACGCAACCCTGACGCAACCCTGACGCAACCCTGACGCAACCCTGACGCAACCCTGACGCAACCCTGACGCAACCCTGACGCAACCCTGACGCAACCCTGACGCAACCCTGACGCAACCCTGACGCAACCCTGACGCAACCCTGACGCAACCCTGACGCAACCCTGACGCAACCCTGACGCAACCCTGACGCAACCCTGACGCAACCCTGACGCAACCCTGACGCAACCCTGACGCAACCCTGACGCAACCCTGACGCAACCCTGACGCAACCCTGACGCAACCCTGACGCAACCCTGACGCAACCCTGACGCAACCCTGACGCAACCCTGACGCAACCCTGACGCAACCCTGACGCAACCCTGACGCAACCCTGACGCAACCCTGACGCAACCCTGACGCAACCCTGACGCAACCCTGACGCAACCCTGACGCAACCCTGACGCAACCCTGACGCAACCCTGACGCAACCCTGACGCAACCCTGACGCAACCCTGACGCAACCCTGACGCAACCCTGACGCAACCCTGACGCAACCCTGACGCAACCCTGACGCAACCCTGACGCAACCCTGACGCAACCCTGACGCAACCCTGACGCAACCCTGACGCAACCCTGACGCAACCCTGACGCAACCCTGACGCAACCCTGACGCAACCCTGACGCAACCCTGACGCAACCCTGACGCAACCCTGACGCAACCCTGACGCAACCCTGACGCAACCCTGACGCAACCCTGACGCAACCCTGACGCAACCCTGACGCAACCCTGACGCAACCCTGACGCAACCCTGACGCAACCCTGACGCAACCCTGACGCAACCCTGACGCAACCCTGACGCAACCCTGACGCAACCCTGACGCAACCCTGACGCAACCCTGACGCAACCCTGACGCAACCCTGACGCAACCCTGACGCAACCCTGACGCAACCCTGACGCAACCCTGACGCAACCCTGACGCAACCCTGACGCAACCCTGACGCAACCCTGACGCAACCCTGACGCAACCCTGACGCAACCCTGACGCAACCCTGACGCAACCCTGACGCAACCCTGACGCAACCCTGACGCAACCCTGACGCAACCCTGACGCAACCCTGACGCAACCCTGACGCAACCCTGACGCAACCCTGACGCAACCCTGACGCAACCCTGACGCAACCCTGACGCAACCCTGACGCAACCCTGACGCAACCCTGACGCAACCCTGACGCAACCCTGACGCAACCCTGACGCAACCCTGACGCAACCCTGACGCAACCCTGACGCAACCCTGACGCAACCCTGACGCAACCCTGACGCAACCCTGACGCAACCCTGACGCAACCCTGACGCAACCCTGACGCAACCCTGACGCAACCCTGACGCAACCCTGACGCAACCCTGACGCAACCCTGACGCAACCCTGACGCAACCCTGACGCAACCCTGACGCAACCCTGACGCAACCCTGACGCAACCCTGACGCAACCCTGACGCAACCCTGACGCAACCCTGACGCAACCCTGACGCAACCCTGACGCAACCCTGACGCAACCCTGACGCAACCCTGACGCAACCCTGACGCAACCCTGACGCAACCCTGACGCAACCCTGACGCAACCCTGACGCAACCCTGACGCAACCCTGACGCAACCCTGACGCAACCCTGACGCAACCCTGACGCAACCCTGACGCAACCCTGACGCAACCCTGACGCAACCCTGACGCAACCCTGACGCAACCCTGACGCAACCCTGACGCAACCCTGACGCAACCCTGACGCAACCCTGACGCAACCCTGACGCAACCCTGACGCAACCCTGACGCAACCCTGACGCAACCCTGACGCAACCCTGACGCAACCCTGACGCAACCCTGACGCAACCCTGACGCAACCCTGACGCAACCCTGACGCAACCCTGACGCAACCCTGACGCAACCCTGACGCAACCCTGACGCAACCCTGACGCAACCCTGACGCAACCCTGACGCAACCCTGACGCAACCCTGACGCAACCCTGACGCAACCCTGACGCAACCCTGACGCAACCCTGACGCAACCCTGACGCAACCCTGACGCAACCCTGACGCAACCCTGACGCAACCCTGACGCAACCCTGACGCAACCCTGACGCAACCCTGACGCAACCCTGACGCAACCCTGACGCAACCCTGACGCAACCCTGACGCAACCCTGACGCAACCCTGACGCAACCCTGACGCAACCCTGACGCAACCCTGACGCAACCCTGACGCAACCCTGACGCAACCCTGACGCAACCCTGACGCAACCCTGACGCAACCCTGACGCAACCCTGACGCAACCCTGACGCAACCCTGACGCAACCCTGACGCAACCCTGACGCAACCCTGACGCAACCCTGACGCAACCCCTGACGCAACCCTGACGCAACCCTGACGCAACCCTGACGCAACCCTGACGCAACCCTGACGCAACCCTGACGCAACCCTGACGCAACCCTGACGCAACCCTGACACAAACTCTGACTAAACCCTTACACAAACTCTGACTAAACCCTTACACAAACTCTGACTAAACCCTTACACAAACTCTGACTAAACCCTTACACAAACTCTGACTAAACCCTTACACAAACTCTGACTAAACCCTTACACAAACTCTGACTAAACCCTTACACAAACTCTGACTAAACCCTTACACAAACTCTGACTAAACCCTTACACAAACTCTGACTAAACCCTTACACAAACTCTGACTAAACCCTTACACAAACTCTGACTAAACCCTTACACAAACTCTGACTAAACCCTTACACAAACTCTGACTAAACCCTTACACAAACTCTGACTAAACCCTTACACAAACTCTGACTAAACCCTTACACAAACTCTGACTAAACCCTTACACAAACTCTGACTAAACCCTTACACAAACTCTGACTAAACAAAAAAAAAAAAAAAAAAAAAAAAAAAAAAACATATACTCAAACTCTGAAAAAACCTTAAAAAAACATATACACAAACTCTTAAAAAAACCCAAAAAACATATACACAAACTTTTAAAATACCCAAAAAAACATATACACAAACTTTTAAAATACCCAAAAAAACATATACACAAACTTTTAAAATACCCAAAAAAACATATACACAAACTTTTAAAATACCCAAAAAAACATATACACAAACTTTTAAAAAACCACAAAAAAACAAATACACAAACTCTAAAAAAACCCAAAAAACATATACACAAACTCTTAAAAAACAACAAAAAAACATATACACAAACTCTTAAAATACCCAAAAAAACATATACACAAACTCTTAAAATACCCAAAAAAACATATACACAAACTTTTAAAATACCCAAAAAAACATATACACAAACTTTTAAAATACCCAAAAAAACATATACACAAACTCTGAAAAAACCCAAAAAAACATATACACAAACTCTTAAAATACCCAAAAAAACATATACACAAACTCTGAAAAAACCCAAAAAAACATATACACAAACTTTTAAAATTCCCAAAAAAACATATACACAAACTTTTAAAATACCCAAAAAAACATATACACAAACTTTTAAAATACCCAAAAAAACATATACACAAACTTTTAAAATACCCAAAAAAACATATACACAAACTCTTAAAAAACCACAAAAAAACAAATACACAAACTCTAAAAAAACCCAAAAAAACATATACACAAACTCTTAAAAAACAACAAAAAAACATATACACAAACTCTTAAAATACCCAACAAAACATATACACAAACTCTTAAAATACCCAAAAAAACATATACACAAACTTTTAAAATACCCAAAAAAACATATACACAAACTTTTAAAATACCCAAAAAAACATATACACAAACTCTGAAAAAACCCAAAAAAACATATACACAAACTCTTAAAATACCCAAAAAACATATACACAAACTCTGAAAAAACCCAAAAAAACATATACACAAACTTTTAAAATTCCCAAAAAAACATATACACAAACTCTGAAAAAACCCAAAAAAACATATACACAAACTTTTAAAATACCCAAATAAACATATACACAAACTCTGAAAAAACCCAAAAAAACATATACACAAACTCTTAAAAAACCACAAAAAAACAAATACACAAACTCCTAAAAAACCCAAAAAAACATATACACAAACTTTTAAAATACCCAAAAAAACATATACACAAACTCTTAAAAACCCACAAAAAAACATATACACAAATTCTAACTACACCCAAAAAAAAACATAAACACACAAACTCCTAATAAACCCAATAAAAAAAAAAAATAAATAAATAAATTGATACACACATACTGACTTAACCCTCGCGCGCGTGAATATTAACACGCACAAACACATAATGAACGAACCCCTGCGCGTGACCTTGACCCACATAATGAATGAAACTCGCGCGCGACCTTGCCCTGGATGTCCTTGACCTTCGATGACCTTGACCTGTAAAATCGGCTACAGGCACGGCCTCACGATTGATTGCCACCCCATTAACTAGAGACCAGGCCCCCTCTAATACTAGAAGACCCCCAATTTTCTTATTCTAATTCTTTACTACTACTACTACTATTATTTCATGCTTCTACTATTTCATACTTCTACTACTACTACTATTTCATGCTTCTACTACTACTACTACTATTTCAAGCTACTACTACATGCAACTACTACTACTACTCCTCATCATCCCATTTTCCAAAGGCTGTCATTCTCAAGAGCAAGCTGAATACAACGCTCAGGCCTAAGCGTGTATTGCAACCTGCTCCTGAGCGCAGCCACAGGAGTACTCTGCTCCTGCAGAGTCGGGGTCGCACCCCGATGCGTTGAAATCCACGCGCTTTGCACCTCCCTTTATACTAAATCGGCTATCCCAACGCTACCGAGTTCAAGACGCCATCTCGTAATTATATATGCAAATGAACTGTACAGCTGACATACATCAAGTTGTAATGGCTTCTCCCTCTTGTCAATCTCGCATGACATCCATTACTTTACTTTAAAATAACATTGCCTTTTATTTTTTTTTTATTCTATCTTATTATATACACAAGTGCAAATATTCTTGTTGATGTTGTTGTTTAAAATCTTTTATAAACTAATGTGCAGTGGTCGTCTACTTATTATAATATAATAAAAATCTATTATCATGTGTAGTGATTTATTTCTTCTTAAAGTAACATAACAACCAGACGTGACATTGCCTATTAAAAAAAAAAAGTTAATAATTTTCATTATACGTTATTACACATATATGTCTACAAGTAAAGTGGTATTTTTCTTATGCTAACATATCCATACTTAGTGAAATGATTTGCTATTTTAATTACATATAACCTCTCTCTCAAGTGCAATGGTTTTCTATTTAACTTTTTACATAACCTTTAGTGCAATGGTTATTAAATTAACACGTTCCGTTCATTATATGTACAACTCACGTGGTTATTACATAATTATTTAATATTCTAAAAGGTTTGTGTTTATAATAAATTCAATTCTCTATTAAAATGTTCATGCATTAAAAAAAATTCCTTATACGACAAAAAACACATAAATTTGGTTTATAATTAAATTTTACAAATATTAATAATGACATATAATGGTTGGTTTCATTAAAGGAAAATTTCAATGGCTTGGATGATAGGATAGGTGACAAAAAAGAAATAAAATTTGACACGAAACGTGGTAATCCAAAGTAACCTAAAGTGTGCAATGGTATACTTTGTAAGTCGACAAGTAACCTTCTTTAAAGTGCAATGGTATACTTTTCCTGTCGACCTGTCCACCTGTACAGTGCAATAATATTCTTTTTACATTTACATAATAATAGTAAGTACAATGATATTCTTCTTAAGTTAACATAATAATACTAATAATAATAGTAAGTACAATGGTTTTCTTTTGTAGATCACAAACACAAATCCAATGGTTTTCTTCTTAAGCAGATATCTAACATCAAGTTAAATGGATTTCTTATTAAGGAAATATCAAACGTCAAGTCCAATGGTTTTTTTTCTTCACAAGATATCAAACATCAAGTCCAATGGGTTTCTTCTTAAGGTGATTTGGTGATCACTGCAAAAAAAGAGAAGAGAATAAGAAAAGAATTATTATAAATAAAAACAATATTATTCACTTAATTATGATTGCATCACTGTAAGAAATTTTGTTAATTAAATACTTTACACTTTACTACACAATACTTTACACAAAAGCACAATGTGACAGCAGGTAGCCATCTTGAATTTGTCCTAGAGATGTTTTCTTTCGTCGTCTAGATGGCGATACATATTCTCTCTACCAGTCGGTAACTAAAGTAAAAATTTATGTAAACTTATACAAAAATTAATTACATTATATAAATTCACGTTTTATATGACAAAAATAAATGTATATTAAACAATATTATAATACTTACTTCTTTAAACAACATCCTATTTCCATTATAAAATACATGATGGTATTTCTACAAAAAAAAACACAAATGAATTCATTCAAATATATACATTTTTATGCTCTTAGTCTATTCCTAATAAAATAAGTCTACATTAATAAATTTAGTACATATAGTAAGAACTGCAAACATTAGAATGTAATTAACCATTTCTTTTCTTAATTTGTGATAACTAGGAAACATTTTTTCTATCTAATATTCTTATCATAAAATATTACTACTCTATATATGGTTTGCTTCTAGTGCAAGTATAAACAGTGACATAACCACAACTGCAATGATTTTCTATTTCAGTTAACATAACTTCAAATTCAATGGTATTTTAAACTTTCTATTTCAAAAATATTTCTTTTATCTGCTAAAATGTATATATGTTAATAATGAATTCAATTGTCTAATAAAATATTTCTATTAAAATGTTCATGCATTATAAATAAAAAAAAAAATACCTTATACGACCAAAAAAAAAATATAAGTTTCTTAACTTGTAACATTTACAATAATTAATACTTACATGTAATGGTTGATTTTATTAAAGGAAAATTAAATGGCTTGGATGATAGGATAGGTGATAAAAAAGAAATAAAATTTGACACAAAACGTGGTAATCCAAAGTAACCTAAAGTGTGCAATGGTATACTTTGTAAGTCGACAAGTAACCTTCTTTAAAGTGCAATGGTATACTTTTCCTGTCGACCTGTCCACCTGTACAGTGCAATAATATTCTTTTTACATTTACATAATAATAGTAAGTACAATGATATTCTTCTTAAGTTAACATAATAATACTAATAATAATAGTAAGTACAATGGTTTTCTTTTGTAGATCACAAACACAAATCCAATGGTTTTCTTCTTAAGCAGATATCTAACATCAAGTTAAATGGATTTCTTATTAAGGAAATATCAAACGTCAAGTCCAATGGTTTTTTTTTCTTCACAAGATATCACACATCAAGTCCAATGGTTTTTTCTTCTTCACAAGATATCACACATCAAGTCCAATGGTTTTCTTCTTAAGCTGAATTGCCGAGCACTAATCACTAAAAAAAAAGAATAGTATATGAACACTGAATTATTATTGTAAATAAAAACAATATTATTCACTTAATTAAAGCATCACTATTGAATTTTTTGTAATTAAATACTTAACTTTATTGCACGTGGCAGTATACAATGGCAGGTGGCCATCTTGATTGTGTCCAAGCGCGATGTATTTTCTTTCGTCTAGATGAAGAAACATATTGTACTTGTCGGTAAGTGAATTAAATATTTCCATCATTTGATGATAACAGCATAATTTTACCAGTCGGTACAATGAAGTAATAGCTAGTACCGCTGCTAGATGGCGATACATATTCTCTTTACCAGTCGGTGATAAAATACTAATTTCCTAATAAACATTTTTATTAATTGATTAAAAAGTTAATAAAATCCTAATCATTTATACTATATGATAACAAAATAAATGTATTTGAATAGTATTATAATATTTACCTCTTTACATATTTTTGTCTAGATAAGTTTTTAATAATAGCATCTGCATATTCTTTTTCCATAATAATAGTAATGAAATGAAATACCTTGCAAAACAAGTTATTTTTTAACAAATACATCAATTTTTCTTATCAGCCAATGGAAAAAAAGTAATATCTTCTATTATCGTATGTACATAAAACTTGATAAAAAATTTTGACATGAATTGAATGTCGGAAATATAATAATGTATTTGCCACGTGTGTTATCCATATATCTTGTGATGATAACTAAGATATACATTTCTTCTCGTATTCTTTTGATAAAATATTACACTATATACATATATTATTTTCTCGCAGTGCAAGTATGATAAGAACACAGAGTGCATTAAAACTGGAATTGCGTGCAGAATTGAAGTGATGGTTAAAAAATCCCTCATGACTGTATGGGATATTTGGTTATGGATGGAGTCATAGGATTGCGTGGAAAGTTGAAGTGATGGTTTAAGAAAAACCCTCATGATCGTGTGGATTCTCTCCTTTTGAATGGTGTCATTGGTGTGCGTGGAAAGTTGGTGTGATGGAATTGCATGTAAAGTTGTTTTGCTAAGAAAAGGGACAGAAATGTTTAGATAATGCATAAAGTTAAGAGACAAACTAATCCACACATATATTTTAATAATTAGTAAAATTTCGTATAACAAAATACATATAGATGTACCTTAGTAGTAACTAATATTTGTTAAAATAATTTGATATAATGAGAACATCCTGAATTCATCTATATATATTCAGATTTAATAAAGAAAATTACTTTCCTTTGGTTATGACGTAATACTATTGTACCACACACCAATACATCCCATTTGTAACTATTTTCATCCAGAATTGGCAATCACTAATCACTAAAAAGAGAAGAGAATATGAAAAGAATTATTCTAAATACAAAATAATATTCTTTTGATTATGATTGCATCACTATTGCATTTCTTTAATTAAATATTTAATAGTGCACGTGGTAGTACACGACACGGCAGCCATCTTGATTTTTTCCTCAGCAATGTGTTGCCCGCGAAAATTCAAATAATAAGAAATGTTTTTTTATCATTAATCCGTAACCACAAAATTAATTATAATAATAACAATACTTTTATTATCTGAAACAATATTTATTTTCAAGTGTGTTTATGTAATATTTTAAAAATAAGTCATAAATATGTTTTTAGTAACAAATTAAATATGTCATTTTGTTGTTGTTCAGTTAATAGAAGTCGATTACTGTAACATGAATTACTACTACATATAATTGTACATGCATCGAAATATTTTGTTACATAATAATTAATTTTCCATGAAATTATATTCTTATGGTCACGCATGAGAATTAATGTAATATTTTTAACTATATATATAATACACTATCATCACATCAACATATATCTATGTATAGTTTATGCAAAACACTAATGTATTATAAGAAAAGAAATATATGTGTATATATAGAGTATATATTAATGATGATCATGATTGAATTTTTCTTAAGGAAGATGCTGATGATGATGATGATGATCTAACATAAAAGACACAGTCATTTTTATTAACTGATTAAAAATTAATAAAATCTTAATCATTTACTATATGATACAAATAAGTGTATTTTAATAGTATTATAATATTTACTTCTTTTTCTAACTAAATTATTATATTTACCTCTTAACATATTATTGTCTAGATTATTTTTAATCAGAGCAGCTGCATTCTATTCCCATAATAATTCACATGAAATTCCTTGCAAATAAGATATTTATTAACAAATACATCAATTTTTCTTGTCAGCCAATGAAGAAAACATATCTTCTATTACCGTGTACAAAACTTTGTAAAAGATATTCTTCTATAATAGAGTTACCTTACATAATGTATTTGCCACTTGTTTTCTTATTTTGTGATAACTAAGATACATGTGTTCTGGTATTCTTTTGATAAAATATTACTACATATGGTTTTCTCGCAGTGCAAGTATGATAAGAACAGTGCATTAAACAATCTTTCATAGTTGTAGTATTGTTTTATTCTTCTTATCAATTTTGATAATAATGAGTAGACACTTCTAGTCAAATTATTTAACTCCCCTGTGGAATGTATTAGTTTATTAATCAGTTTAATATAGGTTTGTCTTTTACAAATACAAGATTGCAATGCTTACCTTTTGACACATTCTTGTCTTGATTATTCTTTGTTACTGCAGCTGCATTCTATTTACATAATATTATAGAATAAAACTCTTTTTCGGATTACATAATCAATGCAAATCTTCTAATCGTTAGTCGTAAGAAAATGAAATATATATCCATTGATCCAATGGTGTAATGTACTCTTCTTCTCTTGGGTATGACGTTCTTGGATTGGAATTTAAAATATAGATCTGCATGCTGATCTGATTTAAAAATATTTTAAAAAGTAGTTTATATAAATACCAAAATAAGTTTGAAGAGAGAAAATGTTTAGATAATGCATAAAGTTAAAAGACAAAATAATCCATATATTTTAATAATTAGTAGAATTTCGTATAAACAAAATATATAAGTTACTTACTAGTATTTGTTATAATAATTTAATAAAAAGAACGTCTGGAATTCATCTGCATTCTCGGATTTAATTAAGAAAATCATTTTTCTTAGGTTATAACATAACACTGTCCCACAGCACTTTATCCAGTTTAATTATTTTCATCCAGAATTGGCGATCACTTAATAAAGAATATGAAACGAATTATTATAAATAAAAAATATTATTCACTTGATTATTGCATCACTAAAAGGATTTTTTTAATTAAATACTTTACACTGCACATAGCCTGTATTTATGGTATTCAAAGTACATTGACAGGTAGCCATCTTGATTTTATCCTAGTGATGTTTTATCTTTTGTCTAGATGGCGAAACATATTCTACTAATCGGTAAGATATAGTAACATTTACTTCCGCTAGATGGCAGCCTAAATTTACTAGTCGGTACAGTGAAGTAATATCTAGTACCGATAGGTGGCGATACACATTTTACCAGTCGGTAATAAAATATAGTTAACGCACACACTATATGTTTTTATTAATTGATTAAAAATAAATGCAACTCCCCATTCAATTATTATATGATAAAAGTAAGTTTATTTTAATAGTATTATAATATTTACCTCTTCTTCTAACAAAATTATTATATTTGCCTCTAACATATTATTGTCTAGATTATTTTTAGTCAGAACAGCTGCATTCTATTCACATAATAATTCACATGGAATTCTTAGCAAGGAAGATATTAATTTATATAAATACATAAATTTTTCTTGGCAGTCGATGAACAATAATATCTTCCATCATCGTTTAGAAAACCTGGTAAAAGATTTTGTACAAGAATAGAATTTTCTAATATAATGTAATTGCCTTTTGTTTTTCTAATTAGTGATAACTAGGATGCATTCCTTCTGCTAATCTTTTGATAGAATATTGCTGCATATGGTTTCTTCCAAGTGTAAGTATAATAAAAACAGTACATTCAAAAATCTTTCATTGTTGCAATATTGTTGGATTCTTCATATCATTCTTGATAGTAATGAGTAGACACTTCCAGTTTACCTCCCTTGTTGTAGGAATCAGTTATTAACTTCTACCCTACGAACTTTTCAGAAATACCCTACTCTACAAGGGTAGTGTATTATGTTGTATGTTCATAGTGACGTCTATGAACAGTCAACGTCAATGTTCAGGAGATCTTGGAACCGAGATGGTATATAAAGTGAGCTTGATTTATTATGAGAGTAGGGGTAAGGATGGGGGATTAAGCGATATCGTGCGATAGATCCATTATAAAATATTGTTTTTTTGCTCGTTATTGATTCATTTTAGATTAAAAAAAAATTTTTTTTAAATAAACAAGATATAATTTGTATAAATATACAACGATGCATTTAGTTATGTATTTATGTATATAAATGTATGTGTAATATGTACGTAGGTGCAGATATGCGATCAGCTTAATCCCCTATTTACGATTAGTTTAAAAACAAAATTTGTGTATAACCGAACGAGATCGTTCCATATATGCGTAGATTCAAATTTACGTAATTAAGACAAACAAAATTTAAAATAACATACAAAGAGATTAATAATTCTATTCGTTGCAGTACTAATATGAGTATTTATGTATTATAATAACATAATACGATCCTGTGCCTTATGTTTAAAATGATTAGCATTTAATCATTGTCCGAAAAGAAATAAATACAAAATAATAAAAAGAAACATCGATTATTAAAATAAAACAAGCTTAAATGCGTGTATTATGCGGAAATAATAATTATTAAAAAATAATAACAATTTTTATGCTAAAATGTATTTTTATTCTTGTTTGTATTTATTTCTCGTTTCAATTCCGCTTAATACAGGCTTTTTTTTTTAAATAGAAACGTGATAACTGGCTATATTTTTTCATATACATATAAAAAACTATACAATCCTTACTCTTTCTCTCTTTCTCTCTCTCTCTCTCTCTCTCTCTCTCTCTTTTCATTTCATTTCCCTTAAGTTTTACACGTTTACGTTTACGTTTGAATTTCAAGTATTTTCTTACACTATTTTTTATCTATTTATTTTAATTTATATTATTTCTTTATTTTTATTATCAGTTCTGTTCGGTTATATATTCATATATAATAATTAAATAATTAATATGTTTGAAAAAAACAATTAAGAACAAATTTAGCACAGACAAACACGCGTTCGAAACGTTTTATTATTTTATTATTATTATTATTATTATTTTTTTTTTGTTTTCTTTAATCGTAGAATCAGAGAAAGGTGATAATGATGATCAATCGTGGTATAATTTTTGATACTGGTATTGATAATTTAACCCTGATCGTATACGCATGTTTTCATTTATTTTTTTATATCAAATTGTGCAAGTGAGAATAATAATTGCCTAATATTGATACAACGAAACAAATGTTCAAATAATATTATATCGATTCGAACTATGCAATAAAATTAATTCATTATTCCTACAAAATTAGAATAATTTAAAATTAAACAAAAATTCATTTGATTCGCTTCTATTGTTAATTATTTTACGTTATGTACTTATATATTATCAAATATAAAAAATTAATTGAAAAATAAATATAAGAACAATGGCACAATTTTTCTTGCCATAATGATTTAAATTACAATCGATGATCGATTATTCTTAAGCACCATATATATATATATGGATTATAATACTATTACTATAGCTATTTTATTAACATTAAATGTATATTATGCACAAATGCTGTTCGAGATTATGTGTATTTAATCTTAATAACAAGATATTTATTTTGTTTGAGAGAAAACAAACATTTCTTTTTCATTTTTTTTTCTTATAGTTCACGATGTTGTTTTATTTTCCGTTAAAAATAAAAAATAAAAATTACTGTAATCGTACTTATTTCTAAAATTTATTTCTATACTACCATCAAGTTTTTAATTTGTACAAAATATTTTTATTTTCTTTTATTTTTCTTTTATCTAGTATTTAATTTTAAAATGCATTATTAACTTTGTAGTTTCAAATTTGTAGCTTACATTGTTTATTACATATTAAAACAAAATTAAACTAGATAAATCAGTCAAATAAAAGACGTACACAAGTTCAACTCGTTTTTTTTTCTCTCTCAAACACGTTTTTTAAAACAATAAAGTGGACGTATTGATACATATACAAGAAAAAATAGAAAAATTATTACTGTCGATTAAAATTTCCTTAATAAAAAAATGGGTACTATAATTTTATTTATTTACTATTTTCTATTGTCTTCTAAAAAAGAAGAAAAAGGATTTCAAAAGTCAACGCGAATGGAAATTAGTGTTTCCATGTAAATCAAACCTATTTTATATACAAATTATGTCGTACAAAAATCAACCGTTTTAAAGAAATTTACACATAGAAACTAAAAAATCATTATTATTTTTATATATTTATCTAAATATCAATAGACAATAATGATAATGATAATGATAATGATAATGATAATGATAATGACAATGATAATGGTAATGATAATAATAATAATAATAATAATAATAATAATAATAATAATATAACAATTGTTATAAACACAGGACAACAGTTTGCCTACAATAATGCATACCTTTGTTAAAAATAATGCAGTACCCGTTATTAGTAATAGACATTTTTTTCTCATTTTTCGTTTTCTCTTTATAAACAATTACTGTATTTGTATCGTCACTGTTATAATTATAAATTCTTATATTATGCATTTAGATAACATTTCATTTGAAAACGTAGTATTTTATTAATTGCTGTTAGGAGAAAGGGTTTCAAGGGCCTCAATAATAAAAAATCTTCACTTTGATAATTCATTATTTTTATCACGTTTCTTAAATCTGAAATTTTTCTTTTTCCTCTTTACATATACGTATATATATATATATATATATATATATATACATATATATATAAGCGTATATGATAAGCGTTCCAAATCGTTATGAAACAGTTGTATTTTTATATTTAAAAGATTTTAATAAGTTTGATTATAGAATAATATAAATTAAAATAAAAAATATATATATATATATATATATTGGCCTATGTATATATACATATACATATACGTAAACATATATATATAGGCAAATTAACTTATATCATGAAACAGATATTAAAATTCCAAATCCAACTTTTTAATTGGTTGTAATAATTATTTTTTTTTGTGTTTTTCTTCTTTCCATTCTTTTTGATTTCTATAAACTTTCGATGTGATTTCGTTTCAAAAGTTTGTAGAATCCACTTTCCCTAATATTTTCAACAAGTTAAAACTAAGTTATTAACAAACAGCGTATGTTTATATTTATGCAGGACTTAACGTCTGCATCAGTAGACGACGTTTATTGTATGCATGTATTTCGTGTATTTGCGTGTTTTGTGTATATGTGTGTGCTTGTATGTGTGCAATCGCACGCGTACGTGTATGTGTGTGCGTGTACAAAGTGTAAACGCTAACAAAGAGTCACTCGTGCGTCGCATATACGACGGGTCAAGAAGTGTTATGGTTTAAACTTAACCAAAGGTATGCTTTTCGATTGCAAGCACTTATCACACACCCACTCGGCGTAAATTTCAGCAGTTAATAGTTGATAGGCTGTCTCTGATAACCCTGTGCATCCTCTGAAATATGATAATTATAATATTTAATTTTATTTTTTTATTTTATAATTTTGTAAAAAAAAAAAAGAAAAAAAATCTATCGATATGTTTTAATCCCCCTGGTACTACAACAACGATTATAATAGGCTTTGTGGTAACGCAAATATAAGAAATACAAAATATCAAATCAAACATAATCATCAAACATAAAACGCAAAGCTCAGCAGTGAAATCATATTGCAAAGAATTAATGTTTACTATGATTAGTTAATTGGTTTGATCAGAACAATATAAAATACAATAATAATAATAATAATAATAATGAAATATACCTGTGAAACCAAAAATTACAACCAGATTCGCAAGGAATAGCTTGATCGTTGTCGTGTACTTCTTTATGGCAAACTCCACAGGGATAAATTGGCGGTGCATTAGGATTTTGTGGGTTAAATACCATAGCTTGATCCGGAGGATATATCTACACAAGTATTAACAATTAATGTATCTTAAATGATAAGAAAATATTTAGTAATAAAATAAGATAAGAGATGAATGAATTATAATTTATTCGTTATTAAATGACGAGATACTTACTTTTCCCGCAGAGACAGGCATTGGCTTAGGACCCATTCCTGGTGGGCCTTGAAATCCATGAGGCGGCATAGATCCTCCCATATTGATAGTATGACCCATAGGCGGACCACCTCCTATATTGCTAGAAATAGTACCCATTGGTCCTTGCATATGTCCCATTTGATTATGATGGCTCATATTCATATTAGACATACTGTTCATTGGTGGTCCACCCATATTAATATTGTTCATTTGACTTGGCCCACTCATATTTATATTATTAGAGACCATCGAACTCATGGTGGTCATAGGACCATTCATAGGTCTTCCTATATTATTAAGATTATTTCCCATATGATTTGGATGTGGTTGAGATCCATTGTGTCCTAATGGACTGTTAACATTGACATTGTTTATAGATGGACCATTTAAAGGACTATTAGGTGGTAGATGACTATTCATATTGTTCATGTTCATTGGTCCATTTTGCATATGATTCGATCCACCCATGGTGTTCATCGGCGACCCCAATGGACCTCCCATAGGACTTCCCATACTATGTCCCATATTATTCATAGGACTACCCATAGGCCCACTGTTCATGTTATTCATCGGACTACCCATAGGTGGACCACTTAATTGAGAATTTCCCATATGACTCATATTCATATGATTGTTTATGGAATTCATAGGGCCAGGCGGCATGTTTGGTCCCATATTATTCATAGGACTTATACCGCCTATAGGCGCATGATTCATAGGTGACATACCACCCATATGATTGATATGATTTGTCATAGGTGAATTACCCATCGGACTCATACTACCCATATTATGCGGCATCATAGGACTCATACCACCGATAGAAGTAAGAGGACTCATACCACGCATTGGCGGTCCACCCATATGATGAGGATGGTGGGGATGCATATGCGGTGGACCACCATGCATCATTGGACTCTGAGTAGTTTGCGGTGGCGTATCGTCAAATGGATTACTTGCCACTATTGTATCCCCATAACCACTTAAAGGTGGTGGTAATAAATCCTATAATAAAGTAAACAAAATAATAAAATACTAAGGAATGATTCTTTAATTTTACACAATTAATTATAGATAAATCTCTTAAAGACATTCGTATTAAAATATAATATTTAATAGCATATTTAGTAGCAATATACATTGTTTATCTCAAATGCGTTAAGTTGGATATTATAGTTATTGTTGGATTAATATATCTATAAACGAATAGTCATACCTGTGCAGATGGAGGTTGTTGCGGGGGTGGCTGTGCTACGTTGGCATTGGTACGCCTTTTTTTCTTAGGATTGGCACCGGCAGGTGGTGGTGGCGGAGGATGGGGGTGAGCAGAATTTTCAGGATGCGGGTTACTAGGACCCATGCTCACACCCATTCCCATACCCCCCAAAGGCATCCTCGCAAAGGGTGGCATGCCTGCAATGTTGTGGCTCATCTCCTTCGTTCTCTTCCCTTATTTTATCATGCCGTACGAGAGCACCACTATAAATTATTTTTATTCCAATTTAATATACAGGATGTGTGTAACACAGATATCTAAAATGATAAAAATAAGTTCATATAAACATGTGTGTCCTATTTGATCTTCTCAAAATGATCATTCTCAGTTTGTAATTATAAATAATGCACTTTAAGTCTTGTAAATATTTCTTATCCTCATTAATGTTACTACTCATTCTGTTAATTTAATTAAGTTTCAGGTCATTTCAGTTTAATCAGTTTAATTTCAACGCTCAGCATTAAAAATTACAAAGACGTAATTAGATTTTTATTTGAGGTCTTTTCATTCGAAAAAAATTGTGCATTCAACACTCATTGTCAGCATTGTGAAAAACTTTGAGGATATAAACAAGAAGGCTGATAACAGATTCAAAGCATTAGTTGAAATTGCGAAAATACTGTGGAATCTATGATACAACTGGAAATTCAGATAAGAACTTAAGGTAATCATTTTGAGCATGAACCTTTATGAAGATGAACTATTGAGAATTATTGTAATGCAGAAATTGCTGGAATTTTTCAATGAAGTCAAGTAAGATACATTTGTACGAACTTTTTTTTACTGTTTTTAACATGTTTTTTCCATAAAAGGAAAAACTATGAAGTATACTAATGGAGACAAAAAAATTTGGAATAAACATAAAATTGTGAAGTATTGGTAATATTAAATTAAAAAATGCGATTTAAATCTGACCAATAATATTAATAAAGCTAATCTGAAAGGAGCATCGATTGGCAGGCATCTAGTAATGATATGTGTGAACATATTAGTAATAATTTTATTCTAAATACACAGGCACACAGGACAACAGGGGACATACACGCGACCGCGCAGACGCACACGTATACACGTACACATGTACTATGTAAATAAATGATAACTCTTTTATTATTTCTAAGTTAATTGATGAAAAAACATTCTTAATAAAGTTGATAAAAACAACAACAACAACAACAACAACAAAAACAACAACAATAATACTAATAATAATAATAATTACCCACGGGGTAGATTATAATAATAATAATAATAATAATATAATAACAATGATAATAATAATAATAATAATAATAATAATAATAACGTGTAACTAAGAAGACGCGTTTAATAGTATTAATAAATATGATTTTAAAACAATATAAAAGCACTGTGAAAGTAAAAAGAAGAAAAACAAAACTATGCATAGATGCCAATGTCTCAATCTAACCTAACCTACACATTTTTTCATAGCATTAACTACGGTTGACTCTTCGCGTATAAATAAAGATCTATTTAAGAAAATAATGTGCATTCTATGTGCATATAATGAAAACGTTATTACTTACCAGTGTGTTAAAGTTCGTGCGATATGGTTGTATACATGGCTTATGCGTTTTTTCACCAAAAACCAACACCATGGATTCGTGTGGTAAGATTAAAACTAATTTTTATCAGAGACAATTTACTAGTCTTTTATTTTCTATTTATGTTTTCCTATTAATCACATAGTTTACTTGAACACTAACGAACATTAACTTCTTCAATATACGTATGGAGGTAGCGTAAACACTAATCGTAATGTCAAATTATATTTAATGAAAAAGCGCACGCTAGTTCTTTAGATCGCCATTGTTGCGTTCGCTTACGTACACATAACTTGCATTTGTATGCGTGTTGCATCGTCTGCGCATGCGTACTTAAAACCTTGCTGCTATGCAGCTACGTAATAACTATCGTTTACCGTTAGATGACACTCTCATATATTTTCAAGTATACGTGATGTTACTTAAAAACATATTTTTTAATAAATAACATTTATTAGAAAACATATTAAAGTATATTAAAATGTATTTTTTATTTAATTAAATTATAAGTCATTTATTATTTATTTTGAAGATATTTTTATATTTTTATGAAATTATCAGATAAATAGAAAACTGCATTGTCGATACATTAGATACATATCGATATATGCACAATCGAACATTATCGATGTGTCGAGTTAAATCAGTATAATATGATACACTCTATCTTAAGAAGATAATAGATAAATATGTAAAGATAATTGTATATAGATATATGTATAGATTATTTAAATATTCATCGTAAGCAAGAGTTACTATATACTTACTTTTTCGGTAAAACATATATAAAGATTTTTCGTATATTTTGTATTTGTATACTTGAAATGTTGAAAATAATGAAAATTTGCTTCCTCGTTTCCAACTTCTACAATATCTATCTAGGGACTTTGTTAGGAAACAAAATCTGTTATGACTTGAAACGTCAACAGATATTAATCGTCCAGGCGTATATAAAATTTTTTTAACAAAAGTTTGGACTACCGTAACGATTCATTAATTTTCTTCCGTTCTATTTTGATAATGGTACGGTAAAATATCGATCTTAAGTATAAAAAATAAATAAATAAATATGAAAAAATATGAAGAAAAAAAATGTTGATCGTGCGCTCAATTAAATCGAAATGAAACGAAATGAAATTTTCATTAAACGTTCTGATGCATCCCTTGATTTCGTTGAAATAAATATGAGAATGCCGTATTACGTGAGATAAATATATTCATTTTCATTTCATTTATTTATTTATTATTTTTTCCTACTCTTTC
Organism: Polistes dominula; assembly: GCF_049000335.1. Taxonomy (NCBI): domain Eukaryota; kingdom Metazoa; phylum Arthropoda; class Insecta; order Hymenoptera; family Vespidae; genus Polistes; species Polistes dominula. Next base: position 21,137 of record NW_028301042.1, read on the forward strand.
CCTTATTAAGTTAATCTCTCATGTTTTTACAATGACATAAAAGGAAAAATATGTGTTTAATAAACACATAATAAGATTGGATATGTGATTAGAAAATTATTCATTAATGAGTATTGGAAACAAGATATGAACTTTTAATAAGATAAACAAAATATATGTATATATATATATATATATATGTATATATATATATTATTACTACACATAATAAATTTATTTTTTGAACACGACTTCTACGCGTGTTTCGTTTGCTTAAAGAGACTCGGTTAGCTAGATGCTTGTACACGTCACTCGAAATGTGTTTGAGTTACATTATCCAAGTTAGTAGGGTTCAACAACTGGAAAACGGAGCTTCATGTGTACATCCAACCGTGGACAGATAGTTCTCAGTTCTCAGATATAAATACACATATACATATACATATACATAAATACACGCGCGCATCCACCCACACACCCACACACATATATATATATATATATATATATATATATAATAAATGTATATATCTATAGATGCATCTGTGAATCTCTCTCTCTCTTTCTATGTAGGTATACATCCTAACATAGAAGGTAATATAGTTTCCAAAACTGTAATTACGCTGTTTCACCTCTCTGCCATCTTCCATTAGGATTTAACGAGCTTGAATTATCGTAAAATATAACAGAAGCGAATTGTCATGTTCGATATAAAGCAAGGGTATGTGTGTGCTGTTATCTTTGAATTGAGTCATATGTGTAAATATATTATATGAACACATATATCTATATGTGTCTTTCTCTCTCATATTTTTGTAGTTTTTCAAAATCGAGATAAAAGAGTTACCATGCATCATGAATATCTTCTCAACAAGAATAATCATCCAATAAACTTAAAAAGAGATGCAATTTATTCTCTCTGTGGGATTTTTTGTTTGCTCATGTTCTTTACAATTGTCTTGTTTTGTTTTTTATTTGTATACTATAAACTCGAAGCTTGCAAAACATTTTTATAACGCTAAATTTCCCTACGCATTAACAAAGAATTAGAAATATGGAAATGTTTTATAGAGAAATGCACATGTGTCTACGTCCAATCGATTTTGTTATACAGATAATTCATATCTGATTGTATTATGTTTTTTACTCCATTCACATTTTTTTCCCTTTTTATTTTATTTTTAATTTGTATAAAATGTTGGTAATAATTATAATAATATTTATTGAACATATGATTGTTATATACTATAGTTGATTATATTATTGGCAAATAAATTGTTATTAGCAATGATTGACGGATGTATTTAAAAGAAAATAAGTCGAAAAAAGTGTAGAAAGTTTTCAAAGTAATGATCATGAGTTCGCACACTCTTGCGCGTGCAGGTTGTGTTGTATATATATATATATATATATATATACATAACTGTGTACCTTACACAGTTACTTATATTCGATTGCTGCTTTCTATCGACGCTTTCACGTATTGTGAGAGAAGCACTTGTAACATGAAAAACCAGTTTCTTAAGTTTATCAAGTAGAGATCATAGGGAAGTCTTCGCTACGAATTTATATATAGAGAGTTTTTATTTTTTTTTACATTATTTTTTATTCTTTTTCTTTTTACGCGAAAGATAATTTTTTGATAGATGCAAAATTTCTTATTTAAATTTTACATACGATCTATCTGACTCTCTCTCTCTCTCTTGGTTTCGATAAATTTCATGAACATACAAACACTTCGATTTTCAATATTAAATCGAATCCCAGAATCCAATCAAATCTATTATTATATATTTCCTGGTGGATGTAATTACGTTGTGTATAGAAGCGAGAAAAACGTGACATATCTGTTTGGACGTATATAAGTCAGAAAGAGAAAAAAAATAGGCAGATAGAGATAGAGAAATATATAGAGAAATAGAAATAGCGATAGAGTTAAGTAAGATAGAGAGAGAGAGATAGAGAGAGAGAGAGAGAGAGAGCTAGGGGGTGTAAATAGAAAGGGGGTTCATTTTGTGTTTATTGTGAGCAAGAATCAACGTTGGTTACATTACAACAAGGACGATGACAGCAACCACATTGAAAAGGATGTTAAACAATCTCTCTTTTCCTATCTGTCTCTATCTCTATGTCTCTACCATTGTTATTCTCACTCTTTCAGTTACAGTACTAGGAAAAGCTAGGTTGAAAGCTTCGATGCTGTCGGCTTTCCTATAATTTGTGCAAATCGAGTGTTTCTTATTCAGGACACGCATATACGGTGGATTGATTGGCACACACTGTTTTTGTTTGTGGCCTGGTCTGTAGTATACGTAGGTATAGTAGTACTATAGCAGGAAGGGTCGTGTTTGCGGAATTCATTTGCATCACGTTCGTCGATTGCCACGTACCATTTCTGTTCGCTTCATGACGATCGTTCGATCCTTCTTCCACGAAAGAGAGAGAGAGAGAGAGAGATCTTATTTTGTTCATTTTAATCATCACTGTTCTATTCGATCAAATACTGCTGGATTTCACGCGGTCAAACCTAAAATTATAGCAAATTCATGAAGGATATCGATATCGATATCGATATCGATATCGTTATTGATTGATCTTTATGGAAAAGTAAATGTCTTTTTTCGCAATCGAGTTAACAATTTATCAGGATAGAAGCGTAAGTATATAAAAATCGGTTCTCATCTTAGCTTTACGAAGCGCATCTTTCTTTCTCTCTCTCTCTCTCTCTCTCTCTCTTTCTTTCTCTCTTTTTCTCTTCTTTGAGGTGAATGTTCGTACCAACTGCAATCGTTTCCGGGAAACGAACGCTCTTTTTTCTCATTCATTCAGCCTTGCAGAGCCACCGGACTTTTCCTACTTTCTCTTCATTGAACGAGCAGCAACCAGTATGTGTTCGTTCGAACGTAACACGTTCTCGTGAACTTTCACCTTAGAATTTATTTTCTTTCTTTTCGTCTTTTTTTCTTTTTCTTTAGACGTATGTTAAACGTAGAATAAAAAAATTATGTATTTAAAAAATAAATAAATAAATAATTTGCTTCGGTCAGCAAATTCTTCTTGTCTTTATCGATATTTCGCAAAACTCGAGATTGTTTTACCGTACTTGTTTAATATATTCTCCCTCGGTATTAAATTTTAGTTAAGGCATGTAATAAAAAACATCAAGATAAGGGTAAAAGAAAAATAAATCAACAGGAGAAAGTAAAGAGAATATTATATAAAAAGAAAGAAGAAACAAAAGAAAAACTCTTATCCGATAAAAGCGTGTTATTAACCGGAAACGCGTTCTGATTGATCGATCGAGATACGTGTTTTTTTCCTTTACATTTTATTATCCTTCCTTTTGTACTGGGTCCCATTTTTATTAATAAATATCGTATAAAAAATGTTAAGCTGCGATTACATCAATCCCTTTTTTATTATTTTAAAAAAGTACTCCAAAAGAGTAGAACTTCAATTAAAAGCACGTGTTAACAAGTTAAATGCCATTAGGTGTAGCAACAAAAAAGAATTTTCTTTGATCGAATCTTTAATTTGTAAAATTCGTTTTTTTCTTTATAAATTGCACTATCTCTTTTTTAAAACATTAACAAGGTGCATTACATGTTTCAACGGGATCGTTGCAATTTTTCTATCCTTCCTAAAAGTTAGAGAAAAAGGTGAAAGAGAGAAAGAAAGAAGATATTTCTGGACTCTCTTTGTCTTTCTTTCCTTTCTTCCGCATGTCATCGTCCTCGCGAGGAACATCAAAATGCAATTAAATTGCAATCAAGAAGATTAAAATAAAGCTATTGTAATTTCGCATAATTGCATTAGAATTCTTTTAATCCCATAGGGAAAGAAAAAGTATATGAAAAGGATCCAGAAGAAATCTAGAGAAATACATTAAGTAAATACATTAATCTTTAGAGACAACTAGTACATTTCTTTTTACTACGTTAAGAATAAATCAAACAAATGAAATAAATGAAATAAATGAAATAAATGAATGAATAAATTAGAAATTGTGATACTATATATAATGTGAATAAATTAATTGTAAGTTGAGCAATAGCTAAGCAAACAATTGGTAGATGTTTCGTCATAATTCGTCGAAATTCGAAATAAACAATTATGAAAAAGAAGAGTAAATAAAGATGAAACACGGCGAATAGAGGTAGGAAAAAAGGAAAATTAAGAGAGATAAATGAAGCTTAAAAGTCGCTAATTAACACCAGTCGAGAGATACGACCCTGTTGGTCTACCCTATTGGTCGACCCTATTGGTCGACCCTATTGGTCGTCTCTCGGGTAAACCTTTTTCCCTATCTGAACGATGCAACGTAATTCGCTAGGTTCGCGCGAACGATCCGAATGCTATTGACCGTTCGAAGGGTGGCTTGCTTACACACACATATATATATCTTGTATATATGATGAGTCAATAATTATTATCACCTGATAATTTCTGTGTTTTGTTTTTCTTTCAGTTTTGCGGACAAAAATCCTCGGGGATAAAAAAAACCGAAAAATAACGTAGTTATTCGAGTTGTTTATTGTAATTGATTCACCCTATATACGTTATTGTATAGTGCAGTATAGTAGTGTAGCGCTTCGATATACAATAAAAAAAAAAGAAAAATCGCGGATAGAGGATGGGGGAAAAAAAAAGAAACAGACGAGAGGAGGAGGAACGGCAGTTGCAGTTGCAGTTGCAGACGACGACAACGATGACGTGAAGGATGAAGAAGAGTGGGAGGAGGAGGAGGAGGAGGAGGAGGAGGAATTCCCTTGGCACCCGCGAAAGCTCGTACGCGCTATAAGTGGATCGACGAATCCGGTTCGTGTAATCTTTATCGATACAACGTACGATTTTTCCCCTACTGTACTACGTTAGCTTTCCTTCCTATTTCTATCTCTTGATCCTCTTTGTCGGATTCTATATATTCTCCATACGATGTATTTGTATATTTTTCTTTTTTTTTTTTTTGCAGAGCCAAACGAGAAAAACAATGTTTGAAAATGTTTGAAAAAAATAATCATAATTTGTTATATTACGTAATTGTTCTTCTATTCGTAATTACGAATCAAATTTTGTCGTATTTGCATTATATCGTAGAGCCGTTAGTCCTTCTCCCTCTATCTCGAGATGATTTGTATCTTTCTCTCCGATTTCTCTTTTGAGCATTCGGACACGCAAAAGAACCGAGGAGTTGGGTGTGCCACATCGATCGTCTATTAAATCCGCTACTTTATCGGCGTTTGCCACTACTGTCACCTTTCCTCTTCTTCTCCTCTTGGACTCTTGGAGAATACAGCTGAGAAATAAAAAAAAAATGATGAAAATAAAATAAGTAGAGAGAAATGGTAAAAGCATCGAAAATGGAAAGTGTAGATTCTACGACGTTGAGAAACTTGTTGAAAATTTACTCACACTCAGCAAGTTGGTTACTTTTGTTTTCTCGAGATGTTAAAAAGGAAAAGAAGGGAAAGGAGGTTGTTCATTTTGTTAGAGTTTGCCTCATAACGATGTAGCCTAACGATGTAACCTAACAATGTAGCCTAACGAGAACGAACGACAAGGCTTCAGCTTGAACGATCAAAATTCTATTATAGAAAGAGAACAAACAAAATACTCTTAAAGTGCTTTTATACTTGATATTTGTTTCCAATGAATGAATCGATCGTCTGAATATGAAAGTAATCATTATATTTAGAAAAAGGTTTCTTCGCATAACTTTGATAATATTAAGTACTTCTCTACGTTACTTCTACGTTAGTCTTGTAACGAATAAAAAAATAAAATATTATTAATAATGATAGATCGTAAAGTAAACGTCACCTAAGGAGTGTGACGTAGATGAGCGCGGTTGTAGCCACTTTCGTATTTATCGAGCAAGAAGGAGGAGAAAAGTGGGTGGACGTAGCGTTCGGGCCAGTTCGTTCTGAGATTTCACAGTGAAAGGACGTCAAGTTAGAGACAAAGGCAAAAGACAAAAGACGAATCGACCAAAATCGAAATTCCTCGCTAAAATCATTCGTGCGTAGTGAAAATATTGCGAGGAACAAATTGAAATTGAATTACATTTTTAAACAGATTTTTACGTAAATTTTGTAAAGAGGATTAAACGGCAGTAATAAATAAAAAAAAAAAATAAGACAAAAGATAGTGTAAGAGATTTGGAAGAGAAGAGTACCGCAATGAGCTTGACAATCAAGGTGGGTGACGGACGAGCAACAGGTAGAATGCACGTGTGCGTGCGCGTTTGTGTGTGTATGTATGTGTGATTTAAAGTTTCGGTCCTCCCCAAGGGGGACACCCTTCTCCTATTCTCTCTACTCAAGGGAGGGCACGTTTGAGGGCACGTTTGAGGGCACGTTTGAGGACACGTTCGAGGGCACGCTCGAGAAAATTCGTTTCGTAGTTGTTCTTCCTTTATTTCTTTTCCCTATGGGATCGATCCTTTTCAGTTAGATATATGTTCGAATTTTGTATATATAACTTTTTTCTAATCACTTCAGAATTTATTTACCAAATTGGCCCTATTCTCTGATTAAATTATTTATTAAACATTCAATGAATAAAAAGAATGCAATTTTAGAACAAAAAAAAAATTATATATCAATATTTATAACATTTGGATTGAATTAATATTATTGAAATGCGTTTGATAATATGTATATACATGACGCATTTGAATTTATTTAAAAACGTATTTCTTTGAAATGTGTGAAAAATAAATTCATGGAAACGTTTCCAAGTGAATCACATATTCCTGAACGTTTTGAGAAAATAGTACGATAGAAAGACGATAAATATTGTGTTATTGTATAGTAAAATCGAAAGATCGAAAGATCGAAAGATCGAAAGATCGAAAGTGTTTGCATTTCCAACCGATAGTTCGATTTATCGCGCGCGTATCAGAAATATATTTCCCTTCCTATATGCATATTTGTGTATATATTTAGATAAGCTAGGATAGATCTACGAGCATTCGACGATTGTTTAACGGCAAAAGAACGTTGTATAGATACATTTACCTAACACACCACACAAGAGAAAAATGTTCTTTTGCTATTCTTTCGTAAAGGAAACATATTGATCGATCGATCGATCATAAGTCGTAACATACTTATTTACTTGTATGCACTTTCGTTACGCTTCGTAGAAAATGCCAAAGCAATGAATGTATGCGTATACCCTATACATTGTTTTCCGTTGATCATGATAATAAATGTGTTTTATTTTGGTGTTGATGATTATATTGAAATATCGCTTACTTGCGATGCCACATAGCATTTCGAGTTATGTAATAACAAGCTTGTTGCAAATAACTATTTGATTAGACTTTTTGATTTCGCGTTTAGTCTTGTTCTTTTTTTTTCTTCATAGCATACATTGACAATAGGTGCGATAACAAAGGAAAGAAAAAAAGAAGAAAAGTATTATATATCGCGATCGCGTATACGACGTGTTCTGTATAATTCATAGCTTTCGGAAGTAGCGCAATAAGAGACGGTTTAAGTTTCGGCACGTCTGTGCCCGCGCGCTAAAGCAACGATTCCAACCGATCACCAAGTACCCCACCATCACCACCACCACCACCACCATCCTATATCGACGATATCGTAACATTATTATTCATACCTTTTGCGATCTCTTGCTTGATATCTCGCCAGTGCCAGGTGAGGAAACATTACTAGAACGGAATATCAAAAAGAAATGGCTTTTAGTATGACGCGATTTTCAAACGAAAAATCGAACTATCGAAAGAACAAAGAGAAGGAGAAAAAAAAACAGAAGAAAAAAAAAGAAGAAGTGTATTGTAGCTATTCAATTTAGATGTACATAAGATACATATGTTTGCGATATGATTTAATCAAGATTTATTATTGCGTTTGTTTTGTTAACAATATTGTTGCAGATGATTTTACTTTGTATGTGTATACACGCAATCGTGTGTAACGCACAATCATCGACAAATGAGCAAGAACAATTTGGAAGATCTCGTGTTTCCGAAGACCAACTAAACATGGCTTTGAACGACCAACGTTATTTGAGAAGACAACTGAAGTGTGCTTTGGGCGAGGCGGCTTGCGATCCTGTTGGAAGACGTTTGAAAAGTATGTCCTTACTTCAACTTAACTATTTCAACGTTTTCTATTGAGAAAATAGAATAGACTAACAAAACTCGATATTTCTTACGTTATTCAAATAAAAGCGTAACTTTCATCGTAAACGTGTTCATTTGTGGGTTATACCGAAGATAAAATAAAAATATGTTTGTAAAGAAACGATAACGCAAGATGTAGAATGAAAGTTGCAAATTCACGATGCATTGAACATGGTTAGCACACCAATCGAACTTACCAATTGTACCTACCAATTGTACCTACCAATTGTACCGGATTAATTATTAAACCGAAATCGTCCATTATATTGACAAGTAAATTCCCAATTTCGATTATCGAGAGAAACGTTAATCTCCCCAGCCGGTATTCGACTACTTTCTATCTATCTATTTTTCATCTAAAAAATGGTTTGGTTTGCTCGACAAGAAAATAATTATATATATATGTATATGTGTATGATTAATATTCTTATTTATATCCAGGTTTGGCACCATTGGTTTTGAGAGGTTCCTGTCCACAATGTACCCCAGAGGAAACGCGTCAAATCAAGAAGGTCTTTTCTCACATTCAAAGATCCTTCCCGAAGGAATGGTCAAAGGTTGTACAGCAATACGCTGGTGTTTCGTAGTCCTGCGAAATGATATATAAGATGAGAATAACTCGCTCTTGATTCGCTCGAAAATTGAGTCTTTTTATTAATTTTAATAAATGTCTAATTGATTTTTCCCTTTTTTCCTTTTTTTTACGTTTATACATTAATAATCGATTCGTTGGTAATTAGAGTTGACAATTAATAATAACGTAAAGCCTTGATTTTGTTGATTTAATTGATCATTATTTTTATTTCTTTTATTTATTTCTTTTAATTATAATATATTATATATATATATATTTTATTTATTGGACGTGAAAATAAATCATCGAAAAAAGCCAAAAAATAAAAATAAAAAAATAGGAAAAAGAATATTGCGGAATATTGCTACTATTTACTCGATGGAATAATATTTTTTTTTTATTCCTGTTTCGGTAAAAAGCTAGTGCAGTAGCGTTTATTGCGTTCTATATGTATTTTCTTTTTTATTTTTCATTATTTTCAAGGCGTAATATGATATTCTTTTTTTTGACCGATTAACCCAAATTGCAATATAAAATGAAATTAATTAAATGAAAACAAAGAAAGAAAGCAGAAAATAAAAAAAATATACACGCGTAGGAAAGCTTTCGATCATACAATTTGTAATCAAAAATTAAGAGCTTTTTTGATTTCAATTGCGTTCGCGATATTAAAGCAACGTATGACTTCTTCTTCTTCTTCTTCTTATTTCTAACTGCGGTTGTAGAGAGAGTACAAATCCTGTAAACTTCGACAAATATTTGCATGTCGAACTGCACGAACGATTGAAAAGTTTGATCTGCCATAGATTCGGTAGGATCGTTTTTCAAACGATTTATCCATGTATTTGTTCCGTTCCCTTTTACAACACACATTCTAACCATTCTTTTTTTCTGTATCAAGAAACTTTCAATCTGTGTTTTATATCTCCAATATATGTATACAGGTAAATTACAGTCAAATATACATACAAATATATCTATATATAAGCATGAATAATACGGGTAAGTAATAGAGTATTGATGAAAATGATTTGACCACTTTACAAAATGATAGAAAATTTGCTATATACAATATATCAACTATATTCAGGATAGATACACAGTACGCATGCTAGAATTATGCGTACTCACGTGCATAAAGCTTTTAAGACGAAAAATAAATGCGCCATGTTGAGCGTATTTGTCATTTATAATCGTAAGAAAAATGTGCTGGATATTTACTTTATATAATGCATAATAATATACTTATGTTTTTTCATTTGTCAGAAATTTATTGCTTTTTTAATATTTTAATAACTAATATATTTCTAATATCTGACAAAAGAAAAGAGAACTTACTAGAAAGTAATAGCTCATTATAAATGTATTATAATTTATACGTAATTGTAGAAAAGTATTTTATCTCCGAAACAATTTTTCTTATTTCCGATGGAAACTTGAATAAAGAAAAGTTTTTCAATTACCGATGACGTTAAGAGTAAGGAGAGAGACAAAAAAGTCAAAAGAATACGATCGTGAAAAATCGTTAAAAAACACGACGATGATAACTACAAAAGATTTCACATAATAAACGAACAAGTATAAATTGATCTACCTTAGAAATAGAATTTGTTGAATAGAAAATTGATCAAATTTTACTTTTATTCTTCTTATTATTATTATTATAATTGTCACTTTATATGCTACGTGATAGCAATGAGAGAGAGAGAGAGAGAGGGAGAGAGAGGGAGAGGAAAAAATGTCTTTAGACGCATTTAGCATAAGTATGGGTGTTTGTCATCATCATAGCTGTCAAGTAGGTCTTGACGAAGACGACAACACTAGAACACGACGATATAGGAAGGAGAACAAGTGGCCTACATCGTTCAATAAAGCCAGTAATCTCAACACAACCCATACGATCTGCTTTGCTATGCTTTGCTTTACTTGGCTTTGCTTTGCTTTGCTTTGCTTTACTTTACTTTGCTATATCTATCGTGTCTTTCAGCTTGATAATAGACCCTTCGGCCGCCAAACGCAACGAGAGAACGTTTTCTCACGTCCACTTTGCGAATTCTCCGTACTCCCACTCGACGACGATAGTACTCTCCTCTCATTCTTTTTATTTCTTTTTATTTCTTTTTCTTTCTTTTTCTTTCTTTTTCTTTCTTTTTCTTTCTTTTTCTTTCAGAGGAGATTCGATGTTGAAAGCAACCTACTAGAGTTACCAAGAAAGAATTCCGTATCACACGTTATCAGATATTTACGTTTCCTTCGATATCCACCTATCTTACTATCCGAATATTTACTGTTTTTCTTGATCTTTATCCTAGTAGTCTTTTCTAAACATGACATTATTTTCGATTTTTTTCTTTTCAACTTTCCATATGATTAAAAGGATTACGGAACTGGTTTAAAACTATATTTCCGTTTGATTGTGCGCGTAAAATAAAAATAAAACTTTTGTTCAAATTCGTTACCCAAATTCGTTACACGCAGTTCAATTCGACGAGGGTTTTTTTTTTGTTTCTTTTTGTTTTTTTGTTGTTGTTTTTTTTCGTTGTTTTTGGATAGTTACTGACCGAGGAGAAAAGGGGAAGGAATAGGGTCCAGCGAAAATTGAATTTTCAGATACTAAGGGAAAATCGCATTTCCTTCAAAAATCCACACCTTTGAAAACTATCGATCGTAATGTATTCGTCGAGTTGTTGGTGTATGCGCGGAAGTTGGTGTTAGGGCCAGGTTTTGCACGCGATTCGGATATATCAACTTGGAAAACTCTCATAGAAATAGAAAAAGAAAGAAAGAGAGGGTGAGATATTGAAAGGAGGGAGAGAAAAAGTGAGAGAAATGGTTAGGTAGGTTTTTCCAAGGACGTTCCTGTTCCCAGAGTTATATTTCGTAGGAATAACGCGATCTTTTCCCAAGAGTTTAGAAATTTGTCAAGAACGATAGAAAATTATGGGCAATGAAAAATGTGGTCAAACTTTCTTATAATATACTTCTTCGGGTAAAAACTTATTATGCACTTATCAGCTATATGATTGACGTGTTTAGATTTCTAAAGGTTTTATATATTCCTTCGATAATATAAAAATCAATTTTTATGTAATTTTCACGCAATCTTTTAACGTCTCTGCTCGCAAAGTCACTGAAAACTTCATAAACTTGTTTACTTCGTATTTTAACATTATTTCTTGTATATTTAATCCAATTTTTCTTTCTTCCTATTCTTATTGAAGGTTTCTCCAATAATTAATTTATACTTTTCAATGTGTTTTCAATCTGTTTGAATTATTCGAGACAGTCAAAAGTAGAAATATTTCTATCGCGTTATGGTTTTTTGTTCTTTTCAAAGAAGAAAAAAATAAGTACAGTACAGTACAGTACAGTACAGTACAGTACAGTACATAGTAACCTACATACACATTCACCTCACGTATATATATATATATATATAATATCTAGAGAAATTGCAGTTCTTTCAATGCCAAGGTTAGCGAGAAAAAAATACAATTGTCACTCTCCCTTTCTCTTTATCTCTATCTCACTTTCACTCTTTTCCTTCTAGACAATGCATACGTGCACGCGAATGAAATCGAGTTCTCCAACGAAAAAGTTATTCATAAAAAGTTTATATATGTAAATCTGTCTTCTTTTTATCGCATGATTTTCTTACATATACAATATCTGCATATGCACACATACGTATATATACATTCTTGATAAAGTTTAACTTTCTTATTTGAATGTTAGTTTGAAGATAATGTATTGTCCTTATTCGAGAAGAAAGTAGAAAGTATAGTAAGTAGTAGTAAAAGTGGACAATATTTTTTCTTTAGACTTTTTCTTAGCAAATATTCTTCCTAGCAAATATTTGTATGAAGAATTATTTGATTAGACATTTGTAACGTAATATTTATATTTATTATCACATAATCGTGGAACAGATCTTGAAATTTGTATTAACAATTTCTTGGATATATTTAGATACATTTCCAACAGAATAATTAATTAGACAGATTTACAGTGTATATAATAATGTGTGATTTAATGAATACAATTGTTAAGGGTTAAATAAATTCATGATTCAAAATTATGTTGATATAGTTGGTAGGTAAATGTTTGAATGTCCGTTTCACTTTCTCTCTCTCGCTTTGTCTTACTAGTTGCTCGTAGTAAAAGAGCTTTCCATAAAATGCGATTTTAAATGCAAGCCAGCGCGCTTACAAAAACCGCGACGAAAAGAGTTTTACGAGGAGCGTTCACGCGGGATATTAGGACGCAAATAGCTATGGTGATTACCATAGGGTGGAGAAATAAGAGAATGAAAGAGTCACAGTGCTTGCCCCTCCAATAATCCCTTTAATACATTACGTTTATATATACAAGTATCCGAGTTATAATGTGATCCAAGCACATCTCTACACGTTTTGCCGATTAAATTCAACCCCTATTGCATTGGTGAATACATTATTTCTTCTACAAGTAGAAGACATTTGTTGTCTCTTGAAGCTTTTTCATCTGCTAACATGCATAAGGAATCTTGCACTCACATTTTGTCGATGTAATAAATACATACATATGTAAAAACTGTTCGGATAGTAGATTGAAAATGATGTTTTATTTAATTCTTAAGTAAGTAAATAGATTCGTTGAAAAATTCAAAGCTAAATTAAAACATTAAATTGTAACGTAGGTTAAGTGCCAAGGAACTCTCTACTCCGTATATACTATATGTGTATGTATGTGTATACCGTGTTGTTTCGTTTGTCGTCTACCAACAAATTCGTTTTCACGGGAGAATGTAAACAGAAATACAGTCGCGAGCATTTGGCTTTACAGTTGAGACTACGGGAGTTGACCTTCTTCAGAGTAATACGATATCTGCAGGCGACAAGACACAGGCTACAATTTTCTCTACTATAGAAAGAATTTTCAACAAATTTTCAACAAATTTTCAACAAATTATTATATCTACAAATTGTTGTTTGGATGGAAGAATTATTATTTAATGACAAATCATCATTAAATTTACGGTTTATTAAACTTAATATGTGTCTAATCAATTATTCATTCATTACAGACGATTAAACTCACAATAAGTAATATTATTCTATGATGAACATAAATTTGATCACTAGACTATTGTTTATTAATAGAACGTTTAATTTTATGAATATAAAAACAAACAAAAATAGATTGCATAAATTGATCTTTCCTTCGTTTTCTCTAAGAACATTCTTCGCTAGTTCTACGGGATGAAAAGCAGATATGAATCCGAGTAGAAATCATTGAAACGAGTTATAATCATCATCATCATCATCATCATCATCATCATCATCATCATCATTTTTATTTTTTGTATTTTTTTTCTCAATACATCAAATAATAAATATCATACGAAAATAATTTACTTCTGATGAGTGAATGAGTGATTAAATTCGTTGGATCGATCAAGAAGATGAAGAAGATGAAGAAGATGAAGAAGATGAAGAAGAAGAAGAAGAAGAAGAAGAAGAGGAAGAAGAAGATTTAAAATAGTAAGCTTAATGCATCTGCATAGACGGTAGCAAACCGCAAACGATTCCAAAGCGGTTGTCTCAACTGCTTTAATTACACGCTCTAATTACCGAGCGTAATTCGTTAAACGTTCAAGTCGTCCGGTACAGTAACCAAGTACTTTTGTTATTCGTTGTCGCGATTTTAATCGTGCGAAAACACGAACAATTGGATTCGACTTATATTAACGCGAGAGACCACTCAAGACATTTGTTAACTATTCATTTTGTTCAAAAAGTACAAGTAGTAATATATACATATAATCTTCGTGATTATTCATTATTTGTCCTCTTTTTTATTGTAATGTACATTTTTAAACAATATGTATTTCCATCAATACCATTTAAATCGGAAAATAAATAAATGCTCATGTCGCGTCATCGTCTCGAACATGAAATATAATCCGATACTTTGAAAAGAAACTTACAAACACAAAAGAAGAAAATCTAGCTCCGCCAGCAGCAGACGGACGGAAAGACAGATAGAGAGAGAGAGAGAGAGAGAGAGAGAGAAAGAGAAAAGGGAGGGGGCAGAGTGTAAGAATAAAACCGTAGGACGAAACGATTTCGGGTGAGATGCAAATCGCGATTTCCATAACAATGCAAGGTGCACGTTTGTCTCTCTGGAAAGTCGTTGGAGGGTCAGAGAAGCAGAGGGTGGTGTGAGCTTTGAGGGTGGGATTTGGTAGTGGTAGTAGTAATAGTATGAGGTTAGGGGTATGGGGGTGAGAGTTTGTGGGATCGTGGGTGGTTAGAAGTAGTATGGGGTGGAAGAGACGGTGCCGCGAGTCGGGGCATTGTCCGATATAACGGAGTCACCTGCAGTAAGTTATAAAGCACATTTGCAAACGAAGTACTCGACATCGAACCAACCAGAACGAGAAAGAGAAAGAGAAAGAGAAAGAGAAAAAAAGAAAAAGATAGATATATAGATAGGGAGTGAGAAAACAAAGTTCACGATACCAACAAAACAGTGCACCCAAACTTAGATCGAGTCAACGGATCATGTTCTTTCCTTTTTTCTTTTGTCTTTTCTTCTTTTGTTTTTGTTCTTTTTTTTTTTTTTTTAGCATACCCATAGTCTTTTTGTATCAGTATCGTTCGATGTTCGGGTTGAAAGAGAAAAGAGGAATTCAAGAAGAGTTCAGCATTAGGACGAAGAAAGAAGGGTAAAAGGTAGAGTAGAAGGAGTAAGAGGGGAGGGAGGCCGGAAGGGTAGAAGGGCAAACGTTAGAACGGTCCACCGATCTGTAAAAGAGCGAAACTAAACGAGAAGGGACGGTGATTTTCTCCGTAGCGTTGACACGGCCGATTTGTACGAGCAACAGGCAACTTTCATTAAGCCTTTTCGAGTTGCTGCTGCTTTTCTATCTCTCTTCTCTCTCTCTTCTCTCTCTCTCTCTGTCTTTCTCGTTAGTTGGTTGGTTGGTTGGTTGGTTGGTTGGTTGGTTGGTTGGTTGGTTGGTTTATATTATCCTTTTCTCTCTCTCTCTCTCTTTCTCATATACACCGTCTGTCAGTGTATATTTCTGTCTCTGTTTCTCTTTACTGTTCGACCATCTACATCGGTACGGTTCACTCGTTGGCACGTCTAGACCAACCGCATAATCGAGAGATTGTGTGCGCGCGTGTGTGTGTGTGTATGTGAGTCACATGCTTACCATGTGCGTTCGGCTTGGGTCATTCACGACTTGCGTACCATCGTATTCAACCATTGTGATCGCAGCGAGTAATGACGAGAGATGGTACAGAATACCACTACCATTCTCTCTACGCTTCCTATAAGGGTGTGTACGTGTATAGGTATAAGGTAGGGTATGCGCTAGAGTATATGCACGTTTGCACGCCTTTAGTATTACGTCCTTCGATTCCATTTCGCATTTTCCATCGCAGGCTTCACCTAACACACGTGAGAATTCAATTGTGTTCTCTACCGTTCGTTCATTCCTAACGTTTATGTGCACGAATTTATGATAGATCATTCGGTTAGCGCGATATAACCGATGCAATTTTTCATATATTTTTGTTCTTTTTCAAAAATGAACAACTTTGATAGTCTCCCTTGACGCTAACATGATTCTTCGTGTAATCTGATTTGAAAAGATTACACGATGTTGACCCGTTATAATAATAACATTATTCTTTATAGCATAATTCCCATTGGGAATAAAGTTAAATATATTCTATCTATATGGTTAAATGTGTTATATCATACATATATTAAACGCATACAATAAAATACTCCCTTAAAAAATGAACTCTGACGAAAGAAACAAATGAAAAAAAGAACAAGAAATTCTGGATGCATATAAAAGTAATAAAATTGATTCCACAGGCGCTATATTCGCGCATATCGGAGATCAATGTATTCTCCGACAAGTAAAATACGTCCCTTTCGAATATCCGTCCGATTTGTAGTCGAGCATGAGTCGAAGAAGGATCTTTGAATTCCGAACTCGTCTCCTCGCCACGTTTCACTTCTCCACTCCCTCCTAACCCCTATCACCTTCTCCCTTCGCTCTCTAACTCTTCTTTTATAGAAAGAAAAATCAGACAGCGAGGTACAGTAAGTTGAAAAGGAAAAAAAACCAGCCATACCAGGAAGCAAACAGCAAGAAAAAGTTGATGGAATAAGAGGAAAAAGAAGAAGAAGAAGTAGAAGAAGAAGAAGAAGCAAAAGAGGAGACAACGATAACGACAACAACAACAACAACAACAACAACAACAACAACGGCTAGTTCGAGATTTGATGGACTCCCAGAAGAACGAGCCGTGCCTCTCAATAATGTGCTAAACACCAAGATGCGTACTATACATGCCAAACCATACGTTTATGTATACCTAACACATTCTTTGCCCACTATTATATGACTTGTTACTCTTCTCTCTCTCTCTCTCTCTCTCTCTCTCTCTCTCTCTCATATTCGAAGCTCACCGACATCCATAAACACACACAGTTGTCGAGCATCGTTTCCGTTGAGAAAACCTAGCTGTAGTGAATGAATGAGAGAATGAGAGAGATGAAGATTAAAGGGAAAAAAAGAGATAGATAGAGAAGGGTTGGTTGAGCAGTTGAAAAGAGAATGAGATAGATGGATGCAGGTCATGAGAAAGAAAGAGTGAGAAAGAAAGAGAGAGAGAGAGAGAGAGAGAGAGAAAGGTACTATGATATATATATATATATATATATATATATATATGTATGTATATGGTGGATACATAGCACGGCTTGCGGAGGGCACAAGTTAGTGTCTATATACAGGAGGAGATCGATAGAGGACAGAATCCCGGGACATCCCCAGCGATCCTGTTCTCTTATTCTTGCAAGAAGCATCTTTGGGTAGCCAACGTCGTGTGTTACCACACTGCATGTCGCCATTTTGCATTTGCGTGACAGAAAAGGGGTAGAGGGGTAGAGGGGCAGAAGGAGGGGGGGGCGGCGGCGGCAGAGAGAAAGGAAAGGAAGTAGTAAGAAGAGGAATGAGGGGAGGAATGTTGATAGGGGTGAGATGAGTTGAAGAGAACGGAAGGAAGGTAACGCTATGTGCATTATCCTGTATGCATTATCTTCCTTTCGAACCCTGTCTTCTATCATCTTTCTCTATATGTATGTGTATCTATGTATGGGTGGATAGATGTATGTGCATGTATATAACTTTCTCTCTTTCTATCTATGCAAAGTTCTATCTAAGAGCATAATTATCGAGAGAGAAATGTAACGTCTTCTCTCTAAGAGATACGTAACGAGATTAAAGGGATCTTACTCAAATGGATACATTCCACTCTCTTGAAACCTTCCTATTAGCTGTTCTACACGGATCTAATATAGGTATATGCTGATGCTTATGCGTGTAGTATACTTTATCTAGTCCTTAATTTCTAGTTTGCACTAATATTTAGCATCTTTATGTTCTTTTGCAAAAATCGATCTTTTCTTATTTTCTTTTCTCTCATTTTCTTCTTCTACACATTTGTTTCTTTCAAGAAAAGGTGGTTTTATTAGACTTCGGAAAGCAAATTTCAAAATTGACGCATGCATAGGTAAGAGTACATGAATTGATCTAACTAAGTACGGAAGTAAGTAGCTGTTTATGTCAAAAGTTTTGAACGTGATCGACGAGGTTGAAGATGTTGGTATTAACGGTTTTTTTATTTTTTCTATTTTGGTTTTTTCAGAGAAGAAGAATAATTTGATAAAATAAACTCGTGGATCGTCATTTTCTTGTTCTCTTTTGATTCATTCAAACACATCGAACAAATGTTATGCAGGGTAAGATCATTTCTAAATTCTACCTTCCACCCTCACTCCTATTTCTTCTTATTCTCTTATTTGTAATCTCTACTTTCGTCTTGTCCTTGTTGTCTTTCTTTTTTCAAATATATAAAAAGGATGCATACTAGAAGCTATCGTGTCTCGCGAAAATCCATGGGTTAACCTTTTTCCAAGTGAGCTTAAATCCACCTTGAGGAAGAGAGAGAGAGAGAGAGAGAGAGAGAGAGAGAGACAGGAAAACCGTCGTTCCGGAAGATGTAATTTTCTCGCGGTTGGAAATCCGCGCGAAAAGAGTACTACTCGTGAATGGAGATATCTCCCATAGGAGAAAGAGAGAGAGAGAGGGACCTATCCATACATACCTACACGTACCTACACTCGATGACTCGGTTTGTATCAGAATCCTCGGAGAATTTTTCGGATCTTTTCTTACTTCCTCAGTGGAATTTCGAGTCATGAGATATACGTATCTATGTATACGTGTATATGTACATTTCTATCTATGTTTGTATGTATTTTTGTATTTAAATTAAATGTATATTTTAAATGCATGTAATTTTGGTATGCATTTGTATATTTGAATATATGCGTGCTATACACTTTGTATATATTTTTATTTGCATGTGTAAGCGTGTATTAGTATACGAATAATATAGGTTGTCGAGATGTATATCGATAAATACTGGGTTAAGAAAAAAAAGAAAGAGGAAAAAAGAGGGAATGCATTTTGTGCATTTCCTTCCCATCCCGAAGGATGGGAGAGGAAGATTCGAAGATAAAAATTAAAGCCCTTGTAAAATATTAATCTTGGTTACTACCGTCAGAATCTAGTATTTGTGTTTTTCTTTTCTTTCTTTTTTCTTACTTTTTACCTTGTTCTTTTTCTCTTCTTCTACTTCGTTTCTCTATATACCACCACGAGAGATTTATCCGTGCTACTGTGATATGTGAGAACTGGAAGAAAGAGAAAGAGAAAGAGAAAGAGAAAGAGAAAGAGCGAGAGGAAGACATTTTTTTTTTTTTTATTAAAACCATTGATTTCCATACAATTATAAATATTATACATCGCGTTGCTGTGTCTCATGTCAGTCTGATTAAATAAACACAAGAAAGTGCAAAAGAATTCAAAATGATTAGCGTTTCACAAATTGCATAAATGTAATTTGGACGTAATTGTATTGTACGTATGTTGTTCTAGCTAATAAGATCATCGTAAATATTTTGTCCATGCTTTTTCAATACGTTAAAAAGAAACCAGAAGAACATCGATCTTTTTTGATGAAACGTATTACAAAGCATCAGGATATTTTTCCCGGCTAGAGTAAAATAAATAAATCTAAAATTGTTCGATTCTTCTGTCCTCTCAGTCGTGTCGTGATACATACTTACTGACGTGTTTCGTTTGAGAATAAAGGAAGAAAAGTGAAAAGAAAGAGATCGTTTCGCTATGAGAAATACTTTATAAAATCGTTGAAAGTAGTACTATGTTACAGAAGTATTTTAAAATTTGACGGATATTCACTAACATTTTATGTATAAAGATATACGAAGAGAAAAGAAGATTGTCGGAGAATGAAAGAGTACCTATGAGAAAGAATATGAAAATAGTAATTTAGTAATAAGCGAGAGTGACTGTATATTATTGTTAGTGATTGTATAGTTGATCGATGAGAAAGAAATTGAGTGACGAGGAAATGATCGATTATTAAAATAATTATTTAGAGAGAGAAATTGTAATAGTCTATTAGAGTGTATTAGAAAAAAAGAATGATTACAACGAGAAAAGGAAGGAATATGAGAGACTATGAAAAAGATGGAGAAAAAAAGAAAGAAACTACAAGGGAGTATTAGAGAGTATGATAAAGAAAGAGAGAAAATTTAATGGAGTATTAGAGAAGACGAAAGAGAAAGGGATTTGACGTAAAGTAAATGGAGAAAACAATAAGAAATGAAAAGAAATAGGTTAAATTATAAGGTAGGTAGTACTTTTGTATTTTGTTAAAAAAATTGGACGTAGGAGGACTTGAAGTAGACGACGATTTAACTCTCGATCGTGAGAGAGAGAGAGAGAGTGAACGGCCAAAGATAAGCCGAAACAAAATACGCGTAGTCACGTAGCATAATACTTTGTTTATGAAATATATGCGACCGTGTTCTCCTTTTTCTGCTTATGCATAAAAAATATGAAATTTATAGAGAAAAAAGACTCGTAGCAATAGTTTTCTACTGCAATAGGATCTTGAAATTCGTAAAAATAAGGAAATAATGAAAAATATGTTTTACGGAAAGCAGAGAGAGAGAGAGAGAGAGAGAGAGAGACAAGAAAAAGAATATTATAAATTGTAGAATAAAGTATTTCATTAGAAATTGTGTGTGTGTGGGATCAATGACATACATCGAGAAGTCCGTTTTGTGAATTTAGGTAGGTGTAAACCTATAGCGGATGTGATTACTTTAGTATCGACTAAGCGTTTCCACTGACCATTATTTACCAAGTCCTCTGTGCTGGAGTAACTTGATATAGCGTTCAACCGATTCTAATGCGACCTTTGACGTATGTATCATGCTCGATCGTAACTTTGTGTGGCTTTCGATTGCTTCTAGGATAGACCTATTTTTTAACTTAATTACAAGGAAAAATAAATTCCTTCAAAAAGAACACAAGTATAACCATTTCTCTTACAATTGGATAGATCGATATCTCAAAAGCCTTTGTTTTTTTCCGTAGGCTGGACCCTGACGCAACTCCGACGCAACTCCGACGCAACTCCGACACAAAAGAGTATGCAATTATAAAATTCCAATAACTTTTTCCAATAATGAATATCTATTTAATTATCGTAAATTGTTAGATGGATTCTAAAAACAATGAAAAAAAAAAAGTTGCTTTTAAATAAAAATAAATATAGAGAGAAAAAGAGTGATCAAGGTAATAATAATAACAATAACAATACTAGTACAACATCTTTGTTTATAGTACTATTACTTATTTGACGTCGGAATACAGTGTTATTGGCATAGTTAAATCGGTATGGCAGTTTAGAACGTTGTTAATCACCTTGGTAAGATATATATCTGTTTAAAGTTAACACATTTATCACGCGACTGCGGAAACATGCTTTCTCTCTCTCTCTCTCTCTCTCCCTCTCTCTTACATTAGCAGACGTTACTTAATGGATTTATGATCGAGATTGCAATCCGAAATACATAATCGAAAGCTTCTATTACGTTACTTGACTCTTTCAATCGCGTTAAGATTCTTCTCTCATTTGATTTCAATCCATACTAGCAGCTAGTTCTTTTGCTAATCTAAATGCTTACATTTAAAAGTAAGTTTTTCCTTAGAAAATGTTCTACTGAAGTTGTTCATTAATCTTTGCTCGATTTAGGAAGCTTAAACGATCATTTTGCAACGCGCTTTTCTTCGTATACCCTATAGGTACATATCTTAACCCTCTTTCTTTTACACACACACAGAGAGAGAGAGAGAGAGAGAGAGAAAGAGGGTGAGTTTTTCCCTACTCGAGCTCGGGCTTGGGCTATCTTCTCCTTAATGTATACTTTTTCTCACTGTCATAATTGAGGTACTGGATGAACAGGGGGAGAACACTCGACCATCATAAATTTTCGTCTTACGCGTTAAGGGTTGGTGGTAGTACTGCACTCTCTCACCGTTACATCCATCGTTTTAGGTAAAATATGAGCAAGATAATTGTAAAATGACTTAAGGATAAGAACTTTGATCCTTTTTACTTTTTCTTTTTCTTTTTATTTGTTCATTTTTCTTTCACTAGATGGATGGAACTTAATTTATGTAATCAATAATTTTCATATTTATATTCGTATAGTTAAGCGTTTAATGTATTAGTTGCATAATTGTTGTTCAACGTTTTGCGTTGAAAAATAACCTTTTTACAAATCATATTGATCCTTTTTAGACGGCGTAACGCACGGCGTAAAAATCGTTAAATGAATGTTTAACCGTTTGAGTGCCACGGGCTTTTCTCATTTCCTGATCGAAACTTGCCAAGCGGCGCGATAGCGCTTGTTATATTCCGTGTCGAAATTTGCCAAGCGGCGCGATAGCGCTTGTTATATTCCGCGTCGAAATTTGCCAAGCGGCGCGATTGCGCTTGTTATATTATATTTTTATTATTTTTTATATTATTTTTTTGTTATTGTAATATTTCGCGCCTGCTGTAATTATGGGCTTCGCAGCTCAGAGCGCTGCAGTTTTCAAGACAGGACAGAAGAAGCGCGATCGCGCCGCTTGGCACTCAAACGGTTAAAAAGAAATAGATATGAATGACTATGTGATACATATATGTGTGATGCACGTTTGTTTATGTCGCGTTGTATGTAATTGTTTTGAACGTTAACAAATTTTAAAAGAACTTATAAAAAGTATCAAAGGTAGGAAGGAAGGAAGGAAGGAAGGAAGGAAGGGATGAAAGGTGCGCGCGCGCACGGCGACTAGTTTCCCGGCAAGGAATACACGGTATTATTCCTCAGTAAGCGCGTTTCGACGGCCGGGAATGGTGCGTCCGCGTTGCGTTCCAACCTGTGTTCCAAGTGTTCAATTAATTCTTAACAAACAAGTTGTTTTTGTCTAAGCAGTTTGCCGACAGGAAGTGTTTCATGAAAAACACAATGTTTCCAAATTATTATTATTATTATTATTATTAAACGAATTAAAAAAGGATACGTACAGACGCACATGAAGCTAAGCGATACAACCCCTTAGACTATAATGAAACATTTGTTTCACGAGGTAAATAATTCTTTTCTAACATATATTTCATATACTATTTTGAATATTCGTTTGTAATATAATATCGTTAACACGAGATTTAAACTTTAATCTTAAACTTGATCTCATTATGAAATCTGTGAGTTGAATCCCACTGTTGGAACGAGAGAGGAATACACGCATATACTTGGCATGGTGTTTCGTCAGTATGTTACCAAGAGAAAGAGACATGAAATCAGAGAGATAGCTCTTGGCCAAAGTTTCTGGGAACGTCGCAGATGTCTAAGAAGTTTCGTCGTACTTTGGTGGAGAGAGAGAGAGAGAGAGAGAGAGAGAGAGAGAGAGAGAGAGAGAGAGAGACCGCGATTAAGTGAAATCAAAGCGACTGCCCGAACAACAGTTTCCTAGTTACGCGTCTGATTCTGACGAATCTTTCTAATCGCATACAAATTATTCACAATTGTAAATTAACAAAACAAATCTAATTCTTTATAATACCATCGTATTATAATATTTCAAATAAGCGGAAAATAAAGCAACGTATTGACAAATGTTTCTAATGTTCAATTCATTATTCAAATATTTATCATTTTTCATTTTAATCATCATTCTAATCAATATTCATTTCGAATATAGATAGGAATTAGAGAAAGAGAGATGGAGAAACTGTCGATAATTGATAATTATAATGTTTGTCTCGATTCTAATCATTGACCTAATCATTATTAATTCCGAACGTAGAAACAACAGAAATAACATATATCGAATAAGAGAACATTCAAAAATCGTTAATTAGATATAGTTATATCGGACTCTATACTAATCATATGTAATAATTATTGAATGAAAAAAAGAAAAAAAGAAAAAAGAAAAAAAGAAAAAAGAAAAAAGGAAAAAAAAGTAAGATAAGAAATAATTGAAATGATCCGATCAAACGATTTATATGATAAAACGACGAAGCAAATAAAGTTATGCTCGAAGTTTTCCTTATCTTCGTTCGACCGGTTTTCTATCTATCTCTCTCACGAAGAAAATCGTTTCTTAAAGTGGGATTCGTTCATATCGCTTTCTAACATTTCCACCATTCTACCATTCTACCATTCTACCATTCTACCATTCTTCCTATAGGAAATATTTGTAAGGTAAACTTTTTATTCTGCTGAGCAAGTACTATATATAGACTACAAATACAGACATATCGGGGAAAAAGTTGTATCGCAGAACTACAAATCCAATGGAAATTTCGCTTGTAAAAATAGAAAAGGAAGAATCGTCGAATCTCAGCATTGACCTTCTCGACTGGACCACAAAAGATTTTCAATATTCTACAAACTAATCAATCCCCCCCCCCCCAACCAGACACCCACCCACCCCTTCACCGATTGTCTTTAGAGAGTCAATATCTCGTCATATTATATTTCATTCATTCATATTTTATAAATGTTTTCAATCTTTTCCAAATGTTCTAATCGACGAAATTGAAATTTAATCACTTTTTGTCTTTCGCATTAATAAGTAATTTCAATAAATATCTTGCATCGATTGGTTTTTGTTTTTGTTTTTTCGCAATCCGTTGAATGCGTTCGTTTGTTTCGTGAATTAATTACTCTCTACGATTATCCGCGTAATTTTGTCGCAGCGCATTTTGTGAATCGATGCGATGCTTTGCTCGTTCGCTCATATCTCCAATAAATACTGTCTCAATCAATATTACATTGTTACATAGACCCTTTTGTTTATATCAATAGTTGTTAGCGACATAATTGCATCTATTTTATTTGATTTTCCTTTTATATTTAAACTAACCGCTGTTCTTTATTCAATTATTTCATTTTCAATAACTAGAATTTCTTGGTTAATGCGAAACATCTTATCTCTCAATGCATACACGCGTTTACATTTGAACAAAAAAGAAAAAAAAACTTGTTGAAATTTATGCGAAATAATAATCAACCTTAAAGAAGAAAATTTGTCGAATCGAATAGAATCGAATAGAATCGAATCGAATAGAATCGAATCGTTAGAAGAATTTGTTCAGGAAATAAAACGTCAAAGGTCCTCTCTCTCTCTCTTTCTTTCTCTCTCTCTCTCTCTCTCTCTCTCTCTCTTACGTTGTGTTCTCTCTTGGTCGTTTGAAATCGTAAGGAATCTTAATCAAGATCCGTTGAACCCTTTGCACCGTGAAAATCCATCGATCAAACGGGCCACCAAGGACAAATTGCAATTTAATTACTTTCTGATTGCTTGTAATTAGTGATTCAAGAGAGTTCATAGTTCGTATTTATTATAATCCACACAAAGTTATAATTATAGATAAGATCTATTCGTCAAATAAAAGAGACATGTATATCATTATCTTAGGATGTAAAATCGATATTTTGGTATACTTTTGGTATACTTTTGGTATACTTTTGGTATACTTTTAGTATACTTAGCAATTGGCATTTGTGCAAGAGAGATAACGAGCGAACGCGCATACGTGCGGTAATAGACTTGGAAATAGGGCATTCTTGATCGGAAATACATAAAATTTCAAACCAAATAGAATCCCATTTCGGATTCCCCCAGTTTTACGATTTTGGTCAGTACGACACGGTGAATCCTTTCCTAAGTATACGAATCGACTTTACGAACCAATTAAGTTTCGAGAACATTTTCAACAGAGATAGGAGAAATGTTATTACAATGAAATCTTCATCAATGTAAATTACGTTGACATCATTTTTTATTATACAAATACATAGATAATATACAATATAGGAAAGGGGTCCTACAAATATTTCACGAAATAAACTAATCCAGCAATTTATTTTCTAAAGATATCGGAAAAGTCGATGGGATTAAATCGATTCGAGAAGTAGCGTATTTAATCTCAAGGCAAGTCATTAATTTATTTTCTTTCACGTTCGCACACTAACCGAAGGAAAAGAGAATCATCAAGGAAATCCTTTAGTTTCCTGCAACTTTTCCTTTCTTTCTCCCTTCCTTCCTTCCTTCCTTCCTTCCTTCCTTAATCGCAAATTCTTGCTCCAAGTACAACTCAAAAACGCATCTCTTTCTCACCGTTAATGTGATTGATACAAATCGCAATGAGTGAAAAAGAAAAAAAAGAAAAAGTTAAAGAAAAAGAAGTTGAAGAAAAGGAAGGTGCTGTCGGAAAGTCTGTGAGGTGCACACGTCGAAAGCAGTGTCCTTGGAGATATCCTGTGGCAAAGAGGCACTACTGGACCTGGAAGATATTTTCTCTCTCATTCACTCGTTCGCACACACGATCATCGATCGTTTTTCTCGGCTGATATAAAATAAAGAGCTAAGAATCCGATGGTGGTCCAGAAGTGCTTGAGAAAGGACCAAAGAAATGGAAGAAAGGAAGAAAGGAAGAAAAAATATCGTCGGAAAAAGTAAAAGAAGAAAATGAAAGAGAAAAACGTTCATAGGTATCGCGAAAAATAGCAAAAAGATAAGAGAAAAAGATAAGAGAAAGATAGAAAGTTTTCATTTAGTCGAATCGTAAATAAAAGCAAATGGCTCAATACGTATATACGTATTGTACTAGGTATTGTAGTAGGTATTGTACTAGGTATCGTACTAGGTATCGTGGTAAGCAATCAAAAATATCTTATACAAGGGGTATTTTTGTGGTGGTGGTGGTAGCAGGTATACTAAATTGTCCAGACAACGCGAGTCGAATCTCTGGGATAGTTATTTACGGTAGAACCTATGTTAGAGAGATAATAATTGTCCTTTCCTCTTGTGTGCTGCGTTTGTCCAACAACGTAAGATAGAAGAACGAGTATAGCCCCAGGAGTCATGTTTCAGTTTTTTTCTCTTTTACTCGATAGCAACGAAGGATACACCCATCTTGAGAATTTAGTAGTACTTTATTAATCTATATTGTTACGGATTTCTAATTTTTAATACTTGTCAATATTATAATATTACAAAATTATGAAAGTATTACAAAATTATGAATAAATAAATTGAATGATAAAAATATACAAAATTCGAAAATACAAACTAAACAAAGTACTTCTGAAATTTACTCCAGTAAATTTCAAGTGATAACATCCTAGGATATATTCTATCTTTGTAAAACGAGCTGGAGAAACTGTTGTATTATCTTTTCACAAGTCTATATATATATATATATATAATATGTATATGTATGTATATGTATGTATATATTGTTGTAGTAAATGAATGAGAAAGAGAATGGAAAGGGAAAGAAGACAAAGTAGGAAAGGACAGTAAGACTGGAAAAGATTTATCACTGTCTAAAACAAGTTTTCTTCGAGTGGAATCAACGACGCGCGCGTCAAATGCTTTTTAGTATTATTAACAAAAGTTATTAATTATTATTATTCTAGCAAATTGAGAGTAAAAAAAAAAATACGAGTTAGATCGATATTAAAACGTAGTATATTGGTGTGCAAAGAAAAAGTAGGTATTATAATTCAATACTTGTAAAAAGACGTTTATTGTTGAAGAAGTAAAGGTAACACAAGACTTTCTTTTAAGAGTCGGAATTTTCAAGTAAAATCTGAAACATTTCAGCAAGCCCTTTTTCTTTCCCTACCCCCTTTAAGTTCCCCAGGACTAACCAAACTCTTTCTCCTCGCAGCATCAGCGCGTTAAGTTTGTAAGAGTAAAACGTTTCGTCGATACTTAGAACGAGTCTGGGTATTACTTTAAAACTGTTAGAATTTATTGAATAGGATCGTGAAGTAAGTTTAATGTTACGGAAAAGGATGGTGGTGAGAGTAGGGTATTGTAGTGGGGGTAGGAAATCCTTAGTGGTGGATAACGTCTCGATATTTGTAGCAATTAATCTTGGAGAATCGTTGGATCGAAAGCGTATTATGAACGTTTCGAGGACGATATCCTTTGAAGGTTTGCAAGAAAGTCAGCTCGATTTGAGGACGATTAAATTATCCCAGTAAAGGAATCTATCTTTTCGAAGCTTTAACGTTCAGTGAACACACAAGATGTTATAATGAATCGAAACAAAAAGATGAACTGTTATTTTTCAATTTAAGCTTAAATATTAATCATTATTATTTCGTATAATTCGGGCAATTAGAAAAATGTGACGGTGTCTTCATTAATTTTTGCCTTATTTTTCCTCTCTCTCTCTCTCTCTCTCTCTCTCTCGTTATTATCGACTTTAACGCGACGGACTTTTTACACGGAAAAACAATTTGTAGAAAATGGAGAGAACATTAGCGCCAATCCCGTCTCTATATTCGTGGTATTTTTTAATAATGTAATTTTTAAAAAGCCTTCACCATTTGGCTCGTAAGTTTAAATCTGATAATCGAAGCTCACCCATCGTGTATTGGAATTTTTGTTATTTCCGCTATGCTATTATAACGAAAGAATCGGATAATATTTTCCTTTAGGTGAGATCAAGTTATATTACCATTTGTTGAAGAAACACGTGTACTATTTTCTAAGCAATACGAAAAAAAACAAAACATTTTCGAGTTATCCTCTCCTCTCTCTCTCTCTCTCTCTCTCTCTCTGTGTGTGTGTGATTTTATTTGCTCGCAGAATGAGGGTGGCACAACTATTACTGTGGTGCGTACTACTCGAAGATTATGGTGGAAATCTCGGAAGGGCGGCAATTACCAGTGACTCCATACGACAAGACGCCTCCTCCTCCTCGTTCGCAACGAATCCTACGTTACAAGGTAAACCCCACAAGCAATTGGAGTTGTCAACATTCTTACACAAATTGTTTATTTCTATTTTATTTGAATGAACTTTATTAGTGAAAGATGAATCATATAATTTGTTCAATGTATTTTTTGGTTTAATACCTTTCTTTTGTGTAGCATAGAATTTAGGTCAAATAATTATGAGAATTTAGCTAAGGTAAATTCACTTAATTAGTGAAATCGAGTAAAAGGAGCAATTCTATTACAGCACAACTACTACAGGCATCTCTTTTCTAACAAGCTTACACAAATTCTATCGTCATACTAATCTTCTCCGTTGGATCAGAACTCTCCTATCGTAGCTTCTATCTTAGGTAAATTCTCGAACGATGTATACTTGGGCCTTCATAACGATAAAACCGTATTATGATTATGCTCGAAGCTCAAATTTGCAAAAAAAAAAAAAAAAAGAAAAAATAGTGGGAGAGAGAGAGAGAGAGAGAGAGGAGAAGGAGGTTCCCTCGAAATTTCCTAAGTCGATGAGTCGTCAACTGAACGACTTTGCACTCCCAGCATAATTTCGTTAGCATAATTCTTGTTCCCGACCCTCGACCTTATTTAATTAACGCTTCTAATTAATCGTATTCGATGAAACACGTATAGTATATTTAGTATTAGAAAATGTTCGTCGCTACCCCTGTGTTAAGTTGTGTTTCACACGCACTACACAAGTTATAGAAAAAATGATGAGAGTAAAATGTGTTTCATTGTGTACGCAATTAAATGACAATTTTGCTAATATTAAATACGCATGGAGTGACAAATTGTCAATTTGATGTTGACGACGTCGTCGTCGACAATCTAACATATGCACCTGACACGTAAAGTAACATAATACATAGTTATACTACATACTATATGTAGGTATATAGTGATAGTATGTCTGACAGACGGCGGGAATATGCTTCACCTTAAGCATCTCGGTATTCGCTTGGAAGAGGCGACGTGAAGAATCTAATATGGGCGTTAGTGCATTTTTAGGATGCTATTCGTTCTTTAAGAGTTATCAAATAAATTTGCAAGTATTTAGCGAAAATAGTTGCAAAAGGAGTAGCACGAATTTTCAACTATTTGATTAATGTACAATAATAAGATAATTAGTGATACTAAAATATACCTATCTGCATAATGTTAAAGCTTTTCAAAAATACCTTTAATTTAACTCGAAGATCAAAGTAGCGAATATTTGTAAATACTTTATGCTCCTGTATTTATTTAGTTGGTGTTGATTAATTAGTACGAATTAAAAGTGAATATAGAATGAGTTCCATTTCGTTCTCTCTGAGAGCTATTCGATAAATTTGCAAGTAATTATTCAGAAAATCTTTTCAAAAGAACTTCACAAGTAAATTATGATTATGAATATTATCTAATTAAACTAGGTCTATATTAATGAATGCTACTAACGTAAGAGTTAGGGGTAGCGGGTGGATGCCTTTCATGGGAAGGATCCGCTTCAGGGATACGAGCCTGCCCACGCGAGTCGTGATTTTCTCTCACCTCCTTAAATTGAGAAAAATCATGTCCCAAGTATACCAAATTCCTACCCATAACCGCCACATCCTTCCCATAGAAATATCGATAATAAAAAGTTGTGTTAGCCATAAAAGATAATAGTTTTTCCGAATAGGAAAGTCATTCATCTTATTTGTATTACGAATAGGTTGACATTAACCTTTTCTCTTTGGGAAAGAATTTAGGATTGAAATTTGGATCGAAATTTGGATCGAATCAGAAGGACCTTTCGAAAACGATGGATCCTTTCTCGGGCTTTTACTTTTCTCTTTTGGAAGAAAAAGAATAAAGAAAATAAAAATACGGCATTCGCAAAAACTCGATCGTAAAACTGGGACGAGCTCTCAGAAGAATCATGGTTCTACCATGGAATCCAGCGTATAGTCGAAGAGGGGGGCGTGTTCCACACTTTTCAGCCTCAAAAACTTCCGTCCAGGGATGGATAATTTTCAATATGGATTCGAATTGAAAAAAAAAACAGGTAAATAAATAAATCAAAAGAAAAATTGATATTATCAGGAATTGGTTATTAGGGTAAGGCTAGACGAGCGATTAACTAGAGAAATCCATTTGACTGAGAGAGGAGGGTCGGTGCATCGAACGAAATCATCGAAGAACCTTGAGAAATGATTCATCGCGTTTCCAAGTGGACCGTCGAAAACTTTGGACGGACAAGAACTCGTACAACGATTTATCAAAACTACCTTATCCATTTAATGGACGTTCGAGAAAAATTCTACTACGGTCTTTGCGTTGAAATCATTGTTACTACTACTAACTATTTAACCAATTATCACAAGAATTACGATTCGAAATTAGATATTTATCTATTTGAGATGAAATGAAATTCCAACGATGCAACAAAGAAAAAAGATACAATGAGGTTTTGCATCCAATTAATATTGATTTTAATTGGATTTTCTCTTCTACATTTTTTCCTTGTTTTTTCTTTTTTTTTTTTTGCAATCGTAGGATTACTTTATTCTTTTTCTTTTTGATCCAATTAATAAAGCTTTCTTTTGTGACATTAATTTTACTACCGTTTTATTTCAATTCGAATTATTGGATTTTTTTGGTTCTTTTTGCTGCATGCTAGTCTCTATTAATGTATAATGGAAATACTGACTGATTATTTTCCGATGATTTCTTTTGTAAATAAAACAAATGAAACAAATGATATCTGTAATCAAGCGTAAACAGAGAGATATCCGGCGATAAAAAGGGAATAAAAAGGAAAGGAAAAGAAAAGGAAAAGACATCATTGAAGTTGGGTACAAAAGGGCGTGGCGTGGCGTGGCGTGGCGTTCGAAGCCGAAGTGGTTGAAACGGGCTTGGTGAGCCTTGCCGAGCAGCAGCTCCTACGCGAGTAGTTAGTTCAGCAACTTTTTCCTTTGACGATGAAAGATATTAATTAAACTGTCACAGCCACGGGAGCACGAAACCTCCAACTTTATTTCGCCACTTACAAGTTTACTACTTAAGCAAAAAGAGTGAAAGAAAAAGGAAAAAGATGATCCGAGGGATAAGGGAAGGATAGGCGAATAAATATAGTAAAGGTAAAACAACAAGCTTCGCGACAACGACAAAAAAACAGACTTTCTGTTTTGATGTACAGAAAATTATGAAGAAAAAATATTGAAACAACAAAAGAACAATAAAAGGAATTAATCAAAGAAAGTGTATCTTATTAATCTTCTTGTAGATATACTCTAAAGTATATGTATGTATGAGATAAGAGATGGAAAAAGATTAGATTGAATTAGTTTGTATCCTCTTAAAATGAAATCTAACTCTCGGCGATACGTGATATCGAAAATAAGAGAAGAAGAAAGAAAGACGAATGGGATGGTAGGGGGAGCTTAAACAAAAGGGGCGGAAGGATCGAAGCGTGATACGAAGCCTTGATAAACTCTATGTGAATATACATAGAGTTTTTCTTTGTTTTCTTTTTTTAATTTTCAATTTTCGAATATATACCGTGTGTGTAGCAGGCAGTAGCTACTATTGTAAACTATACAAAGATAGTATATAGGAATGGTGGAAAGCTTCGTGTTCCGCATGTGCGATCTTACTAATTTCCGGAATCGACGCTTCTCTCCCTTGAGAGAGGACGAGATATAAAGTCGAAGAAGGGGTTAGGCGAAAGAGAGCTAAAAAGAGAAAGAGAGACGAGGGGGAGTTAGTTCAGCTTGAATTCGATTAATTAAAGTTCGAATTCGCGGCGCTTCGTGAAAATGAAATTATCCTACTCGGTTGCTGACTTTCCTACTAAAATAGAAAAACAAAAGCTCTAGTTGAATATTAAAGACTAATTTGTATATGCGCGTGAACAAGACAAAATCTAGGAGAGTAGTAGTAAATGTTGGTCAAAAAAATATAAGAAACGTAGTATTATGAATGAGAGAGAATGAGCTTAAAAGGGGGTCGGTCGAACTCGTGTAACAGCTTGCGACTTTAACTGCAAAGGAACGCCGGGGATGAAGGGTAAAGAGCGAAGGGCTTTAGCTAGATGCTACTTCCCCCTAGGATATGTATTTACGGCCGTCGAAAAGTGAGAAAACTTTGGAGAGCTGGCATTGGAGAATTTAAGATCCTGTGAATCTGTGTAAGACCGATGGACTTTCTTTTTTTCTCCTTCCTTCCCTCCTTCCTTCCTTCCTTCCCTCCTTCCTTGCTTCCTTCCTTCCTTGCTTCTTTGGCTTTTTCTCGAAACCTTTCGATAATCCGTTTTCACGGGCCTCTTCTCTTCTCTTCTCTCTTGTTAGGAATACAACAAGAAGAAAAAGAAGAAGAAAAGAAGAAGGGAGATAGAGAAAAGGGATTGAAAAAGGGATTTAGATCGCGTAGCTCGTGGTTTGTAAATCAAGTTAAAAGAAAGTACATATATAAGAATAGATGGAAAAATGCGAGTATTTGTTCGAAAGAAAATTTTGCTTAAACAATTAAATAAAGAATGAAAATAATCTAGAGTAGGATCTTGATGAATTATCATTGAGTTATCATTATCGAGAGACAAACAACACGAATCATTTCAAACGCTATATACAATTGTTACATTTTAATAGTTAACAAAGAAAACAAGAAAATATCTTTCAAAGGAATTAAATCCCTTTGAATTTCCATGAAATATAAAATGATTTTTCCAACAAATGGACAATCGAATAAAACCGATGCACTGAAAAATCGATCGAGCTTAGTATAAATGTTTTAATTGGCAACAAAAATACGTATATGGATTAATTCTTGTCCACGTTCACTATAAATCCTTATAAATTATATTATTGTTTTGAAATGTAAAGTAAAAGTACGCGTGAGAAAAAAAATAGTAATAATAATGTTTCATTTCCTGTTTCCTCGTCACTTTAGGAGTATCTCCATTGTCCCTAAAGACAATAAGCTTTTGCCACTTGGACGGACCTTGGTAGGTTTAGTCAAGAAATCGTGCTTCGTTAGGAATAGGTTTCGCTATAATACTACTAGCAATAGTCAAAGAAAAACAGTAAAGAAGAAACAAAAGTGAATGTTTATTGTTTCATATCATTTTCGTCTGTTAAACTAACAAAGATAGAAAGAGAAAAGATACATATAACGAAATGGAGGCTTAGAAAAATATGTGTGACACGTGACGCAAGCAGCAGGACTATCATATCTCCAGCTATCTTATTATCGTTCCTTTCTTCGGAAAACCAACCCAGACATCTCGATGATAAAAATCTTTTTGTGAGCGCATAATATCATAATAACTATGTAAATCCCCTAGGATGCAAGCCCACGAATAGAGAATCATCGGGTGGTATTCGTATGCTAAATTTCTTCTTTCTCTCTCTCTCTCTCTCTCTCTCTCTCTCTCTCTATTTTTTCGACATATGCTGCTCTTTACCCTATAACAACACACACCACATACGCATGTACCTACGTGTAAATAAAAAATAATTCATTATTTTGTTTTTCATTTAAAAATGAATTTACGATAAAAGAGAGTTCAAAGACCTCTCGAGAGGTAAAATAATAAAAAGGATTATTCGAGCATCCAAAGTCTACGCTCGTTGAAATAGAGATCAACTGGGATTAACAATAAATCCTTCGAAATCCTTTAGCGAGAACTGAGAAGTTAGAAAGGTGCAAAGAAAGGATTAATTATGTATGGAAGTCGCGATTGATTCTACTTACGAAGCATACCAAAAATTTACAATTAAATTCCCTTATAAACAACTTTGATCAATATTTCGAAAAAAAAAAAAAAAAAAAAAAAAGAAGAAAAGAAAGAAGGATCATTTCAGATGACACTTTGTTAGTTAAAGTAACAAAACAAAACAAAACAAAAAGGACACGACCAACTAATTTCTCAAGTTTTAGCACACCAACGAGAGAGAGAGGGAGAGGGAGAGAGAGAGAGAGATTACTATTTGAGGGTTAGTAAAGTAAACGAAAATCTTGAGTAAAGTCCTTCATGGTACGGAAAGGATGTACGGTGGTACGATACCTTTCTTCAAAATTTCTCTTTACTTTGTTTGAAAGATGCGAATACTTTCCAAGGCTTTGAACTTTGCCTTAATCTGATTCGACTGATGAATTTTTTTTATTCCCAACTTTATAATCTTATTATTATTTTTGACACACTCAATCTGTCGACTTTTCTTTTAACAATTATTTCGTCTATATAAAAGATTATTGACTAATAATGCGCTAATAAAGTGAAGAAGTACATTTAATTGCAAGTAAAATATAATTACTATAACTACTGAATTTTATTAGGAAATTTTGGCACGAGTTTACGTTCATTAAATCCCCACGGTACGCATCAAAGTCCTAAATTGCCAACTGCGTTACTCTGTAAACTTCATCTCTTATTCAGAGAGAGAGAGAGAGAGAGAGAGAGAGAGAGAGGGAAAGAAATATTTTCAACGATGAAGTAAACCGCAATTTTGCAGGAAAAGGAAAAACAGAAAAAGATAACTAAATAAATTGTCGTTACGTTACGTTATGTTTCATTTAAAAGACTTGTATTTCGGAAACTTTTATTAATCTTATTAGTTTTATTCGTATTTTGCCAATATATCTTTTATCGTCTTTAAATTGTACGACTTTTTTGACTGATAATTTAAATGAAGTGTTTCTAAACTCGACTTCTTATCTTGAAACTTAACTATTCCTCTTCGTACTAATTAGAAACTTTATTAAAGAGCTCTTTCAAGAATTTCCGATATTAATGTTCAATTCTGCCTAATTTTAGAAAACTAGATAAAGCTCTGGACATTCCCCTTTTTCTTCTCCTATCTTGGTATAGTCGATTGTTATTAAATCATTATCTTATTCTTATCAGTCGTCTACATTTTCGTTTCAAACTGTCGTCCATTTAATTGGTCTTTTGTTCAAATATATATGTAAATAAATACTCAAATAAAAGATATACTCACTTTCGCCCTTTTACCGCTGCTACTATCTCATTTATAACTGAAAGATATTTTTCCAGCTGACGTCACACTCTTGAATTTATTTTCGCGAGCACCTAGATCTTTCCCCATGAACGTATCTCGAGATATTTTTGGTTGTATTTTTCAACAGTAGAGAATCGTTGCTGAAATAAGAAGGCAATTTGTCGAGAGCCGCTACGCGGAAAAGAGTACTTCTCCTTCTCATGCTAGTATATATATACATATGTATTATACGTATATAGGGTGACTCGCATTACTTCAACAATTCTAACGAAATTTCAATTAATTATATATTTGTCAAAGAATTCAATGACAATATCTATGCACTTTTCTTCTACAATGACATTTCCTTCATTTACACAATTGATGTACCTATGTGTATGTGGTTAGTTAAATATTTCATTTAGGGCCAACATAAATAAATACTTTTAATAATAATAAT
Source organism: Polistes dominula (assembly GCF_049000335.1). Taxonomy (NCBI): domain Eukaryota; kingdom Metazoa; phylum Arthropoda; class Insecta; order Hymenoptera; family Vespidae; genus Polistes; species Polistes dominula. The sequence continues at coordinate 57,514 of NW_028301042.1, forward strand.
AATAATAATAATAATTACAAATTTATTAGAACAAATGAAAAAGCAAAAGATTTGCATCATTTAAGATCATGCAGCTTTCAACTATTCAACTATTTCCTATTGGAGTCACCCTGTATATGCACCTCTACACCTTTAAACAAATATGTATATACCGAGGACACAAATACGCGTATAGAAAAAGCCGTAAAATGTATTTTCGGTAAAGAGAGTATGAGAACGTCCGTATGGCGTCGCGATTTCGTTTTACATTCGCTCTTTTGCTTTCCTATTCTGTTTCTTTTCCTATTTCTTTTTCTTCTTCTTCTTCTTCTTCTTCTTCTTCGTTATAGCTTCCTCGTCTCTCGACAAAAAGAAAATGGAATAAACGGAGAGAAAAAATAATCAAACAAAATGTGTGATATACAGGTAGAAAACGTAACACTTATTCCCCAATCTTATTTGAATTTGAAAAAGATGCCAAGTACAAATGAAATAAAAAATGCTTATTGATGAATAAATATCATGATTAATTTGTAAATAATTGGCACGAAAGGACGAAATAGCTTCCACCATAAAATAAAAAAAGCAAAAACAAAAGGTAGGAGAAGAAAGAAGTAAAGCTTTATCCCATCATCTCACCACAAAGCTAATTTATTCAAACGACCTTGTTAAATCGTCTATACTATACAGATATACCTTACACAAATTTCTATTTAGACGATAGAAAGAAACTCTTATACCCGGTGGTGATTCTTTTGTTGAAATGAGTCGAATTTTTGCAATCTTCGTCTTCTCTCTTTCAACTAAATTGCTCGACGATTTCATATTCAAGAGAATGAGAATTTCTCTCTCTTATCGCATTTTCTCGAGTTCTCTCGGATCTCAAAAAGTAGCGGACCGTGCATTTCCACTAATTTTAACGAAACCAGTGGTTCGGTAAAAGTGAAACGTGGTTAAAGGTTTTAATATTGTGTGTGTATATATGTATATATATGTACACATTTAATACAACAAATAATATTTGATATATATGACTAATTTCATTGGACCATTCCAAATGCAATAATCTTCAAATATTTCAAATAATTCAATATTTTCTAAATCACGGATGCATCGTAGAAATTGTTAAAGGTGGACCAATATAAAATGGGAAAGTACCTTCAATCATATATACGAGTATAACATATAATTCTGAAGTATTTTCGATCAGGGAGGGAGAGTCTATAGCACTGGCAGCAGTAGCAACGAACGTTAAGATTGAATTATTTATCTTCTGTGGAATAATTTAGCCATAAAATAAAAAGGTATATAACAGGTTTGTAGGCTTCGTACTTACTGGCGACGTCTTTTTACCAAAATTTTCCTTCTATATTTCTCTCATTCCAAAAGGAAAACTCGAATCTCGCTGGATCCCCTATTTTCCTGCCCGTTTCCTTATATTACATTCTAGATAGGAAGATGCGGAAACTGAAAATTCAACTCTTCTACTTTCTCCGTTCGAAGCCCTGGGGCTATTTCTGTCAGTGAATATATTATCATAATACCTGAGACGTTGTTTCCTTGGGACAACCTTCCTATGTGGAAGGTGGTTCCGTGGTCCTACTCGGACCCCCCTCCCCCCCGCAACTATTTTCTAACTTTCTCTTTGTAACGTTATGTAGCAACCATTTCCACGCCAGTGGCTTGTATCAGCTCTTTTTACACTTTGACTATACAACCAACCCTTTCTGCTATTTCTTTTTTTCTTTTTCTTCCTTTCTTCGGATATTCTATCGACTTGGACTATACTTGGAAAGTTTAACTTAGAAATTCGATATTGACACACACGTGAAAAAGAGCTTGAATTCTCTCTTTTTCTTTTTCCTTTTCCTTTTCCTTTTCCTTTTCTTTAGTTTCTTTTGTCTCTATGGAATTTCTTATATTGTTGACTTTTAATCGACTTAGAAATTTGTTTCTCTATCTCTATTTCTCTCTATTTCTCTCTCTCTCTCTCTCTCTCTCTCTCTCTTTCTATTTTCATATTGTTTCTTCTTGTAAAGCTGATTTCAAGTAAAGAGGAGCAAAGTTATGCATAACACAGCTATATTATATACTAGTACTTTGTTTGTTACTTCTTATTCAGGTTTAATTTCAACTAATTTCAACTCATACTTTGCTGTTTTGTACAATAATATTAATACACATACAATACAATGTTTCCTTTCATATTATTGGCAATATTCATTTATTATTGATATTATTTAAAAAATAGCCTACTATCTTGACACTCTGCATCGCAACAAACAAATTCACTAATCCAGATGAAACATTCCGAATGCTTTTCCATGTTTCCAATAAACGAGAATAAACATCGTTCGATCCATTCGTTCAATAGAAACGTATCTTTATTTTTCTTCCACTCCTGGTGATTCATTTTTTGTTGTTTCGTTGTTCTTTTTTTCCTTTTAGTTGAACCATATTTATCTTGAGTTAGCAACGAATCGATTCGCGCCCTACTCAACTTGGTGGTTTTAAAATAAGAAGAGAGAGAGAGAGAGAGAGGGTTTCTCACTAACCAACCCTCCTACTACCCCGACTCTACTCTCTCACCCTGTTATTCAATTAATTCGAACGATTGGCAAAGTGTAATTACGTTTAGCATATTACACGAAAATGTTTCGATACTCCGATAAATAATTATTTTTCGATTTTTTATTCGATCTTGGACTAGGATGATGAAAAAAAAACAAAAAGATTAATTTGTAATATACATGAATATCGAAGTTGGACATTTAATATTTCTTTATATACGAATATGTGTTGGGTTATATGTAGAAAAGATAGAAAAGATAGAACGATGCGGTTTGGGAGTACAATGACATCGATTACTTAATACCAGCTTGACACATATAATATCGAGGCTTCCCGCAAACGATGCGTAACTTCGATTTCCTATCAACCGTGAAGCTACTACACCGGCATTAATGGATGAAGCCGATACATGGCGTCGAAATATGGTCCCTTCGGAAAAGCGACAACTAAATGACTACCTTTTGATGGATTTTCGAAGCTTCCATGAGCGAAAAATACAGTTTATAGTCTACGTTGACATGATGTATTCGTGTAAGATTAAAATTAGACGTCAATTGGACAAATTTCTATTTCAACTTGAAAGTAAGTAAGGGTCTAGATAATTTAGACAATTTTGACGACAATTTTGACGACGAATTTTGACAGTCTCTAACGAGCTACTAGACATAGTTGAAAGATACGAACAGTGTGCAACCCGATCGATGTTGATTTATACTACGGAATTCACGCTGTAATCTCTCCATAGAAATGCAAACTAGATCTACCGTATTCGCGAAAGCTCCAAAATCAACATCGTAACGTGCTACAAAGTCACGTCGTTAGTACTAACGGTGTTGCATTTGTATTTTTCAGATAGGCCAAGTTTTTCAGAAGAGATCGGTAACGTGACCGCGGCAATCGGCAAAGAAGCAATCTTATCTTGCACTATCCGGAAACTGGGTAATTACAAGGTAAGTTGAAACAAACGATTCGGGAATGATCCGAGAGGTGGGAGGGAGGCATGATTGGATTTGAAGAAGAAAAAAAAAATCTTGAAAGGAAATCATCCTCGTCCTGGTTTTAATTAAAAGCGAGGACGGGGAGGTGCGATAAGAGAATTTGAAATTCGGCCGGGCAGCCGCGAGTGGAAAATAAATGGGTCAGTCACCCCCTTGGTGAGAGATAACGGGAAAGATTGGAGAAGGTGCTTGGACAAGGCAGATGTCACTCTGTCCATCTCTGTTTAAACCTTAAAAAACAAAATCAATCCTATTGCATTGTTTGTTTGTTTGTTTTTTTTTTTTGTTTTTTTTTTTTAAATCATTATGCAGTTTTCAATTTAAATAGGGATAACACAGCAAAAGTATATGAAAGCATTTTTATAGTCGCTTCATTTTTCCTAACAAGATAGAAACTATTTTCTAGTTCATCTAGCAACGCGTTTAACCAGGATACAAGATTAAAGGGGAAACGGAAACCGTGCAATTGAATTCGTCATCTCTTTTCTTATCCCAATTCGTTTTCTTCCATTTTGTCCTCCTTTCTTCTTTTTTTTCTCTTTTTCTTTTTTCTTTTTTCTTTTTTCTTTTTTGATCGAGTGAAAGGGGAGACAACGAAATTGATAGAGATAATAAAAAGAGAATATTTCCAAGGAACAAAGATTTGCTTTGCGAAGCAAACTCGTCCGATCTTGTTCGACGACTTTTTATCGTTTTATCATTCTATCGTTTCTAAAGCAAGCTGAATAACTTCGACAAACTCAATTTCTGCTAAATAAAATCCAGATGTTGGAAGAACATTTCCAAATAAATAACAATTTGCAATAGAGGATGAAATACCGTTGGAAATTATCTATAGAAAATAGTTGACTATTTTTCATTGAAATTAATTGAAATTAATTGACAATATTTAAATAACGTACTATAAAAGTTAGCGATTAGCATAATAGGAGCAATACATATTAAATATTCTCTCTTTCTGATGGTAATCAGGATATCAACCAAGTGGACTTGAAACGGCTTCGTCGAGTCTCATTCTGGCGCATTTAATTGTAAGAGCAAAACCAGCTCCTGCAGCTTTTATGCTCGGACAATACCACCGAAAGTGCTATTCAGTTTGTTCTTCGCGAGCTTCTACACTTTTACAATGGACATTTTTTTCTCCCTCCTGTAACTTGGGGGAAGATATCACTGGAGATCCAAAGACCGATTCTCACTTTCTTCTCTCGCTCCTCGTAAACTTTCCCTTCCGGTACGTTACCCTCGTCGTTTACTTCCGGTCGCTTATAAAGTCAAACCTTTTTTCCTTCCTTCCTTCCTTCCTTCTTTCCTTCCTTCGTCTCATTTGCAAGTTACATTATTAATTTCGCCCTATTTTCGCCCTATTTTCGCCCTATTTTTAAATAATATTTGACTAAAACTTACTAAAATCTACCCCTTAATATAATAATTTATTCCAAAAGTATAATAAACATTTGACTCATTTTAAAGAACCGTTAAACATTTCAATTTGCCGGGGAACTCTAATAACAATTAGACTTGCAACAAAACAAGTTTACTAAATTACAAATGTTAGCTATCCTCCCTCTCTCTTTCCCATTCCCATTCCTACGTTTTGCGTGTAAAAACGCAAATGGGAGAATAAAAAAAAGAAATATAAAGTAAAAAGAGAAAGGGTAAAACTAATGTAAAGACATAAAGAACGTTGATAAATAGCACGTACCAGCAATTAAGCCGAATAACACGATTTGTTTTCAACGCTTATGCATACACATTCGATTGGCCGCAACCACCTGCTGGTGGCACGTATAAATGTTTATCCTCGGAGGATATTAAAACTGTCATTTCGCGTTTGCCTGTACGAATTCAAACGAACGAACGAACGAACGTACGAACGAACGAACGTACGAACGAACGAACATAGAATGCAAGTTTGGAGTTGGCTAAACGACCGATCAATCGATACTAAAAGTCGAATCGTTCCCTATTTTTGGTTTTATTTCGATTTACCTGTAACGCTGCTTGTACTTCCATCGAACCAATCCGTTTGACAGCGACGAAATTGAAAAACGTCCACGGCGAGTTATCTTTCTCCCTCTCTTCGACTATTTCTATCTTTGTTTTGCTGGTCGCTGCTTTCTCCGTCATTCAACGATATGTGCATGTGCATATGTTCTCTTCTCCTCTCCCTGTTCATTACAGAGAGCTCCTAACGAATTTATCCGCACGGTCGCTTACGATGGAAATGTAATTTCCTAGCCTTTGTCTAGATTATTTTGATTATTATTAAACCCGTTCAAGGCGTTTTACGAACGAAAATCATGTTATACTACAAGATAACTCTGAATGAAGCCACTGGAATCGATCCACATTTAAATATTCCTACTCGTCGGTGGATTGTCGGTGGGTTGTCGGTGGGTTGTCGGTGGGTTGTCGGGGGGTTGTCGGGGGGGTTGTCGGGGGGTTGTCGGGGAGGCGGACTTTTTAGATTTATTTTACGTACGCCACTGTTAACGCACTCACGATGAATATCTCGCACGAACGGAATAGAAATTGGATGACAACGAATTTCGTTGCGCGCATCGCCGCCATTCCCCGAAAACTCTTCCGTTGCGATGCGTACCAGTAATACGCGTTTTATAGCCGACATTCGAGATCATCCGTTCTATCTGTGTACACAGGGTGTATCATTTCAAATAGAGTTATATACTATTATATTTATCTTCCATTACATTTGACAAACAACTTTTCTACCAATACCTTAGATCGTCTTCAAAGCTGAAATACCGTGAAAAATTTGATTCCTTCTTCGAGAACATTTTGTCGAGATATTTTTTATAATAACGAGCCACCTTGTATACATACATACATACATGTACGAGTTGGTTACATTTATGAAATATTCCTGGAAATATTTAATATCGTTATTGTTATCTCCCTTCTCTTCCGTCATACTTTCCATAATTCTAAATTCTATATAAAAAAAAAGATGATTAATACAACGAATATTAACAAGGATATTAAATTATGTATATGAAAATGTAAAAAGGAAAATAATCTATCCTTTAATATGCAATCATTGAAATTCGATTGACGCAATAAACGAGCTCGCTAACCGAATTAATATATTCGATTTATTGAATAGAATCCAACACAACCCTATCTCTATATCAGCCCTGTTGTTGTATAGTCGTATACATAACTAAATAATATTAATATGAAGCCATAAACAACGATAGAGAAACTAGAAGCGTTAACACGAATAATCCCAGCTTTTGTTCGTCGAATTTCTACTCTTGATTCCCCCTACCATTAACCCTTAAACCACCCCACCGTAGCCACCCTATTCGTCGTTCGTTCGTTCGTTGAATCGAGAAGACATCCATCCTCCCGAACAGTTAGCTTCGAATTCCAACGACCGATTCTCCCCGATTTTCCCCGATTTCCGATGGCCAGAAGGTGAACAACTAGTTCAATATAGTCAAGCTATCCGATTCACGAGATTGAGATCGAATATCATTCAGGATCGAGGGGTGCCAGAGACACGTTGGTGTCTCGTTTTATTCGTTTATCGCATTTCCCTTTCTCTCCCCCCCCCCCACCTCTCTCTCTCTCTCTCTCTCTCCCTGTCTTTGAATATAATCGTCCTTAAAGATTTCATCGAATCCTTCGGAATCCTTTCTATTTCTCTTCTATACGATTCGCATACCTCTTATTGAGTATCTATTTTCTCTATTTGTGAAAGGACAGAGATAGAAGAAATATAAGCACGCAATATAGCGCGTATAATACTGATGAGGAATGCATTGCGCATGGCATTAATACTATTAGTAAAGGACACGTGTGGTTTGTTTCAAGATCCGGTTAACCACACATTGCTGTAGTTGCACAGGACAGGAGGGTAACATGTAACGGTAAACATGTGCTAGGAGAATATTCTAACTTCAAGTTTGATTCTCTCCGGAATAAAGACTAACATAAGTATACAAAATCTCAATTTTTGACAAAACACAAAGACGTTTTTTACACGTACAAATTTATTTGTTTCCATGCAAAATGAAAATGTTTTCTTACTTGTAGGATCAATACCGGGAGCTCCATTTATATTTCTATCTCTATGGATAGGGAATGGGATAAGGAGTACCCACCATTAAAAATATTTTTCAAAGGTCTTTTGATCTTTTCGTTCAACGACGAAAAGTTTATCGGATCAAAACCGCACAAATACATATTGGAAACATATTCCTAGTGGTATTTGAGTTATTCTTAATGTAGCAAAGAAATCAGGACACAATTGCAATTCAAGTTTGTAACACTAAATCGTATGCAACAATAACAATAACGATTTTACTATGCTTTTTTATTAAAATAAATAAAAACAAACATATACAGTGTAACAAAAGAATACAAAAAACAAAAAAAAAATAAAGTAAAACAGTAAATTGTTCCAATTTGCTCGGTCAACGACGAACGGCTAACTTTTTTTTCATTATTTTTGTATTTTAACACACCGTACAAAAAGCCAATTGATGAACATTTGAAACGTTCGATCACTATTGGATCAACGAAAGAGAACGAATGCTATTTGCAAAGCGAATCCATTAAGGGTTACGTTGGCCGAACAGGAAAGGTAAACGAAACGTAGCACATTCGTACGGCAAAGACATATGTACCTAAAATTTATCTAACTATCTGTTAGTTAACTATCTTCTTCAAACTACGATGATATTATTAGCAATGGATCAGTTTAATCTAGATTATCAACATCCAAACTAACCTAATTCGAATTTTAAAGTTTATTGTAAGAGTAAGATATCAATAATCCCATAAAATCCGATGTAAATCAAATTGAATTCAATGGGATAGTTGATCGATGATGTTGGAAAAAAAAGAAAAGCAAGCCCATTAAATGTAGCACGATTAAAGACATTATAAACGGCTCGCCGATCTTATTGTAAACGAAAGATAGTCAAGAATAGAAGAAAAAGTAACAATAGCACTCCATACAGCGTTCGTTAAATGCTCGACGAAAAGAGAGGGAAAAAAAACTAGATGCACATTCTTTTTATATGAAGAATATAGTCGCGTTTATCGACGCGAATCTGTCTCCGGCTAACGTTAGGGTTTAGGGAGGAACCAACCAACCAAGCAACCAACCAACCAACCAACCAACCACCCATTTTTATCTCTCATACATCAGTCGAATCTCTTTGCACTCCCATCCGGTAGGATCGAGGAACTTTAGTATTTTCGGTGATGTTGAAGAATACAAGGTGGAGGAGGAGCAATAGTAATAGTACTAGATAGATAGGAGGTAGTCTCTGGCAGGTTTGAGATTGCTCAGAGTGGGGGGGGGGAGGATTCGGGTTGGTGTTTCCCCGGGGTGGTAGTAAGCATGAGGAGTATATACTTGCCGGAGGCTTATTCAGACAAATCGGTGATTGCTATGAAGGCGAGCGAAAGGGTAGCAGCCTTGGCATCGTCGGCCATTCTCGGCTGTCGTCGCGACTATCCCGACGCGATAGAGACGTGAAACGTAAAGATAGGAAGAGAGGAAGAGGGAAAGGGAAGAATGATTGTTTCCATGATTACAATGGAACGGAAGAGGAAGAGCAAGAGGAAGAGCAAGAGGAAGAACAAGGTATGGGGGAGAGCAATCTCTTAGCGCTAACGTAGATTCGTGGCCCTAGGACTCTCCAAATATTACACGGGGAGTTTTGGAGGTTTCGGGTTTGGGGCTAAGGTCTGAAGAATCGGGGTGCCCACCCCCCAGGGAATTTCCTGGCTTTGGGTAATGCATCGAGAATCGGAGTTGTCCCTTAACTGTTACCAACAACATTTTACACTCCCACTCCGTTTGTTGTAAGCTTCTTGTCTTTCCTAATCTTCTTTGGCTTTGATAAAAAGGATTATTTTCATTGTTATTTTTTAAGTATTTACATTATTTGAAGAAGAAAAGCAGTGGGCGTGAATAACAGAAAGGAGAGAACGTAATTCGTAAAGACAATGTATCTTACATGTTAATGTCTCGAAAGCAAGCACTTTGAACGGAAACTACCAGGCAGGAAAGTAGATACTTCACAGCTGGCGTTTCTGTTAACCGGCTAAAAGCACGTACCTCTAGCACGATTATAACGTTAAGTGCTATCGCTTTCTTCAAATTAAAAACTCACACGTTTTTCCTTTTCCCTTTCCTTTTCCTTTTCCTTTTTATTTTTATACATTTTCCTAACTATTATGACAATTGTTTATTTATTACATTGTCCTTTTTTTTACATCATCAAAAGTGAAGGCTCTCTCTTTCTTTTGATCCCCTAAATAGAGAATAGAGATTCTGGGATGAAGCTTCAACTACACGATGACAATGATGATGATCATGATGATGATGATGATGATGATGATGATGATGATGATGATGCTCGTCTCGTTTCATTCGGTTTAGTTAACAGCTGTGTATATGTGCATATGCTTGTATGAGGGAGAAAGTGTTAGAAGGAGAAGGGATAGTCCCGACTAGAGATTAATTACCAAGTGCACCATCATAGATAACAGTGGCAAACGATACGACGTTAAATTGAACCTTTCGTCGGGCTTGATTCCCAACCTGGCACTGCCGGTAGTGATGCTGCTGCTGCTGCTGCTGCTGCTGCTGCTACTGCGATCCGTTGCTTCGTTATTGGAATACAGCTATGGTAGTAGTGGTATGATATTGGTGGAAGTGTTCTCACCTAAAAGCAATTACCGGTTGCACATAGGTAGGTATATGTGTGCATGCACGAGAGAGGGATGTAAAGAGGGGAGATGATTTTCGCGATATAATATTAGCGACGAGAAACCATCTCATACCGAGGTTGTCTAGTAGTATACCTGACTGACACGGAAAGTGTCACCCTTCCGTGGTGATCCCTAGGATCCCCGAGGAGACTTGAGGGATTCGAGACGAAATCGATCTCAAATGAAAAGTCCAAAGTCATCTTTTAATATATTTTTATATTTTCCTTGGTCTATTATTTTATTTCTCTATTGATTAAAACGAAACAAATTATTTGTATTATTTAATATTGTAATGTATAATGTATTCTTTACGAATATCAGATAACTAACTAAGACAGTTTGTGTTGTTTTAATTAATAGAGAAATAAAATGAAACACAAGTTAGGAACGGTATGAATTGTATGGATATTACTTAATACGGAATTCTAATTAAATATAGAAATTCTTCTCTTGGCATTTAATTTTATATTTTTCTTATAATTCTGTTTTCTCTATTTTGTAATTATTTCAATTTCTAACATATTTGTGATGCAAAACATCTAACAATAGGAAAAATAAGGCAACATTTTTCAATGAATATTTAACAAGTATAGTATTCTCCTCCGACACGTAACTTTCATTTAAGATCAATTTCGTCGAGAAAATCTTTAATTTAGGAGTCTGAAAGTATCCTTTTCGTGAAAACCCTCTCTCTCTCTCTCTCTCTCTCTCTCTCTCTCTCTCTCTCTGTCTATTTAACTATCTAACTTTTCTACTCTCCTACTCATTCTTACTCCCTCTTTCGTTCTCTTTCTCCTTCTCCCATTGCAATTTATGAACGTAATGGAATTTCAAACTTACGAATGTAATGTAAAATAGTAACTATATTATAATGTATACACTTTTATTTTGAAGATAGTTTAAGGAATGTTCCTAAAATAATTTAATAATAGAATGAAAATAGCAGGAAATGTGAGCGGTGAATGCACTAGACAGTCAGAGAATATTTCTATACAATTTCATAGAACAAAAAGTGTTGTATAAAAGAGTCTGTTTTATGAAGGTGTGAAATTATACAATGCCTTTCCAGCAGAGATAAAACAGAATTAAAGGATTATATAGTTTGCAAACGTAGGTAAAGAGAATGTATTTGAAATTTCGTATAAATTAAATATAACACAAATAAAGATTGTAGTATTTTTTTTGTTAGGATATTCATTCGTTAATCTAAATTTGTGTGTGTGTGTGTGTGTGTGTGTGGTCGTATTCCACCGAGAATACGAGTCAAGAAGAACGCTCGCTAGGAAGAGACCTACCTAGGAGGGTATCCTTGACGAAGGCGAGACGTTCTTTCGAGCGAAGGGTAAGCGGAAGGCAAATAGAAAGAGAAGAAGAGAACGCTTTCCTAGGAAACTTTATAGACGTGTTCGCGTCCTTCGAAACGTCTATGGATACTTTGCTAATGGTTTCGTGCTTGTAGTACTTCGATATTTGCCCGATACTCTTCTTCCTTCTTTACCTTTTACTCTATTTCTATCTATTTGTCTAACTATCTATCTCTATCTTTTTCTTTAGATCTATTTATTTGCCTCTATCCGTCTGTCTATCTTCTTTTCTTCCTTCCTCTTTCTTACTCTTTTTTCCTCCTTCTTTCTCTTTGTAACAGCTCCCTCTCTTTTTATTTCTATCATTTTCTTTTTCTTCTTAATTTTCTTTATGATGGTGGAACAAAACGTTAGCGGAGAAGTCTCTCGAGATTCGATAAACTTCTCCGATATGAACTTCTCCAAACTATCTATCTTCTTCGAACAAACACACATATACACATACATAGGTAGGAAAAGGGATCGATTATTAAGTTCCTTTAATCATAGAAATTCAAAGCAAGCAAAGAGTTCGATCCCCTTTTCCAAGACTCGATTTAAGTTAAACATATATATATGTAGCTACTTCTGCTTTACCTTACTGTACTATCTATCTTTCTTTCTTTCTTCCTTCCTTTCTTTCTTTCTTTCTTCCTTCCTTTCTTTCTTTCTTTCTTCCTTCCTTCCTTCCCTTCTAAAATAAGATTAGATTTTATCTATGATCTACTTTTCAACGACGACTTTCGTATCGACAACTCGGGATTTGATGGATTTCTCTTCGTAATCCTATTCGATAAAACACTATCTATTTCTGTTTCTATTTCTATTTTTATTTCTATTTGTTGTTGTTGTACTTTAGTATTTTATTTAATTTGCATTATAATTGAGAATGAAGCTATGCATATCGACAAGATGTCCAAAGTGGTCAATATCAAACTTATATTGCATATTAATTAGGTTTACTAGGTCAAGAGAGTTTATATAAACTTAGGTCCCAATATGCTTTAACGAAGAATCAAAATTAATATTAATATTTGAAGATTTCGAGAAAAGTAAATATTATAATTATTATAATATTCAATGTTATAAATATGTATCAAAGTGTTATAATAAGTTGACTTTGATCTTTGTAAAATGTAATATGATTCGATACGATGTTTAGGTAGGATGGCTACGAGTCGAGGATCAGACAATATTGTCGATGGGTCAGCGAACGGTGACCCATTCAGCACGTTTCCAAGTAAACGTCGAAAAGGCCAAGGCAAAGAATCAAACTCGTTCGAGAGAGGACGAGGAAGCCACTTGGAGCCTGCATATTCGCCAACTCAGGAAAGCCGATCGAGGTTGCTACATGTGCCAAATCAACGCGCAGCCCATGTTGAGCCAGCTGGGATGCGTCGACGTCCTAGGTATGCCTAATTGCGCAATATGCGCATTCCTACTAGCCTCATGCTCTCACCAACCCAGACGTTTGCGGTCACATACATATACATGTATATACCTACAGAGATAGAGAATAGAATATAGTAATACTGCTGTAGTACGCACCAAAGCGTACAATCGCACCCGTCCACGCGTTGTTTCGATTAACCGTCGAGCTTCGCACGTTCCTCCAAAATATATGCTCATGATCGTTAGAACTAGGAACGTGTTTACACAATGGCCCTTCTACCTACCCTTCTATATACCTTTCTATATACCTTTCTATATATATATATACATCCTTCTATATAGCCTTCCCACCTTTGTCCCATTGCTTATGTCCACAAAGATAGACCAATGGTTATTCTCACAAAAACGTCTTACACTTTGCTTGATCAATTTTTTCTTTCATTATTCTAATAAGAAAGAAGAATATCTCAAATATTTCCTATAAATTCAATGATTACTACGTTCATAGAAAAATTGATTAAAGGGAAGGAATCTTCTATTCAATGATTGAAAATAAAAGATGAAAGATGAGGGAAGTATTACATAAAAAAAAAAAAAGAAAAAGAAAAAAAATGAAAAAAAAAAAAAATGAAAAGAAAAATATATGAGAAATGGAACGTGGCCAGTGAAACGGCATTGAGAAGGAGAGTAAATTTCAGTTCGATCGAAAATTTCCCGGTTCAATATTCCAACGTTCTAATATCGAACAGGAGAAATATTGAAGACGTCAAAATATAGAACACGAAAATTATTGGGCTCGTCAATATAAAGCTCGGAACTATCGAACACGTGCGATCTTCTCGATGAAAGGAATGAAAGAAGAAAAAACGGACTTCGTTCGAGATTGAATTAACGTAAGAATAAGAGAAAATAAGAGGGTGTATAAGAAAGGGAGAGATAATGAAAAAAACAAGAGAGAGAGAGAGAGAGAGAGAGAGACAGGGAGAGGGGGAAAAAGATGAGTCAAAGATATGGAAAATTCTGTTCACTCGGCTAACCGATTCAATTTCTTCGTATTTTATGATTTCATTTGTTCGATTGATCGATTAAATAGAAATTAGCAAATTATAATTGGTATTTCTACTATTTTGAATTGAATTGTAATTCAAGAATGATAATAGTTTAATTGCATTAATTTTCTAAATAATATTATCTCGCCTTTACAGGCATAATCAGTGTGTAAATAATTATTCATCACTACAAAGCTTCTACCTACTTATCCGTGATTAACTCCCCTATTCCTATATTTATATGTATAGGAAACCTATAGACGCGTTGTTACATATGCAAGCTCATACATATATAGGACGGTCATTGTCTATAAGCTAATATATATCTAGCAACATCCTAAATTAATATAATCAACGTTATATACGCTAACATAAGATAAGACAATTTGAGAAAACATTTGAGAAATGTCGAGATTTTCGAAATTTTCGAAATTTTCGACATTTTCGATAAGGTAGAATTTCTTGTAGCACGTACACGCATAGACACGCGCGTACACGTATATGTAAAAGATAACGACTTAGCTTTTCTCGTTGAACGGACAGCCCCATTCGCGTTCATATGCATCGAAATTGTTCTCATACATATATGCGTTCTCTCCCTCCCTCTTTCCTGCGAACACTTTTATGGGCATGAACGAGAAAGAAGAAGAGGATAGCTCGAAAAATTCAACGAACATTCTGACGACGACGACGACGACGACGACGACGACGACGACGACGACGACGACGACGTTCTTCGCGAAAGCTCGTTTCTCGGTTGTACTCTTTTCTAACGAGCTGAATATCCTCGTTTCATTCCTTTTTCTTTTTCTTTTTCTTTTTCTTTTTCTTTTCCTTTCCTTTCTTTTTTTCTATTTGCCAGAAGAATTCCTACACGTTGTCAGCCATGGGACACGGTCCCATTCGCTTAAAAAGAATAGTCTTGCGAAGGACTTGTATTAAAGTTATATTTTTTCTTCTTTTTTCTTCTTCTTTCTTCTTCTTTCTTCTCTATTTATTTGTCTGTTATTTTTTTATTACGATTTTTATACTCCTCCGTCGCAGATATAAAAAAGCTTCTTGATGGTCAAGATTGATTTGATAAACTTGTCAAGCCTCCTCCTATACGTAGAAAAATTGGATAAATAAATAAATAAATATCATTTTCTAATGCTACTAATACAAGTTGTAATTTATGAATATTATTTTCCTATTAAAAAGCTTTTTAGAAAAGGAATTTTTAGTCGAGCTTTCCTTACATATTGCTGTAATATTATATGTTGTGTATACGTAGATATAGATTTTTTCATTACTTTATCGCAAGAACGCATCACTTTCTCCATTAGTTAAAAGTAGGTCAATGGTGTATGTAATCTTTATCGCGAAATATGCTCGTTCGTTTTTCAAAATATGTTCTTGCATCCCTTATCGAAAAAATCTTTTAAGTACTTCCTTTAAAACACACTACGATATTAGTACTTTGCTTTCTACGCGAGTAGTAATAATAAAAGGGAGACAAAGAAATTTCGATGAAATATTTGATCGAAATAATCTTTGTACGATAATACATTTTGCAAAGTGATCAAATCATTTGGACCTCTACATATATACATATTCTATATACTTGAAAGAAATTTCGTATCGTTTGAGTAGGATCGTGCACCCTCGTCTTTCTTTATATTTTGGAATTCCTAACTATAAAGTAAATGGGAAGAGTGAAAAAATCTTGTAAAAGTGGTCCGCGCGCATAGTCCACTTAAAATCGCGATGAAATTTCGACGAAATAGCTTGGACTACTTTTCGTGATCTTGTTCGATGCTTTTAAAAGTGCCGAGACACTTTTTTTCTTCTTCTTCTTCTTTACTTTTTAATCCTGCTACATTTTTCTACTCATCGGTGAAGATTTTTTATTTGAAATTTTCTAACGATTTTAACCAAAGTTCGTTACTTCTGTACACACATATGAAACTGAGTAGAATAAATGAAAATTGAAGGAAAAAAACAATGCAAAATAGTTTACTACGATTCGTATTTACCCATTAAACTTCATCGCCTACAAACAATAGCAATATAAAACTCGAACCTGTTGCACATTTCTATTTTAGTAAAAGAAAACGAAAGAATTTTACGTTTGTTTGAGGGAAACATGTATATACATACATACATATCTACTATCTCTTTCTCTTCGCAACGTTATTTTATCACGAATTCCCATGTGAATGCTCTCGTTGAGATACTTTTATATAAATATTATCTTCTTATATGGTTTGATTTTGAAATGCTAACGAAATCAAAGCTGCTTCTCTATCTTTCACTATTTATCTTTTCAAAGGATTAGGAAAATTAAATTAATATCTATACATTGCAAAAATTTATATATATTTATATGTGTGTATAATATGTATTTTTGTTTAAGTTCCCCCCGACATACTGAGTTCTGGTACATCAGAGGGAGAAGTCTCAGTTTTAGAAGGGGAAAATGCGACCCTTTCTTGCAAGGCATCGGGTAGACCTCCCCCACGAGTTCATTGGAAAAGAGAGAAAAGTGATTTCATTCTGATGAGAGGTCTTCATGAGACCTTAGTTCAAGGTCAGCTAATTCATGTTCATATTCATTCCTATCATTTGTATTCTTAATTTAGTGTGTGTTCATTATTATGTAATATTCATTTTATTTGAAATATTGAGCTGAGCGATAAATATTGTTAGAATTTCCAACGTTATACATATTATACAGCAAGCAATATTCTATTATATAACATGCCAATATAATATTGAAAATGATAGTAATAATTGATAATATTTTCACGTGTTGATTGTAATTATTACATTTCTATTTCGATGTAGAATATGCTAAAAGTTCCAGTATATATAGTTAAATACATTATTCAAATTGTAGAAGAATTCGAGCAACCCTACTACATTCTTATCACAGATCGAACAAGTAGAAGTAAAACGACCTAGGCAACTCGGTTTAACCTCCTTTAGATCTTCCTCCTCGAATTCACCTCCATAAAAAGCTATGTGTCTCGTAAAAACGCACCTTTTCATCTTTATTAGAACTCGGGGTTCATCCTACCGTGTTTCGTCGAATTACACCTTCGTGTTTTACAGCTTTATGGCAGGAGAAGGGGAAGAATGGGGAGGAGAGATGAAAAGGAATGAGTGTAGGGGTTGAACTGGGTGAAAGGGATGCTAGAGAAAAAGAGATAGCAAACTCGTTTCGTCCTTTATCCGAATATCTAACTGCGAAATTTCACGAAATCAAAAAAACAAATAGATATTACGATTACACACATGTGTATGAAATTAAGATCATAGATATATCGACATATGTACGTGAATCAATTGTCAATATTCTTTTCAAAGCATTCATCGGTGCCCATTTGAAAATGTCCTTCATAAATGCGATCGTTTCGAGCGTAAATTAAATTTATTACCCATATGGTAGCCGTGAGCATATTTGCCATAATGTTCAATTGTCTGGCATTTGCGTTATTCGTGAATAATATCCAGGGAAAATATTCTAAAGGGAAATCATTTATCCGCGTTTGAAGAAAGAAATCTATTTATTGGATACATAAAAGTATATAGATAGATAAAAGATATTGCCTATCATTTGGATTTCATTTGATTTCATTTGATTTCATTTGATTTCATTTGATTTGATTTGATTTGATTTGATTTTATAATAAATGTTAGATAGAGAGGTGAAATGTTTTGGTATGCAGAAAGACTGTTAGAAAAAATAATCATTCCAAATGGTTGACGTTATAACGTTATATATAATTACGTGTTAGATGTAGAAAATATCGTGGGAAATAAGTGAACTTTCAACGAGATATTCATACGAAAGGGGTGATTTTATAGTGGACAGCCAGTCCGGCGAGAAGCTGGAATTAACGAGGGTAGACAGGAGGCAAATGGGAGCTTATCTTTGCATAGCCAGAAACGAAGTACCACCGACAGTCAGCAAAAGAGTCTACCTCAGAGTAAATTGTAAGTAACCACGCTCGCTAATTTCTCCACGTCTTTTTCATTTTCCATCCATTTATTCGTAAGCGGGAAAAAGTAGAAGAAAAAACAACAATCAAATCAAAATATACAATTATATTGAAATATAATTGTATTTTTACTTATGGGACAGGTTTTATCTATTGACTAATTTCAGTTCCCCCAAGCGCAAAAGTAGGAAATCAATTATTGGGTTCGCCGTTGGATACGGATGTCTCGTTAATCTGTTCGATCGAAGCTTATCCAAAGACGATCAACCTGTGGACTCGAAAGGCGCAAGTGATCATGAGCGGGTACGTATCTTTCGAAATTCCATTTCCATTGAGCCTTGATACACTTGCTACTAAGCAAATGCGATCTGTCAATGTAGCGACAGATACGAGATCGATGAACGGAGCCACCCAGAGGAAGAATGGAAGACGACTATAGAGCTTAAGATAAAGAGTCTTCAGAAGACAGATTTAGGAGAATACAAGTGTTCGGCATCCTCGAGTATGGGAAAAGCCGAAGCTACTATCAGGGTATACGGTATGTCGTAGAAAATATAAAACATTAAGATGATGATTATTATACTTCGTCACATATATCTATATATTTGACAGAAATAGAACGTGCGACGTTACCAACGCGAGCAACCTCACCAAGTTGGAAAAAACAAAACAAAGGTAATAAATCAAAAAGCATACTTGGGGTATCTACGGTCAATCGAGTTTTCCACCAGCTGAGCACCCCAGCGATGCAGAAGAGCACATCTCGATTGATCATCGGTAACAAATACTCAACAACATCTACTACCGTAAATCCACGAGGATCGTTGATCGTAAAAGGGAAGAATGCTTACAGTGGAGAAGAAACTAAATCTAAAGAAGAAGAGTCTAAGGTAGAAAACGTTGCCAACATTGGCAGGTTTATATTCAACAAACAAATATATACGATCTGCCTAACATTTTTATCCACCATACGATAAAGGATCAATTATTATTTATTGATTAATAATCCCATTCCATCGGAAAAAGCATAGGAAAAGAATAGATTACTGACCGATTCTGAACTCCATAACTCTCCCCTATTTCTCCCCTATTTCTCCCCTATTCTCTTATCTTTTGCTAGGCTGTGTCTGGACCCTAGGGTATTAATACAAAAAAATGATGATAATAGGTATGTGTAATAATGAAAAAGAAAAGCCGTTTAAATGCCGTTAGGGCATTCTTTGGGAATTTGAAACTTTGCGAATGAGAGATATTGAACGATACTTGCAAATGTATTTTTTATGAAACCATTTTTTGGTTTCGACTTTGATCGAATGAAAAGAAATTTAAGAAAAAACAAAAAGTAGAAGAAGAAGAAAAAGAAAAATACATACTTATGGATGAAGCGTACTGTTTTTTCGTTTTAAAACTCATCGAACGTTTAATCTCGAGTATTTTTAAACGAAGCCTTTCATTATGAAATCGATCGATCGCCTTCATTTACTTTTTCGATAGAAAATTACGGGGTACTTTTATATATATATATGTATAACGGGTTAGTGTGTCGGAAAGCCTTAAAGGGGTCATGTTTTGAACGCATCGTTAGTGCCGTTCTGTTCGTCCAGTTTTTAACTTAACAAACATTTTTGAAATTCGAATTAATCAAACTGTGCATTACAAATAACCATAAAGTTGGAAACATTTTGAAAGGATATGCCGAGTTGTATATAATAATTCCACCTAACGATGCATGAACACAGGAATAAAGAGAGAGAGAGAGAGAGACTCTCGTAAACCGATATTACGTAATAAAAAAAAGCAAAATAAAATTTATAACAAAAAGATGGAAAGGAAAGTGAACACTTACATGTGTAATATATTACATATATGTATTGCTCGTACGTTAGGTGGCAATAGAAAGCTTCCTTTCTATATGCTTCCCCTTCCTTCCCAAACCCTTCTGCATATCGTTACATCAGATAGATATACATATAAGTCTCCATAAAGGTAGACGTTTCGACGTTATCTTCCATTGTCGGTGGTTAACTGCGAACATAAGTATTACTTATATACTTATTTAATAATGATTTTAAAAAAGACAAATAAATACTATACAGTATACAGGGTGATTCGAAAACTTACATATCTCAAAGAACTTTTTAACTATGTGTCTAATCAAAAATGTTTCAATACCAAATGCATGGATTTTATGAGAAACAAATGTATCAATTTTCTTTTTAGGGGTAGTTTTTAAATTTTCCAAGTCCTCGTTTATGTTTCACCCTGTACAAATAGACACGTCGTTCTGGTAACGGCAATGGGGTGCTGCGATTGAAACGAATATCCTTTGTATTTATTGGTCGTACTTGTTAATGAAATATCATTAATTTTGTTGTAAAATTAAAGAATTTTCGTATAACGAGCGAATAGGCACTACCAAATCTAACTATTCGATTTTATTCGAACGCAGACAAATAATTAGCATACTAACTTATACCTATAAGAAATATTAACTTAACATTGTCTTTTTATTTATCGACCTTTTTTAAGAGCTTGTTCGGTAATAATATTGATATGTACATATATAAAGGTTCATAATCATAAATTTCATATACAGCGACATAAGTTGAATAGATGACATTACTTGTTTTATCTATCATTTCTTTATCATTGTTTTCTCGATAGTCGGTAAGGAAGCAAGTTATCTCATATAGTAATAGTCATTTAAATTGACCAATAGTCGCGTCATTTTCAAATTAGATACATTTTTTATCAACTTTTGTAATTAATTTTACCTTTATATAAATATATATTTATTAAATAAATAGTATATAATATATGAAGAGAGGATTACGTAGTAAAAGAAAAAAAATATATTTTACATTGGAGAAATTGTTTTTTATTTTGATTAAAAGTAATTTGGAAAAATGCGCTGTTCACCTTGTTAATTATCTTTTTAAATATTCAATTTTTACTTTTTCTTTTCCTCTATAAATTTATCAATGGTTCCAATGTTTTGTATCGAAGTTACAAATGCTATATATCCCTATATAGAGATATATATATATATATATCTCTCCTTAAAATTTTAATTCACAAAGTGACAATAATTGTATGTAAGACGATATAATTGTATATAATATTATAATAATTTAATTAACTTATCAGTATTATATAAAAAGATAACATTTTATGTGAAAAATTATCTTTTTTGTATCCAATGCATGGTAGCAGGAAAAAAGCAAATGCCTGATCATAATAATCATATATATATATATATAGACAAATATAAACTTGGTCGTTTTTCTACCTCATAGAAGAAAAAGCACCAAAATGTTTCGATGTAAATTAACTTTGATTGTAGTGTAATAATACATATCAGTTTTAAAAGTGTATCGCTTTATCATTTAATACATATCGTAGCATTATCCTCTATTCTTAAGTAAATGTAATCAATGAAGACAAACATATTATATACATATATATATATGTATCATATATTATGATGGATATAAGGTGAACGTGATAAATTTATATAAATTACCGGAATTGCTATTTATAAGTACGCTTTCTTAGACAAAGTGCAAAGTATATTTTGTTCTTATTCAAATTCTTTATATTCTTCATCGTCATATAAGATGAATCTGCAGTATTAATTATATCATTATATTTTCAATTGCAAAATTAAATAATAATTTCCATCGTGTAGTATATGATATTACTTACATACAATTGGAAACTTATTTTACATAATTGGAAAGCGTATTTTACTCTGTAGATAAAACGACATGAATCGATAGTAAACGTTGATAAACGAATGTATAAAATAAAATAAGTACATGCATACAACTAAAAACAACAAGAATTACATTCAATATTATGTATGACAGTTAACGTCGATTACTGCGGAGTACAATTTTTAGATCACATCGTGTGGTTTAGCATTATTGTGTGAGGAAGTTTTAGAATATCTGCGATATTAAAGATATGATAAATGTAACTATTTAATAAACCCGATATATATATATATATATATATATAACAAAGCGATACTCAACAAAGTTAATATAATAATCCTATATTAATTGTATTAAAAAGAATATATGTTGTTGTTTATAGAAAATATATTGTGAAAATAAAATGATAAATAATTTAAAAAGAAATAAAAAAGGCTCCGAAGATCATGTAATTCTATGGCTTTGGAAGGAATCACGTGTTGATGAATAAATATTACACCGCAATTAGAAATCATTGTTGCTTTATAAATTACAGTTCGTTTAAAAGGAATTTCTTCTTTTCTTCTTCTGTTTTCTAAGAAATATTAACGATAAATATTTGTCATGCATTCCTTGTTTCTATTAAATCATTCATACCTTATTAAATGTTACGAACATTTCCATATCTTTTTCCAAAATATCTTTGTACAAATTTATAAAAATTTATTGAAAAAATGTCTAGTCTATGTCCAGAATAAAATACTAAATGCCATGAAAATACAACTTAATGCCACGTATGGACTTTTCCGTTCTCCAATTCGTGCACATTTCCAAAACAAGCCAAGGAACCTGATAATAAAAATCATTAACAAGCATGTGTATAAATAATAATTTGTATAAGTAATATTTCAAATATAAGATGGATACAAACTAACGTATAATAATATATAAATATGCCTAAAGATCAATAAAATCATCATATTATGATATATTTTATGCAATTATCTGACACGTGTAAATTTAAACGTGTAGAATAAAATCATTTGTACTTACCCAACTTTTCCTAAACGATTATCTAAAAAACTTGGAGCGATAGATCTGATGTAAGTACAGGTACATATTAACAGAAGTATAACACACACCAGACTCTGAAAATTAAATATTGCAGACTGCCAAATATGGCAGAAATTAGTAAACGCTTTTTTTTTCCTAATTTTTAATTTAAAAATGATAATTATTATAATTATGATTATTATAAAATTAAAATCAATATTAATACAATTTTATGATATGAGATATTTGAAATAAGATAGGTTATATTACATTATGGGATCAAATCATGTCTTTAAACTTTAATATATCTTATTTTTCATAATTCAAAATAAATAAATTAATATCTTGTTATTATTTACCATTGTGATGAAAAAATAGACAATCCACCGTCATCCAAAAATAGATGATAATAGTAGAAAGAATGACGTACTCCAATTTAAATGTAAAGTATGGAGTCAACTTAGCAGACTTATCAACAGAACTAACCTAGACGAACATCCAATTTATTAAACATATTAAATAAACAAAAACATTTTCTTTTTTTTTGTTTTTTTGTTTAATTTGAGAAATATACCAATTTTTTAAATATAACTAATCTAAATTTATATTTTTATGAAATTGAATCTTTTTAATCAAAGCAAAGTATAACACACTACACTATTTTCTTTATGTTGTATCATACGTACGTACACACACTTACACGTGTTCAAAAGTTTTGATAATTTTTATTATAATCAATCATGACTTCAACTAACAATTCAATTATAGAATGTAATTGTAATATTTGTCAAAGTGTGCGTTTAAGAATAGATCAAATATTTTGTGTATTAGATATATATGGCTGGATGCTAGACTTTTATGTAGTGGTACGTAACCACAAATCAAGTTATGCTTTCATATTTGTATATAGAATAATGAAATTCGATCTTAATCTTTAGATTAATATTTACATATATAGCTTTATAACATTTCTAATTTTTTGTATAATTATTTTTTATAGGATTTTTGTAAAGAAAAATTATGGGACAAGTTACCAACAAGTTGGAAACTCGCATTACAGGATATACCTCCAGACGAATTTGGATTATGGTTATCAGGAGAATGTTCTTGGTATAATTTACAAATTGATTTTAATTCATATAAACAAATATTTCTCTATATTATATATATGATTAATAATAATGTATCTCTTATACAGTAAAAGAATATTACCCCTGTCGTTATTGGCATTACATAAAGTTATAGATGATCTACAATTGAATAGAAATTACAAGAGTTTGAGTAATGTTTTGCAATGTGGAAGAATGAAGAAATTCAAGAAAGAATCAAAAGAAGTAACTTCTTTATATTCGTCGGATAACAAACAAAAACAATTAGGAGATTCGGATTCTGCTTCTTCACAATTTATAAAATTATTCAGAAAACATGTGAAGAAGAAAAAGACGCATGAAATAGAACAAATGGCAGAGGTAATTATTTTTCAATACAATCATAATTATTAATTAACATTATTTATATAAAAAAATATATATATATATATATATATATATATATATATATATATATATATATATATATATATAAAACATAGATGTGCGCATATTATGCCTACAAGTCAGACTGCAAATCTGCAGTAGATGTTGGAGCGGGACTTGGACATTTAGCTAGAATGTTAACTTGCCGATATGGATTACGTGTAGCTTGTATCGAACAGGATGAATTATTATCAACAAAAGCTAGGTAAACTTATTATATCAATCTAATGGTTGACAGTGTTGTGTTGTTCAAATAGATTCTATTATATATGAGATTTGTAGATTATACGACGAACAATTGTTGATATCTATACGTAAACATATACCTAATTTCGCTCCTCTTAAACTGGAACATATATCGATGAAGTTAGAAACTTCTGATCATGCAAGAGCAGAAATGAAAAAAGCATTTACACAAAGTATTCACAAATGTTTATAACATTAATACAGAATCACTTAAGTATGGAATTATTGGATTACATCCATGTGGGGATTTAGCGTCAATTCTTTTAAATCTATACTCGTTAAACAAAGAAGCAAGATTCATGTGCATCGTGGGATGTTGTTATATGAAAATGACGTTAGAGTATTTATCCTTTCTATTTATTTATATTATTATGTATGAAAAAAGAATTCTTTAAATATATTGAGACTTTTTCATTAGGTCTAATAATGGAAACAAACAGAAAGGATATCCACTTAGTTCGTACAAGTCGTTTAAGAATCACAAGCTTTCATATAATGCTTTGGAAGTGGCTTGCCACGCTATTGAAAAGCATTGCGATAAATTGAAGAACAACAACTATACAGATTTAATAGTACATGACATCATTTCATATGACAAATTCTAACAACATTTTGATCTAAATTAATAAACATATTTGTTTTGTTCAGGTACACACCTACAGAGCGATTTTAGAAAATATACTCACAGAAAGAGATTTGTTGCCTTCTCATAGTCAATTGAAAAATGTTAAAGTAACAGGAGATATGACATTTAAACAGTTAAGAAAACAAGATTTGAAATATTATAAAATATATTAGATAATTTAAGAAGTGCATATACATATTATTTATTTTCAGATATTGTTTTCTTGCCACTCGTCATCTTCAATCTGAATTACAGCCAAAGGATTCGGATCTCGAAGGACCGGAAATAGAACATTATTTAGATTATTGGTTAAAAATCGTTATATTTTCTTCTCTTAGAATTTTACTTGCACCACTGGTAGAAACATTAGTACTTTTGGATAGATTTTTATATCTATCAGAAAGAAACTTAAATCCAATATTAAAACCAGTATTTGATGCAAAATTATCTCCGCGTAACTTACTTTTAATTTCTGTAAAAGATCATGAAGAAATATAAACAAACAAAGTAACAATTTAAACTTTCACATAAAACAGAATTTATTCTATGAAAAAATCTTGCATTAGGTAGTAGTATGGGTATATACAGTTGAGCCACGTGGTTGTTTTATCCAAAATCCCCATTTGGCAAATGTTTCACCATTCCTTTCTTCATTTGGACCACGAAATACTTTTATTTTAACACGTGGACTTTTCTCTTTAATGAAAGTAAGCAAAATCTTAATTCAAATATAGATATTAATCAATATTATTGAAAACCTTACCATATTTTTCATAGTAAGATTTGTCTGTCTTATTATCATTCGATAATGCATACATTACTAAACACAAAAAGCAGCATATAAAAATTAATTTTTCTAATAATAACATGACATTAAATCAACAAATAATGATATTATTACAGCAATGTTAAATGACAATTACTATGGAATTTGAAATGAGCATACCTTATATACACCGATGCAGAATATTCAGAGCATGACACGTAACAAAAAATTCATTTCTTGTTTTATCTATAACTTTTTACCAAAGAGAGAAGAAAGTTGCATTTTCTAGATAAAATTGAAATTGGATCTTAGAGAAAGGTTTGATTAAAATAATTCAACTGAAACAGGTACTACAAGTAAACTACAATTTCATAAAATTTTGATAATTTATTTTCATTCATTCTTATATTTATATATTATTTGTAATCTCTGTTTTTTTTTCTTTCTTTTTTTTTCTTTTTTAATAAGGGAAGCGCCTGATTATATCATTATGTGAAACTCCTATACATACATTCAAACTACACGAAAAAACATTGATCAAGTTGACTTTTAATGCATCGTTGTTTAAAGATGACACTTCTAACAGAGTGATTTTGAATCTAAATGAACAAATGGTTTCAATTTGAAAGTTTTTTCATTTTACACATTTATTATCATCATCATCATCATTATTGGCATTATTATTATTATTATTATTATTATTATTATTATTATTATTATTATTATTATTATTATTATTATTACTATTATTATTATTATGCAAATGTATAGTAACAACGTAGCACTATATCAGGATGATATAACTTTGATCAGAAATATTAGAAATTAGTTTCTATATATGATCTATATATAATTGAACAGTTTTTATTGTTGTACATATTGTACATATGTACGTATTTAACTTTGTTGCGGTATATATTTTAATTAGAGCGAATAGAGAATTAATTATTGTCTTGGAATAGAAAGCCTCTTATATATCATTAATCACAGATACAAAAATGAGAAAGGCTTTTTTTGGTACGTTCAATTGTGCAAGATACAGCAAAAGAAAAATAGATATGTAGAGTTTCAAATGATTTTACTGAAGAAGAAATTGTTGTTATATATTTATGAACAAGTGTTTTAGAAAGAAAGAATGTTTATCAGCTGTTCTTGCATTTAGTAATAAATCAAATCATTGTCGAAAGTGAATTAACATTTAATTTTTACATCTAGTTATATATATATATATATATTAAATTTGATAATCCTTGACCTTAAATGTTAATACTTAACGGCTAAAACTCTCAGTATATAACGTTTAATATTATTAACAAAGATTCATCTCGATCAATAAATCGTGATACATAATTATTATTACCATTTTGGAAAACATCATTGGAAGACGAATTCAATTTGTGATTATTAATTAACAATTACTGTAATAATTAACATTTCGATAGCATAACATTATATATTTTTACATTTTAAATCAAAAATATCGATTCCATTTCATATGTGTAAGCTAACTCAACTATAATTATATTATGTTATTATATATTGTAATTGTAACTCTCTGATTCTAAGTACTTATTATCACTATTGAATAACATATATATATATATAAACTAATTTAAAAATAATTTTGCAATAGAAAAATTCAATTCTGTTGATCTATCGAAAAGTTAAAAATTATTATAACGTTTTGAATGTTCTCAAATTGAGAAACCATTATAAAAAAAAAAACAAAAAAAAAAAACACTTGAAAAAATAAAATAAAGATTAAATGTATAATATTAAATCTATATCAAATTGTTGAAATGTATTCAATGAGAGAACATTCTTTATCATTTGAATTATCGACGCAATCACGTTATACATCTACTTAAAACTAATTGTAAGATATATATATATATATATATTCTAAACAGACTTTACAAACTGTGGAAGACGTTGGATTATTAGACTAAATTAATTTGTACAATTTTCTTGTACATATTACATACATAATCAAGTGCATTATTAATTAGCACTCGATGAATATTTTGCACGTTAATTTTATTTGATTATTTAACCTTCGATGGCACATAATTTCAATGCATCTACGATTAGGCAAACTATCTTTCATATTCTATGGCACAAACACGAGGGATAATTCTTTTTTTAAAGTTTCTTTTTTTCTCTATATATCTTTTGCAAGAGAGTATACTGTAATTGTGACCATCGAATGTCATTATGACGTGCTTCTTATTCAAAGCATACTTAAAAATTATTAGGTACACAATCAGGATTATAAAATCCAATAACTCGTTCTCTCTTTAACGATTTGTTCACCTTTGACAGAAAAATCTGTATATGCAATGTGGAAGACATCGATGCTTACAGATTACATTATCTGTCGATATGTAATCTAAATGAATTATCTAAAAAGCTTCTTTAGAATTGTTCCAAAAAGAAATGTTTACTTTGGAAGACTCTAGATTCATCAAATTTCCATCTCTTATTTTCTAAACCTTTTTGTTTCCTTTTTTCTCTTTTTATTTCTTTGTTATTTTGCATATTGTTAGATATGTCAGTTCTGGTTGAATTTAAATATACAATATATCATGAAAATATTTCTAATTACGACAGAACCCTAAGCAATATTAAATGGAAGACACTTGATTTGTAGAATTCGAAGATCGTTGGAAGAACCAGGATGATGCAACCAGGTGTAATAGAATAATCCCATAAAAATCCCATTTGTCTATCTTTCTATTTCCAAAGGACACTACATACTTTGTGGTATGTGAGACGAGATGAATGAAAAAATGAAAGCAATAAAAATAGAAATAATAATAGGAAACATTTAAAAAGGTAAACCAATTTCAAAGGCATCGATTAAAGCAGTGCCAGAATCATATACACCGATAACTCCAAAGAGTATACCTAAAAAGATGACAAAACAATCATAGGCCACTGCACTCCATTCCATAGAATTTCTTTTAAGTTTCAGATGAAAGTAGCAAGGCCATATGAAAGACAACATGGTCCCAGTGAAGGAGCCAATGAAACCCATGAGAATACTGAAATGTGGTATGAATATAGCCATGAGAATGGTAAAGACAATTACACCGACTCTCCATGCTAAACCCCAAACTTTGAGCTCTCGATCGACTGTCCAAATTGTAGGAAAAATAGTTTTCGGTCGACCTCTGAAAAATGCTCTTTCGAGGAGTTCACAGGCAGCATAATATGGCAGAGGATAAGACAATACAGCTTTGATTACTAGACAAAAATTGACCAAGCCTTTGAATCCAGCCGAGTGAAGATTATTCGTTATCACCTGTTGCGTATCATTCTGAAAAGTCAAAAAGCAAATCCATCCGAAGAGAGATTTAAAGGCTGCAGCAGCTATATGACTCCAGTTTAACATCCAATCGAATTTGGAACGATCTATCAGATTTCCTTCTAACGTAGGTAGAAAGATTTGAGAGGTGTAACTGAATACAATTACACCAAGCGAGATTGGAAAGTTTTTCATGTCAATAGTCCATTTAACTTTGGACCATCCCCAATCACCTATCTCCAAGATACAATAACCGACGATAATGAAATTAATGAAAAGATGAGACATTGTACACCAAAAGCTGAGCATAGAAACGTGTTGCAATGATTTAAGAAACCCAAGTGGAAGTAAAAATATGCCTATCAGCATCATCCAACTTCTTGTGTCGATAGCACCTTCGGGAAAAGAGCCAATCATTAAATCACCACAAACAACAACATATAAGATGCAGGTCATCAACAATTCTATTATTTGTGCAATGTTGACTGCTCTTGCACCCCATCTTGGGCCGAAACATTCTTTAGCAATGGCTACATAGGAATCTCGTACTCTGACACGTTGCCCTGTTACTGTATCTAACTCATACAAACACTCAACGAGAATCTTACCGGTGTAACAGCAAATATGTGCAATACCGACCATAGCTGCAATTGCCCAATAACCACCTCGCAATACTGCAAATGGTAGAGATACGATGAACATACCCTGAAAGCAAACGTTTTCTTTTTTAATTGATGAAACTTTCAACAAAAGCTTTATTTAAATATTCTTACTTTTCATTTGATTTCTTTTTAATGAATTCAACTGTGATTTGATTACTACCTGAATGGCATTGGTAACATTCCATGCTGCTTGCCACTCATTAATCTTCACACCAGGTCCACCGAATTCTCCACCACCTTCGTCATATTCGCTGAACTCTCCACTGCTTAAACTTCCTGTTCTGCCTTTGTCTCTAGAAAAATAACCAGAAAACAACAAAATCTATTGCAATAATTCCTTCTTTAACTTCATTCTAATACTCATGAAAAATAACTTACCCATTTCTCTGATAACTAAATGAATCTTCAGCAACAGCAACGTTGTTCTGTTCTCTTTGTGCTTGTTCACCATTCATCATTGTCATCTCGGTATTATCTTCACCTTCTCCGAATGATTTAAATTCACCTGTACGAGCTTGAGGATCACCTTGACCAGCCATGCCTGTACCACGAATTAATTCCATACACGGACTATTTTCTGGCCATTTAGCTTTTAATGTTTCCCAAGCAACGTTAACTGTCGCCCCAAACGATGGTATATAAAATCCTTTGAAACTAGTCATCTTGTTGAAAGATTTTCTTTCGAATCTAGGACAATACAAATACGATGGATTATCGATTAGTATGTATCGCGTAATATAATAATAATATATAGAGAGAATATTAGAAAGAAAAAAAGAAAAAGAATAAAATGAAACATACAACAACATTCGTATTTATAGATTTTCAAAAAAGATCCTTCCAATTTCTTACTAATTCTAAAATAATCTTATTATATAATATATTATTATTACAAAATATATGAAAAATGATGTGAATAGAAATCAAATTTGAATAAATAAGAAATATTAATATTACTTACAAAATCGAATTATATCTTTTCTTTCACAGATGAAATTAAAATAGAAGATCGAACCTTCTTCCTGGGGAAGAGACTCTACTGATCTTCTTCTTCTTCTTCTTCTTCTTCTCGTTGAATAAGGAAAACCTTAGGATTGTCAGGGAAACTAATATAAAAATTGATCCGGAATTGGAGAATAATAATCCATTTAATAGAATAAGAATATGAATAAAAATGATTAGAAAATGATTAGACTAAACTACGAGGAACACAAGGAGAACATGGCGGTCTATGGGTGATCCTCCAGTTCCTAATCACGAACCCTTAATCGTCGCATTGAACAAGGGAGGGTTGTTCACTACTGGGATTGGATGGAAGATTGGGGAATATGGCCAGCATCCCTCAAACGCGCAGGGCTCGATCGATCATCCACTCGCGGTCCATGAAATGATGAGATATTATATTACATCTCATTCCACGCTCGTCAAACACCATTTTTTACAATAACACATATACCTTTTATTTATTTTTTATTTATTATTTTATTATTTTCCTTGTCAAAGATTTCTAATGTTTCTATGTCAATGGATCCTATCTCTTATTTGTTTATTCATTTTGTCATCAACATATTTTTCCGAAAAATTACAATTAAAACATTCAATTTCTTCATCTAATTTACAATCTCGATTTAATATTGATTTCGTCTAAATTTTCATATAAAAATGAAATCAATGTTTCCAATTAATCAAAGAGTACAAAAACAATTTCTTTGGATCATACAAAAGATGGAACTGCGATTGTTTAGGATAAATGATTTATTCCAACATTTCTTAAAAAAATAATTCATGCATCAACCACGTGAAATATACCAGAAGTCAAAGTTTTTTTTTTCTTTATATGGCTTAATATTTATAAGATTCCAAATTTGGTTTTTTAAAATTATTTTTCTTTCTTATATACGTATGTGTGAACGTGTATGTGTCTGTATTTGAAATTCGATGAGATAGTAAAAATATTTCCTTTCATATATATATATATATATATGTATATATAACAATAATAGCAAGAGTACCAATGACAATAATTAAGATATTTCTATTTTTGTCTATTTATTTACATATGCAATTTGTTTAAGAGGCATCTTTTATATTTTACTTCATTATTTTTAATATTGCACACAAAGCGATCAATCGTTATTGAAAATACATTTCTTTTTCTTTCTTTTTATCTTGTCCAATAATGAATGATATTTTTTTATTTTTATACACGTGTGTGAAAGTGTGTAATATATTATTACTTATAAATACTAAAGTGTAATTACATCAAGCTTGTTAGATCATATATATAATATTTAATAATAATATTCACAAAAATTATATATATATATATATATATATATATATATATATATGTCTACTCTTAAATGATAAGAAAGTTCTTATTTATACCACATCTATTTAGATAATTATAAAGTTGTTTGTTTCAAATCTTAAAAGCCCGTTTATATCAAATTTGATAGATGATGATTAAAAATATATATATATACATATATTAATAAATAATAAAGAAAGAAAAAAACAATAGAAAAAAAGAGAATAATAAATTAATTATTTTTCGATTATTATTACTTATCTTAAACTTTTCATACAGTTTAATTTAGGATAATTAATTTACGTTAATTTTTATTATCTTAATTTTTCAATGCTGAACATTTTTCTATCTTTTTATTTACTTTTCTCTTATATTCATTTCTTTAATACTAACTATCAAAATGAGCTGTATAATAATAAACATAAATTGATAAAATGTCTAATAAAACTAATGCTCTTTACATATTAATTAGCATATCTAATTTTTTTGGTAACACTTGTGCTATTATAATGTAAAATATACTTTTCCTTTTTTTTTTTTTTTCTTCTAAAAACTGAAAATTCTAAATTCCCGTTAAGAATTATTTTTGCTATCTTTGACGGTAATGAAATATTTACATAAGAATATCATTACTTTGACACATCATTTTCGACGATAACAAGAAGTAATAGCAGCAGATTTCATTGTCAGTCTTTCACCTTCTTGTTAGTTTTTTTTTTTGTTCGGATTATTTTTTAAGAAAATGCATAATATAACATACAATGGCGTGTATGTATGTACATAAGTATGGAGAATTTTGTATAACATTATTTTGTACATTGAGGAATGACACACAAATATAGCAAGTATAATAAATATAGAAATATCGAAAATATAAAAACCCTCAAGAAAATGGATTAAAGTCACCAATTTAAAGTAGAAAAAGAAGAATAAAAAGAAGAATTAAAAAAAAAAAAAAAAAAAACAAAAAAAAAAAACAAAAAATGAAATAAAAGGCTACTTAAGAAATTAATAGTTGAAATAATAAAATATATTTTATAAACCAAACCTTTTGTACTACCAATAGTTACCCAGCAAGCATAAATTATTTAATACTTTATGACTTTCTATGTGATAATAGAAAGAAATTAAATGAACAGATTGTAAACGTAAATAAGACTATTTATATTAAAAATGATCAATGATTCATCTAAATAACACTTAGTATTATCATTATATTATACAAGCAAAAATGTGTACTTCAATTCTTTCCTTATTATTATTAAATATTTTTACTTTTAAAGTGTCTTCTAATAATAATAATGTACTTTTTAACATAGTAACATCTAAAGAGATAAAGGCAAAATTTAAATCATTTTATTACACATTTATCTTGCTGTACTTTGAATGTTTTTAGTGGAAATTATCCTTAGTAGATAAGTGTTACTGCTTGCATGTATTGTATGTGTTTGCTTGTTTGTTTGTTTGTTTGTTTGTTTGTTTGTTTATTTGTATGCATCAGATGTATTATTAATTATGCATATTATTCTTTTTACTCATTGATATCTCTTTGTGTTTGATGAGAGTCACTATCGGACGTTATACTTTCAATAGCACTATCTTGCTGGGAAATAGTTTCTGAACTTCTGGCAACTTTATTAGACTTAATCTCCATACGACCAGACTTGAGACTTTGATCGGTGAGATTTGGACTTGAAGCGGAATGTAATGAAGTATTGACTTGCGGCGCTATTGATCGTTGACACGAATGCAACATTAATTCTGGACCTCCACCATATGTGTTTAAGAAAAAGTGCCACAATTCTTCTGGTATTTGACCGCAATCTGAACCTTTACAAAATACATACACAATAAATATACTTTATAATAAAGAGAAGATATATATATATATATATATAGAGAGAGAGAGAGAGATATTTCATTACAATATTGAAATATTCAATGTTTTGTTTTGTTTTGTTTTGTTTTGTTTTGTTTAACTTACCAACTTTGAGTATATTCTGTCCATTTTTATTAACGACGATCGAATTGTTATCAATAGGTCCAGGCGGTTGAGTTTCTTTACCTCTAACGAAACTTTGCCATTGTCTTAACCAGGCCATTGCTAGACCATAAATAGCACCATGACTCTCAGAATTGTGATTTAATTGTTGAAATATTTCCATCTCGTATTGTCTCCTTTTTTGCAAAGATTCATATTTTTCTTCACAACTTGGACATTCGTAAAGTTGCGTACATGCTGGTCCACCTCCAAATCTAAAAGAATAATATAATATTGAAGAGATGATTGTAGAAAAATGTATAATTAGATAATCAAAGGAACTTACGTATTATAAAGATATTCCCAAACAGCTTGTGGTATAGGCATACAAAGTTTATCGCTTATTTGTGCTGTCATTGGATTTTCGCCGCCGTGAGGACAAAGGAAGTCAGAATTATCTATAGGCCCTGGTTCAGAGAATGTATTAAAACGATTAATCCATTGTCGAGATACGAAGAAATTAAGTTCTGATGGTTCACGAGTTGATATTTCCATCAGTTCCATTGTTCTATCTCGTAGCTGCATCATTTCCGGTGACCACTTTTTATAAAATAGCACATAAGCTTCACAATGCTTAACAGTGTCTGGTGTTACCTCCGTAACACATTGATCATCAAATTCAAACCATTTATTAACAATAGAATTCAATGCATAACATGTGTAATGACCACCACCAGCTGTACCATGATGGCAAATAACAGATATTAAATCATAAGTGGTAACTTTGGATACGCATTCTTTATGCAAATATGGTCTCATATCTAATCCTTCTAATGGAAAAGAAACATAATTTGCTATTTTCGAACTAAACATAAGCTCATGGCGAAATCTTTTTAAATGAACGCAAAGTATTTCAGGTAGCTCTAAAACTTTGGAAAATTTAATTCCATTACGTAGTTTGTTGCACTTCTCACAACTGTACATGTTATCTCCTTTGAGCTCGTCGGCACTAAAAAATGCAGATAAACAATCGTGAAGGCTAACAACTGGGCCCCAAAACCATGAACGCATCCATTGGAAAAACCAAGAGAGCCAACCATTCTGATTGGTCACGTAAACAACATCGGAACAGGGTCCTGCTTTCTGAGGTGTAAGGGATCCTTGATGCAACATATCAATATGATCTCTACTTGGAATAGGTAAGGATAAATCTTGAAATGTTTCTACTCTAGTAGAAATCCTGTCGCATGTTAGACACTGTACACTGCTTAATAGCTTACCATCAAAAATATCGCTTATGATACTTTTTGTTTTCATTTGTTTTTTGGTACGATGTTTGGCAGGTGAGTTTGGAGCAGAGCGTTGTTGTTGTTGTTGTTGTAGTTGTTGGGGAAAAGATTGCTCTACGCTAGATTTTTTGATACTTCTATTAGTAAACTTATTTCGCAATTTTTCCGATTGAGATACGCGAGAATAACGTCTCTTTGTACCACGTTCTCCTTCGTCGCTTAAAGAACTCTGCTCGCTAACTCCCGAATCACATGTTTCATATTCAGCATCCGATTGACTTGAACCATTACCATCTACTTCAGTTTCATCATCATCATCATCATCATCATCATCGGATGAATGTTCTCCAAGACCTTTTAATCTTAGCAACAGATCTTTGTCATCTTCTATGTGTTCCTTCAATTCTTCGTGCAATTGGTCCATAAAACATCTTAGAAATTCTTGCGTGTCATGCTGATGATATCCACGAAACATGGGATGAACGGTTCTAATACCAGATAATATCCCATGCGGTACTACGTATCCACGCGTTTTTCTATTCCACATATCTCGTACAAGATTTAAATAACTTAAACTCAATGCAGGCTTTTTATCTTTCGACATATAATGCACCAGATGACCACAGTCCAAAAAAAACTGTGTTAAAGGTGGCACATTTGATAAAGCTTGAAGCGCTGAATTCATGTAACACGTATTACCTATATTTTGAAGACCAACTAAGCCTCTAGGTTTTCCAGATAAGTCTTTACTTTCCTCCGAATCCGTACTCTCCTGGGAATCCCCAGATTTCTCATTAAATAAGCCTCTATCATTATTCACTTTATTTACACACCATTCTCCATAGAACCTACAAATAAATAATAAACATTTTCAGATTTTCATCTGAACCTTTTCAATATCATATTATATATATATATATATATAGAGAGAGAGAGAGAGAGTAATGATAGCAAACAACACACATACACATACACGCACATCATAAATAATAATAATATAATATGATATGATATAATATAAATAAATTTGAATCTTGATCTTGATCTTCTTACTTGTCCAACATAAGCCTATCCAAACCATCCATTTTATTATCAATATTATTAGGTGCATCTCCCGAAAATTTGTTCCCAATAGTTTTAACATCAACTTGATTAGGTGATAATGATGGTGAGGATACGTATCTCGCAATAACTTCTTTTTTACAAGCATAACACCATATACGGTTGGTAGTAAGGTTCATATGAGCACAATGGGCAGGAAACATTTGATTATGTAGGGTACTATGATTTAATTGTGTTTCCGCACAAGCGACCCAACGACAATCAGGAAAAAGACATAACCAAAGATTCGGTCCGTTACAATTACAATCATTGCACTTATTGTATCTATCTTTTAAAGGAATCACATTTTCGAGACACGTAAGATCGCGATTAGCGATGTGAGGGCAATTTTTCACTACAACTGGCATTTTGAATTTAAACACTTCACCTTTCTAAATTGAACTGATCAAAGGACGCCGAATGATACATACAACTTATCTTTTAACATCTGTAGAAAATTTAGACTACGTTCTGTTCATGTTGATGTTCCACTTGTTTTCTAACCTTTTCTGAACACGTCGAACACTCGAATATCATCTACGATTCACCATAAAATGATTGTCATTAAAAGCACAGGGTCCAAATTCTCAATAAACATCAAAGGTTTAAGGGATACTAACTTGGGGGTGCTAGTGTTCATATTTCCTATTGGCCAACAACCTTAAATAGTTTTACGAAATATTACATGCGATGGCGTTAGTATACAAGTTTCCTATTGGCCAATATTTTATGAAACAAAATATAAGAAAAAAAAAATACATTTCATTTCTTTCTAGATACAATTTGTGGCGAAATTCTAATACACACACGCCGCTAATTTGTCCTTTTTTTCATGCCGATTTGGTCTTCAAGTTTTGGGTTAAAAAATAAGTATCGCACATGGATTATTATTCATATTTTGTTCAGTGAATATTAAACGATTCGTGTGTTTTGTCTAAAAAAGAACAAATAATTATATTTGTTGAAAGAACATAATTATTTAGGTAATTTTTAAAATGACATTTCATTTACGAATAAATAAATTACGAAATCAACAATGTGACTTACCATAAGATAGACATTTTGTAATTATAAAAATGATAATTATTTAAATAGAATATTTTTTCTATTAATAATTTATTATACTTGTGATAAGAGTATATATATTACTGTATGTATATATCTGATGCAATATGTTAATTTTTTAAGGTTATATTAATTAATAGATTAATAGATTAATAATATAGAAGTTATTTATATTATTTGTGTTTGTGTTCAAGCAAAATGGTACTGTCCTGTCGATTTTACAAAGAAAAATATCCCGAAGTGGAGGATGTAGTTATGGTGAATGTACGAAGCATAGCCGAAATGGGCGCATATGTACATTTATTAGAGTATAATAATATCGAGGGTATGATATTACTTTCTGAATTGTCCAGAAGGCGTATAAGATCTATTAATAAACTTATTAGAGTAGGCAAAACTGAACCAGTTGTTGTCATTAGAGTGGATAAAGAAAAAGGTAACATCAACAAAAGGTATTCATCATTTGAAATATCATTTGTGAAATATAACTTCAATTTATTTGACATAGGTTACATTGATTTAAGTAAAAGACGTGTATCTGCTGAAGATGTAGAAAAATGTACAGAAAGATACGCCAAAGCTAAAGCTGTTAATTCAATCTTAAGACATGTCGCTGAATTATTACATTATGACAATGACGATCAGTTAGAAGAACTGTATCAAAAAACTGCATGGCACTTTGAAGAAAAATATAAAAAGCAAGCTGCTTCTGCATATGATTTTTTTAAACAATCAGTACTGTAAGTTTTCTTATAATCTTATGTAAGTTAATGTTATAAGTTGCATTTTTTCTATCGTTATAATAATAATAATAATATCTGTATGCATTGCTATTTTAGAGATCCCTCTATTCTAGCAGAATGTGGGCTTGATGAAAATACGAAAGAAGTATTATTAAATAATATCAAAAGGAAATTAACTTCTCAAGCTGTTAAAATTAGAGCGGATGTAGAAGTTGCTTGTTATGGTTATGAAGGAATTGACGCGGTTAAAACTGCTTTAAAAGCTGGCTTAGCACTTTCTACCGAAGAACTTCCTATTAAAATTAATTTAATTGCTCCTCCTTTATATGGTATTTTTTCTAATTTTTACACTCTCTTTGTTACTATGAATTTTATTGAAATGCATTCGATACAAATGTTAAATAATATGTTTAAGTCATGACAACATCAACACCAGAAAAACAAGATGGCTTGAAAACATTGACCGACGCTATTGAAGTTATACAAGAGAAAATAACGTCCTTAGGCGGAGTATTTAATATTCAAATGGCTGTAAGATTTCATTTTATTATACTTCATGTTTTCTATCAAATATACTAGAAGAAATGTACAAATTTTAAATTTAACTTACAGCCTAAAGTTGTCACTGCTACCGATGAAGCAGAATTAGCAAGACAAATGGAGAAAGCTGAGTTTGAAAATGCAGAAGTTGCTGGAGATGACGACGATGAAGAAGAAGTAGAAGGTATGATGGATGATTTTAGCGGTGGTGAAGGGGCAGAAAATGAAAAAACAGGACATGAATCTGCAGAAGAAGCTTAAATTTATCTAATTTTTATCTATTCATAAATCCAAGTAATAGATAAATTTGAAAATTTTTATTACAATATCCTCTCAAATAAAAATACTTCTACTTTTATTGATGTCAATGACTCACATATTGTTTTCCTTCTAACATTAAGCCCGTACATAGAGAATAGAATAATATTATAATAAAACACATTTTGAAATATTTAGATTTTAAAAATTGCAAGTTGATGATGTTAAATACTTATCGGTGAACTATAGAGTCCCAGATATAACATCATATATAGAGCATCTTGTGTAAAAGTTTGTGTAAAAGGTTTTCATATACATAATCAATACATAAAGTTCAGTTTTTACATTTTTATTAAAATTGTAGACAATCTTATTCATACATTTCAATCATTTGCAATAGTAACTTCAACCTCTACACCAGGTTCGATAGAAATGCTCGTTATTTGTTTAACGATTTCTGATGGGGAGTACAAATCAATGACTCTTTTATGAATTCGCATTTGGAAACGATCCCATGTTTTGGATCCTTCACCGCAAGGAGTTTTACGAGTTGTAATCCTTAAAATCTTGGTAGGCATACGAACAGGCCCTTTAACCTTCAGTTTCTGTTTTTTGGCTCCATTAATCAGTTCGGAACACACTATACATTTACAAAAAGAACTTGTTTTTACAATTCATCAACATTATATTTAAATAATTGTAGAGAAAAAAAATCAACCTTTTTCAAGAGAACGAACGTTACGAGAAGTAAGTGTGATTCTAATACGATGAATAGGAGCGACTTCTTGTCCTGGCTTCTCAGGATTGTCTACCTTCGTACTTGCCTATAAATAAATCAAAGCAAATAAATTAAAAAAAAAAAAAAAAGGAAAGCGAGAGAGAGAGAGAGAGAGAGAGATTTTATAAACAAGCATTCGACTAAATGCATATATACCATACTATACTCTACACACATAATATATGTTACAACATAACCTTTAAATTATATTTCAATTGCAATTATATTACATTAAACGATTGTTATGTTTATATTACGAGACATATAAAAGAAAAATTGAATGTTAAAATAAGGAATTACCATTGCTTATGATTATTTTCCTGGTCGAGATAATCAATTCCAATAAAAACTGACCAGCGCTGAACCAGACTATGTAATGGTTGCACGTGTCGCTTCGAAAGGAAGTAGAAGGAAGTAGAAGGAAGTAGAAGGAAGTAGAAGGAAGTAGAAGGAAGCGACGCCAATGTATACGGAAGTCAAATTTCCAAGCGAAACTAATAATCTTGAACTAACATATTTGATAAGAATTAGTATTAAATATTATATAATAATTTAATGAAAATTTAATTAAAAAGGAATCAATATTACATTTAATCAAATGAATAAATATTACAAGTTGTCAAAATAAATTCAAATTTGATATATTATCCTAGACAAACTAATCATTTAATAAATATACATTAAAAATACTCCATATTTAAATAGCATTAAATAGCATTAATTGTTCATAATATATTGTATTATAATACACTGATAATCTTGATGTAAATCAGAGCTTTAAAGTGATTTATGAATTAACCAATGATTTAATAGAATCACCTATCCCGCGAAATTCCTATCAATACCATTGGTAATATCGAAACCGCCAAATCTCTGTATCGCGAAGTGATGGAAACATTAGATCGATTAATTTAAGTTGTAAAATAGAAAAAAAGTGAAAGAATCGTGATTGGTCAATTAGATTTTCATTAATTCATTCGACCAATAATTGTCTATGCATCATAATGTATTTGTCCAATTGAAAAGCGAATCAG
The DNA here is from genome assembly GCF_049000335.1 of Polistes dominula. Lineage (NCBI taxonomy): Eukaryota > Metazoa > Arthropoda > Insecta > Hymenoptera > Vespidae > Polistes > Polistes dominula. The sequence goes on from NW_028301042.1 coordinate 98,571, forward strand.
TTGTGAGTCATATAAATGTAACCATATGCAACTAACTTCAAACGTTTGGATTGTGCTATCGCGTCCTTTGACACGCTTAACCGTTTAAGAAAACGATTTCGCCACTTTTTCGCTGACCTTTTGATTATTTTTACGATGCCAAGTATTTACAGAAAATTCAAAAAGTTACGTCGTAGACGACACGTTCGTACTTATTAATTTAATATATTGTGAATTCATTTTGAAAATTAAGTTTGTGCCGTGTGTTCATCCAGCTACATTTGCTTTATTGATACTTTGAGTGTCATAGGACTTTTAGTGCCTATGCATATCTTGAGGTAAATATATCATCGATATAATTATATATTTGACACTTTTTTACATATAATACTGAGTAGTTTATCATTAGGACGACATTTTTACATATAATATTATGTTTATGCCGTCTGTTGTATACGTGCACAAGAACGGACATAACCTACAAATTGTCTGAGATTTATAATTATTCACCAAACAGACATTACTGTCTATGTCTATGTCTCTTTACTTGTGTACACATGTGTATATATTTATATATGACAAATTATTAACAAATAATGTATAATTAATTGTCTTTTCATAGATTTTATTTCATCTTTATCTTATTTTAATATTAATTTACTTTTATATTTGATTCTAGAAAAGTTAACGTCTTGATAGAAATATTTCATGCAATTCATATTACAATTTTTCTTTATAAATTATTATCATTAAAGGAGATGATTGCGTTACAGAATTTGGACCGTGTTCTAGATTACTTTAAGAACAAATAGTTGTCTATACATACTTGGATCACTTGATAAACATTATGTCAGAAATTGTCTACCCTCAAGGGTGTAGATCTGTTACCGAGGATCTAGGCCCAGATGAATTAATTAGAAGGCTTAAGGTATAATTGTTATAAATAATTGTAGTTGTAGAGCTTATTAAATGAAGTTGTAGCTTTTAATTCTTATCGATAATTCTTGTATTTATTTGAACATATAGACGTTGGCTCATACATTACAAGCTATGGGCCAAGATGAAGGAATGTATCAACAGTATATTCCATTAGCGTTGCATTTAGCAGAAGAACACTTTTTGATGCATCAAAGTAAAGATGTTCAATTGTTAATTGCATGCTGTATTGCAGATGTATTAAGAGTTTATGCTCCTGAAGCACCCTATAAAGATGCTGAACAGGTAGAAATAATTTTATCAATATACTATAATTCAAAGATTTCATCAAATATATCAATATAAATCTTAATTCTTCTCTATGTATTTCTAGGTGAAAACTATCTTTCTGTTTTTAATCAAACAACTAGCTGGATTGAAAGATCCTAAAGATCCTGCTTTCAAAAGATATTTTTATCTCCTTGAAAATTTAGCATACGTCAAATCATTTAACATGTGTTTTGAACTCGAAGACTGTCAAGAAATTTTCTGTGCCCTTTTCTCACTTATGTTTAAAATAGTTAAGTAAGTTTCTCTTTTTCTTTACAAAAGGATTACATTCATTACTTTAATATTAATTCAATCAAATATTGTTCAATCATAGTTATGTGTTAAATGTAATTATTATTATTATTATTAATCTTCCTTCTAGTGATGAACATTCTGGAAAAGTTAAAAGTTTTATGTTGGATGTCCTTTGTCCACTAATTACAGAATCTGATATTGTTAGTAATGAACTATTGGACATTATACTTATAAACATCGTAGAACCAAGTAAAACACAAAAAAAGAATGCGTATTTACTTGCTAAAGAATTAATAATTAAATGTAGCGATACATTGGAGTCATACATTCAAGGAGTAAGTTTGATATCAAATGAAAACACGATATAGTCAATTTAATTACAATTCAATATCTTTACAGTTTTTTAATCACGTGCTGATACTGGGAAAAGAAGAAAAAAGTTTACAAATTTGTAAGAAAGTATATGATTTGATTTACGAATTAAATCATATCTGTCCAAGCGTCTTGTTGTCCGTCCTTCCACAATTAGAATGTAAATTAAAATCTGCATCAGAAACAGAAAGATTAGGAGCAGTAGCACTATTGGCTAGAATGTTTTCAGAGAAAGGCTCTCAATTAGCTGTTCAACATACACAATTATGGAGAGCATTTTTGGGAAGATTTAACGATATTAGTGTTTCCATTCGTATTAAGTGTGTCCAGTATTCAATGCATTTTTTATTAAATCATCCAGAACTTAGGAAAGACATAACTGATACTTTAAAATTAAGACAACATGACGCTGATGAAAGTGTAAGATACGAAGTGGTTATGGCTATAGTAACTACCGCTAGGAGAGATTTTGAAGTTGTTTCCGATAGCGAAGATTTACTTGAATTCGTTAAAGAAAGGACCTTGGATAAGAAGGTATTATAATAACTTACATATATCAGACAAAATGATAATAATTATCTATAAATATATCATTTATATATTTTGTATTGTTAGTTTAAAATTAGAAAAGAAGCTATGGCAGGCCTTGCTATGATATATAAGAAACACTTGAACGATTCTGACGTACCACAGGCTACAAAAAAAGCTGTGACATGGATTAAAGATAAAATATTACACGGTTATTATATGGCAAGCATGGAAGATAGATTATTGGTAGAGAGACTATTAAACACATGTTTAGTTCCATATCAGTTACCACCAGAAGAAAGAATGAAAAAATTGTATCATTTACTTGGTACTATCGATGACCATGCATCTAAAGCTTTTGTGGAATTGCAAAAGCATCAGCTTGCGTGAGTATACCATATGTTATATATATGATTATCATTTTACATTCATTTAATATTCATTGTGTTTTAATTGTAGAGTAAGAAGAGCTGTTGTTGAGTGGCTAGAAATTATCAAACGACCAGAAGCTTCCAATGAATTAGTGACAAAGATTCATCAAATTTCACGATTTCTACCCGATCCTATGAAAGTGCAGGAGTTTTTACAAAAATTCAATGGACATATGAGAAAAGATTCAGCATTATTACAAGGAATGGAAACTATCGTTCAACCTAATGTTTCCTGTAAGGAGTGTGCAGATACAATAAGTTTAGTCTTGAAAAAATTGGGACAACCGGTAATGACTAACTTATATTACAATACAATCAAAATGTTATTGGAAAGAGTAAGCTCTGTCATGATCGATGAAGAAGCTATCAGAGTGAGTCAAATATTTGATTATTTATATACGCAAGTATATTTTTACAAAGCAACTTAATAAATATACAAACAATTTCACAGGTTTTGATAGGATACGTATTAGATTGTTTAAAAGGAGGTAATGTAATAGAAGAAGTTGGTCTTAATCCGAATAATGCTGGAGAAAAGGGTTTGAGATTGTTGGTTGTAAGTTTATGTTTTCCTTTAAAGTCATTATTAAAAAAGGCATATATAAAAAGTTTTCTAACACGATAATGTGTGTGTGTGTGTGTAATTTTGTATTTGCAGATGTTGTCTTTTGTCTTTGGTCCGCATTTTCTTCATGAAGATATTCTAATGCAATTGGTACATTTTCTAAAAATCGAGGATGAAATGGTAGGACCACTCGTCCTATCGATCTTTACATTTTTAGGAAAATATAAACCTTTATGCGAGGTAGCACCTGATATTATGAATCTAATGGTACCAATCTGCAAAAATTTTGCTGAAACAGGAACCCCGAAACAAGCTAAGCAAGCTGTTAGGTGTTTATTCGTTAACATGACCAATATTCACGATAAAATTTTTCCAGAAATCATTGAAAGAATTAAAATGACATTAACACCTACATCAGAGTTCTATCGAACTTCTATAGTTACATTAGGTCACATAGCATATAATTTGCCTGATAAATATCAAGTACAAATAAAAAATATGGTGTCGAGAAAAGTATGTATAACAGATTAAAAAAAAAAAAAAAAAGCGTATATTAATGAAATAATTAGAAAATTGTATTAACATTTTCATTCCTTGTTAAAATCCTTTTAAAATGATCTTACAGATTGTTAAGGAATTGCTCGTGAAAGAAAGTACTGAACAAACAGCTGATACCATTGAAGGAGAATGGTGCCGCGAAGATCAACTTCCCGAGGAAACGCGTTGTCGACTAGAAGGTTTAAAGTGTATGGCACGTTGGTTGTTGGGTTTGAAAACAGATGTTTTGTCTGCACAGAAAACGTTTAGGATGTTGAATGCATTTGTTGTAAATAAGGGTGATCTCTTGCAACAAGGACGGTTAAGTAAAGCTGAGATGAGTTGGTTACGGTTACAAGCTGGTTGTTCAATGTTAAAAATTTGCGAACAGAAAGGTGTTGGCGATCAATTTACAGCCGAACAATTTTATAATCTTTCCCAGCTTATGGTGGTATGTATATTTATAAAATCACGATTATGTGATCGTAGATGTTTCATATATCCAATTATTTCTTCTTTCTAGGACGAGGTTCCTCAAGTTAGGGAAGCTTTCGGTAGTAAACTACATAAAGGACTTGGTAGAGGAATACCAAACAAATGTTTACCATTAGACTTTATGGGATATTATGCTTTAGCCGGTAAAGAGCAGGATAAAAGATTGAAATGTTTATTGAAAACATATATGCAAACTGATATAAACAAAAGAAGAGATTACGTTAAAACGTTGTCGTTGGGTACTGTAGAACGGGCTATGGGTAAGAAACTAAACAGTAAGCTAATGTCTCACACGAATTGATAATTTTTATCAAAAAATGTGAAGAAATCAAATGATAAATATAAATGTTTACAATTGTTTTCTTTTTTAGGTCAACTACCGCACATTTTGCCTGATTATATGCTAGTTTTTGCAGTTCCCATTTTAGCTCATGATCCTGAATTCACGAGTCATTTACTAGTTAGTCAGTTAAAAATCATACAACAATGTCTATGGTTTATACTTGAGCCACTTATTACAAAGAATGAGTATTACTGTTATGGGTTTTATAAAAACCTTATAGAACGTATGAAAAGTCATAAAGATGCATTGAAACCGGAAGACAACAATATGAATTATGTAATTATCTGATTATGATTAATCATTTATTTGTCTCCATAATAATAATAATAATAATAATAATAATAATTTAATGTTAAATGTTTCATCATATATTTGTTTCCACAGAAATTATGGGCCGTATGTGATATAGCTATGAACGTAATATATTCTAAGACAACTAATTTTGATATGAAAGAATTTCCAAGCGAAACACGCATACCAACAATGTACTTTAAACGTACGGACGAATTAGCTAACACAAAAAATTATCTACCAACAGAAATGCAAATAAATATGACCAGTAGTAAAGGTAAAAGTACGTTACATAACGTACACACAGTAAATGAAAGACCACAACGCAGGGCTAAATCTAAACAACAAAAAGAAGTTGGTATTGGTCCTAATGAAACTGATGCAAGGGTAAGAATTCAATCATTTTCGATTAAATAGATCATTCTTAGAACGTAAAAATAATTTCATAATAATACAATTAGTATTGCATCGTTTACAATAAAACACAAATCTATAAAGTATTCGTTAAAACTACTATTGTACATTATTATGATTTCAAGCTGCAAATTGGAGAAGTTGAGTGCATTGATGCGCAGGTAAAATAATATACATATAGATTATAAGTAGTAGGTCATTTTACAATTGTTAAATGTCTATGGATGCTTATAATAGTTAGTTACAAGTAAGATACAGTAAGCGTGCGACATTGAGCGATTGCAGTCACTTTAATACACCAATATTATTGAAATGATTAAGCAATTTAATAATACATTCTACATTATTGGTATTTTTACAGCCTGCTGAAGCATCCGAAACTAGGATTCAATTACCTGGTTTGGAAGAGGAAGTAAATTAATATTAATATTTGATTGTTGTTTTTATTATTATTATTATTAATATTTATTTTTGTATGTGTTCATATGTGTAATTTATTTTCAGATCGAAGAGCCTCCTGCAAAAAGGGCATTAAGGGAATCAGATAAAGTAAATAAATAATTAAGTGATCGAACTCTGTAATCAAGAAATGGGAAGAGGCGGGCATGTGGGTGGGGGGTTGGGGGTTAACAGAAGTTTTCGAAAAGACTTAAGAAACACGATTATACTGTAAGAATAAAAGAATCTAAAAATACTTCACAAATTAGAATACAGAATATTTTGGTTATGTAAAACAATTAATAAACCTAAGTCGTTCGCGTATTTTTAGATTATAAGGTGTTACGATTATGACATATACACATACACACACACACACGCACACATAAATACATACAAACACACACACAAACACTCATTAACTTCAAATTATTAATATACGTAGGCTTATGATTCGGAGACATTTATCTCCTGATTTATAACTATGTGACTAAAGATAAAAAAAAAAAAAAAAAAAAGAAAAAGAAAAACAGAAAAGGAAGAATATTCATTAATTCGTTGGACATGGTCTCAGCGAATGTGTTTGATTGTTCATATGATCGGTGAAGTAATAAGAAAAAAAAAAAAGAGAAAAGGAAAAAAAAATCAATTAACACTCTATCAAAGAACAGATATGTAAACTAGAATTATTGTTTAAGATGGCTATGTTCATTTTAACACTTTTTATAAAACATGTAAAACTCAAATATCTAAGTTAAATATTTTTTTCTTCCTCAAGAAATATGATACCTGATGATTGTTGTTTTGTTCGCTTCTATAGTTTATTATTAATGAAACAGTAAGATTGAAAAGCTTTGTTGTGTTGGATATTACGCATTAAAAAAGAAAATAAACAAATAACTAAAAGGTGTATTGTTCATTTCTTAAATTTGGTATATCATTGGATAGCCGAGTATTTTTGAAATACATTGAGCATTAATAAAATTTATAAATTTGAAAAGTTTGCTAAGTATTAATAAGAAGGATGCGCATGTATGTTGAATGACAAAATTATTCGTGGAAGAGAACAATACAACATTATCGGGTTAATATAAATGATATATATATATATATATAGATATATATATATTATTTTATGATTGAATTGGCTTCGTGATCCAAAGTTGTGTTTGTTTCTTTTTATTATTGTTTATTATTAAGTCTTTATTTTTATTGTAATTATTATTAATATTACTATTATTATTATCATCATCATCATTATTATTATTATTATAGTTATTATTTTATATAAGAAGAATTTGATTGTATAGGTAAATTGGTGAATTTCTTGATTATCTTAAAAATGAAATATTTACTATTTACTATACTACTGCCACGTGAAATATATACATAATTGGAAGACAAAAGGAAAAATAAAACAGATAAAGAATGTAAATTAAACTATTCATGTAAAACTCATTTGATTCTTTGGGACACAGTATTTCTAAATTATTAATAAAATGAAAAATGAAATATCGCAGTATAAATGAAAACAAAAAAAAAGCGACAATATATTATAAAATAATTCATTGATTGTAAAAAATAATTTATAATAATTTGTTTTTCAACAAAAAATTAATATTATAATAATTATACACATTTATATCTTTCCATTAATATATGATTGCTGATATAAAATGTAATTTTAAACATTTTCATTCGATTCAAGTTTGTATCCAAAACTTTTCTGTATCTATTGTTAAATTAGTCATAAACTAATCTCATCAATGAATTTTCTAACATTTGCGAGGCAGAATTTTTATTCATATTTATACGTTTACTATAAGGAAAAGAAAAATGAAAAAACCCATATTCATAAAAATATAATTACATCTTCATGTTGACGCATCAATATATATATATATATATATATATATATATATATATATATATATATATATTAATCTTTATCTTGACATTAACATTTTATTAAGTAAACTAATTTCATTTTCAGGTTTTCTATATTTATAAAAATTCCCTAGTAAGTTTATACCTCAGTGATAATATAAATTCCTGTTTATAAATATGTAAATTATAGCATAATTATATATAAACGTAATTTAACTCTAGTGTGATTATATACCTTTCACATGCTCGGTTTAATTACAAATGTTTCTGTGCATGTGCCAGGTAATCATCACTACTACTATTTTTATCATACAAACAACTTTTTTATCACACATTAAATATCATTAATGTGTAATCAAGAAAAAATAAATGTTCCAGAGATTAAAAGAATCACATTTAGTTTTTATATATTTACAAGTATAAGTGTATGTCTCTATGTATCATCAAGAGAAGTGTTTCTTTTTCTTTTTTTTTCTTTTTTTTTTCCTTTTATTTTCTTGCTTTATATATTTGCACTATTATGTTAATATTAATTCTTATTTAAAATATATATCTCTCTATATATAAACATATAAAAATAAGCATTTGATTTAATGAATAATCATTTTTCAACCAGAAAAAATATTTGGGTACAAATTTGAATAAAATTTGATTATAATTTGAAATTTTGCCTATATCTCCGGAAGTTTCTTTTTCTTCTTTGTGATGATTCATTTAATTACAGATATAATAACTGCATATAAGTGTGCATGTAATTGTAAGTAAGGAATGATTGAGATTATTGTAATATTAATACACTCAAATTCATACAGATAACAGTACATACGAAAAGAGTGAAAGAAAGAAAGAAGAGAGAGAGAGAGAGAGAGAGAGAGAGAGAATAATAATAATAATATTATTATTACAACTATTATTAATTACGATATATAATTATAATAATTAAACATTATTTTATATATCATTACAGGATAAATCATAATTCTTTTCAAATATAAGTTAGGCTTTTTTGTAATCGGATATAATTGAAGTTAATATTGCTTTTATCATAAACTTGTGAACGTATATCTACAACTATTTCATATTTCATACAATATATTGACACAAGTTTATTTAAAGTTTATAATAGTAATAGTCTTGCAATTTTGAAAAAAGAAATATTCTTTATTTGATTTCGTGTTATAATACACATATCTGTAATTAAATTCTTGTTTCTGTCAGCAAAAGTAATAATTGATCATTTCTACTCTATGCTCATCATTAACTTATCACAGATCTTATTATAAGTTAATTATTACTTTCTTAGGTGGTGTAATATCTTCAATTTAATGATGCATAGTATTGCAGTTTTTACTAAATAAAAGTGATCACACACATTATCCATTAATACTGATCAAAAGAAAACCAATTAAAATAATCAGTGCTAATCATCTGTCAATTTATGACATAAATAAAAGTATTGTAATGATTATATAATAAAATAAATAATTAAAAGCGATCTATTTAACGCGTTTCGTCAAATTTTATTTAAAATTTATTTCCTTTCATTACAAATATTAATGATTTATATTTGTCAACGTTACCTCGATCTCTTATTTTGACTTTTTCCACCACGAAAATTAGATTTTCGTTTATTGTTTTTTTTTAAATTTTGCTTCTTATTTGCTCTGAAATAGAAATATTGTCACTTAATATTTGTATATATTAATGCACGCACGTGTATATTAATACACATAGTTTACTTACTCGTAACGCATTTTTTTCACATTTTTACTGCTAGTATTTGTCAAATCATTAGCAAATGATGATCTTGATCTTTTTCTGGATCCTATCAAATTGTCATTATTTTACATAAGTAAAAATACATTTCATGAACATTTTATGAACATTTTATGAATGGAAATTTTGTAAAAGTCAAAACATTACTTTTAAACATACCTTTATTATTCGTAGTATATGCATCTGTATCTACAACCGTTCTAATCTTCTTCTCTTTAGACTTTTGTTTAGCTAATCTCGCTTGATATGCTGCTATCTTTTCCAATTCTCTCTTTGCTCTATCTTCGGCTGTTTCCTTATGTTGCTCCTTTTTCACATTCTTCTTCTTCTTTTCTTCTATTACTTTAGAAAAGTCCTTTTCCTCCTTATCTTTTTGCTTACGTGGTTTTTTCGTAGTTAATAATAATTTTTCTAACAACAACAACAACAACAACAAAAATACAAATTTATGCTATAATAATCGTCTTTATTATAATTAGATATTTTCATTAATTTAAAGAATAATTTTGTATCACCTTTTTCAATTTTCCTTTCCTTAGAACTTTGGAACCAACTTCTATGATTCTTATCTTCGGAACCTTTGAGTATTTTTTCAGCTCGGTTTGCTTGATTTTCTACTTTAGCAAGTTCTCTTTCATTTTTTTCTTCTTGTAATATATTTTCTACGTCTGGTTCTAAGGCTTGTAATTTTTTGTTATATTTGTCTATTATTTCCGGTGGTATTATTCTATTTTTTACAGGATTTTTAGCTTGTTTGATTATTTCTTTCACTAAATTACGTTCTTGTTCGCCAGCCAATGATACCGATACTCCACAACGACCTGCTCTAGCTGTTCTTCCAACTCTACAATTTTGTTCATTTCATTTAAAATATAAATTACAAATGCAGTTTATACACATTGTTCAATATTATACCTATGGATGTAATGTTGCATGGTAGCAGGCATTACAAAATTAATTACAGTTTTCACACCGCTGATATCTAATCCTCTAGCTGCGACATCAGTTGCTAAGAGAACATCTATTTCTTCGTCTTTGAATTTACGAAGATTTTCTAATCGTTGAGGTTGTGTAAGATTGCCATGAAGTTCTCCAACCTAATAAAATATCAAAATTGTAATATCAAAATGTGTATATTATTCTTTTTCTTTTTCTAACAAATAGTTTTTCATGTAGTATCGTAAGATGTAAGTACCTTTATACCTAATAATCCTAATAAAATATGCAATCGATGAGCTTGTTTTTTAGTTTGTACAAAAACCATAGTGTGATCGTGAAATGTTCTACAAATTAAAGCTGCTAATACCGCTTCACGATCACCTTCTCTCTCTTTACGTATTCTGTAATGGAAATTAATTGTTTGCGTTGTATAAAACAATCAATATATATATATATATATATATAATTAAAAAAGACAAATTATTTACCTAATAAATTCTTGACGTAAATTAAATGCAACTTCTTGATTACTGTCCACAAATATTTTGACTGGTTTATCTAATGACATAGCAGCTAGATCTTTAACTTCATCTGTCATAGTAGCTGAGAACAAAATGGTTTGTCTACTTCTTGAACATTGCTTTATAATATGCTTCATTTGCTCGGCAAAATATTCATCCAACATTCTAAACAAAATGTACATCATTTGAAATATAATCAAAAGCAAATAATATCTTTTAAATGTAGAAAATGTTCCTTAAATACCTGTCTGCTTCATCTAAAATAAGTACTTCTATACTATCTAAAGAAAAAGTTGGTGTGTTGGTTAAATGATCGATCAATCTTCCTGGAGTTGCAATTACAATATCTGGATTCTTGCGTAATACAGTTTCCTAACCGCGCGAATATGTTTATTATTAATAAGATATAGATAAGATTTGTATAACTAGTTTTACAGATCAATGTAATTTACTTACTTGAATTTTAACATCTAATCCACCCACAGATAATCCTACTTCAATCGTAGTAAATTGCGTTAACTGTTTAGTAACTTGATATACTTGAACCCCAAGTTCTCTCGTTGGTACAAGTATAAGAACTCGTGAAATAGCAGGACCATTTATTGGTCTATACAATAATCTTTCCAAAACAGGAAGCATATAGGCTGCAGTTTTGCCAGTACCAGTCGCTGCACAACCACATATATCACGTCCCATTAAAGCGACTGGTATTGTAGCTGCTTGAATAGGTGTCGGATGAACAAATTTCATTGTCGTTATTGCCTATAATAATATTGTAATCAACAAATCATTTATTTAATACAATTATTATATTAACAAGATTTCTATTTCGTACCTTTAATAAGGGTCTTGATAAATTCATTTGTTGAAAAGAAACATATGATTCAACGTTTGAAAATTCTTCAAAATGAATTGCCTCTTCATTCTGTTTTTTAGTATCTTTTTTCCTTTTCCCTTTTTTATCTTTTGTTTTAAATGCATCTTTTTGGAGTTCATCCTCCGATAAAGAGAATTCATCGTCTTCTTGAGAAATTTCTGGTTTATTCTCGTTATCATCATCGACATCTCCATTCTAAAAAAAAAAAACAATATTATAAATATTATTTTAAACTTATTCATTTAGTTATTATACATACCTCTTGTTCCTTTTGTTTTCTAATACTTTTTATTTTGTCATCTAATTTAGTCTTTGCTTTTCTTTTAATATATTTATTTAAATCATTCCACGTGTCTTGATTGTATTCAGAAGCATCATTTACAAATTGAAAATCAACATCAAAGTCTTTTTTTCTTGCTTTTTTTGCTTACGTGGCTGAAACTATTTAAAAAACTTTAAAATGTTTCAAAAGAAATATAACATTATAATACTGCAATAATTACAATTCTCAATAGATACATATAAAAAATAAATGTCAAATAAAATGTTAATTGTATTATTAAAAGTAACTTACATCGTCTTCCTCGTCTGATTGTTCAGAATAATTAGGCACTTCTTCATCATCTTCAATTGTTTTTATCAAATCAAAGTTAGATTCCATTTTTTACAATTTCAACACAAACTCACTTTTATTAAGGTTAGGAGATGCAAAAACACATGGTTGTAAAGTATACTGAAATTAAATACATAGTAAGAAAGTACTACCAACATATTTTATGAGATATCTTCGAATGTTTGTTAAATTTTATTTTTTTTAAGTTGGTCACCGATAATGCTGCTGCCCTCTGACGTTACTAGCGAGAGGTAGCTGAGACGCCATAGTCTTATACACATTTATTTTAGAAAATATAGGCGGGAAACCTAATGATACTTATATAGATAGATAGATAGATTTTCCTGAATGAAAGTTTGGATTGTCATCCCCAAAAACTCTTTATTTACTTTTATTTACATATTCAACGAATCTTGATCAGTGATAACCTTAAAATGGGTATTTTAGGCTTGTCAAAACTAATAGCTGACATAGCACCTGGTGCAATCAAGGAACGAGAATTGAAACATTATTTTGGTACAGTAATATATCACTTTGTTTATATTTATTTAAAAAGATCTTATTTTATATTAATTTAATTTTGTCTATTTTTATTAGGTAGAAAAATAGCAATAGATGCATCCATGTGTTTATATCAATTCTTGATTGCCGTTCGCAGTGAAGGAGCACAACTCACAGCAGCTGATGGTGAAACAACAAGGTATTCTTATGAAATAATTCAATATATTAATCATATTCACACATTATTATTGGAATGCAAACATTTTAATAAAAAAATATTTCAATCCATTTGTCATTCTTTTTCAATCGTAGCCATTTAATGGGAATATTTTATCGTACTATACGTTTGGTAGATCAAGGTATAAAACCTGTATATGTTTTTGATGGTAAACCACCAGATTTAAAAGGTGGAGAACTTGCTAAACGCGCTGAGAAAAGAGAGGAAGCACAAAAATTGTTGCAAGCTGCAGAAGAAGCTGGTAATTTTCTATATAATTTGTCTGTGTTGTCGTGTCGTGTCGTGTATCATTTATTTAGTTTATTATTTTTGATTGTAATAAGGAAATGCTGAGGATGTTGATAAATTTAATAGAAGATTGGTTAAAGTTACAAAAACTCATTCTGAAGAAGCCAAGCAACTACTTAAATTAATGGGTATACCATTTGTCGATGTAAGTAAATTAATACTTATAAGTGTCGAATGTGTATAATATACATATTATACATTGTCTATGTATATTGGAAGGCTCCATGCGAAGCTGAAGCTCAATGTGCAGCTTTGGTAAAAGGTGGAAAAGTTTTTGCGACAGCAACAGAGGATATGGATGCTCTTACTTTTGGATGTGACGTTTTATTGCGTCGTTTAACTTTCAGCGAAGCTAGAAAAATGCCTGTTCAAGAATTTCATTTTAATAAAGTATTAGAAGGTTTGGAATTGAATAAGGATGAAGTAAGTACTTACTTCTATTATGAGCTCAGATCTATTTTTAAAATGAATTATATAAATATCTGCTATTTCATATAAATTTTCAGTTTATTGATCTTTGCATTATGTTGGGTTGTGACTACACAAATAGTATTAAAGGAATTGGTCCTAAAAGAGCAATAGAATTAATAAAAACACATAAGTCTCTTGAAAAGATTATAGAAAAATTGGATACTAAAAAATATACTATACCGGAAGATTGGAATTATAAGCAAGCAAGATTGTTATTTAAAGAACCAGATGTTGCAGATGTCAATGACATTGAAGTAAAATGTTATACTTATATACAAGTACACAGTCATTGTATTTTTTCTATACTTGATACTAATTAAATAATTCTGTTTCATTTTATAAGTTGAAATGGTCAGAACCAGACGAAGAAGGTTTAGTACAGTTTTTATGTGGTGACAAACAATTTAATGAGGAACGTGTTAGAAGTGGCGCCAAAAAATTATACAAAGCTCGTAATACAACGACCCAGGGTAGACTTGATTCGTATTTTAAAGTATTATCGACACCAAGTTCAAATCCACAAAAGCGTAAGGTAAATTTCAAAACCTGTTCATTCTTTTCAACCTTTTAATCATTTTTTTAATTTTTTTTTATATATATATAAATATATAAATAGATAGAAGAAAAGAAGGGATCAGCTAAGAAGGGCAAAACTGCTGGTAATAGTAAGTTCAGAGGAAAAGCAAAATAAAATTTATATGATATCTCTAATAGAAGAATCTTAAATATAATGCAAGATCTCGAAATATTTACTTTTATACTACTTTTTCTAATATTTATCTAAAGTCTACTGTAAATCTACTAATACAATAATATACTCAATTAAAAGCAATACGATGTCATCAATTTTATAATTTATTGTCTTTTCATTACTTTAACAATGTGTAAAGCGAGATTAAAAGAATAATATGTGCATTTATTTTTGTCTACTTCATCAGTCTTAACTTTGGCAGCATGGCAATGATGATGATATTTTTTTTCTATAATAATATAGCTTCATGATAATATCCATCTTATAATTTGTTCATGAGAAAATTATTTCAAAATGATATAATGTAGAGTTTAAAAAATATTACATTATACTACTAGATATAATAAATAATAACATTTGAGAAACAAGAAATATTGTTGTTTAACACATGAAAATGATCTATTTTTAAAATTTGATTATGGTACTTCCAATAGCGTCCGGATCTAATATGTGATGTAATGCCTCTTCGATATTGTGAGGAGTATAAACTCTATCGACGACAGGTTGTATTTCATCTGCATCGGTTAATTCAGATAATGCTTGCAAGTAATCGACTTTTATTTTAGAACCTTCTTTCCATTGGTGTATATTACAACCAAATATATACTAAAGACAATTATTAATAATTTAATAATATAATCATATTTTATAATAATTTAATATCTTTTCTTGACATACCTGTATTAATAATTGAATGCGTACACATACAGCAAATATACTTCCAGATATAAATCCCAATGAATCTGACGTTAAATTTTCAGGCATTGTTGTCACGAAGGAGCCATGAGGATGTAAATATTTTTTTAATGTATGTAATTCCGTTAATTGACCACCGGTATAAAAAATTGCATTAAACCTAAAAAATGTTGCTTGAAATTTTGAATTACATCATAACAACTACTTGTCTTTTCTTTTGTTTTTATTAGAAGTATACCATACTTATCATGAAGTTCTAACTCCTTCTCAATATTTGATTCGTTTAATGATAAAACTTCATCAGCACCTAAAGCTCTCATTACGGGTAAAGCATTTTGTCTAGATGCTGTTACTACATAGCCGCCCCATAATTTTACAAGTTGAATTAAAATACATCCAACTGGAGTATTACCTCCGTATATAAGTACCCTATAAAAATAAATGAAAGATTATTTTACCGGAGCTATTGTCATCATTCAATTGTAAATCTATTTTAATGATTATACTTTTTGTATTACCTTTGTCCTTTTGCATTGCCTTCTTTAATAATAGATTTATTAACTAAAGCATCCCATGCCATGCAACCGCTATAAGGAATACTTGCAGCTGTTTCATGAGTACATCGTTTAGGTCGCTTAACTACTTGAGTTTCTGGAACAGTTATGTATTCTGCCATAGTACCAGGTGCCCATGAAGGTACAGCAAGAAATACTTCGTCTCCAATATCAAAATTAATAACACTTTGTCCGATATCAATAACTATACCTGAACAATCTCTACCTAATATTACTGGAATATCTTTATGCCTCTGAAAAGAGAAAATTCAATGTTAAAAAAGTATTTAATAATAATATAGGATAATTCATTATTTTCTTACTCCAGAATTTAAGAGTCTTCTATAAGCTTTAGAATAACCAGAACATATTTTTGTATCAACAACATTAACCGAAGCAGCTTTAACTTGTATCAGTAAGTCGTTAGATTTACGAATCGTTGGCATTTCTGCATCATCTGTCATTGAAACACCCTGCATTAAATACGATTACATTTATATATTTATATTTACATATAATGCAAAGTTTGTCTCTTAGTTATACATATAATATATATTGTTTACGATGTACCTCTATACCAATATAATGGTGACATGTAATAGCTTTTATATAATGCATATGGTGGGAATAATAAATCCAATTCCTACCTATGGTATAGCCTATTAATGTACCTATAGATATACCTGCTAGACAAAATATGATCTCTCTTCGTGTGACTGAAATAAATATATTACATAAATATATGGAAATGATTGGAAAATTGATGCATCTTTAGAATTATTTTCTTATGAAATAAACAAATATCATACCTTCATTAGTACATATCGCTGCTAATTGTTGATAAAATTGTGTAAAATTAATATGAATAGAATAATATTTGAAATGTAACTGTTCCCAAGACTTTTTAATATACGTTATCAAATTATGTATGATATCTTTCATATGCTGCACATGTTGATCGCTAAATAATTCTTGAATGTACCTCTGACAGTACGTTAATAATGTAGAAACCCATTGTTGTCCTTGTTGAATCGCTAAAGATCCTCGAACCTTATCCCAAATTTCTTTTTCAATTATTTCATACTTGCAGACATGAGAAATATTTCTTCTATATGTATATATTACTATTATTATTATCATTATTATCATAACGTTAACGTGAAGAAAATTCAGCTATTAATATTATTTATTAATTATGCAAAATTATCTATATACATACAAAAAAAATATATAAAGGAATGAACAAAAAAGTAAAATTATAGAAATTAATTTTAAATTATAATAATATACATGGATTAGTTGTAGTATTAATCTTTATAATAATAATAACAAAAAAGATACCTGTAATATTTCTAGATGATTTGTAATGCGAAAATATATTTCATCCATAATTGGAAATAAAAACGTTGTTTATTGTTTAGGAAAAAATAATAAAATGTACAATTTTAACTAAACTATGTTTAAGTTTAAACATAGTTGGAGGATCAACGAGAAAATCGGCACACACTAGTGTGATATAAATAAACGATTAACACATTGCATATAACTCGAAATAGATATCAAGTATCTGTTTTAGAATGTGACAATTTCATATTCGTTCCTAATTGTATAACCTATATAATGTATGTATACATTAATATATATTAAACATTTAAATTTATTGTTATTTGTAAAAGATATAAAATGGACGAATTTAAAACAAATTGTTTAAAACAAGGTTAGATTTCTAATCATGAGAAAAATCGGCGCGAAATTAAGACTAATATTTTTAATTGTGATGCAAGCATTATTGTGTAATAGAATCACATGGTTTACTATCTCCATGACAGTGATGCAGGAGGTGGGATTTTTCCCACGCATGCGCAGTATTTAATCCTTAGTAACGTATATACTTCACACAAATATGTGGTATCGTTAGACCCCCGTGACAATTGAAATACAGTAGAAATTAGAAGAAGAGGACATTTTTAAAAGAAATAACATATTTACATGGAAATATAAATGAATATATATATTTTTATAATAAGTTCTGATTTTTCACATGCCAATACTTTATTGCAAGCCGTGCAGAAAGCTTTTTTATTATTATCATCAGATTTTAATCAGTCTTGCACATAGATATACGTCCATGGAAACAACCACCGTCGAGTTGTGACGTCAACATGCGCATGCGCATGAAGGATCCCACGTGCGTATCTCATGTCCTGGCATCACTGCTCGATAATAAGATCAATCATTATTTATCATATATGTTTAATATGAAATAAATGCATAAATGCAGGCTGAAAACAAAGTAATCTATAAATCTATTAATGATCCATTTCTTTCTTATTTTATTAAATATCAAAACATAATATAAATTTATAATTTTATTGCAATTGATATCAGGGAAGTATTGACAGTGACGTTTATGGTGACATTTTATTCATCATTTTAACACTTCATATATTTTCTTTCTATCAAATTAAAAATGGGTGATTATTTAACTATTAATAATGTTGGAGGACAGACATTGTTGCGATTAGTTTCTCGTGGAAATGCAATTATAGCTGAATTGATGCGCTTGAAGGATTATGTTCCACCAATTTTTAGGTTAGTTTTATTGGTTTATATGTTTATTATGTGTTAAAGATAAAATATAATTTTTGTTTGTACACAGTTTGGATACGAAGCAAGTTACTCAAAAATATGGTCCGATCTTAAATGATTTTTCTTATTTCAAAGCAACTAGTACGTATGAAAAAAAAATTGAAGATGATCCGGTGAGGAATTTAACTTTTAATGACTATTAAATTATGATCCTATTTATCTTAATAAACTTTAAATTGTAAACTATATTTACAGGTGCTTCAAGAAACGGATGAAGAAATAAGAAATAATTTTTCTGAATTGTTATCACGCTTTTATCTGGCATTTGAAAGTATACACAAATATATAACAGATTTAAATTTTTATATCGAAAAGTTAAATCAAGAAGATTATCAGTCTTCTAGTACTGTCGAGTCATCTGAAGATGGAAAACAGTTGATGGTATAATTTTATTTGATATTAATAAAATAAATAAGTTAAATATCATATTTTATATTTATTTGTTATTACATATATTTCTAGTGCGAGGCAGTATATTTATATGGAGTTATGTTGTTATTAGTAGACAATCATTTTGAAGGAAGAGTTCGTGAACGTTTACTTGTATCTTATTATCGATACAATGCTCAAGAATCATCGTCTACTAAAGTAGACGATATTTGTATGTTACTTCGATCAACAGGATATAGTAAAATAGGAAAACGTCCAAGTAATTATCCTGAAGATTACTTTGGGTATGTCTTCTAATTTTTATTTATCAAATTTGATGTATACGCATTATTTGATGTATATTAAATTATTTTATAGGAGAATACCATTAAATGCCTCAATAATAGAAGGAATCGTTGGTTGTTTAAGATTTGGTGATTTATATAATCAAAGACCTGCTTTTCATAATCATCAACCAGAATATCGAAACATTGCTCTTTCAACTCAAGCCTCAATGTTGGTTATAATTCTTTGCTTTATACCAGACATATTAAATACGCAAACCGCAGTGATGAGAGAAATTGTAGATAAATTTTTTTCCGATAATTGGGTGATTAGTATTTACATGGGAATAGTTATAAACTTAAAAGATTGGTGGTTACCATATAAAGCAGCAAGAACAGCTCTTAATAATAATCTTGAAACGTCTAATATAAGAACCATAGCTCAAAAGCACGGTCAAAAAATGGAGGTAAGTGATATATATATTATTTCTAATTTAATTCACATTAATAGTATCATATTCTAGGAATTATTACGCGAAACTGAAGAAGTAGAATTAGCTGGTACCCTGGATGAAAATGCAATAGGATCATTAGTGAATTTAGTACGAGATTGCAATGTAACATTGCGCTGGATTTTATTGCATACAACTTCTTTAAATTTATCGAAACGTTCCCGTTCTCTTCAACAACTTGTTATTACCGAAAGTAAATATACAGAGATTAATTGTCTTCGTTTATTGTTGAATACAGCGCAAATTGAACAAGATGTTAAGCAGAAGTATAAAGAGGTGAATATAATTTTTAAATATTTGTTTTCTAACATTTACAAAAGAAGTAACAATTGTATATTTTGTATTAGTTATTAGTTGGAAAAGAAACTAAGTGGCTCAGAGATAAAGAAGCTTGTGTTAAACGCATCATTGATTTAGCTCAAATATTTGGCGATAACAAATCTCTCGATGGCGTTGAAAAAATTCAAGATTTGCATGCATGGTTTATGGAAATAAGTAAACATATTAATTCTTTGCAACAAGAGGATAGTAGAAAAATTGTTCAATTATTACAGGCATTGGAATACGTGCAAGGTAAAATTTCAATGAAAATTTGTTATCTTATGTATTTGGTGTCATTAATTTTCAATGATTTTAGAATTTCATCAGTTGGAAAATAATCTACATGTATCTCAATATTTGTCGGATACTCGTGAAATATTACATAATATGCTACGAACAGGAAATATTGCGGAAGATACTATTATTAATTTAAACATAGTAACTGATTGTACTTACGCGTGGAACATAATGGAAACTTTTACTGATGTTATACAATTAAGTATAAAAAAGAATCCTCCGACAGTCATCAAATTGAAAGCGTTGTTTTTAAAAGTAAGAAAGAATATAAGAAAAAGCCATGAGCCAAGCCAACGTAAACAGTCACAATATCTTTTTTTATAGATGGCTTCAGCTTTAGAGACACCATTATTACGTATAAATCAAGCATGTAGTTCTGATTTATCTTCTGTGTCTCAATATTACAGTAGAGAATTAGAAAGTTACGCTAGAAGAGTTTTGCAAATTATTCCTGAAACAGTTTTTGGTTTACTCGCTCAGATAGTGCATTTAGAAACAAATGCTTTTAAAGAAATACCAACAAAATTACCTAAAGACAAATTAAAAGACTATGCTCAATTAGATGATAGATTACAGGTATTGAAAATTGTAGTATTATTTTATTTATATTTCTGATTTTGATATATCTATATTTAATATATACTCATGTGAATAATATTACATACAATGTTATTTATTTATGTAGATGGCAAAATTAACATATGATGTATCGGTTTTTACAAAAGGAGTACTTTCTTTACGAAGTGTTTCATTAGGTGTTTTAAGGGTGGACTCGCATCGTCTTTTAGAAGATGGTATACGTCAGGAACTTGTGAAACAAGTTACTTTAGCGTTACAAAATGGTCTTATCTTTGATTCTAAATCAAAAGTATGTATAATATAAATCTATATAACATTTGCAATATTAAAAATACATTGTTATAGTTATTGTAACGTTGACATGATTGTGTGTGTGTAGGTAACATTACCTCAAAAATTAAAAAGTTTAGCCTCTATAATGGACGGTTATCGTAAATCTTTTCAATATATTCAAGATTATATAAATATCAACAGTTTAAAAATATGGCACGAAGAAGTAAGCATCAATGAGAAAACAATGGAATTAATCCTTATCTTGTTCTCATCAAAAAATCTCTTTTCTGTTTAGATTATTTATATTATAGATAGTGCAATTGAAGAAGAACAAAGAGGATCTTCTTGGATCCCTGGAAAAGCTTGGGGATATTTTTCAAATGAGAAACATCCTTCGTTAACAGAAAACAATTGTTTAACTTTTATTGGCAGGCTTACTCGAGAACTTATTCGTATTACTGATCCTAGGTAATATTAGAAAAATAATATTCTATATATTTATGAAGCACACTAGGGTGTTTATTTTATCAATTATCATTTTTAGAAATACTGTTTATATAGAGCATGCACTTGCTTGGTGTAATATCATGACACTAAGCGAGATAATAGATCACAGAGTTTTTACAATGATATTAGATGCAATAGGTACTCCAGCATTAGCAGGCATGGATAAACTGATATCATTTTATATTGTGATTGAATTGGAAAATGTAATCAATTATATTGAAAAAGAAATGCGTAACAAACAATGGTCTTCTATCATTGATGAATGTTTGACTATTGTAAACAGTGTAGAAAATCCTAAAGGTATGATTTAAAATAATAGAGAATGTTACTTGGAAAAATGATATTAATAATATGATTACACGTATATGCAGCTATGATGACAAAATTGCAGACCATCGTTGGTACGCATGGAAATAAAATGTGGCTGCAAATATTAGATTGGATATTAAAAATAGGTCATTATCAAATACTTCGAAGAAAAATAGCATACGAATTAAATACAGCATGTAAATTTGAAGCAAAACATATGGAAGCAGCATTGCAAACATTAAACACGTATGTCGATCATCGTTATATAAATTATTAAAGAATTTAACTTAATATTCTCGATGCTTATATTTTTGTATACGTATATACAGAGCAATATTGTCTGAGATTAAGTCAAGCAATTTAAGCGACGATAAAAAAATAAAAAAATCCGACGAAATCCAATTACTTCATGAGCTCAGTTTAAGATTAGATTGGGCTGGCATAAGTGATCCTCTTAATAAATCTTATATTAAACCTCCACACATAAACAACATATCATTTGTAATGTTTTTATTTACCGTATCGCAGCTTGGTAAATTGTATTATTGCAACGTTACAGGTATAAATTGATATTTAATAACATTTCATTTCTATATTAATTCATATTAATATCAAATTATTCTTACAGCGAGTCTTTTAAGTAAAAAATCACAAGATCATTTAGATGCAGTAGTATTTGTTGCTGGAATACAAACTATGCTTCGTCAATTCCATATTTCTATTACATTTAATTATATAAAATATATCTGTATGTATATACTTTCTCTCGTAACAACAGATAGGTAAGAATATATAAATCAATAAATCTAATCAATTAATTGTTAATTAATAATAAGTAAAACTATGTTTCAGTACAAAAGTTGGAAGTGAAGCGGAAAGCGAATCGACTGGAAGTATACGTTTTTTGGATCTTTTCGTTAAATATTCAGGCATTCCTCGGTCATACGTATTCCACGAAATTCCAAACGTAATATTAGATCATTGCGAAATCAAAACTTTGTGATAATTATTTTAATAATTACTTCATATATATAAAACGTATCGATTAAGTAATTATTAGATAAAATATTATATATATATATATATATTTATTTAAAGCGCATTTAATATCGATTTTTAAGTAAAAAGAAGAATATACGTACATATATATATATATATTAAACTTTTATGTTTTTAATTACGAATCCCACAATTTAAAAATGAAACTACATATTTATAAATAAAAAACATAAAATA
Organism: Polistes dominula; assembly: GCF_049000335.1. NCBI lineage: Eukaryota > Metazoa > Arthropoda > Insecta > Hymenoptera > Vespidae > Polistes > Polistes dominula. Next base: position 121,912 of record NW_028301042.1, read on the forward strand.
TATATGTATAAGATAGAAAAAATTGTAAATTAAATTTCTTGAAAGGTAATGAAAAGAAGTGAAGATACATACATATATATATATATAGTTTAGGAAATGGAACGTAAGCACAAGTGCATTATACTTATTAGCATGTACTGTAATGTAAAATAGGGCATATCAAGGGGCTGGACAATTACTATGTCCGATGAAATGGGAGTAGGCGGTTTATGGGGGTGACTGCAGACATCCGTCCGTATACGCATTGGCGGCTATTCTATAAACTTGCGGTCTCCGGCGGTGGTTGCTATTACGGCGGCACGAAATGTTCTAAATCATCATCATTTCAATTCATAATTTTTAAATAATTTTATCTAAAATAATATTATAGATATTGTTTGCAATTATTTGATCATATATACTTTATTATATTTCATTTACATGAAATAATATAAATGATTATAGAGATGAAAATTGATAGCAAAAGGCGATGCACGGCGGCTGTTTTTGCGGCCGTTGAGACGCCAAGGTAGGCGGCTTTATACAAAAGCAACCGAACTAGATCGAGAATTCAGTTCTCTCCTTCGTGATACGCGTTATTAGAGATGACTTATCTAACTTGTCACAGCATCCTGCTGTGTCTGTGTATTCTTATTCTTATTCTTCTTCTTCTTCTTCAAATATTTATGCTAAGTTTCTTATTTTTTCATTTCAATGATTTCTTTTGGATCCGATAAAAAATAACAATATTGTAATTATAAATATTACATATATATATATGTATGTATTTCTATATATTATTCTTATGAGATAATTCTAATCGATCTAAGTTGATTAGAAAGTGATTTTTAAATGTATCCTTTAATACGTGTACGTAAGTAATATCCGATGGATTTTTTTTTTAGCACCTGGCTCTCATGTGTGTATATGTTTATTTATTTAATATAATAATGTAAATTTAAGATTTAGTATTAGGTAATGAAACAATCTTGTAAGAAGTTCATCAATTATTCTGATTAAAAAAAAAAAAAGAAAAAAGAAAATATACTGAATATAATTGATAGTGAAAATAAATAATGAAATAATGTTATGTTTAAGTAGATACAGTTTCCGATTGTTTGAATTTTTCTAAAGGATAACTAACTCTAGCAAGACAAATAAAACAATCATGCGATTTGGATTAATGATGGCTCTAATACTTTTCGGATGGGTTTTGATGGTGAATGGATCGAAATATCGAAGTTATAATATTCCGAGCGATAAAAAAGTACCGAGAGATAGAGAGATACGTGGTTACAGACCAGATGAAATATCTACTTCAATTGGAGTAGGATACGGTAAAAGGGATGGACCCTACGAAATTTCTAATCTTAACAGACGAGAAAGAGTACTATTGTCTCTTCTTCGTAATTTCCCACAAGGGTATGTAAAGTGCATACAGTCAATTCTTGTTTTATATCATAGATACGTTCCTTAAAATAACAAATTTTAGAATAACTCCTGAATTAATATTACGAGAAATGAAAACTAATCCTCATTTTGCTGGAAAATTAACGGAAATGATAATTAATGATGATAATGGTCAAACACCTATTGGAGAACAATTGCAACCGGAAGGAACCATATTCATATTTTAACTCTAAACATGGGACAAACATTCTCTACTAGAATATACAATTTTTGGCGATAAATTTTAGTCAAATAAAATTGTGGTATCTTAAAAATGCTTTAAAGATGTTTCTTTTTTTCTGTGCTTTTCTTTTAAAATAACAATAATGTTATTATTATAATGAAATATTTTGATTGTATAATATATAACAACGTTAGATCAAATTACGTCGCCAAAATTTGTTAAAATTTACATTTACCTTCTTTTGTATTACTCCATCCTTATTGTTAATTAATGAATTATTCAAAATGCTTTTTATAATTCATTTCGTTTAAAATAAAAAGTTATTGTTAAATAATTGTATCGGTAAAACATTACCTACCTACCGTAATAGTATCACACTTTATCGAGTGATGATAATATAGTTTTATTTTTGGAAATGAAAATATTCCAAAATTACTAACTTTGAAAAATGTTCTTTTGTATTGTTATAATTATTATTTTTGTAATTGAAGTACTCTCATATACCTATTTATATTAAGGACAATATTTTCAAAATAAATCGCAAAATACAAAGCAAACTGTATATAGGGAATAATAATATACAACTAGATACTAGGGAATTTGAACTTATCACAAAGCAATTAATTTTTTCTTTCGCTTTAGTCGGTAGCCATAAAGTACTGATTCGGTTTCGATTCCTTGTAATTCGGTATCGCGAAAAAATCCTATTGGAATTAATTTCAAGGGAATCTTTGCAGTGATCCATTCGTAAGTACTCCTTCATTATTTATTAATAATAATATATAATAAGCGATGTGAATATTTATGCGAATTGATATTTTGTCAAAATAAATGTTTCCAAAATTAAATGGACTTAACCATTATGACGACGCTGTTCATAGCATGAATTAAATGAAATGCATTTTTGTATCGAAAAATCGATATATTACAATATTATATTCCTACAATATATATCTATATGTATATATATATATATATTTATAATATAATATTTATTGTATCAAGTATATCACGTGACGATATATGTAAATAAATCTATGATACTAATGATGATGATGATGATGATGATGATTATGATGATACTAGAATTTTACACTGTACTTTAGTATCAAGTTTATTCATGAAATTGTATAATTTTTGTAGTTGTTTCTATTTAGAGAATATATTCATTCTCTTGTGTATATATATTATAATGTCAATCGACATGTATATTTATCAAAGTACAAATTACAAAATCTATAACCAAACATCAACATTTAACTGAATACAAAAATCTAGTTTTTAATGTTTAAAAGTGTATTTACATATAAATACATATATGTGCACACATGTATGATGAGTGCTATAATATATATTGATGAATATTATGTAGCATATTACATAATTAGCTATTTAACAATTGTCGCATGCAATGCGATCTCTTAGATACCACTCTTGGATCTGTATATTATTTCTTTATATATGATTGTTTAATGATTTACATGTTTGTAGTTAAACGATACATCGATATACATATTGTTCTTCTTAAAGAAAATTCTGTGAGAAGATATTTTGGGAATTGTCTTTAGAATGCTACTATAGTGTCATATTTTCTTAACTTTATAAGGCTAATCATTGATATTTTATGCCCTATATAAGTTAAGCTTGACACTTTATTACCAAATATTACTTTGAAAACATTGCGATTACTGAAACAATTCTATGTCGTCATTCAGATTTTTTTTTCATTTCTTTATTAAAACGTATATATATATATATATATATGTGTTTATACCATTTCCTCGTTATTATTTTTCTAGAATCGAACGATATGCATTTTCATATCTGTTCTTCTAAAAAAAAAAAAAAAAAAGAAGAAAAAGAAGAAAAAAAAGAAAAACACACATTTTAAAAGAACAAACATAATTTTCAATGCTCATTATTCACTATTGTATGTATTATAACTTATTGAAGTATGAATAATACTTCATATCCTTTCTCATTTATATTTATAATATTTATTAATGTTTTTATTATATACAAATAGATTTTATGTATCGTTCCAATTATATTTCAATATGTTATTGATACATCATAATGGTTATAACAATAATGATTTTCTCTGAATACGTAATAGCGTCCGAATGGACTGCAGCCATCGAAAAGAGATCAACATGCATTAACAAAAAACGTATATAGCTAACGAGGTATTAGCTCGAGTAATAAAGGATTAAAAATGCAAAATTGGAATCAATGGCAAGTACCAACTGGTGCCATTACTTCTTCAATGCCTCAGCCACCAGTTGGTTATACCACGCCAGGAGCAGATACAATGGCTATGATGCAAACTTATATGCAATACTATAATCAATCAGTAAGTATAAATTTGATCAAAATGAATGAGAGATTTTGATTGCAAGATTTTCTTTAGAGAAACAATATTAAGTCTATGATGTTATATCAATATCATTATATAAATTTTTATATAATATTTTTCAGGCACCTACTGGATATACACCTGAACAATGGGCTGCTGCTCAGCAACAAAATTGGACGCAGTGGCAACAGTGGCACCAACAATATCAACAGTGGCAAGCACAGTACGGAGAAAAGGTGCACATCATATATGAAATAATATTTTCCATTGAAATATGTATATTCTTGTAAGAATTATTGATCGTTACATCATAGAATATTTTCCTTTCAGTATCAAGAAACAATGAAGCAAATGTCATCACAAAATTTAAATTTATCCGGTCATGCACCACCATTACCAACAATGCCACCACCACTTCCTAAAGAGGATTTTAAACCCCCTTTACCTCCGAGTTCTGTTAATACATATCAATTCACAAATATTCCTCCGCCACATCAAAACAATCTTCCATTATTTCCTTCGAAGCAGCCCGTAAGTAACGCGCCTTTGCAATTAAATGTTCATTCTTCCCAAAATCCACCTCTGCCACCACCGTTGCCTCTGGAGAGTGCTCAGAGTAATGACGGTAATTCTGCTAAAAAACGTATTAGTAATACTGTTAGTGAATCTTGTAGTGCAAAAAAGTTAAAAACTGAAGAAGACGAAGAATTAACTGATGCTGAAAAAACATTTGATGCTCAGTTTAAGCAGTGGGAAGAACAGTTTAACGATTGGAAGCAGCAAAATATAAATCATCCTGATAAGGTAGGTGATGTATTATATTCATTTATATTGCAAGTATATTTATTCATACAATAACATATTAATTATTGAATCTTTTGAGATCTAATATATTAGTAAATATTAAGATTCTATTTTTTAGACACATTATAAAATATATGAAGCAAAGTGGACATCTTGGCGTGAGAAACTTATTGAACGTAGAGAAATGATGCGTAAGAAGCGTGAACAACAGAAACAAATGACTGCTAAAGCGGATACTGAAAAAACAAAGAATCTACCTGGAGGAGACAAGATAATGAATATTTTATCAAGTACAGAAAATCAAGGATTAATTAACAATCTTTTAGGCATCGGAAAAACTCTTGGGTTAACAGGAAAACAAAATACAGGAACACTTCCACCACCACCTCCTCCACCTCAGACCACAAGCAATATTTCATCTACAACAGTTACGCCGGCAATAACTACACAGCAATCAACATCTCAATCTTCGAATACGGATACTGTATCATCTTGGAATGCTCAACAAGCTGCACAGTGGGCAGCTCAATTTAATTCTGGAATGCAAAATTATATCGGTTTTCATAAAAATCTTACATCGACTCAGCCATCATTTGGAGCAGCAATAAGTGCAATGCATCCTCCAAATTTCGCACTACCACCACCTAATGTGCCAAATGCAGGACCAAATTTTTTACAACCACCACCAGGTTTTAATAATAATAATAATAATAGTAATGCTGCTAATACTACTACTACTACTACTACTACTAATAATAATAATAATAATAATAACAACAACAATGATGGAAGACAAGTACCGGACACAGGTGTGAGATCAATTTTACAGAACAGATCCTCTTATGGGTCAAGTGGAAATAATTTGAATACGTTTGGTGCTAATGAAAAAGCAAGTTCAGACATTAATCGTTTCGGATCCAATGATCCTTCGAGTTTATCCGATTATTCTGGTAATTTCGATGCAATCGACAATTCTAATAATGATCGGATGAATAATAGGAAAGGATCATTAGGTAGCACTGGTCCAGAATTATTTAGGCGAGAAATAGATAAAAATTTATCCGAACACAATCAATTTAGATCTGATGGATCATTTAATTATGGTAATGTGAGATTCAATAGAGGAAATGAACATTATAAATCAGCAGATGAGACAGATATTGATGGGAAAAATTATAATAAACAACAAGAAAGAAATTTCATGGAACGTGGTGGTGGTGGTGGCGGCGGTAATAATCAACTCAATACACCAAATAATTTTAATTCGATTAATAATTTAAACAATGATTGTTTCAATATTGATCGTTCTGGTCCACCAGGATCGAGTGATCGCTTTGGATCATCTGGTGTTGCTGGGGATCGTTTTGGAAATTCAAATGATCGTTATAACGATCGATTTGGATCAAGAGACAGATTTGGATTAAATAATATACGATTTGGATCTGGTAATGATAGATTTGGTCCAAGTAGTAACCGATTTGGACCACTCAATCGTTTTGGCAATAATAACGATCGTTTTGGTTCAAGAAATGAAAGATTTGATCAGGGAAGTGGATTAGAATGCGGCGATATATTTGCACCAGGTTTTGATCCTTTTAATGTATCATCTAGTGATAATGTTGGCCCCGGAAACAACAATAGATTTGGAAGAAATATGGATCATTTTGAACAAAACAAAGGAATAGATAATGTAAAAGATAATAATAATTCTCGCAACTTTGAAAGAAATAATCAAATAGAACCTAACTATGTATTGCCACCCGAATTAAAGAAGCTTATGGAAAAAAGAAAAGCCGCTACAGATGTATTCAAACCTAGTTTTCAAGATTCTGATAAAACTGTTAATGTTGGATCTTTAAGTGAGAGTTTTAAAAAGATTACTGGTGGTGATTTACCCTTCATATCGAAAAGTTCTACCGACTTTGGACAAAGGGATTTGGGAGTAAGAGGAATGACAACTTATAGTCCTCGACTTAGTGGCAATTTTGAACTTTCCAATAATCCTAGATTATTTGGACCTCGTGGCCCTAATGATTTTAAACCACACGGCGGAAATTTTGACTTTCGATTTCGTGGTCACGCTAATTTTAACCAACGTGACAAATCTTTTGATTTCCACGATCCTAATAGTCCATTTATTCGAGAATCCTCCACCCCTAATTTTTCTAAATTTGATAAAAATCAAAGTATGTTTGGTTCAGTGGATGTTGATCAACGAATTGATCAACGAATTGATCAACGAATTGATCAACAATTTGACAGAGGAGATCCTAAATTACAACAAATTAAAGATACGCAGAATAGTGGACTGTCGGATGATAATGTATCTTTAAATACAGATAACATAATTACAGAGAAAAAATTAGATATTCCTGTTAATAAAGATGAAACAGATAATACAGTTAAAGCAAAAGAAGTATCTCAAACAGAACAAATAGGAGAAGAATCGTCGTCGTTGAATATTACGGATACAACACAATCAAATATTCAAGAAGATAAAGGCACACGCTCGGCGGATGTATTATCATTAGAAAAGCCACCTTGGATGGATAAATCATTTCCTGATGTTAATTTGTCTAAGAAAGATGTTAATAACACGGAATGTAATACTCAATCATCAAGTTCAAATTTGATTGCTCCTATTGAAGAAAATAATGAAAAAATCGATGACAAAGTACAAGCAGAACATCAGTCAGATCAAAAATTAGAATCAAATGCATCAGATACAGAGCAAATGAAAAAATCTGAAGTCTTACCTTTTATGGGAGAGAATGATCCAAAACCGGAAGATTTAAACATGGAACCTCCACCAGAATTACCTAATTTAGGGCCAATAACGGATAATTTGAATAACGATAACAACAACACATTTGCCAATAATCCAAAATTAAAAGAGCCTTTTGGTGCAGATCGTAATTTTCTTACGGGGGGAGAATTAGAGCGAAATTCTACTAAATATTTTGATCCAAAAAATTCATTTAGTCCTAGGGGCCATAACGATGGAAGGTTTTTACAACAGTCTCCAAATAATGGACAATTTTCGTCATTAGGACCAAATGATATAGAATTTAAATCACGAGGATCATCGATTGGTGGACAATTAGGTGTTGTTAGAGGAGGTAATAATAATAGAAATGTAGGACTGTGGAGACCGAATGAAATGCCATGCGATATCAGAGAATTTAAAGATACAAATTTTGGTCCTAGAGGACTTGTTGACAGATTTCATACTCCTATAAATGAAAGAAATTTCAATAATAGAAGATCTATGGATGGATCGTTTGATCCTCAATGTTCTAATGATGGACCTTTTTCTTCTGGACAATTTTCACATCACAATCTACAAGATAGAATGCTTGGTCCTCCTCGAAATTTAATGGAAAGACATTTTGACATACGTAATACAGGATTAAATACTAAACCATTTGGAGCTCGTGGACCATTTGAAAATCCTTTCGAATTTCAAGGTATAAACAATGAAGCAGCGAGTACACGTAATTATAACAACAGATTATGTAGCAATAGATCACCCTTTGGCAATAAACCTTCTGGTGCATTTGTTGATGGTGGTGGTGGTGGTGGTGGTGGTGCACTTGATAGTGGTAATAATAATGATATTTATCAAGACAAATTTAATGAAAATTATTTAGATAGGAAATTCGATCGAGGCATTACTGATACTGGAACTTGTAATACAGGATTAAATTTAAATTTTGAATTGGGTAAAATGAATAAACCTGATTGTAAAACATCATTTCAAAGCAATTTTAGTGACCCCACTGGTTCTAGGTCACAATACGGACCTGATTGCCCTATTAATCTTCCGCCTCACGAATTCAAAACTAACATTCATAATCAAATGTCTCCGTTCGATAAGAAGATCGTAGAAAAATCTGCTATTGATTCAAATATCGTTGGAGATTCTAGAATTGCTTATGGAGACATTTCTGCTGGATTAGATTACAAGTACAATAATTCTCTTGCTTTTATTAAACAACGACCTATCGACAATCCTCAGTTATCATCATCATCATCATCATCATCTTATATGAGAGGTACACCTAACAAAGAATTCTGTATCGAGAGACAATTTAATTATAACCATGGTGGTGCCAGTAAAGATAAAAAATATACCGAGCACGTACCTGTTAAAGTAATCGATTATGCCCATGCTCCTCGCACCATAATGCAAGAACATTTAACACCTGTTCAATGTTTTGATTATGGACATGGAAAATTAAAACCTGTCGTACCGGATCATGAAATGTTGCCGAAAAGAGATTTTAGAAATTGGGAAGAAAATGAACAGAACTTGAAAGAATATAAAGAAAAAATGAAGACATATGAAAATTCAGTGGTGATGAAACATGAACATAGACGAAAGACAAAATTAAATGAGCCGAGAGAAAGCGATTGGACTTCTAATATCAGAAAATATGAACGAGAAAAGAGAAATGCAGATGACAAGAAAGAAAGGGAATACTCCTCCAAAGAAGAAAGAGTTTATCCTAATATTTCGGATAAAGAAAGAGAAGAATCCAAAAGAATTCAACAAAGTGATAAGATTAATGATAAAGGTAAATTTCGTTATTTTTACATATTCGTCATTTTTACAATATATCATTTGCTGCTTATTAAGTATACAATTCAAAATTATATTAATCTATAATATTATAATAATAAAAGCATTGTAGATATTTTACATACATCATTTTTTTCTCATTGATATTTTTCTTGGCCACAGATAGAGGCCATGAGAGATGCGAACGAGTTCAAACAGATATAAGCAAAGAGAATGACAGAGAGAAGGACAGGTAATGCCTTTTCAGGAGTGTTCTAATAATATACACGAAAATAGTTTATATTATTTTATTTTTATTTTTATTTTTATTTTTATATCGTTATGCATATAACATAACATAACATAACATAACATATGACATTATCGAATTTTCACATTAGTATATCTATCTTTTGTATATTTACATTAGAAGTAATAATATTTCATATTTATATATTCTATGAATATGTCCTGTGTCTTGAAGACATTTAACTTGCTTTAGATCAAAAGGACGTACTAACTGGCAGGAGAATTCAAACAAGAACACCATAGAGACTAAACCATCAAATACCAGGTATGTTAATACAATATCAATTTAAATTCATTTATTTATTTCAATCTTTAGGATATTAAACAATGGATACTACTTCCACAGATTTACAATATTTGTCAATGTAAGAAATTACATACGTATTATATGCAGCATCATTGATTGACTTTCTGCTTGGCATAATTTTAAGATACGATTTAAACGTTCTTATATGTTATTACCTCTACTAAACTTTGATTACTTTAGCAGTCCGTCATATGAGTCGAGTCAGTAGAAGTAAATAAAATGTTTATTTTAACCGAGAGTAATAAAAATTATCAAGTATATCAATAGGTAAGGAATTCAGGAGTGAATTTTTACATCGATCGTCGTTAGGTTTTACTTTAGCGACAATTCTACCCATTTCAAGAATCCCCCACCCTGAAAGTATTATGTTGTTATCTGATGGTTGTGAAATACGCTCCTGTTTCAATCAAGTGCATTTGTTTATTTTTACTAATTCAACTCATTGAACAGACTATAAAGTTATAGAATAATATATATTAAATATATTCTGCTTGAAAATTGAAGTATGTGGTGGTATAGCAATATAATGTATATACAATATTTCTTCATATTACTCAAATAAGTAATATTTTATTATTTAAACAAACATTTTTAAACGCTCTCTTGAAATATCTGAATCTTCTTTTACCATGGTGTGAGATAGTGTTTAAAAAGATATCTTTTTAAACTTTGGATTATTTTGATTTATGTTATGGTATGCGACTTTAAGACGCGTTAATTCGTTACGAGTAACGACGTTACGTTGCAATAATCTTGCTACTCTTTTCGTCTAATGTAACACTGTCGCATTTTGATTTATTCTCTAATTCATGGCGATTTTTATGCAAGAAATTTGAGAAAGAAATGTTTATATTATCAAATATAAACCATTATTATGGCTTGCCGAATTTAGTAAGCTTACAAAACCAGATTATGTTTTGAAGCTTTATCAATATTCTTATTATTAATTTAGTTTTTAATGATTTGCATTAAATGCAACTTATAATATTTAAGTTGTCATGATTATTGAAATCTCAATTAATTTGATAAATATCATATATTATTTACTTTTACTCTATACGTGTAGATTATTAAAACACAATGCGCGTATAAAATATAATATATTTTAACATTGAGACATTTTTTGTTACAGCTTTACAGACAAACAGCAAAATGTATCCGAATTACCATCAACAAAGACTTTGGAACTGGCGAAAACGGCTAACTGTACAATGGTGGATGATCTACTGTGTCCTCCAGGTCGTCAAAATAGACCATCTAAAATAGCTATTATTTTAAGAGGTCCCCCTGGTAGTGGCAAGTCATTTGTAGCTAAATTAATTAAGGTATGCTTTCAAAATCATTATTTCACTTTTTAATATCGTCGTCGAATATGTTATATATGTCCTTATTTATTATATCTTTAAAATATAAGGACAAGGAAGTTGAACAAGGAGGCTCTGCTCCGAGAATATTAAGCCTTGATGATTATTTCCTCGTTGAAAAGGAAATAGAAACAAAAGATGACAATGGGAAGAAAGTAATAGCAAAGGTACGTACTATACCCCTATATCGTCGATATACATGATAATATTCTATGCAAATTTATAACTATTATTTTAATTCATTAGGAAATGGTTTACGAATATGAAGATGCAATGGAACCAAGTTACATAGTATCGCTTGTAAAAGCTTTTAAGAAAAATATTACCGATGGTTTCTTCAATTTTATTATATTAGATTGTATTAATGAAAAAATATCAGATTACGAAGATATGTGGAGCTTTGCAAAAAGTAAAGGATTCAAGGTATGTAAGATCAATTAAATTGAACAATTTGAAGTTAATGAAGTTAATGTTAATTATCTTGTCTTTTTTTTTTTATCTATATAGGTATATGTATGCGAAATGGAAATGGATGTACAAATCTGTTTAAAAAGAAATATTCATAATCGATCAGAGGATGAAATTAATAGAATTGTGGATTATTTTGAACCCACGCCAAGTTATCATCAAAAACTAGATGTAAATTCGATGTTACAAGAACAAGCAATCGAAGAAGTACGATCAATTGAATGAATACATATATAAATTGATTCACTAGGAATATTGATTCAATTTATATATGTATATTATTTTGTCGTTTTTATTTTAGGTACAAATGGAAGATAGTCAAGAAATTTCAGATAAAGTATTACAACCAAACGAAGAAAGTCAAGATAGTCAGGACGATGTTCCGGAAATGATTGTAAATTTATATTTCTTTAATAGTTTTTATTACATGTATATTTGCATAAATGTATGTAAAAATATATGCATTTTTAGGGTATTAGTAAATGGGAACGAATGGAAGCAGAAGATAAGTTAGGTAAATATTATTAACTAATGTGACATTAAAATGTTGCATTTAATTTGTTATAATTGTTATTATTTAATTATATATATATATATATTTTTTTTTATTGCATTTACATTATAGATCGTCTAGATGGTTTAGCGAGAAAAAAAAATGAAAGCAAACCACAAACGATGGAAGATTTTTTACAAGTCCCCGATTATTATAACATGGAAGATACGTCTGGAAAAAAGAGGGTATGTGTGTGTGTGCAATAAGAGATCATTATTACTATAGTCATTTATATTGATCAAATAGAATGAAAATATGTAAGAGATAATTATAATAATAGAATTATAAACGATTGGTAGGACTGTTTAACGTTATAGGTGAGATGGGCAGATTTAGAGGAACGTAAACAACAAGAAAAGATGCGAGCCGTTGGTTTTGTTGTTGGTCATACTAATTGGGATCGTATGATGGATCCTACAAAAGGTGGAAGTGCTCTAACGCGTACCAAGTATATATGACGCTAAGTTACTTTTTAAGTATTGGACATAACAATAGAAAATAAGATAAGAAATGCAAGTTTTGTTTTTTTCTTTTGTTTATATTTTATAAAGAAGAAAGATGAATTAATTATTATTTTCGTTATTTAAGATGAAAGAAAAGCGTTTTAGTTTTAAACATTAATTAGATTGTTCAAATATTCTAATACTCTAATGTCTGCTTATCGTTAATTCAACAATTGCTGTCGAAAAAATTGTTAATTTGTATGATGGTTAAGATAATATTGACAAGATATTAATACTATCGAATTATTATTATTATTATAACGTTATCTAAACCAGTGCATTTTAGGTATAATAATTAAACAAAAAAATATAGATTTATTTACGAAAATATATAATCATAAATATATAAATGTTACTTCGTATTCTGTAATCACAATTTTATTATTCTATTCATTAAGATCAGAATAGAAAAATGTATAAAGAGGAGGAAGTAATATTTTTATTATATATATATATATATATATCTATCTATTTTCCTTCTATTCCAAAATCTAATAAGTATTTATTTATTAATCATTCTATATTATTTGCTTTATATTCATTGAAATTTAAATAAATGTAGTAGAGAGATCGACAGTCGAACAGTCGAGCAATCGAACAATCGAGCAATCGAACAATCGAACAATCGAATATCGAACATCGTAAGAAATTAACTAGATAGTTGAATTTTTAGCCGCTAGATGTCGGGACAGGTATTACAAGATAATTCGCCATGACAGTTTGACGCGTACGTTACCGCTCTCTGGTGAATTAGTTTGTAAATAAGATTCGCGCAGGCACTATGACATTTCTCACCCCTACGTTCTCGGCAGTCTTTAAAGCGCGGGCTACAGTTCAAGTTGCATTTTAGATGTGAACGAATGCACATCGTTGTTTTCGGTTATACGGGAATGCACTTTTATTTCGTGTGAATATCGAAGAAAATAGTTTTTCCCTAAGGTTAGTGTTCATTGTGATTCGTCTGGTTTTCAAGTCTAATCTAGTGTTTTTAGGTGAGTCTTTTAATTATTACAATATTATATTGTATAAACGAATGAAATATTTGATTGTCACATATAAAAGACAAATTGTGTCAGATATTATTTCTGCACTCTTTTCCTACAGTTGACATTTTTAAACTAATGAAAATAATCATATTTTTTAAATAGACAAAATAATTACTTAAGAAAAATAATAATCTCCCAAAGATAATACGAGTTAATAGATTGGATAATATTTATTCGATTATTATACAATAAAAAAGATTATATTAATAAGAGTTTTTTGATATTAGCTTGAACAACTACTTTTCTTTCTTGTCGTTTGTTTTTATCTAACAAATTGTACACGATATTACACACGCACACGCACACGCACACGCACACGCCACGCACATGCACGTGCATCCCTCGCAAGATGTCACGCGCGAATTTATCGGAGCATTTTCGTTACGATTGATGAAACTAATGGTGACGTATACGTTGGATTTATTTCTATCGTATCAAGAGTGAAGTGTTCATTAATATTCTAAATATTCACAACTACTTTTTATGGACTTTAGATCATGCATTTTCAAAGTGTTTATTTCTATTTGTATATCTGTGCGTGTGCGTACGTGAATTTGCTTTGATCACATTTTGATTATTTCTTTCAATTTATTCGAAAAACAACGAACAATATTATTGCAAAGAATCGAAAGAATTGTTGTCATATAGTCCAGTCACACCCGCATGCAGCACATAATGTACACATTATGATTATGTTATGTACATCGATATATTAATATCCTTACGTCACGTAAACGACGATCAGTATTGTCCAACGAGGTGTGCGTGAAACCTATCGCGTTTGTAGAAAAATGATAGCTATCGTCTCCATTTTAATCGCAACTGGCCGTATTCAAAATCGTTGAATTTCGTGACGGGTGTACATTTAAAAAGAAACACACACACACGCAGGACACCAAACCGGATATATTATCCCTACGTGGTAATATAAACTGTACGAACGCATATAGCACGAAGAAGAGTATCCTCTTTCCTGATATTTCCATTTTTTTTTTATATCTCCTACACGTATCTTTTTTACTGCTCTTTTATATTCGCTCGGAATTTTTCCACCTTTTTTTCTTATATATATCATATTTTTGGTGTTTATATATTTTCATGAATATGAACGATTATTTTTTGTCTTTCTAACTAAAAACTTTGATTATTGTCTAGGACGTTTTCATATTATTTTTGGATAAAAAGAAAATGGGTATTATGGGGGGGCAGTGAAGTAAATAAAGCTTACAATATTTGAACGTGTCAGAAGAAGTAACGCAATGGTCACGTAAGGATATCAAAAGAAAGAGAAGGATAAAAAGAGGAAAAGTTATCTTTCGCAAGGAATCCTTTTTAACGCTATCCTGTTCACTCGATTTACGTTCGATTTTGGTCAGGAGCCAACTAATGTTCCGAGTAAAGCGTTACTTGCTTTCAAACTTTCCACGAGAAAAGAAGAAAACCCAACTAAGCTTTGCGTTTGTTAACTAATAAGAACAAATCATCGACTTCTTCTTCTTCTCCTTCTGCTTCTCCTTCTGCTTTTCCTTTTCTTTCATAAAGATAAATGCTACTTTTTTTTATAAACTATGTTGGATTGTTTGCGTGTTACGTTCTCATCGATGTAGCAATACATTATTCGTAAAAGGTGTAATTACCTATATAGTAGATTTAGCGTACTATCTTGCGTGTCGGATAAGTGTTTGAAGATGTTAGATGGGAATCGTGAATTTTCATTTTTTACAAAATTTAACATATAAATTTCTATGTATTTCTGTAACACGTTAGAAGTGGAAAATAAGTCTGTTTGAAGTAAGGGCATGTAATGTGCGTCATAGATCGTTGGAACGTAACATATATATATTGTATATATACATATATGTATGCATACATATATGCATATAGATATAGTCAGAAGGAAGGTAGCTTTCAACTTTATCTAGTCTGCATACACGTACCGAAATTATTCTAGCGACGAAAAGTTCGTCGGAAGTTTCTCTCTCTCTCTCTCTCTTTCGGTCTCGTTGTAGGAGTCTCTCGGTGTACTATAACTTATGTTTCTCTCTAAGAGAAAGAGTAACAAGTTGAGAAAGAGAGAAAGAGATAAAAAAAAAAAAAAAAAAAGAAACAGTTTCAGAGACAATATAAAATTCCAAAGGTAACATTTATGTAGGTATAGAAATATATGCATACCTACCCCAAGCGTTTTAAAGTATTTGCCCAACAAGGAAAAAGTTACATTTGTACACTTGGAATGAAGAAAAGTATTATTTTGTTATTAGCGACATATGATTTGAAGAAAAATAGTCTAAAAATAGGGTCGATCGAGTTAAATTGAGAATGAAAAAAATAAACTGTTAGATATCTGGTTTTGTCGGGACGATAACGTTAACCAAGCGGATATAATTCTTACTCTCTTTCACGTTTACTACTGAATTACTGTTCGAATCGATTTCCATTCTCTCTTCATTCGTTACATACTGTACACGTGTAATACATATACGGAGAGTTTGGTGAGCCAGTACAACCACAATTTATTTGAAAATCTCAACAATGGCGTTCTCATTAAGCTACTTGCTTTCGAACGAACAGTGCTCTCTCTCTCTTTTCATCAGCTGACATTTGTTTGCCGAAGAGATCTGTTCGGGTTTCATCGACGAATAGGCAGAGGGTATGTAGCACGATAAGAGAAAAGAATTTCCTTTTGGAGCTAACTGATTGGTCCGATCGAAAGTCGATACGTTTTCGATCGAATTCGAAACCCACTATATCGACTCTCTATATCGACTCTCTATATCGACTCTATATCGACTTTCGAATAGACCACCTAATTCGTGCTACATAGTCGTTTATAGAGTCCAACCTAGCGAAGCTTAAGCTCTACTCAAATTCGTCTATTTTATAAATGCTGCCTGCTAATCGTAATAATCAACTAAATTACTGAATAAAAAACAATTGATTATCTTTTGATTATATACTTTAATTAGATACGTGCTTCGGCATTAAGGAGAGGCCTTTATACGTACCACCTGGATATGTATATAGTTAAGTTTATAAATTTTCCTAGTTGCATCTAGCACTACGGAATTGCAATTTATTTAATAAGAGCCTCTAATCCGCGCTACATCGCAATGCATTAAGGTAGTTACGAATTCCTTCTTGTTCTAATCGAGTTACAAGTTTCTGACTCTGGCACGAGCTCTAACAGGGAAATGTTGATAATGGTGTACAAACTGGCTGTGAAAAATGTTACGAGAAAAGTGGTCATAATTAATTTCTTTCTTGATAAACTTTCAATTATCTCATTAAGATCAATTAAGTGTTAATATAACGTTATTCTTTATTTTCGATCTTTTTTCTTTTCCTTCCTAGTTGAAATTCATTTCAATAATAGTAATTGTAACAACACATGGACGGAAACTTTGTTCATTATAAAATGAGGTACATAATAGCAATCAAGTCGAGTGTAAAAGAAAATGAAAAAAAGCAAACGCACTTTTAAAAATATACAGTGACACAAACTTTGACAAGTGAAACATGCGTGGAGATTCGAGGTATCATCGCGAACGATAAATTAAATTAACGATACGTGCTTTATCGTCCAGAAAATCTGCTTTCACTATTTTCTCTCTCTTTCTTTTTTATTTATATTTATTATATTTTTGTTTTGTTTTTGTTTGTTTGTTTTTTTTTTTTTTTTTTTTTTATAACGATACATTTTTTCCAAAATTGCACAAGCTTCAACAAATGAAACGTTATTAATTACTCATATTCCAGGATTAAATATCATATATAATCGTATTTTATGCGTTACACTTTTCAATCCCCTTTTACCACTGCAACAAGCCCTTCTTGTATGCTACAATTATTTCCAAATATATAAAAGCGTATATATTTATATATTTGTGTATTTTGTATTTTTTGTCAATAAAAAAAAATTGTTCAGAACTTAGCCTCGAATTTCCGATACTACAGTCGGGATTGGCTTTAAGCTTAGTCGATCCTTCGAAGGATTTATGAGGATGATTATGAACGGAGCTTTAGCGTTCATTACATTGTATGTAAATCGCGAGGATTTCTAACGATTGAATTTCCCATTCTTTATCGATACTCTACGTGCTTCCTTTTCTTCCTATTATTTATTTTAATTTATTGTTATCACATTTCCAATAAATCACCTGCAAAGATTACGCCTTTGAAATTTATTGCAATGTTAGACTAAAATACGTAGAATTTGTAAAAATGATTTACACATATAGATAAAATATTATATCTTTTTTTTATTAAATTTTGTTGTTGTTAAATTTATCTAAAGAAATCCTTGATACATTTACACATTCAACACGAAGAACAAAATCGTATTACGAACGTACGTGTAATATGCGATCGCGGGATTTGTGAACGTATGGTCGCAATAATAAAAGTTACCCTTCCAACGTAATAAATGCGTTTTTGCATTTCTTCTTCCATTCTTATCGATTCTTCCAATGTATATGGAATATACACACCCATGCACGCACATGTACATATATCTCTATATATCTTTGTATATCTCTATATACATAGAGATATGTTTCTCAAGCTCTATCTCCAGTTCCAGTTCTCATCCAGCTATTACGAACACGCTTGCTACTTTTATACCCATAATACCCATAATACCCATAATACCAAGCCCATTACTTTTTATCACTTATCTGTTGATCTCTCGCACGCCAAGTCGTCTGAGAATTTCTATGAGGGAAAATTTTTTTAAACGTCTCGTTTAAACTCTTCACACGCTCTTTGCGAATATAACCAAGTTTTATATGTACACATACCAACACAAACCTATACAATATATAGTTAAATATATATATTTGTTGTTGTTTTTCTAAAACTATACACTATTTTGGAATGAAACATTTTGGATCGGTTTTGAAAAATGATAGAAAAATATTTTCCTAATTGTAAATACGTAACGAGTTTATAAACACCAGGTAGAGACGGTTAATATTCATTAAAAATTAATAACAAGAGGATCATTAAAAGTACGGTGTACATTGTTGAATGTTTAAATAATGGATATCTCTCTTACTCGTCTCAATTTTCTACCTTTCTAAATAAGCAATTTTCCCTGGGGGAAAAACTTTTGCAGAAAAGGAAAACTCTCTCTCTCTCTTTCTCTCTCTCTCTCTCTATGTCGCGAAACGTTAATTATACACAAATTAACGTTCAAATCACATTTCAAATATATTTTTATAATAAATCGTAATAAAGAGAACATTTTTTGTTCTTGTCATACTCGAAAAATGTTCTTTTCTTTAATCCTATTAAGAAGGAGGAAAAGTGTTCAACGTAGATACGATGAAAAGCCAAAGGGAATGCGCATCCGGGACTAGAAGAAAAAGTCACATTTTTCTATTTATCTATCTTTTTTATCATCTATGAAGACGAAAGCGAGAAAGAGAAAGAGAAAGAGAAAGAGAAAGAGAAAGAGAAAGAGATGGATACGATGTCTGGCAGATCTTATAAAAGAGATTCCACATTCACGAAATCCATTTGAAATGTTTATTGAATTTTATTCTCACAGTTAGGAGGAAATAAATATTAGACGTTGAAACAAATAAATAAGTAAATAAATGTTAAGAAATGAGAAGAATTTGAATGAATAATTGAGGAAGATTAAAGTCAGAGTTAAATTAGAAAAGCTCACGTCACAGATAATATTGATGATAAACTGTACAAAATAAAAAGAGAGAAGGGTCAGGTTGAATTTATCCTCTTTTTCTCTCCTTCCTTTCCTTCCGGTTGAACCCTCTAAGAAGCACATTCGATGGCCGACACTTAAAATCGCTGAGACATGAGTGTGCACCTTTATCCTTACTCCGAATTCACCCTTCTCACTCGACTTTCATAACGAGGTCGACGTCTCCCTTACTTGCCTCGAATGGTTTGATACGAATCATTAAGTTAAAAGGACCAGAGGGTCTTTTCTCTTCTCTCTCTCTCTCTCTCTCTCTCTCTCGCTTTCTTATGACTTTGAGAACTTTCACGAGAGTTCCGTTTTGCTTTGCCATTTTAGATAATTAACGATCACTTTTTTTCTCTCCTACCTTTTCCTTTTCATGAGATTTTATAAGACAGGTCATTATTTGTTCTACTTTTTTTCTAAATTAAAATTATCTCCGGTATTTTCTTTTCTTTGGAAATATTTTCATTAACGATTGACTTAAGAATTATATAATATTACGTAAACTTATAAAAGCTTCATTTCTGTTCGATTTATGTTCGATTTCTGTTCGATTTATTTTCAATATTTTATATCTTACGTACAAACGTTTTGACTAAATATCACATATTGGAATTTAATTATATTGCAGTAATAAAATACGATAAAATCAATAATTATGCATATCTCATTTATTTATCTTTTTAATGAAACTCTTGAAAAAATATCTTATTAACGTTTATATTCATTTTATTATATTTCAATATGGCAATAAAAGAATGTAATGACGGTAATTATTTGATCGTTTATTTTCTACTTTATCTAACTCGAATGAATCGATTTTTGACGATTGCGTTTAAACATTTCATTCATTTTTCTTTCATAAATGAAACCGATTAAAATATTTGAAGTAAATATGCATGTTCGAATTTATATTGATCTTGTGGAATAAATAAATGTTTAAACAATTCAATTTTGTTTTGTTCAAAAAGATATAAAATATTGGAGTATCTATCGTAATGGAAAAACTAGGAAATCGATATAACTTTGAAAATTTTCCACAAAAGATTCTCTCTCTCTCTCTCTCTCTCTCTCTCTCTCTCATCTCTACTCGATTTATTTTTCGCAGTTCTTTACATTCACGAAACGGCTAAACCGAGACTAAAAACTTGTTATTCCTTCCCTTCCTTTATTTACCGATCGCTCGTGGACCACGTTTCGTACGAAATAAAACAAGGCAAATAGAAGGATAAAGTACACAGAATACACCGTGGAAAAAGGTAGGTAGATAGATAGATAGATAGATAGATAGATAGAAAGATAGATAAAAAGAGACAGAGATACTTGACGAACTGTGCTGAAACAGCGAGAGAAGAGTAGTAGGGAATGGGGTAGTAGGGGGTAGTAGGGGGATAAAGGGCGGTGGTAGTTTGATATCGAGGTGGATAAAAAGCGTCACTGAGTTTGTAGTAGTTATCGCAACTTACGGATTATTTTCACGAGCTGTGCGTGCAAACGTGCGATAATTAATTCTTTTTAAAGGCCTACACATTTTTTCATTAAGAATATTACGAAGACGACGTTTAAATCATACAATTGCAAATTGCAAATTCTTTTTTATTTCACAAATATACTTATATATATTCGTATAAAATACATTGTAGAACTGTGCACAATTATAATTGTTGTTGATATTTAAATCAATGGAAAATGCAATGAGTGATGAGTAAATAGTTGAACGAGTAAATGTTCCAGCTAAAACAGCAGTAACGGTACGAGATGTATTCTGTTAGACCAATTCGATATACATTTACCACGCATTTTGGGTCGTTGTTTTCATGACTGACAGATACAACTACGAAATTAGCCTTGCGGCTAAGTGTCCACCATGAAACAGAATTATTCTCGATAATTCTACTACGAGTACATAATACATACATATGTATTAACAAATGAACAATTTCGCGAGAATTCTAATCATTTCTAAAGAAACATTTTCTACTCTATGAGTCTCGTAGTATTGCGAAACACCCTGTAGATAATAATATTTTATCTACGAGAATGAATTTTTAATAGTAAAATGTGAGACAAATTAACTGAAATTTGTCCGTCTCCTTTTTCTACTAGTTTCGTACGAAAATTTCTATTTTCGTGAGACCAGTGTCCCGTATGAATAACTAAATCAGTGTGAATTCACGATTATCTCTACTTTTATTTCTCTCTCGCATGTGCATTCTTCCAAAAATAACGACCACGAATTAATTCGAAAGAATAAGAGAAAACTTGCCGCTCGTTTACCTCCGTTGCCATCTTTTTGCCTTTTTTTCTCCCTTTTTTTCTCCCTCTTTTTGCATATATTTTTTCGAAAGGTAAGAGGGAGGGCTACAAAAAAATACTTCACTAAATTAGATTTCTAAACCTGCTTGGAGTTTTCTCGTTCAAAAGAACTTTCCTAACTTTCCTAGGAGATTATGGCAAGAGAAGGAAGCTTGTTGGTTCAAATGAAAACATGCTAATTCTCGTATGTTCCTTCTTTCTCTTATTACTCTTAATCGTTTATTTTTTATTTTTTTTTTATTTTCAGATTATAAGACAATTTTGTTATCTTTGAAATAAAGAATAAATTATATATGATTGTAATCTTGAAAATAAATGGACGAGTTTGAACATACTATATTATCGCGCAAATGTATAGAAACGAAGAGATATGTTAGGTAGATTATGTAGGTGTTACGGAGTGAATAGCACGTTGTTTCGAGCAAATAAACAGGCCGCGCAATAATCCATCATTAGTTCGCTCGTGAAATTAAATGTGCGACATCGTTTCGCGCATTACGCTTTCCCTAATGGAAATATCATTCGATTCGCGGTTTCAACGCAAAACAGAGAATCGCGATAGAGTCATCGAGGGATACAGAGAAAGATAAAATCAGAGCTAACGATACGAACTTGATACTGATCAACTTAAACAAAAAAAAAAACAAAAACAAAGATAACATATTTTCTAATGAATATTTCCGTGAGCATCGGATTAAACAAGTTCAAAAGAAACCGATAAAAAGTCGACCATCAAAGAGCAAAAAGACACGCTATTTACTCCTTTCGTGAGATTAAACGTATGAACCAAAATGTGGTTAAAATGAAGTCAAAATGAAGTCAAAATGGAAGGAGATCTAATCTTCTTTCTTTTTTTTTCTTTTTGAAAGAATGCACTGGTAGAGCTTTTGGCGAACGTTTAAATATGTATAACGTATGAAGTCATGGCAATTACCATCTAGAACAAGTCGGCGTCTTAATTAGGTCGGCTTGCCGACGACGACATCGACGACATCCATCCACGTCGTCGAGGACGACGAGAATGTCCGTGACGTTGAACGTTGAACGTTAAACGTTGAACGTTCAACGTTGAACGCGTCGACGTGTGTTGTCCACGAAAGACGACCACTCACCCCTTTAACACTTTGACATTTTCATCGGGGTTCCTTGTATATAGGTTGGATGCAGTTTCGCAAGTACGGAGAAAAAGGTAGAATAAATGATACGGCTAACGGGCTTCTCTTTGCTTTCTTTTATGAAAGTGCCGACTTCTTCCTATCGATCAAGATCTGACATGAAAAATGATTTTTCACTCCTGGGATAGGATCAAAATAAAAACTGCGAGAGAGAGAGAGTACTTTTTATATCAATATAATTCATTATATTTGATTATAATATATTAATAATATATTGCATAATGTAATATGAAAGCACACACACACATCGCGCGTATACGTGCTGCATATAGGTTGATGAGTAATCCAGAAAATAATGATGAGGATATCGGAGCGCAGCAATTTAAATTAAGGTAGGGAGAGTGAAAGAGTGAATGAGGAAGAGGTGCTTACTCTTTATTTAATGATCTCGTCGTTCACGAACTTTACCTCGTGGTTTTGTTACGAGGGGCGAATTTGGGAAATTTTAGAGGCAAATTAAAATTTAATTTCAACTGATGGGGAATCCTTGTTTTACGTAGAAAGTTTTATGGATGAAAAAAAAGATAAAAATAAAATTGATAAAAAAATAATAATTATATATGCACATACTTAGCCGATATCTATAAGTGTAGTATATCCTAAAGGGATTTCAATGAATCATAACACCGTTCAGATCTATTAGGAATTTTAATAAATTCATATATTTTATATTTTACATTATATACATTCTAATGGAGATAATTATCTGAGAAAAGTAAGAAAACTCTTATATAGACACTTTGAAGTTTCAGATGATCCATCGTTTATAAAAGTAACTTCGACATTACTCCAAGTTTCATGTTTCATACAAATTTGACATTTTATCGAATAATTCATGGTATACGTATAAAGCTCGTAATTATTTCTCAGATTAAATTAATTCTATCCATTTATATTTCTATATTATATCTAGATTAAACGTACACCCGAGAGGTAATTATCAAATCAATAATTTAATTTATCCTATCATTTATTTTTCTCGGTATGTGTATTATATCATCCGCTCTTCTCACATTTACCGTATCATTTATTATTTATAAATATTATCGATAGTTTAATATTAAAAGTTATTTATTAGAAAAATAATAAAAATGGAAAATAAGCAAGTTTTTTTTTTTTTTTGATTAGAATAATTAGCATAACATTAATTCTCATATAAGTATCTTTCAAATAATATTATCTCTCATTTTTCCTTATTTATCGAAGATAGATTTAACAGTGTACCAAAGAAGTATGCACTTACTTATCTACTCGAGAACGAGATTTTCGATTGAAACGTAAGAATCCTATGGGAAAAAAATAAAAAGGAAAAGATGAAAAAAAAAAGGATAGAAAACGTCTCGAAACTCGAACGTTTCGAAGAAAAAGTTTAAAACGAACCTGACGAACATTCTTCAAATCCGTATCCCAAGTTGTCCTCGAGAACTTTTCAGATCTTTTACTTGCTGCTGATGCCTCTTCTTCTTCCTCTACTACGTCTTTTCCTTTGGAATCTTTCATCCTAACCTTCTATTGTGTCGACAGCGATCCTTTATGGATCCTACGAATATCGATCCTATGGAAACTACCACATTTATTCGAATCTTTCGTCTACCTGTCTCCTTTCGAATAAGTGAAAAATATTCAGAATAATATACTAGATGTACACACAAATTTTCCCAACGATCAAAGCGAATTCAATTCGCGTATAGAATATATTATATCATCATTTTGCTACCTATTGCAATTAGAACAAACGTTGGAATTTGCTAAATTTCATATTTTCACTTCAATGAACGTACCACTGTACTTTTCTCTCTCTCTCTCTCTCTCTCTCTCTCTCTTTAATAGGATCTTCATAAACAATTTATCAATTGTAGTTGTTATCTCATAGACGGATAGTTATACGTTTTGTTGCAACTTTACCGTCAGTTACACTCAAAACAAAAAATGTTTAATGCACGTTCAACTGTAGGAGAAAGTTTTCACTTTGCAAGCATGCACCCGTACACTCAAACACTCACGTACAACGTTGTGTTGCATTGTGAAAAGCTAAATTTCTATCTCTTATTTACACACAATCATATATACATACATAGATTCGACGTATAAGAAGAAGCGCATATCGTATACACGCATACGTACACACATCATACTAAATTACATTCATGCATAGGTAGTCTTATTCTGAAAAGTTAAAGTTCTCTCCCCCTCTGTCCAACTATCGTTTTATTCTCATTCGTTGGAAAATTTAGCTTTCATATCTGTTCGAACTTGAAACATAAAATTCTCCTTTTAATGGCTTAGTTTTCATTAACCGTCAGTCATCACGTTAAAAAATAATTATTTCAATGAACTTGTCAGTTCAATTTTCAAAGCGTCCACAAAAGAAGATTAAAAGTCGACGTAAAGCTTTTTACAAAGTTAATCTAAATTAGTTTGAGTTTTATCGCAATTCAACACATATGCGTGCTTTTATTATTTTTACTATTTAACATATTTTTCAAACTTTACGTCCATCTTTTTTCTCTCCCTCTCCCTATTTTATTTCCTATATTCAAGCACGTTTTTCACAAACGAAAAGACGAGAACGGTTACAAGGAAGGACCTTAAATTCTTGAATCCTTTGTCGCGAATTTAATCCCAGAACACTCATACAGACACTACTACACTTGAATATATTCGTACCTGTTACTGGGGTGACATGGTTTAACCTTTACCCGGCCACAAAGACTACGCTAATCCTTTCTTCTTCTTCTTCTTCCTTCTTCTTCCTTCTTCTTATTCCTTCTTATTCTTACTTTTCCTTTATTCTTTTTCACTTTCCAAGCTTTTCTCTGAGAATGTTACGGTATATACTTTAACCATATACAGAGTGTCCCAATATTATATCTAAATATTCCTATATTGACAATAAGTTACAACTTGACTCGCAAGAAAATAATGTAATCTTTTCAAATGGTCAAAGTTTTATTGGAAAAATGTTTTTCAGCAAAACATAGGATTAGAGGCTTATATTTTGGGCGTATATTTGAAATGGGACACCCAGTATACTTTCTATATAGGTTTCTCTCATGGTACATTTACCTTCTTCGTTTCAGTGATTATCCTTCATTTGGTTCCCCAGCGTGGTTCGCCGCACCTCTCGCGAGATTCTCTACAATTCCTTTCATGTTCCTTTCTCTTCCGATTGTTCGAACCTGAGTCTCCAAGATTCTCTGTGTGTTCTCCGCTCCTGACGATTTTCATGGTCTGAGGATTTCAGATCTATGAAGATGAGGGATTATTATAATTTGAGTTATCTCCAAGCTGAGAGAGAGAGAGAGAGAGAGAGAGAGTGAGACTGATAGATAGATAGATTATATTCTTTTTTAGGATATACCGTAATGTGCAATTATTAGATTTCATTTGACACTAATATTATTTTGATATGACATTTCTACTGCAAGCAAATTTATCTTGACGCTAAATAAAGCAGAATAAAAAGATTGAATAAACATGAAAAGATCATTAGAGTAATAAATATCATTATAATGATAACGAATTTAAAATTAAAGCTTGTTCTTTAGATCGTTTTTTAAGATCAAACGGTAAGATAAAAAAGAAGTACTCTTTTGGTGTTTTAAAAAGAAGGGAGAAAGAAAATAGCAATGATGGCGTCGCGGTATCCAAACCTCCAAGAGAGGCATTGTTATCTTCATCTGCTCATAACTACGTGCTTTCTCTCTTATCCTCTCGGCTAATTCTTCCGAAGCTGCTTAACAAGAATTTGCATACTAACGCGGCCTGAGGATAGCACTGAAGATTAACGCTTCCACCTGAATCTTCTCTCGAACTTTACCGCGACAACGTAAGAAAGACTACGAAAGATCGACCATTTCTATGAGAATAAATAAAATCACCAACATCCTATAAATCCATAAAACGATAATAATATATAAATAAAAGTACCAAATTGGAAATATAATAGTATACTATATATTTTTTCTAGGAAATTCTCTAGTCGAGATCAAAACAAAAACGAGCTCGCACCGAACACCGAGCAATCAACCTTGGCAAGGATCGATCGTCATTCTCCTTCCATCCTTCGACACGTTAAGAGTAACGTAAGTGACGTTTCAAATTATTCAATATTTTTATTTCTAACATTATTTTAATTGATTTTCACTGCAAATCTTAATGTAATATTAATCAATGAACAAACAATATCCTCCATTCGATAGAATCGTTCAATCTGCACATAAACTCACACACACACACACACACACACATTTGCATAGATTTAAATATTTATCTATATGCATCGATGCACCCATACGTTATATGAGTTTTGAAGACATAGGATTCAATGAGATATGACAATGGCAAGCATATGGGACTGGAGCTTATGGTCTTTTCTCTTCAGTATGACATCTGTGTTGACGCAACAATGGCCTTGTCCAATAGATGGTCTCGAGTGTTCGTGGCTACTTGACTCTTTTAACACACTTACCTAACCCCTCACCGACTCAACCCCATTACTGTACCTTCTTCTTTCCTGTTCATATTTCAGTCTATCTCTTTCATTCTTTTTCTTTTTTTCTTTCTATCAGCGTGCATTCATATCAACTATCTTCGTCTCACTCATTCTCAGCTACTATTATAGCCTGTTTACTTCCGGGCAGTCTATTGAGTTTAGAGATAACGTTGAACGAGGCCACATATGGGCCTCATTTTCGGTCGAATGAATGCCCCATTTGGGGTTTGAGGAGAGACGAGGATTGTGGGGATTGGGGGGAAGGCGAGTTAGCATCATTCGAGGCATCTTTTTGGGTTGGCCAATTCGATAATGCCAATGGCCAGAGACGTGGCGTTAATTCAATTTCGCGATAATTAAGGGGTGAGTACAATAAGAATAGGAGGAGAGGAAGCTCTTTTCTACACCTTGTGTGCTAATTCGATTTGAATATACTCGGTTGCTTCTTACATATACGGTTATATTTTTCTTTTCAATTTTATTCCATCTTTTTTTCTTAGAAAGAATTTTATAATGTACTTAATTAGGTTAAGCATAGTTTCTTTTTATGTTTTTGTACTTTTCTCTTGTTAACTTTGCGATGTAATTAAAATGTTTTCATTTTGTTTTTCTTTTTTTTTCTCTTGAATGTCTTTGAATTGTCTTTGGATTGTAATATTAGTTTTGTCTCAAGTTAAGTAGGATAATTAATAAATAGAAGGAAAATGTTATAGAAGTAAGAAGAAAAGGATGTAGGAAAAAATGAGAGAATGGGAGATGAATACATAGATGGAAAAATAAAGATAGTGAGAAAGATATAGATATATAACTGTGACACGTTATGGAACGATGTACGTTTTAATGATAACGAACCAACGCTAATGTTATTAAGCACTTCCACGAGAAGCTCTCCTTCTTCTTCTTTTCTTCTTCTTCTTCTTCTTGGTGGCTCTCGAAAATCCCTAAAACGACTTCCGAGAGAGTATATATGTAGTACTTGGTGAGACTATGTACTGCTACTGTTACTACTACTGTTACTGATATCACTACTACTACTACTACTACTACTACTACTATTAGTAGTAGAAAGTAGCAAGCATCGATCGTCGACATTGTTGGAGTCGAGTGACCGTGGAAAAAGTTAATAAGAAAGAAGAAAAAAGCTTTCATTTTTATGCGAACCTATCCTATACTTATATGTGTATATTTGAACAGGAGGTAGAAGTAAAATGGTGTGGGCAGGGAATGATTGTACGTGTAAAAAAAACGTCGAAAATTCAGTGGGCATGTGTATACTTACATTAGCTGTTTCAATAGCAAATAAAAAATATGAAAAAATCATCCTTCCCAAGTATCCAAACAGATCAAATTTTCCCCTTCTGTCGTTTGTAATTTAATCTAATTTCAATTTAAAAATACTTCCTATAAATTACATAATATATATTTCACATCTATCAATAAACATGTAGAAATTTTGTTTGTAGTAAATAAATCCTGAGAAATTAGAAAATATTCGAAAGATTTGTTAAATATCGCTTGATCGAGCAATAAAAAATGAAAAAAGATATGGGAGTCATTAGTAGAAAAAGAATTTGTTGAAAAATGTTTCTTCGATTAGTGTGAGATATTGCGAACATCTGTATTGTACATAGGTATATAGGTGTACCTATATATGTATACATTTACAGTAATGGATACATATATAAAAGTAGAAGTATGTACGTTCGCCGCATGTATTTATGTGAATGTGTGTATAATGTGTGTATAATGTGTATATAGGTGTGTTAGTAAGGTAGTAAAGTATAGCGTTCATATATGTACCGTCTCATTGAGAATCATCCCATCGAAATTTCCATATTCAAATGGAACGACCGATATATCTGATCGACGTTATTGCACGTAAATGTTATGGATTTAGCGAAACGAGTATGTGTGCTCGTGACAGGCGCAACGGGTATTCGAAAATAGTACTGATAATTCATTCTTTTAGGTCAGATTACTATTTGTTCTCGATCCTTTACTTATTTTCATTTTTTATTTTCTTCCTCGTTTGAATTATTAATGTAATTTAATATTTAAATTAGTCACGGATACAAATTTGTTGTTTAATTTATTTTTATACGTCTCGATAAACATTTTTCTTCTCATTTTTGTAATATTAAATAATGATTTAGTTCGTAGCTCATTGATTGTAAGTAAAATCAGTTTCTGTAACGCCTGTATTGCGAGACACTCGTACAAATTCGATACAGGATTGACTTCCGCATTGCGGTCAATACTCGATTGAATACAGCTTGGCAAAATACATGAAAAGGGAGACCAGAGGAAAGGAACTTTTATATTTGTTAATCGAAACGGATAACAGGGGACGACCAGATTCCCGAATGTCGATGTCGATTTTCAACGATATGATTTATGCGTATGCATTTCTTTTGAAAAAAAAAAAAAAGAAAAAAGAACAAACTTGACAATTCGATCATATTTATTATATATTTAAATTTCTTTACTGATTTATTACTTTTTACTCGCATAATATTAAATCACATTTATTATATCATTGACAATTTTATTGAACGAATAAAACTATTATTAAAAGACAAACATTTTAATCGCGATCTGCCTAAGAAAAAAGTTTTTAATCTTTGGAATGACTGTAATATCTTAACTTGATTAATTTTTCAATTCCACCGAAGAATTCCATAAATTTTTCGTTTCAAGATACTACAACGTTAAACTCATCGTCAAAGTATTGTCCCGAGAGTACTCGTTTCTCTTCTATTCTATTCTCTTATCTTAAATAAAAAAAGAAATAAAAAGAAATGCAAACGTAAAAGAAATAAAATGGCTAAGTATTTTTCAGGTCATTACTCTGAAATATTTTTGCTCTTTTACAAGATTTCTTTTTTAAATACGACAAATATTTAGTGGGCTATTTAAAAAGTTGAAAACAAAACAAAAAAACAAAAAACAACAAATTTGCTGGAAAATATTTACGATGAAAATTTATTTGTCCAAGTTTAGCGAGAGAAGATATATTTCTGATACTATTGCAAAATTTATGATATTTATCTTTCGACTACTTTTTACAAAGTTGTATGTTCCCCATGTATGCTTAAATAATTCAATGTTTATCGATAAGAGAGAGGGAGAGAGATCAAAGATACGATTTATTTCATGGTTAAAGCTTGCGTCATGGATCTATATATCAAAGGAATTCTCTTCTACGATCCATCCGGTACTTAGATCTTCAAATGCCCATGCATATGTATGCAAGTGTTAGCATCCAAAGTTGAGAAATTATGCAGTCTTACGTATCCGATTTAGGGTCGTAAGTTCCGGTATTCGATGTATCCTACCTATAATCTAGAGCTGAAGTAATATAGAACATGGCGTTCTCGCTAAAATATATGTATATCTATCTATGTACAATGTATATACCATGTACAGGGTGTTTCATTTAATTCTAATATTTCTAGCATTGTCATTATTTTTATTCATATGAACAAATGTTTAAAAAAAAAGATATTACTTAGTTTTATTATTTCATTTCATTGATTGATTTGCGTATGATCGGAACATAACGTGTATATTACAAGAGTTGTAAAATGAAACACATTGTAGATGGACTGGATTCACATGGGTCGAAGCAAAAGCGAGCTACTGAAATTTCCTACAGGAGAGAGAGAGAGAGAGAGAGAGGGAGAGAGAAAGAGAGGCCTAGAGATACTTGACGTTAAGCTGGAATAAGTTGGGAGAAGCTTCGAATAGAATTTTGAGTTTATCGATTAACAGTTTCAAATATATTATTCAAATTTTAAACAGAAAATTAGATTAGTTGTACTTTTTACATTTTTGAATGTAATAGAATGTTCCCAGTTCGTTTACATTTATGTATTATTTTGTAGTCGGTAGCTATATTTTAAAGCTATTTCCTGGATTGCTGAAGTAACATGTTTTTTAGAATCTTAAATATAAGTCTACATATATTTATATGCATAAAGGTTCTGTTTTATGGGCATAAAGTGGAACGCTTGCAACATATGCTTCACTTAGGTATATTTATTGTATTGCAATATTACTGTAACGGCCCAATTTTGTGCTTTTTGTAAATTACTCAGCTGAGTTTGTTCCAAAACATAAAAAAGTGTAAAGGAAAGAGAGAAAAAAAAATGTGATTTTTACTTACAAGACAAGATAAGAAGAAGTAAAAGGGTACTTAACAAAACTCTCTATTCTTTTAAGACACTTTCACGAGAACAGGAGTAGTAGAAGAAGAAGAGTCGTCTGAAGTTTCGACTGAAACGGAAATAAACTTTGGACTCTTGCTTGACCGACCAGTCGAGTTTTCAGTTTTGCATGCGACCAGCTTCTCGAAAAATCGATTTTCTTTCTCTTTCTTACCTTATTCTCGATCTTTCTCCTCCTTACCCTTATTCTTTTTATTCTTTTACCATTTGTTTCGTACTCGCTAGGAATACGTGAAGAACATCCGACGAAAAGTCACTAGGCTTCTCTATTCTTCTAGTATGATTTGACTTTTTTATTCCTCTTATATTTTTTTTTTTTTATTATTATTATTATTTTCTTTCTTCCTGGAGAATCTTCTTGCCGCTCTTTGAATATAGAAAAAGCTTTTACTTTATCCGTGAGAATATTAACTTCGTTATCCTCTTTGAATGTCTTTTGATCGTTCTCAGTTATGCTAAAAATTATATCATTTTAAATATCTCTTTTCTACTTTTTACTTTTCTTTTTTCTTTCATAATTTCTTCCAGTTGCTTTTTTATATTTCCTTTTTTTTATTATTTTTTTTTTTTAAATGGTGTTAGTACTTTTTCCTTTTCTTTTTTTTTTATATTCTTCTAATTTTTATCTATGCGTTAGCATTGCGAGTAGCTTTGCTAAGAGTGGAGTTTTAAAAAAATGTTGCTTTGAATAAAATGAAATTTAAGGTAAACGTTGGTTTTATACGTCAGGATTTTATTTTGAACAATAAGATGAAGAACGTGTAATTAATTAAATGAGAAAAAGATGTATATTAGGTCTGTGGCAACATTTTATTATGAATTTCAAAAAGTTCTTTATGTAAGATGAAATAGTGAAATTCTCACGATCCTGCAACATCTTAATAGGACGTCAACAGTTTCGGTTAAAAGGGATCAGTATACTAGAGACACATTAGAGAGTGAAATAAATCGTAGTAAAGCGTGGCAAATCAATTCTCTCACGGTTCTGTGCTGTGTTGTTGTTGTTACGGCTGTCAGAAGTACGAACTGCCAGGGTATTTAAACTCGTTCGTTTCTAACGGCATAGAACAGGCTGTCCAATGCAGATTGCATTATTCAAAACTATATGAGAGTTACGGCAGTATGTTTAACGTGAAAATTATCTGCATTTATTTACGTCGTCGTGTCTAATTTAATAAGAAGAAAAGAAGAGGAAGAAGAAGAAGAAGAATAAGTGAGCATTAAGATGTTTTAGATTTTATTTTCTGTTTTTTTTCATTACAATAATTGGAGCAAATAAAAAATCAAATTCATTAGAGACGAAATGACGACATTTGTTCTATTACGAATAACTTAGGGGGAAGTTAAGGAATAAAAGAAAAAAAGGAAGAAATAAAATAATATTAGTAGGTCGAGGATGGGGTAGTTTGAAAATCAGACCGGATACGATCTCGAGCACAGCATCCTCGTGGTAGTATTGTCCAAAAGCAAGTCACACGTCGGTGCTCGTCTAACGCGACTATACTTCATAGTCTCGCGTCGCATGCAAGTTTAATCTTCTGGAAGTAACGCAAATGCGCTAGTAGCCACTGCTTGCCCTCCTTGAATAATACATTTATGTACGTGTCCACGGATATACGAGAGCACAACCATTCCTCCTCCTTCTCCTCCTCCTCCTCCTCCTCCTCTCTCTCTCTCTCTCTCTCTTTCCCTCGCCTTGCTGCTTTGTATCTCTATTTCTCATGTGCGCGTAACTAACGCGCACGCCCTTCCTTCTCTTCTATCCCTCCCTTTTATCCCTCTATTTTCTTTCCCACTCGCACTCATTCACTCGACGGAGGAGGAGGACTCCTCTATTCGAGCGTATTAGAGTAGTAGCCACGTGGTCGACATTTCCTCTTTGCTTTCTGATCTCGTTGAAATTTCGAGTGGTTCGACCACACGCGCGAACTAGCACACGCGATGCTAGAGAAACCCTTCGAGAACTCGAGATATACCTATGTATATATCGCGTATATCGCGTATATGGCGTATGTGGCGTATATGGCGTATATCGTGTGACTCGTTCTACTGGAATGGCACCTTGACGACAGCTCTCTGCCTTTGAGAGATCGACGCCATTCATCGTGCTAAAGACAAAAGAGAAAGCCTTTTCGTACCTTCGAATAAGATTTTGAATATATTTCGTTACGATTACAAATCTCTCATGCAATTCGCAAATTCACAAATCCATTTCGATAACTGCAGATCGGTTTGCATTGTTAGGTAACTTTGAATAACTTTTAACGTCGATTGTGTCACGTCGTAAACGTAAAACCATTTGCTGAAACTTGCTTAATTAACTTGGTTGATCAGACTTTAATGTGGCTTTCCTCTCTCTCTCTCTCTCTTTCTGGTTCTCTATGGTTAACTATCCTTGCGTCGTAACTAGTTTACGCCCTTTGTTTAAACTTCCAAAGTAAACTTTAACGTTTAACACGTATATCATATTATATTAATTAATGATATAATATATAATAACAATTGTTTCAAGTTTTTTTTTATCGTGTATTATATAATATATTTGTATAATAGAAAGTTATAATATTGATTTTATATTCAATAAGATTAATTAAAACATATTGTATAAAATAAATGTGTAATATAATAATAAAACAAATAAGTACACATCGACGAGTTGCATTTGGATGCATGAAACCTCTAGAGTCTACGTAGAATTTGATTGCGAAATCGATATTCCACAGGGTTGGTCTCTGTAACACGTGGAGTACAGCATCAGCAATAGCATCAGCAACGGCATCAGCAACGACATCAGCAACAGTAACAGTAGTAGCTGCAACAGCAACAACACCGATAGAACCCGTTGACACGTTACTCTGACGACCTGTAGAGTATTATGAAAAGGGAACCTCGTCGATTAACGTTCGGAGAGACTCGATTGACGTACCCGACAAGGGACGAGGGACGTCGAATTCTGACGACGAATTCTGACGACCTCGGGATGATTTATCGCTTCCTAGGGTGAATCGAGTTTTCTCTCCTTTCCTCTAACCCACCCTGACGCAACCCTCTTCCTTAACATTTACTAATTTTTTTTATATTATACGATTCTTCATTATTTTCCAGTTAGCCTTTTCGTGTCTTTTTTGAACTTTCTTACAGATGTAATAACAATATTTTATATGTAGAAAAGTATCAAATTTATTTCGCTTACCTACGTTGATATGCAAATAATATGCATATGTGCGCGAACGTGTGTGCTACTGGAGAAGAGTGACATATATGAGCATCGTTTCAAACATATATATGTAATTGTAAAATCTCGGAAGTAATGCTTTTGAAAATGATTTCTCAGTAATAAGAATATTTCTCCTTGTATAGTTTTTCCTTAGTAGAAGATCACACGTCAAATTATAAAAGATGGATATGTTGGAATCGATGGAAGGGCACTCGGGAGTGATAATATTTCTTGCTTGGTGACGTTTTATTGATTCCACGATGTATCTCTCTCTCTCTTCCTCTCTTTTTCTTGTCTTCGAGTGGATTGAATACGAATATATGTATATGAATCATAATTAATAAATTCTATTAGTTAGCCTATTTCGTAAAATATGTGCAATTTCAATCTAACCAATCGAAGTAAAATCTTAAAGATGCACTTGCTTAAAGAAGGTACTTGAAAGAGATGAAGGCGAGGTAAGGGATAATGGTAGATATAGGTATAGGTATAAGGGTTAAAAGGGTGGGAGTAGGGATCTCGTTTTAATTAAAGCCACCACGAAAAGCACGAAGGAAGGAACCACTCGCATTGTTCCTTTATTACTGGTGTTCCAGCACCAAAACCCATCCTTCTCCTCGTCCCAACCTCCAAAACCATCCTGAGAACCACCCTTTAAAACTCACACATACTACAGCTTCTATTTCTATTTCTTTCTCTTTCGAATAAGAGAAAGATAGTGCCAAAGCTCGGTCCTTAAAGCCTTAATTGCAACACGATTTTGCAAACTCCTCTGCCAGGTTCTGCGAAGCACGTGCCAAAAATCTTTCAAAAGTGAATAGAGCCCATTCAAAATTTTCTTTCACTCTCTTTCTCTCGTATGAATTGCCGTCGTTATTGATTCTGGCACTTAGACCTATATACTCACGTGCATGTTCAACATGCACGCGACGATATAATAAACCTTTTATTATTTTTTTCTTCTCTTATTTTTTTGACTTTCTCTCTCACTCGCTACCTTACACACACACACACACACACACACACGGGTACACGTTGTACATATATTATATATATATATGTCTTCATTGACTTTACACTTCAAGTTTTTCTAATCGAGATGCAATTATACGTTGAAACCACGAGACGTATTTGAGAATCGACTACGTGCATATTCCACCTTTAATTCCCTAACCCTACACCCACCCTTCTTCTTCTTCTTCTTCACCCTACTCTTTAAATTTATATGAGAGCTTAAAGTACACACCCATTTATACTGGGTGTTTCATAACTGCATATCAATATTTCAGATTTGCGTTAGGATTATGTCAAGGGTTGTTAGAGAATTGGCATCAAATGCATTGAATAAAATTAGAAAGATTGTTGTGAAACGACGTTTGTTTTAGCATGTAAATATATTTTCTGAAGTATTATTGACAAGCATTTATAAAACACCTTGTATATCATCATAGTATAGTATGTATAATATGTGAAACTCTCGCGTACGTAATTATTCATCGAAGCATGATCGGTCGGCCTCTGGTATATGTGTTGTAGTAGGGTATAGTACTTGAAGTAAGGGGAGAAGTAAGAAGAACTTGTGCACGCATACTTGATGACGACGATGACGACGATGACGATGGTGATAATGATTATTATTGTTGTTGTTCCTAGTCGGTTTCTTTGAGGTTAGATCGATGGGATAAATGAAATATGAGTTTGATTGATAATTAATGAAAATGATTGAAACGAAATGAAGATGGAGGTATGGTATTCTGAAAGAGAGAGAGAGGCTGCTCTCTAATTACATGCTTTATTTATGGTGTTCTGGAAGTTACTCGGGGAAATTGTTTCTTTCTTATATACATAGGGTTGGTTTTGTTCCTTTGGTATATAGGGGAGGTTTATATTGTCAGGATAGCTTATTATTATATTTAATGTTTTATTATTTGGGTACATCAAATTATATATACCTGTATATTTTGATTGAAAAAAATAGAAGAAACATTTTAATGTATCTACAGAGAAGGAGAAAGAAAACTACCCAAGATGTAATATATCATACTATATATTCGATTATTCAGCATCCCTTTTATTTTTCGTGAACAAAAAAGTCACCACCCATCATTAATTTTGACAGTCGTTGGAATCACGTGTAACAGAGGGGTCAAAGAGGAGCGTATCGTCGATCGTTCGTTCGGATTTTAACGAGTTCGTATATGTACGCTTGCACACATATACTATGCATACATATATCAAAGTGAAATAGTAATAGGGGAAAGTTTCGTCGCGACAAATGATGCAGAAATGAAGCGATTCCGAATGACAACGAAAAATACTAACGACAGGACACGAGTGTTAGCTAACATTGATCTATGGTTCTTTCCAAACGATTATCTTTTCCCTAAGGAAGGGTAACCAATACTGCACTTTGTTATTCTTGCGAAATACATTTCAAATCATATTAATTTTTATTTTCTTATTTTTTGTTCAACATCCTGTACGATAATATAATAGTATTATATAGTATTAGCAATAGTAGAGGACATTTTGTCGGAGTTGTTGAGATATTTTTGAGAAATAAGCACCCCATGTTTTCTGTTCCATAATAAAAAGGGTAGGGTATCAGGTTTCTGCTAGCAACAGCGTAAGTCAACGAATTTTCCTTTTCCTCTTTCGTTCCTCTCTCGTTGCTCACTCGTGCGTGTCATCTTTACTCGGATTTCTCTCACCCTCGTCTCTTCTCTCAACCCCTTTTAGTCTGTTTTCTCTCTCTCTCTCTCTCTCTCTCTCCTTCTCTTTCTCTTGTATCACAATGGACTTTAGGGGTAGGTAAATCCAAGCACGATACCGGCGAGCGTATCCAGGCATTAGAATCTAACGAGATGAATTTCAAACTGGAGATTAGCGATGCCTAAGTGCTCCTTCCTCTCATTCCCCTTTCCCTCTATGTATATACATAAATATATACGAGTATACGTGTACATATCTACAAAGTTCGTGACAAAAAAAAAATATCTGTACTTGTTTTATGGCACAGTATTTACAAGTGACGTAAAAAGAAATACATTTTTGTATCCTTATCTATCAATCTTGAAGTTAAACTTTTGCCAAAACTTAGTTTTTCTATTCTCCCTTTGTCATTTTTATTTCCTGATCGTCCGTAAAAGCATCCTTGTAAAGCTAATGCACAGGACTTATTCGTTTAGGTATATTCGTATATGTCTGTGTAGTGTATACTGTACCATTATTGGCTCTTACTCGATCGATTAGTACTGTAACCGGCAGGCAGTATCCATTATGTATCGCTCCTATCGTACGACTAATTTTCTAACAACGAACCTTCCTTCCTTCCTTTGGGTAACACAGTTTCGACGTACCACTTTGTATCTGTGAAAGCTTTTCATATAGAGCTTCATGCGTATTGATGTTTAAGAGTGTACCTTTGTGTGGATGTTCGGTTGAATTAAAGTGACAGTTTAAAGCAAATCTCTGTTCAACACGCGGGGCTCGCACGTGGCCAACGATATAATTGAAATTTCCCTCTAAAATAACATTGACATTTTTTTCTATTTATTTGAATGTATCAGCTTGATCGTATAGTTTGTGATAATTTCAAATAAAAATGAAAATCTGGCAAATCGTAAAATATATACCATCTCTTTTCCTGTAATTTCTATTTCCGTCGTTTCCCACCATGACGTCACTCTTCCTAAGAACTAACCCTCCTACATACGCAGTATGAAAACTCGTTATATTCCTCGAAGCCGCCATGTGTCACGAGAAAAGGGACGACTTTGTTCCGGAGATAACGATCCCCATGATTTCCTCTTTAACTTACAAGATATATATTCGCTAAGTGGTCACTTTTAGGTTTTCACGATTATATCGTACAATCGTACAATCGTACAATCGTAGATTATGTTAGTGAACTAGGAAATGTCGTTCATTACTTATATTTCAATGTGAGATATAAGCACCGCTCTTTAACAGGTTGACAATTTGCCAGTTTTATTTTCATATCGTTTTTTAATTAATTAAACTTTTCTTTTCATTTAAAAGAATCTTTACCGTTTTATAAAAGTAATATTTATTCATAAAAAAAGTCGTATTACGTATATATGTTTAAATAAATTTTACGAAAGTATTCTTATTATATCGAGTACATAGGTATAAAGAGAGTTGTTTCCCCTTTAAAATGAATCCTTGGTCAAGTCTGTAGGATTTTTCCTTCCCGAGATATGAAGATTCCAAGTTTTCTATTCATAAATTTGGAAGCACGGCAGTGAGCGGTCACGTGATTACTACTCGTAGTAAACATAGTAACCGTAGTAACCGTAGTAACCGCGTGAAGGCGCGCGTAATTTCTTGGAATTTATGTAGGTCAGTAGGTCAGTAATTCATTCACACAAAAATTATCAACGGAACAAAATTTTTATTGAAATATCTCCGAAACTATTGGTCGTAGAAATTTGGTTAAAGGTTCATTTTAAAGGATAGACTTTCCTCTATCGTTCCATTATACTGTTAATAACAATTGATGCATTTTTTATAAATAATTAATATAAAAATTTTTTATACATTTGCTCGTGTATCAATATTAAAAAATTAATTTGTTACAGATAGATTGTTATAAATAATTGTTAGTCAAGAATTTGCTCACATAATTTTTTTACAAAATCGAGATATCTTTCTGTAGCAAAGGTTTAATTTATTGACTGGATGCATTACGAATGATATTAGCAATGAAGTCACGTAGCTTAGTATAACAAATAATTTGAATGTGTCTGTAACAGGCCGTGTTCTCTGCGCTAAACCATTTTAAGTTCACTTTATGAACGTCTAACCCCTTTTGAATATTAAGTAGTCAACCAAAAAGTCATGCTAAATCGTATGTCCTTTCGAATATTAATTTCACGTTTAAAAAAGAAATCAAACAAACAAAGTTTTACCTTTTCTGTTTATTTACTACAGATTTTGCCAATGAAAATATTGCAAATATATTCGTAACTTGTAATATTATTTGTAAAATTGTGCACATACAGGTAAAATATATGGTAGAGTAAAAGAAAGAAAGAAATAAAAAAAAAAGTTGTGACGGAAATATGAAACGTATATCAAATTTAAACGTAGTAAATGTTTCTGATCTG
Source organism: Polistes dominula (assembly GCF_049000335.1). Taxonomy (NCBI): domain Eukaryota; kingdom Metazoa; phylum Arthropoda; class Insecta; order Hymenoptera; family Vespidae; genus Polistes; species Polistes dominula. Next base: position 162,060 of record NW_028301042.1, read on the forward strand.
TTATGATTATAAATGATGGGATTTACCATTCGATTAATATTCATAGTCGTAATTTGATGTGCTTGGCAAGCCGATATACTCCTCCGATTGGAATAACAATAAGTGCATTCTACTATTGCGTGGCTTTAGCAACGGCGATAATCTCTAATAACGAGATAAATTAATATTCTTCGCGCTTATGCGTTGGCCGATTGTTTTGTCCAAGTCACTGAACACAACGTGATTATTAAATACGTTTTGATATCGATGATTTACTTTATTTATTATACATCCAAATGATGATGCTTTAAGATATAAAAGAGGATAAGTTGTTTCTCTTAGAAAATGTTCAAAGAATAGATGTATCATAGTTATTTATAATCGAATTAATTGATATAACTAACTTGACCGACACGATAAATTTTAATTGAAACTTCTATCTTTGTCTTTTCCAGGGAAAATCGATTATCGTTCGAGTTATCGTCGTCTAACAAGTGAGATCGATCGATCGATCTATCAACGGTGACATCGCCGAGAGTAACAACTAAGTGAGTAATTCGATTAAAGACAAACATGATCCATCTAACCCTCCGTGATATTTTTTTCCCTTATAGATGACTTTATTATCTTTCTTCAAATATTATATCATTGCTGTAGATAATATCGGTCTTTAGCTTTCTCTTTTTCTTATTACACCACACGCAGGGTGTGTCCCATTTTAAGGGAAATGCTTTATACATATGAGTTGCATGATGTATTATACGAGTTTGCATGATCTCCTGAAAAGTAAGCAACTTTCGTTTGTAATATTATAATATTCGCGTTATTTCAAGTCGTCATGAAACACAAGACTAACTTTTTAATCAAGTGTTTCAAAGTTCACATTTTAAATAAACCTTTCTCTTCTTTTTTCTTCTTCTTCTTCTTCTTATTTTCACTCGTAGAATGTGAAGGTAAAAATTGGGACGTTTAGTTTAATAATAATAAGTCTATCAAAATAGTTTAATATGAAAATTAGTAATCCGATTATTTTAATATCTAAATAGCATTTGTCTAATTTTCTCTATTCTAGCAGAAATATTGATATCATCTCTCGTATAATATTTAATATAGTTTATTTGTGTTTTAAGCGAGAAGAAGAAAGATATTTTATTGCTTGGTAAAATTGTCGGCGATTCGTTCGAAATTCGAACCATTTTCCAACGATTTTCGATATCCATTGTTTCATCTCGTTTTATCGCACGTTGGTTCTATCGAAATAGTAGGAGCTAGAACTTGGAAAAGAAAGGAAGAATGCGAAGAGAAAAAGAGAGAAGGAAGAAGGGAAGGGAAGGGAAGGGAAGGTTTCTTTTTGACAAAAGATAGAGAAGAAATCTCTGGCGTAGCTACAATTTTATCTCCGTTGAAATAAGAATCTTTAGAATTTTCTACACGGACACGAGTGGACGACACATCTCGGTCGAACGAACGTGTTCGTCGAAGGTTACAGGATACGCGAAGGATATTCGCCATCGATTTTGCTTTGTTATTGTATCTCCTCGAGTCAAGATAGTATCGTTTGGAACTCCATCGAGGAAAATTGAGTCTCAGAAAAAGAGAGTGAAACAGCGAAACTAACGAAACATCTGTTATATTCTATACAATTTCTTTCTTTTTTTATTTCTCATTTGTAATTTCTTTATCTGTAATTTTGTTCGTTTGATTTTGAAGAGTACCTAAAAAAAGTACAAGCCTTTCTTACTTTCATATTTAATAATGCAAATGAAAAATTGTTAACGTGAGGTATTGTTCCGTAAGCTTTGGCGAGCTTTCAGCAGCTTTCAGGAGCTTTGCTATACTCTTTGCGAAAATTGGAAGATAAAATTGGAGATGGACGAGGGTGCGAGGTGCGAGGTGCGAGATGCAAGGATATAAAGAGCATAACGTGTTTCACAATTATCTCACCGGTCAATTATCTTGTTCGCGTTGTCTGATAGAGTTGCCAAGCGTTTGTGTAATTTTCCATTAGAACATAACGTAGTCGAAAAGCGACCAGCTAATGGCTTTCGCTCTTTGCCTGTCCAATTTTTCAATCTACCCGAATCCTCGAATAATAAAAAGATACGTTAATGGATCGTTAATGGTATGAATAGATTTCAACGGATAAGAACAATATCTATTTACAATTTCATATGAGAACATTCCTTTCCAAATTCATCATATTCTTATCAATTATTTAACAAATATTAATATTACAACACTAAAATTAGACATTTTATTATATTTCACTGCTATCTCTTATACTTCGCTTCGACACCACTTGCGTTTTGTCGTCTCTTATATGCAGGCAAGCAAGTACGCATACTTTGAAAGAGTAGTAGAGTACCTTTAAAGATCTCCAAAGTGCACTGCATTTTAAATAGCCTGGGAGGGTGAACTTGCGGTGAGAATAGAAGGGTGAGCGCATATAAGAGACCGTTGGGTACACTTGCACTCGCGGAAGGGCACCCTTCTCAGTCTGTCGTCATTCCTATCGTCATTCGTGTCGTTTCCGCGTGGCACGTTTTAACGTTGGCTCCTATCTTCCTAAGAATCATGTCTATCCAAGAAGATAATATAAAGTCTCTTCCTTCTTCCTGGCATCAACATTATCAAGTCTTACCACTTCTCACATTTAACTTTTCTTCACTTTAAACTCGAATGTTCTACATTGTTGTTTCATGTAAAAATATCAAATTCCCATAATATCTGAGTACTTTGAAAAGTTTCCTGACACTAAAAAGATACATCTGATGTTTCCCTTTTTAATGTTTACACTGTAGTTAAACGGATATTATAATTGGTAACATTGTGGACTACTATGTTCAACTACTGTGGAATGTCCGAATCGAGATTGGTTGAAAAATCGCTGATGTTACTGATCTCGATAGACACAAAGAAAAAACGCAGAACAAAAGAGTATCCTGAATTATCTTCAAGTTCCTTTTCCCCCCAGTGCCTTTCCTTCGGCGTTTCTCGTAGAACAAATGAGAAGGGAGAATACATCGGAGATTATTTTCAACGACGATTTCTATCTTATTCGGAGCTTATCCCTTCGTTTTCTTTATTTTCTTTCAAACCAAAGAGCCGAAAGCATAATAAGAAGGGAAGGAAGGAAGGAAGGAAAGAAGAGAAGGATCGACAAGGGAATCCCTTCGAACTTGGCGAAGGCTTGCACACGTCTTCAACACTCGTTGCGCGTGTCACAGAATTCCTGGAAATCCTAGCCACGGGCAAAAAGGATCCTTTCGTTCGTTGTTACGTCATCGGACCTAGTATCGGCCCTAAGGGCAACGACCGTTTCCTTCACGGAAACGGAATATCCGTATATCCAAGAGTAAGAGTGAAGGAGAAGAGGTGGGAGGGAGGGTGGTAGGATCAAATGCGTGTCCCTTTTTTTCATGAAAGAAATTCGAGAAAATTCTTCTTCTCTGGTTCCAAGTCTTGTCTTTTTCACGATAGATATCATAGTTTGAAAATCGACGACAATGAAGGGTGATAGGTGAACCAGGAGGAAGAAGGGCGCTTGCTTCCAGGGGAAAGGAAAAAATCAATTTGTTCTCAACGTGACATCCTTTGAGATCACTTAGTGGAAAATTCCACGCTGCATCGAGCACTCCATATCACCCTCTCTCTCTCTCTCTCTCTTTCTCTCTCTCTTTTGCTCGCGGCATCCCTTTTCTCTTTTCTTAATGGTCCGAGAAGAGAAAAGGGTCGCGTCCGGGGTCGATTGCTATTGCTGGTACTTTTATGACGTTCGGAAAAAGGGGGTACACGGATGTGTGTGTGGGAGTGGAATGATTTTTGGGATTGCTTAATGTCTTTGCCGTGTTAACTGTCGACGAATTGTCCTTTTTGAAGAGTAAAGAAGGCGGAGGGTTACTGATAGGTCACGTGACTCGATATTCTATACCATTCATATATAAGGTGCTCGAAAAAGTCGAGAAAAATTTTTATCAAGCGTTTGAACGTTTTCGAATTTTTGTACTGAAATTTTTTGACACTTAACACGTGCCATAAGTTTGATTTTAATCTTTTCCGACACCTTCTGTATATATTTCTTTTTCTCACTTTTTATTTTTCACCGAAATTATTATATTTATATATTCATGGATGTTGGAGTTCGAACTTTGTGTGTAAATTAAATCTCGTAAAATTAAAATCTCTCGTAGGTGTGCATTATGCATATATATATATAGAGAGGTATTCTTGTATATTTAAAACTAGTAGTACTTACATATATGCATATGTATATGGAAATGAAAAATATGAGCTTTTAATAAAAAATTCATTCGCATATTTGGCTTGATAAGTCACGTTGCTTGTTCTACTTTATATATTTTTCTTTTTCTCTCTCACTTTTTCCTTTTTTTTTATACTTTTATTCTTGACTTTGATATTTTTGATATATTCACGCCCGTTGAAGTTCCAATTTTGTATGAATTAAATCTCGTGAAATTAAAATTGCATACTTTTTACCATATTTGATTAGTATTTAAAATAGATCGTCGGTATTTACACAGATTTCATCGAAATGCAGATCATTAAAATCGAAATATTTGAAAACGTGCTCGACAGATCCTCGAAAATGTTTTTGATAGGAAATCCAAAAGAGAAATAGATCCTGAAAGTCGTCGAATTTTAATTGGAAAGGATCTTCTCAATAGAGTTCTTCCAACTGATGAGATCACAAGAGTTCCATCTCCTTCTATCTGTCTTTTTTTTTCTCTTGATCCAGTTGCTTCGCCAATTCTCATTGGCGAACGTAAAGGACGAACATCATTTCCTCTTCGTGTTCAACGAAAAGTTGAATATTTTCAGAAGGAAAAAAGAAGACCAAGATGAGGGAGTTTTGCGTGCATTCGTCCGTACGACAATAACGTCGATCTTTTAGTTTTCCACATGGTTTCATTCGAAGATTACGTTGTTTTATGAATTTCAACCATGATTTTTCTTTCCTTCTATGCACAAACAAATAGAATTTCATTTTCCCTTAGGGGAAATTGTACATTTGTTACATTTTTTTAAAGGTCCAATTTTATTGTTTATTTCATGTTTGTTAACATTATTTTTGGCGAACAATTTAGGGAATGAAATTACACGCAAATAGAATAGCGCGAAAGGTCAACGCATATTCAAAAAAATACAAAATACAAATTTCAATGTTTTTGTTTATTAATAGTTTGTCTTGAAAAGACAGTAAAAAGTAGATTTGAAATTGGAAAAAGGTTCTTAATGGTCGTACGATGGTACTCGAAACATTGTCTCGTTCCAAGTGGTAGCCCATACAACATCGATGAGTTGTCTAGTTTGCAAAGAGCACTTAAAGGTCGTCGATATTCCCATTGAAAAGAGCATGTAAAACGTTAGGAATAGATTTCAATGAATTTCACCAAATACCACGAATACTTTTCAACTATTTCACGAGTAGAAATAACATTAGATATGAGTATTATTATTAAAAAGAAAATTCACACAAATAAATGTCGATATTACATTATTTAAACTAAGGATTGAATAATATTTGTAGCAAGTTCTCGAACATAACTCCAAACAAATGTGACACCCTTAAAGATAGAAGAGAATATTGGGTAGTGCTTCGCAACACTAATTGCGAACTGTTCGACATCAATTATGATATCACGTGTCATGCTCGTAATTAGTGGACCATATCAGCATTCGAGACGCTATCTCAGTCTGGGTAGAACCTTACCGATCATTCGATCAACATGAATTATTGTTTCCATTCGATTAACCTGCTAACAAGGACAAGATGTCCATCTTCGAATATTCTACAGATCGATAAATTATTCAACATAATTCATTTTGTATTTTTTTTATTATTATCAAATAAACGTAATCGTAAAAGTTCTTAACTATTACTACATACAAGAGGTAATTGTAATTTTAATCGAGGAACAACAATTCTATAATAAAATACTCGCACACACCTACACGCTACCATTCATTCTTCAACCCACATATAATTTTCTTCAAGAAGAATCGTTAAAAAATCTTAATTCTATGGTAGAAATGAAGATTAAGAACAACAATTACGTGTCGATTTTCGCGTGATCAATGGAAATGAAACTTGTAATTCTCCGTTAATACGAGAACAAAGAGGGAAAGAATGATTTAATAGAAACGAGTAGGTTAGATTTAATTTCCGGAAGTTAAGTTAACGTTACTGTTATGGGCTACCGCCCTAATTTTTACCCTTTCCTTGATACAACCCCGTTTTTCTTGACCTATCCGATCGATAATTAATACAACGAATTCCATTATTTATAACGATTTGATTTATTTAAATATTACATTCGTTTTTTTTCCTTTTTTCAAAACGTATTTTAAACGAACACTTCTTTTATTTGTAGACATTTATTTGTATGCGGGTTGTGACAAAGTTAGATCATTTTCAATTTGACGTATGAACATATACGGGTATGCACGTCGGACAAGTGGTTAATGAAGAATACGTGGGTGTCCTCACAGCTCATATTATTAACACACTTAAGCTGATTTATTATTAATTTATAAACTAGACTTGTGTTGTCATTTTTTCTAAAGTCCACTATATGTTTATACACATTGCAGAATAACTGCATTTATAATTAGCCAATTACGTTATCCACAACCAAGTCTAATTTATCTCCAATTATTATACATTGGATAGAAGTAGAAACTAGTAGCAATTTGATAAAATATCGATATATGGTATTCGATACTCGATTATCTCTCGCAATTATCTCTAACGCGAAACTTATCATTTGTATTATAATTCGGAAAATTGATAGCACGATAGGAGAGTGTATTAAATTGATAGGAAAATTCTAATGACTTTTAACAAGAAAAATATTAATTTTTTCATTGGAATTTAGTAAAAATTGTCATTTTGTAATTATTGGATAGAAAGAAAGGAACGTGTACATGGAAATATTAGTAGTTTAATAAAACGATAGATATACATGGAAAATTACATTTCTAACCATAAGTTGAGTTTAAAGTTTAACAAGAATAGTTCTATAGGAAGGATATCGGAGATGGTTGATATCGTCCTGTCGAAAATGAGAGTGCCAATGGATCGATAGATCTCCTAGATGGTTAGGAAAGGCGGATAAAATATCCGATCTAGTACAGCTCCTCCTTCGATTTAACGAGAATAAGCTGCCTCGTCATTTTCCCGAGATAAAATAGCTTCTTGACTAGACGTGCTCCACATCCGTGATCTTTCTTTTCTCACCGTTTTTCTAATATCCCAAAATATCGACATTCTTATCGAAACATCTTATTGATTAGATTTCCAATATCCATTCTCTCGATCGAAATTATATTCATTTATTATATTATAGTATATATATATATATGTCTTATTAAATATCAATCAAATGATATAATATAATATTGTTAGCTAAATGATTTTTATCACAATCAAAGTTGTTTACAGTGCAAAGAGAAGCATATTAAACTTGAAAATTCAATCTCCCATAGTTAATCACGATCGAATGATTACAGTAAACGTGCTAACGAAGTACGAGAACGTTTATATACGGTAAACGAAATATATCGATCGATTATTATAGATCATGCTTCATTTGATCTATCTTTTCAATTAGAAATCATTTAAACATTGGAAAGAGTGAAGAAAAAGAAAATAACAAAAACGGTGTTGAATAAAAAAGTAGGAAGTGAAAGAGATAGTCACTCGTAAAGCTTGATTCTCTCTCGACGTGGAACATGGGCGACTGAGCGGCGCCAGAAAATCGTCATTCGAAAAGTTTCTCGTCTAACCACGGTGCGAGGAAAAAGCTAGTCAAGTGAAAGAACGAACAGAAGGAAGGAAAAGAGGGGAAGAAAGAAGAAGAAACTACCCCTAGTAGTATCTGTTTCCCTCGTGCTCCCCTCCCATTGAGCTCTCTCAACACCTCAAGAATACCCTTCAACCCTCCGAGGGCTTGCACACCTCTCACATACTATTGTGCATTTTATCATAGGAAGCTCGCGTGATCGCCAAATGGCTACTTGCGTTTCGCGTTTTCACTTCGTCGTCGTCGTCGTCGTCGTCGTCGTGTCATCGACATTATCTTCTGTTCCAGGGTAGAAGAAAAAGAAAATAGGGCTGGAAAGGAAATAAAAGGGCGACGAGTAGTCGCGTTAATTTTTCAACATGGAAAGTACGTGTTTTAGCACGGCTACGCCCCATGCAAGCATTATCTATCTTGCATTCTTTTTTCCTTGCCTTTTCCTTTTCTTTTTGCCTTGAATTATGTAAGAAGATCGATTTGTACTCGTGTTTCGAGGAAAACTGAGGAACAAGTTGAAAAATGGCGAAGAGATTAGAGCTCTAGGTGGGGATTTCTGGGTGCTATGAAAGTGTAATTTGTTTGTTAGACGTCTTTCGATAATGCCAAATAAATGAGTAACACTAACGTTATACCTTGTTATTTTATTGATCACATTTAAAATACTATTTTGTGCATAAACGTATATCAATAATAACATGTAGTCGATAATGTTCCAATAGAGTACAAGGTGTTACTACGCAGACACGAATGAAGTTTATTTCTACCATTTATAACGATCGTCCTTCGTTCAAAAACGAAAGCTACAGTGTTAATGGTTTAATAAAAGCTAAAATACCTTTTGCATTCGTACATGGCAGAACCGCGAGTCAATTTTCTACCCCACGTTCAATTATCGTACGAGCTTCTGTATATAGTTTGGTTACCGGTCTCTACTATCCTCTGCGGGAGTTTGTACACGAATCGTTTTCGATACGATACGATACGATCCGATACGACGGCTAAATGAAAACGCGGTCAAAATGTTTTTCAAATTGGGAATAGTACCTGAAAATTGTTGAAAAATACCTAAAATACTTTCAACGTTTGCAGATGGAAGACGAGAAGGAGGGAGTGTGAGGGTGTTTGGGATATTTGCACGCTCATCGATCGCAAGCATTTTTCAATGACCAAACTTTCGATGCTATACCTAAACGATGCTATAAAGAGAGAAAGAAGCTTTGTTAAAATCATACTTTTCACTGTAATCTATTCGTTAACTTTTCTTAGAAATTCAATTTGATAGGACTATTGCGTTCGATCATAATTTTCCTTCAATCTCGTTCGTACATCCCATAACTTCTAATATCCAATTGGAAGTGGTAGCTCATAAATAGCCATGATAATCGATCTAGCTGCTTGACATTATCTTCCTACCATTACCGATAAGAATAGACTCGAAATATCGTTATCACGGTGTGTGGTTATAGGATTCTTATCTTCAGAGGAAGCAATCGATGCTCGTTTAGACACCATGACCAAACACGACGCGCTTCATTCCATTTGCTATCTCATTCTCCTACACCTTCACCTACACCTACACCCACACTCACACCTTCTTCTCTTTCAATTTTCATTGATTTTTCTCTCTCTCTCTCAATGTTCTCTCCTCTGTTCAATTTCCATCCTCTCTGTTTCTGCCTTTCTATTTCTGCAAATCTACATACGTATGTATTATGTATAAAGGGTCTGTTCAAAGGACATGCACAAACGATCTAGCAATATGTAGGTATTATCTCGTAGATCCGCAATTACTACTAGTCGTGGCGGTCGCGATCGACGATTCGCCCTGGGATGAGTTTTAGCTACTCTTTTTCAGGTCAAAGCTTCAATTACGTTCAAAAAGAACAAAGGAGAAAGAACAAACATGTACAAAGTTTTCATTGATCGACGGACTTTGATATTTGAATCTTAGGGATCTTTGCGAGCTTTGAAAAGTTTTAACAGATGTTATAACATATATATATGCGAGTTTTTATCCGGATCATGTTCGCTCAGTTTTACCGATCTAATCCTTTCAAGTTACATCTCTCGTGTGTTTTACTTTCCCCAACATGTATGCCAGGATTTTATCGAAAATTCACGACGTTATAAATGTTTTTGTAGTATTCTTTTTTATTTTTAATGTGTTGAAACAACAACAACAACAAAATGAAATAATAATAAAAGAAAGGAAGATATTTGCTTGGCGAAGCGTGAACGTTCATTTCTAACGCTCGGATAAAACCCGATGACATAGAAAGACCTAAGACATATCTCCCGATTTCTTATTCGATCCTTCATCGTTTTCCAACTCAAATAATACCTTGTTCAAGTATTAACATAGTTTTTACCAGCTAGCACTATTATGAAAATCGTTAAAGTATTTTAAACGGATTAAAACGTCATTCTATATTCTTAGTTGCAATGTAGATTTTTTGTTGTTCTTCCTTCTTTCTCGCCTCGACAAGATATTTATGCTAGCACGAGGAGGCCCTTTCAATGCATCATGTAGAAGCGTTTGTTTGCTTTCATAAAGGAACCTACTCCTTCTCCTCCTCCTCCTCCTCCTCCTCCTCGTACGTCGTCCTTTCGAAAGCGAAATCGATAAAAACGTCCGAGCAAGATTTCTTTCGCATTTTCTTATTCTTAGTGTTGGGTTAGAAAGATGATTGATAAAATGCCTTTCTACCGCATTTACATATATGCACATTGCACCCTTGCTCCATCCATATAAATAGATTAAATCAGTAGACAAAGTAGTAACACTTTGTACGATACATTTTACTTCTTTTTCACGATGAAAATGTGAGAGAAAGACCGAGAGAACATTTTGCGTATCTGAAATGTTAAATTTACGTCGTTAGTCTTTTAGTGGGGAAACATTTATATTCGTAGAAAAAAAATATCTACCTAATTTTATCGTTTGATAGATTGAAACGAAACGAAACGAAACGAACTAACTTTTCCTTCATATTTTCTTCATATCTCAATGATATTAGGATAGACATCATTTGAATACTTATTGTTGCAAAAGTTTTCATAGAAATTATCGATAAAAATGGAAAGAAAAATATTAATTCGTTTAGGTTATAAAAATCGTTATCGAATTCGCACAACTACGTACGGACCAACCCCCTCTTTTAGGAGCACTTTTCAAGTCCCTTTCCAGCCCCCTTTCCAGGAAAACTTTCTCGACTCGTCCGAGAGTACCGAGAAAGAGAGAACTAAAATAAGCAGTCAAACGAGTTTCACGAATATGAAATTAGATTGTTGAAACTAGCGATAAATCGTGATACCTGATCAACGCAACTACTACCCTCCTCTCTGCCCCCGCCCCCTCTCTGCCCCTCTCTCTCTCTCTCTCTCTCTCTCGAAGCTCGAAAAACTTTTGCCATGGCAAATCGAAATTACGGCAGGACGACCAGACGATATTTGCACTTTTCCTGAACGCTCGTAGAATCGTCTGAATTTTACGAGAACGTCGTGTTAATTAGGGGTAGCAAGCCGTGTCGAAAGGATGAAAAAAAAAATAAGAGAGAGAGAGAGAGAGAGGAAAGATAACTCGGGATAATTTTTTACGATTATTTTTTTGCTCATATCTTTTGAGTTGAGCAAGGCTAATCAAGGCTTTCGGTGAAAAAGTTGGACTTTTGGGTTTTTAAAAAAAAGGACGCGCGCCTTTTTTATTGGACCGCGACAGATGATGATGCTTTAAAGAGAGAGAGAGAGAGAGAGAGAGAGAAATAATTTATCTCCATTTTGTCCACCATTAGTATTTCGTCTTGTAAAGCTATATTTAATGTTCACTTGAATCTTCTAAGTGGTTGAAAAGTGATAAACGAAGTTTACGTTAATTATTTGGTGTATATATTTTTCAATCGTTTTTATTAATAGTTTCTGAGAATCCATTGGCCGAGTAAACCGCAAAATTAGCGAAGGGGACAAGTATAGTGGAAAGGGTATTACTATACCCCTAAAGTGTTGCTATATATATGTCTTCGTAGTTCGTGTTTGTTAGTCGTGAGTACGAGCGGCACGTAATTAACTTTTGCGTAATTACGTTCGCGGTGGGCTCGATGCGCCCCTGATTTATCGCATGCGCCAATGATATCACCTATGCTATCATCTTCCTTTAATCTCGACAAGTGCTCATAACCATCTTTGATAACAATTATCCAAGCTGAATATGATTTTTCATTTTGAAATGGTTTGACAATTGGAAGATGTTAATATGTAGCGAGGAGATCTGTGTAGGAAGGGCTGGAGTTTCCTTTCCCTTTTCACCTCGTGCCCCTCCGCACGAATCTATACGGATCAACGAACCCTTCTCGTATGACACGCAATAGACGATACGTGCCACTGGAGGCCGGAATGTCGCGTACAACCACGCTCGCGTAAATTACGGGCGACGACGCTGGAAATTTCGCTGTAATTTCCCAGCGTGACGATTAGATGCGTGCTCGACGAAACTCGGCCGAGAATGCTAGACAATTCTCTCCTCTACCATACGAGATAGAGCATAGAGATATGTGTGTAGGTGTACCTATATAGATACACCTAATACACAAGCCAACAGCGGCAGACTAAAACAAAGAATATACACAAACGAACGTACGAACGAACGAATGAACAAATAGACAGAGGAGAAAGATGTTGAAAATAGGAAGAAAATGATACTACGAATATAAAAGGGAAAGAGGAAAAACAAACAGAATGACGGATAAAACATAATTCAAGTTGCTAATGTTTCATGTAATAATACATGATAGGTAGGTAGGTAGGTAGGTAGGTAGGTACGAGCTAGTAGCAAGCGATATCACACTCTCTTTTGGCTAAAAGATCATGTTTTTACAGTAAAAACGGTTAAAAGTGTTGAGAAAAACAGGATTAAGATAATAAAGATAAAAAGGAGAAGAGAAGAAGAAGAGAAATATCAGTCGTGAGGGTAGGTAGGGTCTATTCATCGAGTAATTAATCTGCCGATTGATCTACCGGTTGAAACGAGTGAGAGAGTCCTTCTTTGGACGGTGATTAATCGTTCAAGGGTCGACGGATTCATCTCCGTCCACATCGAATACCATGGTGTGGCATCCATTCAGAAAAGAACATATAAGAACTATCTGCTTGGCAGGATAGAAAAGAGTGGGGAACGATTGGTTGGACGAAACGTTCGTCTAAAAAGACGACGATTTATTAACACCGGTTTACCCGCATTCGCGGAACCGATTTTCTCACAGATAATCGAGACTCGTTTTGACCAACAATTTTCTCCGACATTTCCTATATACCATCCTATTCTTTATTTCATCTCATTTTCTTCTTTTCTAAGTGTTTTGCAAATAAAAAAAAATAACAAACAAACAATAGATTGTACATTTAATTAATCTTTTGATGAACATACAAAATGTAATTTTACACACGATAGTTTGAAACTTTTCAGAGAAAGAATATTAAAAAGAGCAGACGAACAAAATAGAAATACAATTTTTCGCAGCGTTGTTGCATTTTGAAAATAAAAGATTATATGCCATGCATTGTCGTCGAATGTATTTTTTTTTTGTTACTTTCGAAAATACAAATAAAGGAATAGAAAAGAAATATATAGGATAAAAAAGAAAATGGATAAACAGTAACAGGAATGAGAGAGAGAGAGCGAAAGGAAAAAAAATACAGAGAGAAATGCATATATAAATAAATGCAGGAATAGATAGATAGTTAGAAAAAAAAAAAGGAAAAGAGAAACGAATAATAAAATGGGAACGACGAAAAAGTAGAAAAAACATCGAGCAACCCAGCACAACACATGGAAGAAGAAAAATGTTCGTTGCATATCGTTAACTAAAAAAAAAAAAAAATAGTAAAAGCTAAAGCAGAAAATAGGGAGGGGAAAAAAAAAAGAAAGAAAGATTGTAATCTCAGGTCGTTTTAGCGCGTCGCGAATCGCACCTTCCAACACGAAATTATCATAGAATCGTGGTAAGAAAAGGTAAAAGGGAGAGAAGAAGGATGAGAGAAAACGATCGATCTTTTCTCCTCTCTCTCTCTCTCTCTCTCTCTCTCTCCCTTGCACTTTCTTCTTAGTCAGTCAGGCATTTGAACGAGGGTAATAGCAGTGTGCACGTCTCACTCGACGAGATCGTCGTTCTCTTCGATTTCTAGCTGGTGCACTGATGACTGGTGCATTGAGTGATGCACTGGGTAATGCAGTTTTTTTCCTATTGCAACAATTTTTGTTGATATTTTTGGAAAGAAAGTTTTTCTCCGATGTAATATACCATCGTAGTTATACCTTGGTACACCCTTTAACTAATTTTTTTTACGAGTCAGCTCACGATGACTTCGCTAGAACTTTCTATTCCCTTTTGGCGAGGTGAGAAAAGGAAAGAGAGAAAGAACGACGTTATAGAGTAGGCGTTATTGCTCGTTAAATTTGCTCGAGCTTGCACCTACCCAAAGAGAATAAGAAACTTGACAAGGTGTTGGGTTGGTTGGTTGGTTGGTTGGTTGGTTGGTTGGTTGCTTGGAGCGAATGGATTAACGGGTATACGTTCTGACGTGCGAAAGGAAAAGTCATGACGTTTGATTCTTGCATTTTTTCATTATATTCGATTGAGAAATATGTATGAGCAATTTGTATATTATTTCAATGGATTTCTCTTCATTTTTCATATAAAATATTTAGCTTGAATTAATTGAGAAGCCTTAACATAGATTCATATATTAAATATAAATTTAATTTAAATGTCAATTTTTTTTTGATTGCTTGGCGTATTAATTAATGTTTCCTTTTTTAATTTCAATTAAAAATTGTTCGATGAATAAATTGGAATTATTTCGCGGTTAGTTTCAATTCATGAAATGAACCAAATTTTGGGTGTTTTTTTTTTTTTTTCAATTTCCTTTTCTACATATAGAAATGTATATATATGCTATAAATATTAGGAAGATTTTCGAGGAGAATCATATGTGCTTGTATGTCGTGACTTTGTGACTAAATGCAATGGGTTCAAAGTGAATGGTGAGAAGGTTTGCGGTAAATGCGAAACACCTGCTAAACGGAAGGAACATACTGCGTTCCATTTCTCTCTCTCCCTCTCTCTCTCTCTCTATCCTTGTTTCTCCACGCAATTCGGGGTTGCCTCTCTTGTGTTATCAGAGAAAAGGAGCCTCTCCGTCGGATTATTTTCCTTTACGCTCGTTTTAGTACAAATTTATGCCCGTAAGCAGTCACCGCGGTAGGTGAATCTTACAATATAGCGTAGTAAGATTCTTGTACAGGCCAGGCAAGAAACATTTTAGTTATGAGGAATATTCTCTCTCTCAGATAATCTGTATCTTCCTGTGGCATGTCAAATGTTCAACTTGGATAAACTCTAGTTAGAAAACATTATATAGGCCAGTGGTTCTCAAAGACTTTTACAACGAGATAATACAAATAAAAAATGGATAAAGATAAATAATGTTTGTATATCGAAGCCACGTAATCGATCGGATAGTAAGTGGTGGTGGCACAGATGTTATATCTCTCAGTGAAATAGCTGTGGTCGCCGATATATACCACCCTGCCCCCCCCTGCGTTAAGAGAAAATTGATATTCGCTAGATCCGCCTTTGGATGCACTCCAGATGTAGACTACCGATAACAAGAGCAAATTCAAACTTTGCCGAATGTTTCTTTTTTATTATCATTCTTTTTCTTACATACGTAACATTAACTTATATTTTATAACGTTTTGAAAAAAGGCAATGCATCGGTAAAAAATGACCTAGTTGTAACAAATGACGAACATTAAAGTCATGAACAGCCAAGTATACGCGTTTACTACGTGCATACAAAGTGGCCTATATGGAGGCTTCTCTTTCCTCCTTCCTCTCCTCTTCTCGCACACCCTTTCGTCTTATTAATGGATTCCAGACAGTGTATGAATGTTTGCGTAGCTCCCATAATTGGCTTGGCCAGACTCGTGAAATATTTCGATAGGCCCTCGTTATTCGCATACGATTTCTCCAACCCTTTATTTTGTGTTATTTCTTGTTTGTTTTTCTTTTCTTTTTCTTTCGTAACCCATCGTAAAGGAAGAAAAGGAGATTCGAGATAAGCGTTGAACGCAAGCTCGTTTCTTTCGTCGGCTTAATATTTCGCACGTGTTACGAACGACTTTAGCAGAGAGTTATGGATGGAAGAATGCACTAACAGAGTTTACCGAAATAAGACGACAAAAGGTACAAATAAAATATAACAATTAACAAAATATAGATTTTCCATTTAATTTGACAGATAATTTCACTTGTAAATTCTTGTTAAATGAAAATTTCGGGAAAATGGTTCTCAAGACATTACTAGTGTTCACATTGCTCGGTACAATTTGTAAGATCAAAGGAAAAGCTTAGAAGTAAGTTTGGAAAGTTAGAAGTTAGCTAAACGTCTTTTACTTTTCGAGATATTTTAAGTTAGAAGAGTGAGAACTACTGAACTTTGATTTTACAAGCCCTCCTTCTTCTCTCCCTCTCTTTTGTTCTTTCTTTTGTAGAATAGGTTTTAATAGCTTATCCAGAGCCACTGAGCTTTCTCCTTTTCCACGTTCCAGTTGAAATCGATTTTATTGTTCGACGAATGGTGTAGACTCGTCGAGTTTCTACGGTTTTATATGCCGGATTTAACAATTTTGTTCTCTTTTCGCGTTTGATTTCATTCATTCGTTCTCTTTTTATTATACACATTTTATTTCTAGCCAATTTTTCAATGTTATTTTAAATCTTACTTTCTTTCAAACATTTATAATATTCAATATCTTTCTAATATGAAAATGAACAAGTGTTCATAGAAATTTATTCCTCTAATCGTATCAATATCTTCGATAAACACATATCGACTTGGATAAACTATATTATCGATTAGCAAGTAAACAAAGCGTATGTAAAATAACTAACGAGAGTGGACTCCTACAGTCGTATATTATTTGACATCGATTATTGTATACATCGAGCGATATCGAGCGATCCCCCAACGATATAACACCGGAAACAAGTTGGTATTATTTAAGGATAATTTATCACTCCCTAAATATTATCGTTCACCGATAAATTAATCGTTATTTATATATAATACCTGAATCCCAAATGATTAATATAACAATAATAAAACGAATAATATTAATCTTAATGAAGCTTGGTAGAGAAGTGTCCAACAATGATATATTATTCATTGAAAGTTTTCATTTGATAAAACGATTTCAACGTTAATCGTTTGCAATACCTGATCATCATCATCCTCATCATCATTATCATTAACAGAATGATTATTACTCTTATTATCAATGATTCATTTTTCGCGAAAATGGTACACGAGCTTTTAGTAAAATATTCAAATTGCAGTCTCTAAATATGAACAATAGTAGAACTACTAAGCATTGGCAAAAATTGAGGTTGTTGCATCCTTTGATTATTATTATTACAATATTTATTGTTAGTGTATGCTATGCGTGTGTACTTTTGAATTTACAATCTAACAAAGTTCCGTTTCTAACTTAGTTGAAACGTGTACCGTATACATATGTATACATAAAATGTTGTATATCTAAACGGGAGTTGGAGGAGGGTGGAGAGCGAGGAAAGGGGGATACTTATAGTACGATTAGTACTCCCTTGACATGACACGTGCACATCTATTATGTAAATCGCTTCTAACTGAGAAACTTTTCTTATATGTTGCTTTAGGTTACATTCAGGGAGGGAGAGAGAGAGGGAGGAAGGGAGGGTTGCTAAGAAAAGGGCTACACACCTATTATTTTTCCTTTGATATTAGATTGAACTTTAGTTGAAAGTAATACGATAATAATTGTAGATCAACTAATTCGATTTTTTTGTCGCAATCCTTGTCATTAATATCGCACGGTTACAAAAAAATTCATATCTTTCTCAAATAAAAATCAGATCGATAGATCATAGCACGTTCATTCGTCTATGCTCGTCTATACTCGTTAGATTCATTGACACCTGTTCGAGGTAAAAAAAATTTGTGAAGATGAATGGTGGATGATATATACTGGTGGGGGTGTTATGAACACGCGTACGATGGAAAGAGACAGGCGGTTAGAAAAGAAGGGGAAGGAGAAAGGTTAGGCAGAGGGATGAGAGTCAAGGACGAGGATGAAAGTGGTGGCTTTTGAATAGAGCAACGACTCCACCCACCTGTTTCACCGCTCGACTAGCCGTGTTATTATATCGTAGACACACCCTTGTGTGTTGCACTTTCACGAGCGTGAATTAGTTGCCCGTTACCATTGAAATTAGTGGCCTCCTAAAGGTCAAACCGAAGGGCTGGTATACCATAATAAATGTATTATAATAAGTAACTTTAAACGATTACGGGAGTTCACTCCAGACGATATTAATTTGATAATCCTGAAAAGATTTTAATAGCTGATTATTTTCTGACAATTTTCGAACATTTGAAGAAACAAATTCGTCTATTCCGAAATGATTTGAATAAATAATTGTGTTTATTCAAATCTTATAGAAATGTAACACAGACGATTGCAATCAATGTTTAATTGTTTCTAAAAGGGTATCGGTCAAAAGCAATAAATAAAATATCAGAAGAGTATTATTTTCAGAACGGTGTGAGTAACCTGGTGATACGCCATTTTGGGAGTTGTCCGCGTTTTACTAAACACATCGGTAGTGGCGTCAGGGTTGCGCCGTACCGTTTGCTCGCAAAAGGGTGGCCCTAAAGATCCCCTCTGGTGGGAAAAACGAAACGTACGTTGATTCGCCGTCTATCCTACGATAGGGAGAGGTTAAACCAAGGTTCGCCTCTCTTTCCCCGTCGTCATTCTCCCCCGGATTTTCGGGAGCAAAGGACTAAGGGTAACATTTTGCCGGTAGCAGAGGGCTAAACAGCAACCCAACGGTTTCACGCTCCGATTGGCGTAACGAAGTTTCCTCGCCCCACTTTGCAACCTCCCTCGTCTCTATCTATATGTATATCTATCTCTGTGCGCCCCGTTCACCCCCGTTCACCCCCGTTCACCCCCGTTCACCCCCACCCATCTATCCATCGGCTTAATTGTATAAATATTAGGTTATGCCGTCAGCATGCGACCGAGCAGAGTTTCTCTCGCGTCACGTGCTTAATTTGTAAATCGGCTCTTAAATCACCCTCCCCCGCTGCTCTCCGCTCTCATTTTGCCATCAGCCAATAAGCGAGCTTCCCTTATATACATTTTTTTCGCTGGCTTTGCTTTGCTTTGCTTTGCTTTACTTTGCTATTCTTGTTTTTTCTCCCCTCCTATCGCTCGGTAGAAGCCATGTTTATTCCTCTGGAGATTGCTTGTTGATTCCCGTTGAGTTTGAAATTACGAATTACAGGGGGACAGGCTAGGAAATCCCTTTTTTTTGAAAATAACTGGGGAAACATGGAAATACGATTTGTCTAGATTAAATAATAATTTAATATACTTTTTTTTTCGCTAGACGTTTCTTTTTGAAGTTTTCACAAAAGTTGGTCAAAAAATAAATCAAGCGAGGTAAAAAGGGGAATTGAATAACAATAAGAATAATAGTAAAAAGTAATGCGATTTAAAAAGGACTACTTTCTCTTCTATTTTCTATTCGGAGAATCGAAATTCGATAAAAATCCAAAAGATATTCGTTATCAGTTTTCTAGATTAGATTTTACTTTTCAGTTTGGAGTCACTATCGACTCTTCTCTCTATAATAGAAACTCTTTCTCTTTCTCTCTCTCTCTCTCTCTCTTTCCTTCTTTCATTTTTTTTATTTTCGAGTAAAATGCGTCGTCGATTTTGCCGTATTCCTTTGGATTCGTTCATTCTTCCCGAAGAGTACAAGTTCTTCTCGCAGTAGGAGGGAAGGTAATCGAATCGACGTCGCGACTCCTCAATGACGATTTTCATAAACGTCAAAAGAGAAAAGAGAACAGAGAAAAGAGAAGGGAGGAAAGAGAAAGACAATCATTGAACGATCTCTCGACTTCCGGTCTTTTTCTTGGAGCTTTCAATGTAGTAGATAGGGTGAATGGAATCCTCGTTGGAAACTAATTTCGGTGTTCTTTGTGGATCCGGCGCCATTATCGTCGATGGATAGATGGATAGATAGATAGATAGATAGATAGAGAAATACCGGAGATTTCCGATAGTATTGAGATTCGTCGATGCGAAAAGCAAATTATATGAACTCGCTTGAGCAGTGACAGTTCCTTTGATGTTCCTTTCTTTCGTCCTAGGGGGAATCTACGCTTATGAAAGTGAAAAGGTTGAAGGTTACAGAAAGATGAGAAGGAATGAGAGATCAATGTTTTTCCTTTTTCATTTCAAACGGATCAACCACCCTACAAATAAACTTCTGAAATTCAAATTTAAACCGTTTCGAAAGTTTTTACACTGATAATAATTGACTATCCCATAAGATGTTACAGAAAATAATCGAGACTCTCTGTATAGTAAAGAATAGGGGATAAGATTTCGTTAAATATCTCTACGATTATCAAACCTTTCCTCTCGATGGACTCTCGAGATCCGGCTCGTATTACTTCAAGTCTTTTCGATTTTCCTTCCCTTTTTTACTTTTCTCTTCCTATTCCCTTTTCGTCGATATCTTTAAAAGAGGGTAGTTTAATGGACGAATAGAAACAGCTGACAATGTTCGATTGTAACCGATACGGCTACTAGCACGTTCGAACGTTTCAATTCGTTTTTGTGTTTAGTGATCCTTACAAAAATCTATCTTCCTTATTTCAAATATTATATCCAGTAATTAACTTTAAAGTCAAGTAAAAGATAGACAATTTAATGTCATACAAGTCGAGAAGTTTCATTTAAAACGGAGCAATTTTGTTCTTGTTCCAGGATATACAAGATCCTCGTATGAGGAGACGAATTTCGGTTTGAAAATCATCGTGGTCGTAACTGGAATTCGCCTAGAATTCCTATTCCCAGGTGGGAATAGTCGTTCTCGATCAAATCGCAATTCAGTGAAATCATCTCTGTCACTTTCTATTTTCTCTTCTCTTTCTAACTACATTTTCCTATCCTCGTAGCTTCTAATGTAGCTCATATATAGGGTATCTTTGTGCTTCGTAGGAGTGAGCTTTCGTAAGCATTCACCAATGGACACCTACTATTCGACGTGTGTCGGTGGGTGGTAACGTGTGCTGGATGATCAACGAGTCCGTTTGCAAGCGGCACTAATATTCGAGGACCGAAATCGTGACTCGCTTGAGACTCGATCTACCAAGCGTAGTCTCTCTCTCTTATGGATCCTTTGGGGTTTTACGTCGTTTCCTGTCATCGTCCTACCCTTTAGCTTTCTAAAGAGCTAGACAGAGAGAAAGAGATTTGTAAAAGGAAATGGCGAGATGGTTCTAACTTTCCACGATCGATTTCTAAATCACTCTTGGGATTTACTCTATGGAACTGATCTTCCAAAACTTTCCATGTCAAAACTACGCGATTATCTTTTTATTCATATTTGTCCTTTTATCTTATTTAGAATATCTTTTCATTTTCTGTATTTACTTGCTTGTAAATTGCATAAACAAAAATGCATAGTTTATTATTATATACACATAAATATACACATGCAAAGGAACAAATAATAGACATAGAAGATATCACATTTCTGGCAAGCCTTCCTCGAGGCGTCTGCTGAATGCAAAGTACTGTTAGAGAGACCTCGTATTTACACGCTACTCCTGCAACAAGTTTCCACTCCTCCTTCTCCTTCTTTTCTTTTCTCTTCCCTTCCCTTCCCTTCCCTTCTCTTCTCGTCTCTTCTCTTCTCGTTTCTTTTTCTTTACTCGTTCAGTTTGAAAGAGATTAAAGTATTTAAATTTTAAGGCAATGCCAAATTAAGGCTTAAACTTTGCCAAAGAGTAATGAGTTGGAATAATTTAAATATTTCATTTTCATTTTTAATTAATTAATATACCTTTCAAATATACATTTGTCTATTTATAATATTTTATTAATTGTCATAAGTACTAAAAAATGACATATACGAATTAGAATGTACATAATATTAATACGTAATATAACCCAGATATTTCTTAGGTTGATTCTCATCTCTCTCTCTCTCTCTCTCTCTCTCTCTCTCTGTTCCTCTTCTTATCGAAGTACCGAATAAGAAAAGAGAGGATATATAATAGCTTATAAATATTCAAACCGGTAGGTCAAATTGAAGCATGCTAGTTCGGCTGGTGGTCTATCCTGATTTGCCTGGTTGGTTGGTTGGTCGGTTGGTTGGTTGGTTGGTTGGTTGCACTTGGCTAGCTAAGCTCGCTAGCTAAGCTAACTCGTTGGTTCGTTGTTTAGTGTTGCCAGAGTTAACTGAGAATATCTCTCAGACAGGCGTTAACACGGATGAATTTTGAAATCCTAGTGGAAGTGTTAATAACGTGTTGTAGTTGGCTATGTTTTGGATTTCATGAGCCATTAAGGCAGGATTCTACTTTAGTCGCTCGAAAAAATAGGTATTTTTGTCAATTTTTTATTAGAAAACTAAGAAAGATATTGATGTAGGGTTTGTTGTGCTTCATAAATATACTCTTAAAGTACATGAAAAAATTTTTTTTATTTATTTTATACGCTCTATATACATTGGAAAGGCCCTTGAACTGAACGCCTAAAAATAGTCTAGCCTTTGCGGTATTGTAAAAATCTTGACATCGGATTATCTGAAATGAAAAACTCGAATAGTTTTATGTTCACAAAGACTACAGCAACCGGTGGTAACAGATTTTTTCATTTACAAGCAAAAATAACAAAATGGCGTCAGTTGAAAAAAAAATTATCAAAAAAATCTCATTTTTTTGTCTCATTTCTTGTCAAAAAAAATAGTTAAAATGAAAATTTTTTTTATAAATCTGCTGCTACCGGTTGATATATGTGTATAGATTATGTGGTTAAAATTTCAGACGAATCGAATAGCTAGTTTTGGAGATTTTTACAACACGCGGTTTAAAAATGTGATTCCGATAAAAACGCATTTAAAGTTTTTTAAAATACTTTTTTTACCCGCGCACGGGTAGATTAGAGCGACGAAAAAGTACATTTAGGATCGTTTTGAAATTTTCAGAGAGTATTCTTAAATAGATTTACTTACGAATAATCGACAAAAAAAATTACAAAGTATAATCCTGCCTTAAAGGTTTCTAACCGTTCTTCTATTTATCATGTTTTTATTTGACACAGTTGTATTCTACTTTGTATCTCAAAACATTTATTTTGTTTACATAATATTACAGGTCTTCGTGGCTCAAGTGGTAGAGCGTTCTCTCGGTAAGTCTGAAGATCGTGGGTTCGAATCCCGCCAGCTCTCGGTTTGTAAACAATTGAACCTCGAGTTCCATTAGTTATCGTGTTGTTGTACATTGGTAGGGTGGCATCTTTCGTAAAACAAAAAAAATAAAAATAAATGGTTGCGTCAGGGTTGCGTCAGGATGCCTCCCCCCCCTACCAAATATGTACGCTGCGATTCTAGTGTTGAATTCGTTAGTAGGTTGTTTGCAGTCGAGGGTCAAGTTGGTCTAATCTTGCAGCACCGAGAGATCACACACGAAGACCATTTTTTTTGTAATCGATAATCTTAAGAGTGTGTAAGTAAATGACGTATATATAGGATGGATGACAGCATGTAGGATGTAGGATGTTTAAACATGTATGCAAGGGTGAGAGAAAGACGAAAAGAGTGCGAGTGTATGGTGTGCATGAAAACAATTGATGAATGTGAAAGATGTGTAGTAAGAGTATGTAGCGATATGGATATAAGTGTGAGTGCACGCAGCGATATGAGGATGAGTGTGAGTACGTGTGGCGGTAGGAATATGAGTGTGTGTCTAGCAAGAAAGAAAAGCGAGCGTGCACCCCGAAATCTCTCGAATATTCCCGAACTGGAAATCGGGAAGAAGTCTTTTGTTTGATCGGTCGGGAATAGTCTGGGGATTTCGAGAATGATTGACGGAAGTGATTGGGACCATTGGTGGGGTGAATGAATATATAAACGCGGCGAAGAAGGCGATCTTCGTTTTCTTCATTCGGTGTGACTATTGAGTATTATACGAGTGTTCTGTGGTTTCTAACTATTATTACTTACTTTTTTCGATTTTTATCTTAAACCTTAATATTTAAGTATTTCTTATAATTAACATTTCTTTTATTTTAATTCAATAAATCTTACATGTATATATATATATATATTTGTAGATATGTAAATATGTAAAAGACACGTGCGTGTAGGTGAAAGGTGTCTCGAAAGTTCGGGAATGCTGATTAACGAGACAAATTTTGGTCCTCTAAGAGAGAGAAACTCCTAATGAACGTGATTGCTTTTCCTTCCATGAACATTTGCGAAGCTCGAATTTCATTTTAGCGAGTTCCCATAAGTGAGAATTAATACGATATTTCTCATTTCGTTTGACATTAGAAGGGATTTACCGAGAGTTTGTATTCTTAAGTGAAATTAAAGTTCGTCCAACTATATTTTCTCAACTACGAAAGATTAAAAACGTCTTCTTGCAATGCACTCATACACATTCGTATCTGCGATGATTAATTAAACAGAAGAAACGTGCATCATCGTGTGCAGCCGATATCTTAAACAAACGCACAATACTCGCGAGCATACACACGCATGCAAGTAGCATTCCAATGCGAGATTTACACAATATCTTTATAAATACATATTTAAACAAATATGTTATTTCTTATTTACCAAAAATTTGAAAATAAACGTAAATCAACGTTATTGGTTGTTAAAAATTGCTTGCATTTTTTTATTTCTTGTTTTATTTTTGTCATTGTTGTTTTCGAGATTAGCCTTGCGATCCGATCGAGCGTATATACGTGAATAAATATATATATATATATATGCACGAACGCAAAACCTGGCGGCCTAGAATTCCGTGGAGCGTTGGTGGAGCATTGGTGGAACGCTGGTGGAACGCTGTAACATAGAAATTTATCGCGATTTAACGTTGCGCGTCCAAACCGAGCGCGTAACTGTGACAAAATGCTTGTTTGCCTCCGATTATTTTATCCTATAGTCGAATAGCATCAATTTTTATTTTTATTCCCCCTCCTCCAGCCTCCTATCCTTCATTTCTCGCAACGGGTTCAAGCGGGATTTGGTAGTAAACATTTTCTAGGTCGATGCTTTTTTTTTTCTTTTTTTTTTTTTTTTGATACGCGTGTATGCACGCTTATGTGAATGCACATGTATAAATTACGTATAACATATATATATATATATAGCAATGATATTTGATCGTTACAAATTGTTCTCTTGTTTTTTTTTCCCATAAGATGTGTGTGACGTGTTACAATGTATGTTAAAAATCAAAGGAATTTCTTTGATAAAAAAGAAAAAAGAAAAATTGGTATAATCGTTGATAGTTAAATGCAATTAGGTGTAAGCGTTAACAAGAGGATACTGAAGAAAGTGGAGAGTTAGAGAGATGGATGTTTAGTTGGTAACAAATCACGCGTGAGATGCGACTGCCATTTGGAATTCCCGCGTGCGTTCCGGTCGACGGGACGCGACGGGTATGCGACGGGGACACGACGGGGACGCGACGGGACCTGACGGGACGCAACGGGTCGCGACGTTGCATGGGGCGCGCGACGCACGACGTATAATTTACACTCTCAGTCACACATTACCCTCTGCATATTGCACCCTGGATTGCACCCTGCATTGCACCCTGCATTACACCCGATGACGTACATTATTCTCCTCCCCCGACGATCGCTCACAACTTTCAATTTTCTTTTCTAATGGATTCCAGCCACGAACACAAACGTATAAATAATGCTTCACTATTTTATATTTAGATTGATATCTATGTTTTTTACATTGTAATAAACCCTATTACTGTATAATATAAATAAGAATTATAATAATAACGTAAGAACAATAAAAATTGTTGAGAAGATAAATAAAGAAGAGGAAGAAGAAGAAGAAGAAGAAGAACGAGTACACGCGAGAGAAAGAAAAATTGTGTTTAGACACGAAAGAGCTTTTATTTTTCCAAAAGCACATACTGTTGCTGTTGCTGCTGCTGCTGCTGCACATACGTTTTAAGAATTTCGTCGGAGATTAATAAATAAATATGCTCGGATGTTTGCTACAATTTTAATCTATTATTAGGAATATTCCTATTTATATTTATTGTACAAATATTATTTAAACATTCGAATATTTACCGATACAACAGTACGTCGATTATCGATAACAAACTTGTTGTCTGTTAATTAATTCGAATAATCGAAGCTCTGCCATTTAATAGTCGAAATTTCAATAAACGAGACCTTTGTGTTTATTCTTTTATTTAATAAATATTTATTTAATCCCGAATTAGTCGTATGCAAATGCAAAGACAAATTTCAGGGAATTACGAGTTTTTTTTTACCGTGGTCGGGGAAATATCATTTTTTCTCTCTTTATTTCATTTATTTTACAAGAAGAAGAAGAAGACAAAAAAAAGGGGGGGGGGGAGACAAGAAAGAAGTTGGAAAAAGAAAGAAAGAAAGAATATGTCGCAACGTTTGAAACAGGAAACGGGAAACGCGCGCTGGTGTGTTTTTATGTAAATGAGAAAAGTATTAAAGTACGTTGTAACTAACGAAAAACGAAATTGGTGAAAGGAAAGTAGAAAAATAGAGAGCAAGAGAGTGAAAAGAAAAAGAGAGGAGAGGAGAGGAGAGTAATGAGAGAAAGAGAGAAAGAGAGAAACTAGATAATGTGCGACAAGGCGCGAACATTTGCAATTCTAGTTGGCAATTAAAAAGTCCGCACGCGATCCAGCTTAGTTCTATGGTCTTGGTCTATGTCTTTGCCGTACCAAGAATGACAATCTTTTTTCTCATCGTATGGTTACAGGCTCATTTTCTTCCTTTCCGTACTTTTAAGCTTCCTTTTATAATACCTTCTCTAGAACTTCTACTTTGCTTTAAGATATCATCTCGATTCAGGGTTAACGCGCGTTATCTTTCTTTCATCTTTCCCGCTATCTTCCTTTTTATCTTTCTTTCTCTATTTCTAGTCAGGTAATAGTAGTAGGCCGACTATAGTAGTAGGTAATTGCTAACACTTGTTGTAGTAGTTGGAAACATTTTTGCGACTATAAATATTCCATTCACATTGAGCTTTACCGGATATTTCAATATTACAAGTGAATCTTGCAAGGTTTGAATAATTTCATTTATACTTGTTAATTCGTATCATTCTATTGCATTGGATGCATCTCTCGCTCTATTTGTATCCTCTTTCTCTTTCGATTTTTAGATTTTTCGTTACAAAGCTAAAATTGATCAACTGGACAGACGATCGGAGAATCACTTTTTGGTTCATTCGTTTGAAAACCAGATAGAATAATACCCGACTAGTAGTTCACTTTGTACTATGTTCAATAGAATGAAATTGGTTATTGTTTTTTTTTCTTTTTTTTCTTTTTTTTCTTTTTTTTCTTTTTTGTTCTTCGATTTTTTTATATATTTTTTCTTTTTTATTTTCTCTTTTATTACTTTATTTTATTTTAGTTTGTTTTTGATATTTTTTATTTGTGGAGAAGAAGAGAGAGAGAAAGAGAGAGAGAGAGAGATCCATTTTAATACCAAGCTTTGTGAACGAACATCATTCTTTCTATCCGGGGATAGAGGAATTATTAAAGTACTATGATAGTAGAGTGTAATCGATTGGAAATATGTCGATTGCTCGATTGCTCGATTGCTCGATTGCTCGATTACATTCATTGGCTTCTGATCGAATTGTTTGAAACTTTTCACTGCATTATTCGATGCTGCTATTGCTTTGATCCTTGATTTTTATTAAATTTCCCTTTTAAAAGGTGAACCATCGAGCTTTTTTTCTCTTCTTTTGTTTTGTTTTACCTATGATTGTTAATTTATATGTTTTTGTAACAATACCTTTTGTTCATTATAATTTGAATGATAAATTTATGAATACAATTATTAGCTATTAGATGTCGGAATACAAAGAGATCTTAATGATATCCGATAGCATCGAATTTCCTAGTCTAATAATTGCACCTATGGCGTATGCACATCGAATGTGCACATCGAATGTGCGTAGTGCAATGCTATCTCTGTGCGCAGGAAATTAGCTCGACTGTTAGGCTACATTCGCGTGAGCTGATATCGGAGTGACTTCAATAGCTTTCGAGCTGACAGAACTACGAAGATCTCTGCACTTCCGACAGCTTCTGAATTGATAATACGTCTTCCTTCCCACCTTCTAACTAATTTCTATTTCATTTCTTCGACTGCAAAGTTGCAATCGAATCTCTCGTGTCGTTTTTTTTTAACACGATCATTTGTAATCGAAATAATACCGTCGTAGCATACTTTCACATTCACCAACAGATTTGTTGAATTAAATCAATTTTGATTGTAAATCAGCAAAAAAAAAAAAAGAAAAAAAAAGGAAAAGAATAAGCTTAACATATAAAATTGAACGGAATGGAAAATGCATTTATGTATTACAACACGGTTATTATTCTCTTTCGATTTCGTCGAGTAATTCTCGTTCGAATATTTATTTCTCTCCGCCTTTTCCTTCTTTTTTTTATTTTTCTAATTTTTTTTAAATTTTTTTGATATAATTTTTTTGTTTTAATTCAACATTACACACATACAATTGGCATCAACGAATTCATAGAAATGATTATTCACAATTCGCGACTGTCGATTTGATTTGAATCGCTTATTCGCTCTCTACCCAACGACTAATAAGATTAACTGCCAATCTGTTATATAATCGCATTTCGTTTTGATCAACGAATTGATTTCTCGTAATACTACGTATACTCTTTTACCGATATGATAAAACGGATCGATACTATCGAAAATCCTATTTGACGCGTTATTAGTATTCCTTTGTTTCATTTTCCCCCATGTATGTACATATTTGGTTTTGTAATATTTGCCTGCAATACTAGGTGCTTGGTATCATATAAGAAATTAAAAGGAACTCATGTCATGTGTACAAATGCTGTCGCCAGTTTGCTTTTTCGTCACAGTTGCCAATAGAATAGAACAAACACCCTCTAGCTTTGGTTATATTAAACTAATAAAAGTGTTAACCAATGTTGTAATTATGCGAGTCATTAGAAAGACAATTGTAGCAAATGGTACAGCTGGATAGATAACAAGTAATATTATATAATCGAACGATCTTAAGGTAATCTCTAAAAGGGAGGAAGGAAGATGAGATAACATTCTGTCTTAAGAGGGATGAAATGGACGATAGTTCGTAAGATTGTCGTGAAACCAACAAGACTATAGTTACAACGATGGTACAAAGACAGAAGGTTAGGTTAATTCTTGCTCGAATTTTCATCTATCTCTCCTATCTCTCTCTCTCTCTCTCTCTCTCTCTCTCTCTCTTTCTATCTTTGTGTAGATGCAACTTAGATAAAGCTTTGAGAATGAAATAGAACACAAGTGTAAGAGGACGAAACAGCTGGAATTAGGCAAGTGCGTAAATTAGAGGTGGCCCTTAGGCCCTTGTTCAATTTGGCAAACCCTTATGTCAGCCACGTTCCAACAAGATACACAAACGTTTTGCGTACCTTTATCTCTCTCTCTCTCTCTCTCTCTCTTTCTCTTTCTCTTTCTCTTTCTCGTACGCTTTCTTGTTCGTCCCTTTCGCACAGTGTTTCCATTTCTCTTTGCAGGAATTCCTGCTTTCCGACATTCATGGTTAGGGGACCTTAAGACTACATTCTATCCAACATAAGATATTCATGGGGAAGATGAAACGAGAACGGGGAATCAGGTTTTTTTTCAAGGATCACATGTTAACGCGTTACCTTCATCAGAACAATTTCTATGCAACGTTCTTAAATATTTTATTCGTTAAATATCTTGTTCTCAATTTGTTAATTGATCTAATATTTCAATAACGATTAACAATTCAATTAGATTAAATCGGAACGATTGCGAGTACGATAATTAATCCAATTTCAATATCCGAACAAATTTACTCTCAGTTCATATATATATATATATATATAGGAAATTCAATCACATATATTTCGAACACAATTAACGAATTAGAGTTATTAGAGCGAATGCAAAACAATTTTAATAATTATAAATGTCTATATTTTTATTTGATTACGTTTAAATAATATTTTACTAGAGATTCTTGTTTGTGTAAGTTTTGTCAAGATAAAAGATTCTCTCGTTTGAGCTGTTGCAGGATGATTGCCAAGAATGTTTGACGATGAATCACGATAAAAAAAACGGAAGGAACCTAGTTTGAAAGAAAAGAAAAAGAGACATTAGATTTTTAGCATTTATTCTTAAAAGACATTTGCACGCTTGTTGGAAGGTATCCTAAATCTTTCAAACTATCTCCATTACGAGCAGTTATCTGAACGATCCGCAAGCAAGCAAGCAAGCAAGCAAGCAAGCAAGCAACCCATCCTTGTTCCTTGTACGCGTTCGACGACGTGAACTAGTAGCATGAGTTAAGTGCAAAAGGGCCAACAGACAAAGACACCACACTGGGGAAGATAGAAAGGGAGATATTGATACTGTGTGTGTGTGTGTGTGATTTTGCTAACGGAACCTTTACGAACCGTCCAATAAACTGAGCCAAGTTATGAGAGAGAGAGAGGAAGAGTGCGTGTACCAGTGTATCAGTGTGAGAGAGTAAGATGGCTAACCTAAGTGAGAACGAGCTCTGAACAATTTCACAAGTTTCTCGATGGCACTGCCGTTTCGTGAAAGAGCAAGGGCTTATATAGTTTACGGGTGCGCTGGCTTTGTTATCAATTCAAAGTCACTTACTTATTGTTAGTTCGATAAAATTGTCGGATCTGCCCCTGTCTATATACTATACTAACAATGAGTTTATGAAAGTTGCACTGTAATCTTATCGCGAGAATGCGTACGCTCGAAAATCCATCGTCTATTTTATTTGCTGACAAGTCAAATCATTTTTTTTTTATTCTTATATTTTTATTATATATTTTATTATTTGAAAGAGAAGAGAACAATCTTATGGGAAAATTTCATATGCATCAATATTTTGGTTCGACACTGTGTGTAAGTTTACATTTATAAGATCAATTTCATCCAGCAGTTCGTAAAGGGTTAAAAGGGTTCTGCGTCAGGGTTGATCCTTCTCAACCGACTCCTCTCTCTCTCTCTCTCTTTTCCTGTAACCCCTTAAGCTATAGACAAAGGGTTTTTGCTGATGTGATAAAAATTTCAATTGGGTCGAGCCCAGTAATTTGATACGATAAGTGATTAGTCTGAATGTTATGTTACGTGATACGTATGAGATATAGCATCATACCCCATGAGTTTCGAGAGGATACACTTTCTGTTTTCTATTCAACTTCCTACCACCTTGTTGCTTTTTTACTATTGTATTGTTTAATATTGAATTATCTTTCAAATCTTGAAAAGCGTTAAAATAATAATTATAATAAAATGTATTGAATAAATGATAGAGAATTAATAATGAATTAAATGAAGGATACTTGGAATATATAATAATATATTGAATTGCTGTTAAGAACTTATTTGTAGAATAAAAATGAAACAACAATTTCAATAAGCAAATGTTATAACTTCATTTACCCACACTTGAGATTTTGAAAGAGTTAGAATAGAATAATGACAGAGTGTATCTTTAAAGATACGATTTAGATGAGGAATGTTATATCTCTATTTTGTCATTCTTAAAATAGATTTACGATCTCTCTCTCTCTCTCTCTCTCTCTCTCTACTTGTCTCTTATCGAAAACAGACAAGTTAGATAAGCGAGTGGGAGGACGCATGACGTGTCGCGGAAAACGTTCGTCCTGTAATTGAAGAAAAGCCAGCTTGCTATGCTGGTTTTAATTAAAAGTCTGGTCGAGATGCATGTCGCACGCACGTGTATGTTACATGAGACACGAGAAGGAACGAATGAGTGAGTGAATGAGTGAGTGAGTGAATGAGTGAGTGAGAAATACTAGTGCCATAGTGTTATCAAGAAATCTAATTGAAGTGAAAAAAAGAAAACAAAGAGAGAGAGATTAGGAAAACATACTGGACTGACAGAAAGAAACGGATAAGATATGGACTACAGGGGTCTATCAATTAATTATTATTTTGAATATTTTCAACAAACATTTTGGATTTTTATACATTATACACTTGTAAAAGAATTACTGCAATTATTCCACTAATATATTCTCAAAAACTCTGCATAAATACTAGGACAAAACTATGAATAAAAAATGTATTGCAATAAAGCAATAATTGTGTTGCAAACTATATTTGATAAAAAAAGAGAAATCTAGTCATTAAAAAACTGACAAAAATTGAATAATAAAGACGAGTAGACGGAAACATGAAATAAATGAAACCATTTTTATTTCTATATACTTTCATCTTCTATCTCTCTCTCTCTCTCTCTCTCTCTCTCTCTATCTGTTTCTTTCGTTTTTTTTTTTTTTTTATAGTTGAATTGTATTTCACAGGAGTAGTATTTAATTAAACGCAATTCCTATTTGTACTCGGTCAACGTGGCAACGACTTTTCAAGCATCCAACGCGATTAACTGAAATGGTGACATACTACTACTATTTCTCTCTTTTTCTTTAAGGTTGACTCGTTCTTGCATTTGCAAAGGAAGAAAGAAAGGAAGAAAGGAAGAAGGAAAGAAAGAAAGAAGGAAAGAGTAGATCGCAGAATTTGCAATTAGTGTGCACTCATGCAAATATATCTACGAGTGACTCGATCGAAGTCACCCCAAACTCCTCCCAACCCCTATATCCTTTTACTATTCCATCTCTCTTAACTCACATTCCTTCTTCACACATTTACATTCCGTTTCCTTAGCTTCGACTATCGAAGGATACGCTATTTTACGATATATTCGAACGTAAAGTCGATCGTTCGTGGAAAACTTAGTATAGCATAGCTGAGAATCGTGACACGAATTTCACCCCGGTTCTCTTTTACTCTTTCTTTCTCTTTTTGTATTTTTCATATTTTTTCTTCTTATTAATATACGAATTTGGATTGACGTAAGAAAAATATTTACGTTAAAAAAGATTAGGATGATAATGATAACCATATAGAACCATTTTCCAATCTTTGAGCAAGAATATTGTTGCGATTATTTCTCCCAAGTGTCTGGGGCTTCGTTACGTCGACGCTGTTCGAGTTTCTTGATGTTTATCTGGGATTACTCCCTGATCTCTCGTTTTAATATACCTTGCGTTAATTATAATATGTTCACAGGATCGTTTTCTTTTATTATCTCTTTTATTGCACTCATTCCGTAAATACACGTAACTCTGTATATAATTATATGTTTCATTTTGTATGGAATTCAAATGAAATGAATACTTTTGTATCAATCAAAAAATATGCATACAAATACAAAATGCATAGCAATAGAAGGAAAAAGAGACCGTAGTAGCAATTATAAATGAAAGAAATGACAGTTTTAACAAGTAATAGTTTTCTAGTAATGGATCTATAAAGTATATTGCTTCACCCAGATGAGAGGATGTTTTACTGCTGTATTTTAGTCTGCAGTTAACACGAGGAACCTTTCGTACTCCATCATTTGTATTTTCCTCGTGTTTTATGTGAACACATTTCCCCATATACCTGTACACACACATATATATATATATATAGGTATATACGTAAGTTAGGGAAAGGGAGAGAACGATGACTAGGGGTGAATTTAGAAGGGTGCTATGGTTCTCATTGGTCGATAGGATGGTTAACCGTACACTTAGCGGTTTTACCATCCGTGTGCCAACCTAATAGAGACGTTTGATTCCAAGTACAGTTGTTTAGTACTCGAATATTTTATAAGATACTCGCCTAAATCAAAAATATATTCACATATATATATATATTTTTTTTTCTTTCAAATATTATCCTATTGCGATATGAATTCCATTGTCATCGTAGGACTCCCTGTGTATTATGGATAGCAATAAATTATTATTGATTGTACCTCCGAGATATATGTGCACGCAGTAATAGAACGTTCGATTATCGATAAGCTGTTATAAGCTTGCTTGGTCTATTGTATATATAGTTGACCAGATGGCTCGATTTCTATCTGATCGACAAATGTTTGATCCAATGCGTTTAATTGATATTACATACTTGCATTGCGCACATTTCTATATATAACATATTAATCCTATAATATATTTTACACGCGACATAATAAATTGACTAGAAATAAAGGTGTAGTTTTAGAAAATACCCTGTTATCCTATTTTCAATTTTATTTGTATATAAGAAGTTTAAGTTTAACTAAAGGTAACAAAGTTTAAAAACATGTATAGGAATGAATGATTAATCAAATTACAGTGACACAGTGGAACGTCAATTTAAATTGAAAAAAGGATTCGACTAAAATGCAGTAAAATGGACAGAAAGACCTAAATGCAGTAAAATGGAAGGAAGGAGTGGAAGGAGGGAGAGGATAAGGAAGGGTAAAAACAACGAGGGCATTTCAGTACTTTTATTTTTCTCTTTTCTCATCGCTTCCGAACCGTTCACTCTCAATTAGGATTATTTATTTTTCTCATTTTCGTTCTGTCCGTACAACTTCTGCATCAACTGCCTAAAAATTGTGTGTGTGTGAGAGAGAGAGAAGCGAAAAGAAGGACTTTGGAATATTTCGTATTTCGTATTTCGTATTTCGTATTTCGATATAGGATTTGGTCCGTTTATCGTCGCTCGTAAATTCATATCTTCTTTTTCTGTTGGTCTACATTTGAAAACGTCAACGAGAACATTTATATTGTTGCATATACATTTTTCTAAGGTAACTTAAAATTGTGGCTGTCGTGAATAAAACTAGGCCAGTGTTATCGATAAAATGGTATACTTTGACGAATGGATCTTACACTCTTATACAACAAAATATATATGCTATGAAGTTTCTAAACAAAATAAACTACTATGTCGAAAATGTCGAAAAATCAATCGAATTTTCTTAAGAAAATGGTGTAAAAGTGAAATAGTTATATATATATGTATTCTTGAGAGAAAACTGTGACAAATTTTCCCTAGTTAAATTAATCGCTTTGCCCTGCGAACGATTCATACGTGTATTTTTATATATATATATAAATATATTTCATTGAGAAATATCAAACGACACGTTTGATGATTAGTTTGGAAATTTAATTAACTCAACTGGGACTACATATGACATGTAATTTGCAATTACTCGATCATCTCTATGCGCAGTATCATTAACGTAACTCATTTGATCAAACAAACTTTAATATGCAATGTTAGCATATGTGAAATTCTCAAGGGTGTTTATGAAATATATTTGTGTCGCGTATCGATTTCAATGAAATGTATTAGATATTTTATACTAACCATTTATTAATGATATGAGAGAGATAATTGAAACAATTATTAATTTGAAATTGTCGAGTTTAAACGACGAGTTTACCAATTTTCACGATTTTCTTTCTTTCAGAACGAAGCTAAATAATTTGTCAAGATTTTCAAGTCTATCCATCTTGTTTTCATGTTCTCTTACTTACTTGCCTATCTCTACTTGGACAAATCTCTTTTGTAAAAAATACTAAATCACTTAAGGACTTTGTCGAAGAGAGACGTCTCGGAAAGTTTACACGAAAGTTGGATTTTTCCTTTGGCTTCGAAATCGTGGAACAAAGTACCTCGTCTATTCGTTATATTTATTTTATTTGTTCTTTCTTCAAATATGGGATAGAAAATACAAAGGATCGACGTTTTAAACAAGTGTTCAAAGAAATTTGTTGCCATTTTAAAATATAATGTTAAAAATGTACATTTTTATTCCTCGGTAATATAATAATTGCAAATATTCTAATAGGAAATTGAATGGTAAAATTATTCCTATAGGATTTTAGTAACAACGTGAGGACGATATTCGCGAATTAGAGGAAGAGAGAGGAGAAGAGAAGAGAGGCGAGGAGAGTGTCATCCGTGAACCGATTAAAAGCGGCGTAACCATTAAGTGAAACGGCTCTTATGGCCGTGGCCATTTTAAACGGGACGAGTATAAATAGGGGACACCATGGCGGTGTGTGTGTAAGACCCGTTGCAGTAGAATGCTATTAGATAGGATGTGACGTCACGTCGTTGTATTTCACGGAAGAGAATTCTCAACTCGGCAAACTCTAACGGATCTTTCGTTACACAAGTACAATAATATATTCTACGACTGTATCAATTATTAATTAATAGTAAAATAGTAATATTTTAGAACAAGCCGAATTGTGATGATATTAAAATCGATACATTTTTTTTTTTTTTTATAGGACGGCAGTCAAGTCTAATTCGATATTTTATTATTTGATTAAAATCGAATCAGGGGAAATAATTGGAAGTAATTACCTCAAGATAAAATCCATTAAGTTCGAAATCGTATTATCCCCAAAGTAATTACCAGCTTATTTAAACCGTAGAAATTATTAAAGCTTGGAATCACGCTTTGCTGTGAGATAATACAAAAAATCAAATGAAAATGGAGTGACATTTTTTTGGGGAAACGCTACAGCGGAGATGAAACGAAAACGTAAAGGGAATTATTATTTTCATATCTGGTGCGTAGAACTTTGAGCGACAGATACACTTTCAATCCTTGCGAGAATGTTATATGATATACGCATAAACTTCCATCCACCGAGTGTCACCTGTATAACTTTGTACAAACGTCTTTCATATCTTTGCCTTGTTGTTTTTTCAAAGATGCAACCCAATTTTTACTCAATTAAAAAGCAATTTGAATGAAAATCAGCATTTGAAGATGCGACTAGGATAATGCTTGTTATACTTTTCGAACGAATTGACAAAAGAAAGGGTATGTATTTTGTTTAATCGATTCACCCGGTATACGCTTACACGCATCTCCATGTAGATAACATCAACAATTTACAATATTCTACATTTGCGTAGTATGTAGAAAAAAAGAATTCGAATGAGCATTTGCACGGATACATTTTATCCAATTGGAATGTTGTCGATTATTTTGTTGAAAACATTTGGTATAGTTGAAAAACATGATGGAAAAATGTTCCCGATTATTCGAAAACTCATCAATCAAACTTTCGATTAACCGCGCACCTATTTAAATAATATTTTTTCAAAATTCAATTTTCGATTTGAAACGAATTCGATTTACATATACTCTGGGTGGTGTGTGTAACTTCGTCATCCCTCCTAGTTTTTATTTTATGGAATAAATTTGAACTGATCAACTTTATTATACGAGTATATGACGAATCGAGTTGAAAAAAAAAACAAAAAACAATAAAATAAGAGTATCATCTTGCAGTTATTTGTGTTATTTGTGTTATGCCGAGAATGGTAGGGTAACGCATGTTCGAGATAATTAACTTTAATGGCCGTCGGCGTAGAGATACTTTGTGAATCATTTTATGAAATATACCGCTTTGTTATTGTGGAATGAAATTCAAATTGGTTTTAATGATATATCTTTCTCTGTCTTTATCTTTCTTTTTTTTTTTTTTATTCCAAAATCGATCGTCCATCCCTCTCTTTTATTTTTCAAGATAATGAAAATTATTTTATATTTTTACTAAACTAATTTAATTGGAATATTTGAAATTGTTTTATACATACTGGAGAATGAATTATTATAATTATTTAAGTAAAATATATCATCGTTGAACAAAAATGTCTTGTTGAATTTTCATAAAAATTCAATTTCGCGGGGTATTTTTATTTCGTTTATAAAATTGATCGGAACGAGATGATAGTAGATGTACGATAAGTAAGATATTTTATCGATAAATTTCTTTTGATACATAAACAGAGAGTATCCCAAAAAAAAAAAAAAAAAAAAAAAAAACATTACACCAAATTTATACTACGCGTTGATTTATTAAATCTATTAATTGTAAGCTTAAATCTCGCAACAATATCTCAACTATAAAATGTTCTTTTTATCGGTAAAATCGTTATCGCTATCAGAAAAGCTTTGAAAAAATAGAAATCGAAGGGAATAAAAGGTAGGAAAAGGAGTGTATTTAATTCTTTTTTAACTTATTTCCTCTTTTTCTTCTTCGTCTATAGCACGAAGTAGTAAAAAGAGAAAAGAAAAGAAAAGGAAAGAAAGGACAGCTTTCCGATCGATTTATTTCGCTTTCTTTGTTTCTTCCAGGAGTAGAAACGAGATGCCTGTTAGATGGAACGTTTCACGACGTCACGGAAAGTGTTAAACACACACATCTTCTATCTTTATCTTTCTTATTCTTTTTCCAATGCTCTTCTCGTATATCAGTTGGTGGCGTCAGAGGTTCAACTCTTATTGCCCTGAAACACTGAAACGGAGTAGTCGACGATGTAACCGTTCAAAGTCGAGAAAGAATTTTTCGATAGACGGCAAAAAAGGGATGAAAGAAAAAAGGAAAAAGGAAATAGGAAAAAGAAGAAACACTCAGAGAAATGATTTTTCGATAGATACCAAAAAAAAAAACAAAAAAAAAAAAAAAAACACGTAGAGAAATCTATATATGGGAATACCAGGTCGGTGGTTAAAGTTATTCGGATGAAATAGTTTCCAAATGAATTCACGAGATTACGCTGCTCTACGTGAATTTCTAACACGTGGGAACAATTCCGCAGGAATTTTTCTATACCATTAGTACGAATATTTAACTTTCTCACACTTCCAACTCCATTTTAATTTAATGATTTAGTTTTTTTCTTTTCTTTTTTTTCATTACTTTCTTTTTATTGTCAGTCAATTATGATATTGTTAGCATCGTCAAAATCCAGCGTGAATTAATTACGTAGGACATAAACAAATATTTCATTAAGACTTTCTTTAGTTCGTAATGGGGAAAAGCTAATGAATACTAAAAGTTGACAAAAGTTGACGATTAAAAGTACAATTAAAAGAACATTAAAAATGTCTC
Organism: Polistes dominula; assembly: GCF_049000335.1. Taxonomy (NCBI): domain Eukaryota; kingdom Metazoa; phylum Arthropoda; class Insecta; order Hymenoptera; family Vespidae; genus Polistes; species Polistes dominula. The sequence continues at coordinate 200,834 of NW_028301042.1, forward strand.
TTTAGCTTGCTATACGACTTTTCATTAATCTTTTGTCAAATCGATCGAAAACAGTTTTTTCACCGGGTTGTTACAGAATCTCGTAATCTGTGAAATCACGAAAGTTGGAGAGGAATGAAAGCACGTCGTGAGAGAAAGGGTGAAAGGAGGTTAAAACATTTCATTTGACGTTCCGTTCTTCTCTCCTTTTGACTATATGTCTCTTTTTCTTGTCTAGGGTGAACGTTAAACCTCTACGTCGTGTATGCAGTGAATTCGTGAAATTTGGGGATTAAATTAAACGTAGAAGTACCGTTCATTATTCCAGAATATGGTAGGGTGGGATATTTGTCAGCTATAATCACAGTCATATCAGAGGGGAGGAGAAAGGGTACAACGGGGGGACATTTCAATTCTTTTTTTCATTAACGTCTATATTAGTAACTTTATTAAGTCCACTTTAATCAAAAGTTTGCAGTTATTTTGGAAATATCTTTCAAATAATGCATATGAGTTTTTTTTCAAACTACCAAACAAATTGAAGTTGCGACAAAGGCAAAAGGTTTAATATGTAGGTATAAAAATGAAAGAGAAAATAAAAGTTATAAAAATGTAGATTGATCTTTCGTTGATTCTTTTCGATCATCCGAAAGAAGTATGCTTGGAAAGAGAAACGTATTTGAATAGAAAGAAAAAAAAAAAGGGTATAGTGTTCGGGGGATGCCTTCTTATCTGTAAGCTTATGCAAATTCTCAAGCAGTTTGCCACGCTGGATTAGCATAGATCCGAGACCCAGAAGTGATCTATACGCGATCATGTCTTGGAATAATCGTTTACGGAGAGACGAACAAAAAGTGGAGAAAAGTTATGTGCCTCTAAGTTTGTCTTTTTTTTCTTTTTTCATCTTTTTAATCATTTGGATTATTTGACTATCGAACCATGTTATTCTAACTTAGACTTGCGCTTAGATTTTGTAGGTTTGCAAAGAAGTCCAAGTCTTTCTTTTTTCTTGGACAAAAAATGCAAAATTTAATAAAGAAGTAGTGCATACAAGATAAGAAGCTTATCTTAAAACCGAATAAACGTCATTCTAGGAAAGATTTTAAGTAGATCGTAATTTGGAAAGACGTTGAGCTAGACACGAACGTTGATACGCGTTGGGATGCGGATACGGACGTGGGATGCAACCCCCTGTCACCGATATTACCTGATATCTTTTACTCAGATAACATTATGAATGTTATTAAAGTAGACCGTATATTATTAACTTTTATGAAATATAATTAAAATTGATAAATGAAAAATTCATTTATTTAACAACAATAATCGCGTATGGGAATCCGAGTCTTTTAGATTTGCATAATTCAACAATGTTTTTATTTTAATTTAACATGAGAATACCATTTTCATTCATAAAAGAAGAAAATTTCCAATGAAATATTGGATAGGATTTAAATGATTCGATATAACCCATTAGATGGAGAACTCAATCATGATTTATCTCATCGTGAAGATCGCGTTCAGTCGAGTTATGCGAACTGCATGATCGGATTTTCAAAGACGTACCTTTCTCTAAGACGTTAATCTTCTCTTCGATGGCTGCTAACCAAAGAAACTACTTGAATTTTCGATATCCTTTGCAGTATTTCTTTCTCTTACTAGATCATCGATTCTCTGATTTTACACAAGAAAACTTTATTCCTGTGTTTCTGTACATACAGATACCGGGTGTACCACTTCATTCTATTCTATTCTGTTGCTTTGTATTCTACAAAATTGGTAAAGTATTCAACAAATTCTTTTTTCGTGGTTACACGCGAATTTAGAAATGACGTTGTCAATTTATTTCTAAAACTATGTAATATAAATGTGTTTCAGGTGATTAAATTAAACGTTACACTCGGTATATTTTCTATCTTATTTGCTTTGGTTCTTTATCTATCTATCTATCTATCTCTTTCATTTCTCTAACAAGTTTTGTGCCATAAGACGAAAGTTTGAAATTCCTCGATACTTCTAAGAAAGTTACTTGCGATTCTAACCAGTTACATAATTCTACAGAGTTTTATCTCTCTCCTGTTTTTTTCTTTTTTTTATTCCATCTATTATCTAAGATTTATAAGGGTCATTAAATCCATTGAATTAATGTACGATTCTTGTCAAATCGTATAAAAAATAATTATTACATAATATAATATTATAGTTTAACAATAGTTCGTGCGTGCATCTCATTGTTCTCGTACATTTCGTATAATTAAATGCAAAGTGGACCGAATGAGTAAGATAGATTGAGCCTTATCTCGTACGTCATGAATTATGTCAAAATTAATTAATAATCGTGAAAAGGTGCCAAGTACTAAAATATTTAAATGAGAAAGTGTTTGCTTATTAAGCATTCCTTCTTCAAAATTACTTTTACCTATGGTTAAATAATATTATCTCTGTTATAGGCAAATTTTTCAAGTTGTTTCAAGAATAGAAAATAATTAATCAAAAATTGTGCTTTAATCGTTAGCCGTTATTTGAATATTTTGTTTTGTTATCGAACATGTAACCCTCCCCATTCGAGATCAATTTTCACGTATTTGATATTATTTATTGATAAAACTCGAGAAGTAGGCAAAGATGGATAAAGAAAAATCAAGAGAAATGAATAAAATTCGTGATATTGTGGTATCGTTTTCTCATAAAAGTTTGTACAATACCTTTACCGATAGTTCAAAAAGAGCAAGAAAAAGATAAAGAAAAAATAAAGATAAAGGTAAAAGAAACAAAACAAAACCAAACAAAACAAAAAAAACTGATTTAATTAAAACTCGTTCTATCTCGATATTGTTACTACGAATATTTACAATGGATTTTGTAATCCATCGAAGAGAGATCGAATTGTTTTGTTTTTTCTTGTTTTTGTTTTGTTTTTATATGTATTTACTTCTTTCTAGCCGTTTTTAATTAATGATTTTTTTCTTCTCTCTTATTCCTTTTTTTTTTTTTTGTTAACGGATTTCATAGTACATACTTTTAATCAATATTATTGGAGTAAATATTCAACGAATAACACGAGTGCAAACATTGATCAAGCTTATCGAAATATATACAGTCATTTATATATTATCACTCTTTGATATTATATTTGACATATGAAAAACAAATAAATAATGTTAATATATGTTAAATTTCACGCTCTTAACTTGATGCGAATACGTTATGTGGTAATACTTTTAAAAATTCTATTATAAAATCTTTAATCAAAGTTATCAATGAAATAAATGAAATGAATGCAACTAACGACACATATATTCAAATAATTCAAATAATTTCTAAAGGAATAAAATATAACTTGTGATAAATAATACAAGAATATAAATTTGAGATGAATTGAAACTATTGAAGCGAATCTTAAAGCATTTGTCGAAATGACAAGCCTTAATATGTATTACGCATTTCCATTTTCAAAGCATAAGCTCCGATGAAATCCGAGCTACGAACAATTTTCATCGTTGCTAGTGTAGTCGATTATGCGATCACATATACACATAGGATACACATTTCAATTGGACGCTTATGCATACAGTAATGCACGCGTGCTAGTACGCAAATACACGCGTGAGATATTTCAATATCCCATAGAATATATATATATATATATAAATACACCTATGAGACATTCATAACATATTCCAGTATCATTTATCCATGCAGGTATATGCACGTATGCAAAAATGTTGACGCATCTTCGATCGAACGATTATAACCGCATTGCCGAACGTAGATATAATTAACTATTGCATATTGGTATCGATCGATCCACGTCACGATCGATGTGGTTTATGTTAATTTCCGTCAAAACATCATTTTCATTGGTAGCTTATCTATAGGACAACCATAACTTCCTCCTATACGATCTGAAATTTATAGAAAAGTTCAGTGTTCAATAGGTTTCATTTATAAATAGTTATTTTGTCAATTACAATTTCAATAATGTTCTTATAGCATTACCTGGTTAATTATTAAATTTCACACATTACTATAGGATTAATAAAGGCATAACGATTAGTTGTGCAGCGTAATTTAGTACAATATGAGGATATAATAGGATACTTGGAAGGTGTGTTCTTACACTGACGGAAATACACAAACACGCGTGATGCATATGTTGAGAGAGAGAGAGACTATACTATAGAGAAGGTTCGAAGGAGATCATTAGTGTCGCATATGAGATCGTTACGAGGGAATTGAGCTCTTCTAGCTATTTGCAGCATCGCCCATTAATATTCTCTGCTTTTACTTTTTACTCATTTTTTTTTCGTTCGTTCGTTCGTTCGTTGGTTCGTTGGTTCATTCGTTCGTTGGTTCTTTCGTTGACTAGCGAATTGATCAACGAATAGCAATGGCCTCGGACCCTACCTCGTCATTAATTTGAATGAACGTATTCAATGTAATTCAGCAAGATCGTTATCGATGTAGCAATTGATACTTCAAATTCATTTCTTCTAAATATAATCAAAAGTACACAAATTTTAAATACTTTTTGAGATAAGATATAAATTCTAGAAAAAAAAAAACGTTGTTCGCAGTAAAGCGTACCTTTAGGATCTCGTCTAGTTGAACTATGCAAAAAAAGAAAAAAAAGAAAATAGAGAGAAAAATGCGGATCACACGTTTGAAGCTTCGGTATTTTACAAAAACACTAGTGGTCGGTATTTCTCTGCTCGATGAACAAACGAAACGAATGAACCAACGAACGAACGAACGAACGAACCAACGAACGAACCAACGAAGATCGGATTACCCCATCTTTGAAGAGACGAGGAGTACGATCGGATTACGTGTCTTTAAAACCAGATACGTCTTTATAACGTCAAATCCTTTCGAATTTAAACAAGATATGATTTTCAAGTTTGCAATTACTTTTACTGGACAACAAAAAAAAAGATATATATACAGTTATTCTTAAAGCTTTACTTAGCAATTTATTTGACGATTTTTACACCTACGCGATTACGTGCAATTAAAGAGAGGAGACAAATTATTATTTATGATGCAAATCATTTTATACGAAATTGATCCATGGGATTAAATATCCCCCGTTAATTATACTTGACGTTTGTTCCAAAGATATTCGTCGGTCGTAGAAAAATGAAAGAAGAAAAAACTGACTAAGAGGGAAAGTTGGTTTCCCATCGGATCCGGAAAATGAGTGTATTAGAAAGGGAAAAAAGAAAGAGAAAGAGAAAGAGAGATAGAAGGATTTGAAGTTTTCAAACTTCTTCACGGCAACTTCTTCGCGATTTAATTACGGAAGACGACGGAAGTCGTAGCAGAAAAGAAGGCAGGGAGGGTAGCTTACCAGGTAGCTGCTTGCTGGGAGGGTTGGAAATAAAAAAAAAAAAGGAACAAAAATAGCAGAGAGAGAGAGAGAGAGAGAGAGAGGGGAAGAATGTTGCTTATTCAACGATCGGTACCGGTAATACGAATTCCGTTTGATTTACAAGTCTACGTTGAATTCAATCGTATCGATGGTTGCACCCAACCAATTAAGGATTCGCATATCGATAAATCTGACTGATGCTTTTTAACCAAAGTAAAAGAACAAAAAAAAATAATAGAAAAAGAAAAGAAAGAAAGTAGATTTCTTTCGAAGTAAGTTAATTGATGTTTTCTTAATGATAATTAAAACTTATTCGATGTTTAAGTTTAATTTTTTCTAGTATTTCATAGACAATATATATTCTACTTTAATAAATGAATTGAAAATTAAATATATAATATAAACTTGAAAATATTGAACAATAATAATCGAAGATTGATTAATAAGAAACATAGAAATGAAAAGAATCGGGAATAGCAAGTTGGTTCATAGTCTTGCAACCTCTTTGCAGAGATAAATTCTAAAGCCAAAGTTGGATCATTAAGGCCACCTTCCTTCTCTCTCTCTTTCTCTCTCTCTCTCTCTGTCTCTCATCTGTAAGTTTATTACGAAAGGATGCGAATCTATTATGACGCGGGTGCTTTCCAACTAAAACTAAATAGATTCAACAAAAAAGTTATAATGAGCTGCTGCTTCCGTTAAAGAATAAACTAAGATATTTTGCAAGCTAACAAATCGGTTATCGGTATACAATTTATAACAATTTCGAGGAATTTCGAAGAAATTTCGTATTACAAATTTGAGCTACTTAATCGGTAGATTGTTACATAATAATTGTTTTTTAATATTATATTTAATTATGATTCGTATAATTAATATGTTGGTAAAATTTATTGGGAAGAAACTCATTATCCCTGTTATACAAATAACAGGGAGTAAAATGATATCGCGTTATTTGAAACCGCATATAGAAAAATTATTTTTGAGAGAGAGGAACAAACGAATGGCAAAGTCTGTTATAAAAAAGAAAAATGTAGCGAGAATAAATCCGAGTATTCGTTGTTGAAATAACGATATTATAATCAAAGCACGAATATGTTTCTTCGAATGGAAATTGCATGCAATTCTTTAATACCGTCTCGTCTTCTTTTGCCCCTTTTTATCGAGAAAAACTAAAGGAAATATAAGAAAATCGTCGGAAGTCTCTGTACCTTGCAGAAATTCAGATTATTATGTAATTTTGCCCCGGATCTCTTCCCTTAGACTCGTCGTTTGCTAGCTAGGAACGTGTTGCACACCCACGTGCTTGGAATTTATCTCCATTTTCTTTTCCGTCTTTTATGGAGAACTGAAAGAGAAGGACTGCTGCTCGGTTAAGACGAGGAAAAAAAAAAAGAAAAAAAAAACAAACAAGAGTGACAAGAGTGCCACAGGAATAAGGGTAAAGACAGGGGAAAAGGGAAGGACGACGATAATTTACCGCAAAGGCGAAAAGCGAGCTACGAAGGAAATAAATAACACCGGCAGTGAGTGGGTGAGAGAGAACGTCAGACGAATCAGAAGGGCACTAAAAGGGCGTTCACACGCAACCTCCTTTTCTTTTATTTCTAATCATTTTTCTTTTTTTTTTTTTATAATATAAAATACTTGTGTGGTCAACAACTATCGAAAATGATCAAATGACTGAAAATTATTTATAAAATAGTTCGAAAAGAAATAGAAGAAATGAGAAGAAAAAGCGTAGAATCGTTCGTCGAGTAAAAAAGGTGGAATTCGATGTCAGAGGTCAGAGAAAACGTTTTCTCCTTTCAATGTATTACATACTCCGTAACACAGTGGTGCAGTGTACCCACTACTACTACTACTACTACTACTACTATTACTACTATTACTCATGGAAGAGAAACTGTAAAGGGAAATGCTTGAAAATATCTTGCGGTCTCGTACGGAGGAAGATTCTTTCAGCAGAGGAAGAGATAGAGAGAACAAATAAATAAGATAGTTAAAGAAGGTAAATAAGTAGCGAGATCGTTGCTGCTACCTTTTTACGAATCTCGGAGTAAGGGTCATCTTACCTTTTTCTTATAAAAATCTGATTCCTCTAATTTTCTTCAAAGAAAAAAAATATCATAGAAAAGAAATGTTGAAAAAGATATGAAGTAGATGAGTTTTGTTTCAATTATTGAAAAAAACAAAAAACATTTAAGAAGATATTCAGCTTGTTAAATATTTATTATATATAATAGAAAAAGACGTATCGATATACTATTTTGTCGATTCGAGTTTAAATCCAAATCGATTGAAAAGTTAGTCTCTATATGAGGGTTCGTTTCGATACCTTTCTAGAGCTCTTTTGTCCTCGAAGCTTTTCGACTAGCAGCTTTCCTCCAGGATAATAGGAATTGTTGGAATTCTCGACTTCCGGAAAATAATTAGAACGAAAGAGATGAGAGAGAATACGTGAACGAGTCTAAGAGAAAAAGAGACAGAAAGATAGCACAATCTTTTGCTGCTTTCTGTATTAGAATTTCTAAAAGAGTTTTTACACATATTCCAATTCTAATATTGTTTATTTTTCATTAATAACGAATCATTAATGAAATACGAATATTTAAACTTTATTTCAATAGATAAAATACCATATATAGTATGTAGCCCGATTTATTGAAATATAATATACTAAAATAAATCAATAAATAAAATTCTATATCTACTGTTATTGATTTAATTAAACCGTATAAAATTGATAATTAAATTAACATTGAACAAATTTTATTTCGGCAAAACAATAATAAAGTTGACTTTATAATAACGATAAATTTAGTTTGACTCAAAGTTAGGTGCATGTATAACATTAACGATCCCATACATGTATACATATAATAAACATGTATATCTAATAAAAAAAAAAAAATTGATTTCACCTGTTAGAAAAAAAATATATACTATGTATATGTATGTGTATAACTCTTCGCGGACGATATTCAAATGAATCGTTTCCTTTCAACGAGCCGCCCTCTTTTTTTCCCTCCCCCTTTTTCTCTTTTTCCCCTTTTTTCCCTCGCTTATTTTCACTGCGTTTGATTCATAGCACCGGAAAAAGTCCAGATGGATACGATACGGAGTCGACGTACGCTTGCTGGAAAATATCGACGAACAAAAGCGTTCTCCTACCTACACATATATCTCTATGTCTATCCGTGTTACCACCCACTATTAACTTAATTTTAGAATTCTTACAACTCTTCTCTCTTTCCACATGCATATATATATATATGTATATATTTTTTTATATCTTTTTGAATGTTTTTCTGCCATGTGTATATTTTCTTCTCTTATCTCCAATTTTCTTTTTAATACTTATTTTCATTTCAAATTTTATACTCTCTCTCTCTCTCTCTATCTCTCTCTCTCTCTCTCTCTCTCTTTTTCCCTGTATTTTTTTGCTTTCTCTTATCTGTTTATTTTATTCGATGATAGAAAAGTAGACAAATATAACGGAGGTATGGAAGCGTAACGATACGCGTATCTCTTTGATCTAGGCCATCCCAGTTAGGCTGGTAACCAGTTAGGCTTGCACGTACGGTGGTAGTTTGGATTTTCCACGATCGTAGTAGTATGCTTCAGTGAATCATGCCCTGACCTTAATTACGATTATTTCGAGGGCATACGAATTAACACTAGCGCGGCCCTTTTACTTGACAGCAGTTATAACAAGCGTTAACTGACCCTGCAAAATATATCACTCCTTTATCTCTTCATCTCATTTATTCTATTAATTCTACGATTAGTCATAGTTATTTTGTTTTTTTTTCTTCAAATTTATGAAAGATAATTGTCAAACTTTCGTATTTCTATGAAAAGTCATAAAGAGTTGGTACGCTTTTTGCGAAAGCGATTGCAAAAATAACGAATAAAAATGTAATCCTTCGTATGAAAAACGAAAGGAAGATTCTTCTACTTTTTTTCTACCTTTTTTCTTTTTTTTTTTTTTTTTTTTTTGGATCGTTCTCTTTTCAATATCTTTCTCGTAAAAGCACGATCTCTCCTGTTTGTCGATTCGTAGGAAGAAAGTTCGTGGAATGTATGTAACTCGGTATGTATTATATTATGTACTTTCCTATACTTTAATGTTACCCACCACACGAAGAAGACAAATATGAACTTATGTTAGTTGCTGACGTCGTGAATTTTCTCCCTCTCCCCTTTTCTCTCGTCGATCATAGAATTTAATATTTCCCGTGCTTAAAACCATCTCCCTGGATCGTATAATTTAATTTCACCTTAATTTACAACGTAAGCCACCTAAACTTGATTTACCTTGAATCGTTTCCAAATTTGTACATTAATCATTTTTATTACGAATTGTGTAAACTCTTGTAAAATCAAAAAATCAATTATATATGCAACTTTAGGCGAAGATTAATAAGAAAATAACCACCACGGGAGCCGATTGGTTATATTTAATATATGTAAATATTTGTCAAGAGTCACTGTACACACTGTACATATGCAAACAAGTATAATCTCCAACACTTTGGTAACACGTTTCATTCATCTCGGAATTTCAGATGGAAGGAAAAAGTCGAGTTGCGACCCTTCCCATCCCCCGTTTACACAGAAGCGCTGTTTTTCCAAGCATAGGAGCAGAAAAAAAAAGAAAGAAAAACCAAAAGAAAAAAGAAACACAAACGTGTAGGTGGGTTTTTAATAGACGGCACTGATCTAACCCGTGCCGCGAAACGAGCCAAGCGGAATAATTGCGGCTCTTTAATTACTTACGCTCTTCGCACGCTCGACCGGGACGATTACCGTCGATTAGCACAATTCCACCACCCTCTTTCCACCCTCCTTCCACCCTCCTTCCACCCTCCTTCCACCCTCCTTCCACCCATCCACTCCACAACGCATTCCTCTTCTACAGACTTACCGATTTTCAACGAGAAACTTTCCAATATCTGTTTTTCGTTTCGTAGCAATTATCGTGCGTCTTCAAATATTCCGCAATTTATTTTTTCCTACAATTGCATCATTGACATCGATACGAGCATGATTTAATCGACGCGATCGGGTGTGCAATCGACAAAGATAAATCGAGCTTTATTTTGCATGCATAATATTAAATACGCTTTATATCCATATATATATTATGTATATTTTACAATTTCAATTGCAAAGTAATTTCAAATAAATTACAAAAGACATATTAATTTTTTAATATTATTTTATAATAACACGCATAAACATATGCGTTCCCGTGTATTAATTAATAATGAGGTTTGAATACGCTTTGCGCGAGAGTTAAAAGGTTTTCACTCATTACGAGAGTACCATATAATAATACTATAATAATTAACGTAATAAATAATTAAATACACTTATTTTAAATTAAGATTATTTCAACTCCAATTAAATCATTTTTTTAATACTCTTTATTTATTACGAATTCTATCAAATCTTTTCCTTTTCTCTCTGTAGTGGTTACTCTATGAAAAAAAAAAGAAAAATAAAAAGTATGGAAAAAAGGTCAGTCGAAAGAAAAGTTTAGTTAGAAAAGGCAAAGTTCATTTGATACGTCCAGGTGACGCTCAGGATATCAGAAAAGTTTTCTAAAGATTTTCACTTTGGTCACTTTTCCCACCATTTTCTTTTCCTTCCTTCTGTCTCTTTCTTTCTTTCTTTCTTTCTTTCTTTCTCTTATTGTCAGTATAATAATACAATCTCATTCATATTCTATTTCATAGTTTTATATATAACAATATTTCATATCTATGTAAATAAATGATGGTTTATCTTTTGACGAATTTATGAATAAAATTATATTATTAATATTATTTACGATCATTACAAATTCATCTACGTTTAAACGTCTCATTGATGAAACATTCACTTGTATTTAAACGATTTAGAAAATTAATTATCTTCTAAAACAAATAAACTCTTGTCAGTTGATTCATCATGGTTAAATAATTGATGGTACAAATACACCTGTACAAAATGTGATTTTGCCAATCGAGAAACCCTGACGCAGCAACCCCTGCTTTCTTCTCTGTGTATATTCATTCTTAACTTGAAAAAAAATATTCAAGTTAAACAAAAAAGAGCCAACAATTTGGTGCTGTAGAATAATATAGAGAAAGAAAGAAAATAAAAAAAAGAAAAGTAAAAAAAATATTTGATAGGAAGAAGCAGAAGCCTTTTGTTCGTCCAATTTAAAGAAACGAAATGCGATCGTTATCGCGTGATTAATCGCTCACAGTATAACAGCCTCGAACTTATCCTACCATCTTTCTTCTTCTCGACGTTCGTGGAATAGATTTTACGTTTTACCTTCTCTATCTTTTCTTTCGTGTCTTTCGTGAAAACAAGACGTTCGTTTTATGCTAACAAGATAAGTACCAATTATGTATAGTGACTGTACGCCAAAATGAAAATCATATTAAATGATCGTGTGCACATGTACACAAGTTTTCTATGAAATTTGTATTTGACGTATTTTCTAAAGCTTTCCTTTAAAATACACTGACCTCCTCTTTTCCTATTCTAAGAACATTTCTAATGACTCCACCCTCTTCGTTTCCTTCTTACTTTCCACTTTTCTTAATTACCAGTTCCGATCCCTCATTAACTTTGTTCTCTCTCTCTCTCTCTCTTTCTATATCCGACAGCTCATCCCTAAGATAAATTCGATTAAAGAGACGCAAAAGTGTAAAAGGAATACAAATAAAAATAATCTCAAAATATAGAGTTGCCAAAGGATAAAGTAGTCGTCGATGAGACAAAATTAATGGGACGGAGAGTAAAAAAGGATGGATGGTTCAGGGTGGGTTTTTGTTGTTTTTTTTTTTTTAAACAAATAAAGATTATAATTATTTCGATTAAAAGCTATCCTCAAAAGAGGGCTGTTGATTTTTTTACTTTGCTAACTTTGATGATGTTTTTTTAATAAGTATAGGTACTTAATTAAAATCCCATCGTCGGCATATAAAGCAGTCGTTACTAAACTGTAATTTATCTATCATTTTTCTTCTTTGAAATTTTTTGTCGAAAAATAAAGAAAAAGAAAAAGAAAAAGAAGAAGAAGAAGAAGAAAGTTGATGAATGGGAAATATTAGATTAGTTGCAACTTATCCTTCCATTATCGTGATCCATTTAAAAGGGATATCGTGCTTAGGTTAGATCTATCAGGATACTTAGGGGCAACTTGTTCTTGCCATTAAAGGATCCAAAATACTGAAGTTTACAACATAACGTATAGTCAGAACATTAGCCTACGTCGAATCATAATTACTTGGGTTTTATACCTTAAGGAAGGTATAAAGGCGCGTCTTAACTTAAAGCTTTCCATTAAAGGTAACCTCCTATACCTTAATTTATGTTGCCATGGGTTGTGCCTTCCTATATCTTCAAGCTTTTCTCTTCGTCTTAGCAACTAACTAATTGATTTATTTTTCTAAATGTAGTTCTACAATTATATGTATATTTTTTCAAAATGTAAAGTATAAATTCTCTTTATGGTAAACTTTCTTTTTTTCCCCACCCCCTTGTAGGTAACATTTCAACGTTTCATTTCGTAACTTGACTATTTTTTCTCTCTTTAATTTCTTTTTTAATCCTATTTTCTTTCGTGCGTTCTTTCCTTTCCCTGACGTTGGTTTTAAAGAAAATTGTTCTTTCCCGCATGATAGTCGTTTCCCACGTGAAACGAGGATACATCCAGATTTCATAGGTCTCACGTCCGCAGAATATCCGTTAAATCCTTAAGGAGTAGCAAAAGGTTGGAAAAGGTGCATCGCTTTGCATCAGAAAGTATACCGTAAAGTAACTTGGATCGATCTATCTTTCTCGATTACGTGCTTCCTCTATTCTTTACCTATATCTCGATGAATGTGTTTCACCTTAGATTATAGACCGTTATCGAAAGCCTCTTTCTTCTTCTTCTTCTCCTTCTTCTTCCTTTCTTCCTCTTTCTTTCTTTTTTACATTATCACGAAAACTGTTTAAACCATATACAAAGTATCGAAGGTATTTTTTTTTTATCTCTAGCAAATTTTACGAAGCTACGTTTAGGTATAGGAGCACCAGTCGATTATCCAAACTTTGCTTATCCGAATATAAAATGAGTTAGCCCCTATGTTGCCTTACTTATTTTACTTACTTATATAATATTCCAATCAAATTTTATACGAGAAAAAGCTAGGATATATACTCTTTGTTTTTTTATATTTAAATAAAAACTTTTTGCCAAAAATAATGCAACTTGTTAGTTATTTGTGCAATGAAAACATACGAAAGGAAAAAGGAACGAAAATGTTACTTCGTGTTTGTAAGTTTTTCCTTTTAAAATTTGTTCATATTAGAAAAATGTTGGTATGCTTCCTCGTCTAGGTACAACCTTAGGAAAATTAACTCGAGTACGCTCGACATCTCGTTCGTTGGTGTATTACAAGCAGTCTGCAAACATGTCGTTAAATATCGGTTCGTTTCGTTCAACCAACATTTCTCTACGAATGTTACATTTTCTCTTTCGCTAATATTTGTCGAACATCATGTTGCACCAGCGTTGAGGTAGAAAGAGAAAGAGAGAGAATGAGAAAGAAAAAAACTTTCATACAGGTAAATATATCCATATACATTTATTTAATATTATTTATTTCTCTCTCTCTCTCTCTCATTCTTTCTTATCAATTTTCAGTTTTTACTATACGCGTATTTTGACATATTAATTTATACAAAAAATACCGTAATGAAACAAACAAAAAATACAACGTTGGTTTTTTCTATCAAATACCTTCCGCAGTGAGAATTTTCCAAATAATTTGAATATTTTTGTTTAATGGTTTTTTTTTTTTCCCCATCTGCAAATAACAAAAGGATGAAATTTCATTCGCGTTTAAATAATTGACTTTGTTTCGATCTATGAAAAAAGATGTAGGAACAATATTTGACGATAAATAAATTTTCAAACGATGATAAAAACAAAACAAAACAAAAAAAGAAAAATAATTCAAAAATAAATGTTTCTCTCTGTTGGCGAAAAATTGCGAATAGAAACCTCACGGTAGTAGTAATTAAATTTGACATTTTACTTGTGGACAAAAATTGACGAGTAAATAAATTATACGCCAACTTTTTCTACTTTCGTTTGTGAAAAAAAGAAAAGTACTCGCGTGTAATAATAATTATTGAAATGAAGAAAAAAAAAATGCTGGAAAATCATGACCACTGTTAATTTTATTATTTATCTGTTAGTAGTTCACAGTAGCCTGTAAAAAATGATCATCCCTAGTGTAAACTTTGTCGTAAAACTGTATGGTATGGGGTATGGTGTCACTTTTACATTTTTTATCTTATTTCCTTTTGGAAAAAGTAACGGTTCATTGCGCTTGTTAACATACGAGTACCTTTTCTCATCCTCTTGAAAATATTCCCTTCTTGTGTTCCCTTTGTACACCTACATAAATGTAATATATACATGGATGGGAACTATGTTAGGTATTAAGTTCTCTAAAAGTTTACCGAACAAATTGTGAAAGCAAAATCTACGGAGGAGGGAAAACTAGACCAAAATATTCTTTCAAATTCGATTAGAAACGTTCTATTGGACAAACTTATTTATTATTACAGAATATACTACTCTCTCGGATTAATAATTTTTTTACTATGTTAATAGAAAAATAGGAAAAAAAAACCAATCAAATGAAAGATACGAAGGGTGAAACGACTCACTTGGTATAATATTTCTATTTGTTTTCAACTCTCTCTCTCTCTCTCTCTCTCCTTTCTCTCGTTGGTTAAAGTTTCGCATTATGCATGCACAGAGGAAAATAAATATGCGCATGCGTGCATGCGGTCGAAGGATGCGGTTCTCTCGCGCGAATCCACGCTTTTTCTCGCAATTCATATTTAAAAGGAAACGCGGTTTACATTTTGTTTCCGTTGTAGACGACAACGACGACGACGACGAGGACGAGGATGAGGACGAGGACGAGGACGAGATTCAAAGAATGCAATTATGTTCAGCTCCTCGACGTAAAACGTCTTTTCATTTTATGAACAAATCTTCTTTATTTTTTTTTTCTCTTCTCTATTTTTCCTCCAATCTGTTTATCCGTCTATCTTCATTCATCATTTATATGTGTATCTATTTTTGCACGAATTTTCATTGACTTATTTTCAAAGACATACGATTCAATTTCAATCAAATTATTTCTAGTTTTCGTTTATAATTTTCATTTTTCTTCACGAGGATAAATTATTATCTATTTACCTCTCTTCCTTCCATCTATGTTGTTTACTTAAGCATTCGTCTATTTGTCTATTGACGTATTTACTTATCATTCCACCTAATTATCCCTCCATCTATTTATCTATTTATCATGTAACCTATGCAATTATTTATCTTTCCATTCAAGAAGCTTTACACTAAAGATTCTGCGAGTGTGTTTCAAGAGTATTATAAAATATTACATTGAATTAATTATTTATCTATTTAATCATTTCTTTCTCTTCTTTTGTATCATCTTCTCATATCTTATTGAGTAGAATTGTCCATCTTTCTTTTCAACTCGTATTAGACAGTACGAGAAATCCACGTGGAATTAATTTTTTGGTCGTTACTTATTACACACGCATAAGGAAACATTTGGCATAACGCAATGTTATTCTTACATTAAGAAGATATATTTGCTTCCCCGATCTTTGAAGTCGAACAAAGTCGAATGAACTTAATTGAAAAGTCGACTGAATATTGAAGAAAATAGGGGAAAATGGGGAAAATGGTTTCAGAGAGAGATATACCACGAGTTACGATAGAAAATGCAAACGAATTAAAGTACGACGGACAGAGAGAAAGAAAGAAAGAAAGAAAGAAAGAAAGAAAGAAAGAAAGAAAAAGAAGAAAGAGAAAAAGAGCTTTCAGTGAGCTTTATAAAATGCAAGAGAGTTTGAATTTCTTACGAGCCAATATTAAGAAAACCCGTCTTCCTTCTCTAATTTTTCTTACCATCTTTTTCTTTAATTGAGAGACACTGAAAGTATACAGAATTCTTAACAGAGAAAAAAAAAAAAAGAAAACGAAAGGTAGATAAGAATTTCATAGATTTATAATTATAAAAAAAAAAAAAAAAAAAAAAAAAAAGACAGGACCAGATAAAGATTCGATTAGGTTCATCACGCATACGGGAAATAATTCCATTAGTATGATAGTTAGTGAAATTTGCTGACAATTAACAGGGGAATAATTTGAAACCTTCAAAGTCTCTAACCATATAACTATACATATTGTGCATGTTGTAGTAGACCCTTGATTCGTCACATGCCGGCGGCCTTTGCGTGTTACTGACATCCTCAACGTGCTTCGTTTCATGTACAATTAACGTACGTAATTATTCGATCCATTGCCTCTCAGCAATTTTCGGGTCTAAGGATGCTCGACAAATGGGACAGAACAGATCATGATTGTTAATCAACTTCTATTTATTATCATTTGTTATTGTTGTTCTTTTTCTTCATTTTTCTACAATTATTGTTTTAAATATCCCCTGCCCTACCTCCCTCCCTCCCTTTCTCTCTATCTCTCTTTCATATACAATCAGATAAGAATGAAATATGAATCAGATATAACCATGTTATAATTAAATGAAATGGATACCACGCTTGTCGACGCGATACCAAATGCGGTGGCACGTTTCGATAATCGATATCGAGTAGTAATATCATCGGACGATCCAATTAACAAAACTAACGATCAACAACCTTTCCCCAGTTGCAATTGCATTCACGTATAGATATATAAAAAGACGATGACTAAAGATTGAAAAACTTCTATGATAGAAAAAATAATCAACAAGAGGAGGAGGTGTAGTAGTATATGTGGAAATTCATATAAAATATGATTTATTCATTAAAAAGTAAATTGATATTCAGATTTGTGATCGGATAAAATAAATAACTCGAAAGGGTTAGTCGTTTAATAAATATTTTTCTACATATGCTGGGATTGCATAAACTTGATTAACATGACGTTAGTAATAATAGTATTATTACTAATAATAAAAGTTTGTACAATAGTAGTAGTAGTAATAATTGTAGTAGAAGGAAAAAAGAGAGAGAGAGAGAGTTAGTTATTTGGAGTGGAAAAAAAGAAAGAGAAAAGAAGAGATAGATAGATGGATATATATATATATATATATATAGTATACACGATGAACAAGTTTCAATGGATTCAAAGCAGAGAGTAAGCTCGTTTCAAGCGTAAATAATTCGCAGAGAATTCCGAAAGGGCTTGCAAGTTTTCTTCCATCTCAAAAAGGAAGAGAAAGAAAAGTGGGAAGGAAGGAACGAACGAACGAACGAACGATCGAAAGAGAAAACCATGGACGATGAACTTGGAAATCTTGATCGTGCTCCATCGGCCCAGAAAAAGTCTCAAACACTCCCACCACCCTTTCCATTCTTTACCTAAAGAAAAAGAAAATCCACGAGAGAAAGAATGAGAGAGAGAGAGCAAGCTGATAAACTCGATAGGCCAAAAAAAAAGAAAAGAAGAGAAAAGAAAAAGAAAAAGGGCTGAGAAGGAGCTTGGAAAAATATTTAAAGAAAAAAAAAAATAAGCCAGAGAGAGAAAAAGAGTTGTAAAAGGACCTATGCAAAGCTGCAAACTATCGTAAACTCTTTCCATCTCTTTCTGTTTATCTGTTCAAAAATCTCTCTTCCTTTATTTCTCTCTTTCTCTCTCTCTCTCTCTCTGTTGTAACTAAGCACTTAATAGAAAATAAATGAACCATTAATAATTTTCTATCGGATTAAACGAAAGTGGTAAACTAGAAGGACAACTTTTATTCGATTCACCATCGAGTTGTACAACTCGATTGAACTTTAATCGTTCTGTATTCGAACACCCTATATACGCTATCACATACTTATGTACTTAGTAATATGTACAGTATATGTACTAATGGAGGATACACTCGTATCGAAGTAAAACGGGTTTACGAAGTTGAGGATTACTTCTTGTCAATACCATAAACTCGTAAACGAACCATAAATGAGAGAAACAGAGAGAGAGAGAGAAACAAAGAGAGAGAGAGAGAGAGAGAGAGAGTGAAAGTGATAATGACAGTAAGAGTGAAAATCGAAACTCTTCGAATTAGTAAATCGTCATCTTCATTTCCAATTTAATCGTGCGGATGTATCGGTTTACAAATTACAATTAACAGACTAATTGAAATCCTGTTGAATGCTATTTAATGATTCGAAACTTTGTCGTCTCTGGGTATACCTTATTATAATTATTTATTTCAAATAAACAATTGTTCATATTTTTATTCAACAAACCTATTGTGTTAATTGTTACATTAATGTATTGCATTATTTTACTCAATTATCAGATTATTTTTCAAATTTAATCAAACAATTCCATTTAATTATTACAAATTATTTTGGCATATAATTGGAATCATTTTCATAGAAATAATTATCTACAATAACAATTTGAATATATTATTAAGAGTAAATAAATTAAAACGAATCAAGCAGAGTGCATTCAATTAGTACAAAATTATATAATTATTACATAATTATTATAGGAATGTTCTTAACAAAAAAATATAACGTTACATACATATTACAAAGCATTCGTGCATTCGTGTGTTAAATAATAAATAAATAAATAAATAAATAAATAAATAAAACTCAAACGAGCCGAAAATAGAATAAGAAAAATGATTTTAATCTTGACAGAGATTATTTATCATGAAAAGGTTGTACATCCAATTGAAATAGTTAAAATAATGGCGATATTTCATCTATGTGGTACAAAGTATCATAAATCTTAAGAGGATGTAGGGTTCTCGTTCGATTGTTATAGGTAGAGTATTACATACACACATACTTCTCTTGTAAACGATAACAAGACGAGAGAAGCTGAGAGAAACGGTCTTTTGCTTCTGAAAACGATCAGTCATTGTTCAACTTTCCAAGAAAGGGAATTCTCTGCAGTTGTGCACTCTTTCACCGCTTACATAATAGCTAGAGAGAATGAGTAAATAGAAACTGCTAGAGTAGATATGTAACAACTAGGAGATGTGTCCAAAAAAGTAGAACAAAACTTAATATAACATCGAATTACTTTCTCTAATTTTTGATGTCATTTTTTCTTTTCAGAAACAAACAGGATGAAACGATCGTCGATGATATCAAAAAATTTCCTGCTACGAGTCAGCCTTTATGCTCTTCTAATTGCTGTCAGTTTAGCTGCATCTACGAGATCACGTAGTAAGAAGAAGGTAACGAAGGAAACGAAGGAAGTGAACATCTGTGACATCCAAAACCAAGAAGCACCAATATTTTGTTACTGCGATAGCAATGCATTAAGAAATGCAACGACTGCGAATTGTTTGGTGTTGAACAAATTCAAGGTAGATGACCCTATGTGGAACTATTTCGTATCACAGATTCATCTTACGAAATTAATGTTCACGGTTCGTGCATCTGGTGGTCTCGATTACGTACCAAGCAATGTTCTAAAGCAATTTAAAAATCTCAAGAGTATTTCATTGGAATATGCAAAACTTACGGAACTTGCCGAAAGATCTTTCTCCAATCTCTCAGAAGTTACTGAGATCGACCTGAGCAAGAACACGATTGCAGTTCTGAAAAAATACGCTTTTGAAAATATGAAGGAATTGAAAACCATCCTGTTGGACGACAACAGGATAACTGAAATTAATAGGTGAGTTTTGCCTTTTTTTTATTGTTCCATGATATATAGAATTGTCATTTATTTTTAAATAAAACAAGGTGTGAAAAAAAGTATCGGAGATATAAAAGAAAAACAAAAAAAGGAAACTTTAAAAAATGCTGTCGTTAATATGGTAAATAGAATGTGTATGAAATATATGCGAAGTCATTTTAACTCTCGGTAAAAGCCTATAGTTTTGTACATATATATATATATATATTTATATTCGCGCGCGCGCGCGCATGTGTGAGTGTGTGTTAGAGAAACACAAGAGTTAGTTATTCATTGCTAGCAGTGGTTCGCACGAAACGAGAGGAGCCACCACGTATTTTTTACACCCCAAGGGTGACACACAATTTCCGAAGAGCAGCACTCAAGGGCTTAAGGGATTCGTGCTTTCATTTGTTTTCCCTACGGAAGAGGCTGATCAGTCTTCTTTATTAAAAAAAAAAAAAAGTAAAAAGTAAAAAGTAAAAGGTAAAAAGTAAAAAAAGAGAGGGAAAAGTGTGACGCGTTTGCCAACAAGGGTCGAGACATCGCCACTCGATGAAATTGATGGGAATAAAAGTTTCCTTAACTCGTTTTGATATAGTCATCGATCTACTCCCACTGCCGAAAAAACAAAATCTTCGTGAGAGGAAGAGAGAGAGAGAGAGAGAGAGAAATGATGCACAAACACATGCAGAGTTGATTTAAATAGTTGGATATTTTTGGCGAACACACATCCATCACGCGTTTCAATCGATTCACTATCATCCTCTTTTACTCTTCTATCAAATGTGACACGTTGAACGACGGGGAAAAGATGGTGTGATTCGAAATGACGATGATAGTACCGAGTATCTCTCTATCGTGCAAGATGAAACCAAAAACATGATTCGCAAAGATGAAATAGAAAACGTTTTTCAAAGAGAGATATATGACAAATGCATACGCATCTTTTCCCATTCTTTTGACACACTAATACTCCTAGACGTTTCTTCTATTTTTCTTGTTTTTTTTTTCTTTTTTTTTATTTTGACAGATGAACGCACCTTCATTTCAACTTTGCGAATATAACTTTTCTCATAACTTTTTCTAGTAGTTTTTGTTGAGATTCTAATCTAGATTATTTTTATCTAATTTATACCTTTCTATTATTCTATCTCTTTTTGTCTAATCCTCTCTCTCTCTCTCTCTCTCTCTCTCTCTCTCTATCTTTTGTGTTTTATTTTGCTATCTACAGGTAAATGTGTTCGTATTTCACAATGACGTCTTTTCGATTACATCAAAGCGTAGGTGCCTACGGCAGCACGTAATATCTGACGAGGATGTCTCTGCATCGCTTTCAAGTCGTAAATATTCAGATGCAATACTTCGACGGGGAGATTAAATATGCAAGCCTGAAAACTATTCTCTCCCCCATCTGTCTATTGCTCCCTTAATACGATTTTTGTTTATTTCGGATATCTTTTAGTTCTACTACATCCCCTTCCATTATTAATTACTTTTAAATGTAAATGTAAATTATTTTTTTAAACATTACTTCGAGACGTGTTGATATTTTCTATTCTTTTTATTATAGAAATTCTTTCCTTCCTCTGTTTGAATATCAAACGTTTGATCAAATAAAAAAAAAAAGCAAACAACTAAAAAACATTTATTTTATATTGAAAAGTTTCATATATCGAGTATTTGCATAGAGAGAAAGTGTTGTCTTGAATATATGCAAGGTTTATCGGCTTTGATATAGTACTTTAGTTTAGTGCGTAGCTTGATATAGGAGTATTGTTTTTAATATCACAACGAAACTTAGAACTCTTTCCCTCTTTTTGTCTACGTATCGAATGTTTAGTAAAAATAGGAACACAAAAAAAAAGTAAACTTATTCGATATCAAAAGGCTGGCTCGATATATCGAGAACGTACGTACGTAACGTGAACAAAAAGTATTATTTAGAATATATGCGTGGTTTTTATCGGTCGTGATGTAGTACTGCGTGTTCAACCCGTTATTAAGAGTAACAAAAATTCTCAACATACGAATACTTCAGCCTTGGTCCAATAAAAAGATAAACGACAATTTACAATCACAAATAAATGGTTAATCTACAAATGTACATATTTATGTATTTAATTGTATTTAATAATTAATCGTATGATTGTTTGAAAGTTTATAATCTAATTAGACAATCTAATTCTGTTTACAGAGATGTGTTCGTGAACTTACCAAACTTAGCAACACTTAATCTAAACAACAACAACATTACCACCGTTCATGATAAAGCATTCAAGCATCTAATCAATCTACAAGTGCTTTTACTAAATTCGAATGAAATATCAGTGATCACGCGCGAGAGTTTCCACGGTTTGCGAAATCTTAAACATCTTGATCTTCGAAATAATGAAATATCGATGATCGGTGATAGTAGCTTCGTTGAAATACCAGAATTGATCGAACTCGAACTCGATCAAAATTCGATCAAATATATCTCGGAAAAAGCATTGGATGGTTTGAGAAAATTAAAGAAACTTCGTCTAAGCGAAAATAAATTAGTCAGTTTAGAACCAGACTTCTTATCCGGTGCACCGAGTATCAATTTTCTTGATCTTAGAGAAAACAACCTCAAAACTATGACTTTTAACAACATCAAACCGATCGTCACGAATCTCTACAACAGCAGCAGCCATTTCTACTTGGACGGTGAGTACTCTCTTCTATCCATGAATTTACAAACGTTCAATTCATTTTAATTTTACATTACAGTTGTGTGTTTAATCTGATTATCAAAGATATTAATTTTTCTCGGAAAATCAATTATACAAGGTTCGAATTTTAAATGAGATTATTCCCGCTGAAATAATTCTCCTGCTAAATAATTGACAGATATTTAAGATAATAGGAAAATATTATCACGATTACTATAATCATTGTTTTAACTATTAGAGAGATGTGCTAAAGCTATCGATAGGATCGTCATTATTTCGGTTATTTCAGATTTGGTATTGATAACACGAAACGTTATCTCCGTTATTATCGCTATTATTTCGGCCATTCGATGACCAACATTCCGAAAGATAGACAATGCCGATAATGAGAAATATCTATCTAACAATATGGTTGAATCCTATGGATAATAATTCATTCGAGAGAAGAATTATTTTACGATATTAAACCAAAACAATACTAATTCACAAAGCTCAAAAATTATCATAATTTATCAAGGTACATGCGCGTAATTCCGCGTTTCGCGTATCTACAATAAATATCATTTACTGTAGTGTAAATCTACGTTATATTAATAAATATTTATTTATATTTGAAATATATATTATTATATTATTTTTCAACAAATTTACGTATCCACACACCACACACACGCGCACGCGCACGCGCGCATATGAATATATTACGAATTTGACTATTATAATAATACGGGCATCGAATAGAATGAACAAATAAGTTAATTTACGAGGGGTTATCGATCAACTCGTAATACACTAGCATTGTCAACACCTGTTGACAAACATTCTCTAACAAAGGATCGATCAACAAAAACAGAACAAAGCAAATGAACGTTTCGTATTAGTTAGTCCGTAGTATGTGCATGAATCAACGAATGAGAGTGGGTTTTTGTTTGGTCTTTCCTCGATGTTCAGTTTCATTTGGATGGTTAATGCGTGGGACAAATGCGTGGGTCCCATGGCACGGCACGACACGGCACGACACGGCACAACACGACACGACACGATACGACACTATACGGTAAACTCGCGTACAAGTTGCGAACCCCTGATGATCGTATAAAGGGAATAAGGTCTTCCTGTCTCCGATTGGACAACGACGCTACTACTAGTAGCAACTCGACAAGTTCGAACTGTGAATGGCACAGAAGCAACAGAGAAAACTAACGACACTGACCACAACTAACAATAACAACACAACTAGAAACAACCAACAGATGATCGTCGATAGTTTTGGAAAGTTAGTTACTTATTCCTTCCTCTATCGGAATCCCTTTTGTTCGAGGAAATGGCTTCTCCTTCTCATCCATTAGGAAGATGTTTGTTAAATGGACTCCGACCATTCGGTAGCTTCGGTAGCTTCGGTAGCTTCGGTAGCTTCGGTAGCTCTATCATATCCGAACACAAATATCAATTAATTCATTATATTACCTTTCTCAATTATTTTCCTTACTGATGTAATATGTTTTTTCTCCAGGTAGATTAGATTCTATTGCAATAACGTTAAAGTGCAGCAAAGTCGATCCGCAAGGTCAAGCAGAAGCGACAAAATTGTTGAATGAATAATGCCCTATGTCATTATGCTCGCTTTAATGGCCGACGATGATCACGCAACGAACCGATAAATGTGCTTGCGAACCTACAAGAATGTCCGCTTAAGTGCGCGACACCATATTATGTGTGAGAGGGTTATCGATTTTCTCTCTCTCTCTCTCTCTCTCTCTCTCTTTCTCTTTCTTTGTTCCTTTTACTACCAGCAAATATCGCAAATAATACGTAAATGGACACGTTAATGGCTTCCCCATGTTTGCTTCTAACTACGAACTACACACTTGTTCTTTCACTTCAACGATCCTTCTCGTTCGTTTTCGAAATCATGTTTATAAGAAAATCGATTAGAAGAAATTGAATACAACTCATTCATTTCAAAATTATATAACACGTATGATTAAATTGTACAATTTATTTGAAACAAGTTAATAAGACAAGATAAATGAAACAAACAATGTATTTTATCCGTAATTAAATAATAATTAGAAATAAGTGTTAAAATATTTGAAAAAGGTGTGTTGTGGAAGAGAGAAAGCATAGGATAAATTAATGATACAAATTAAGATTCGCTTTGGGATTCGTAAATCAAGGAAAAGCTTGTAAGATATACGAAGCTCGTTCGAAGCTTGCTACCGAAGAACCGTGAGTGCTTTCGACTAATGCGATCGAGTGTTTGCCGGTGGAATCGTGAGCGAAGGAATTGATAAATTGATGGATGTGTGTAATGAGTGAGTGGGAGAAGGAATGTCGGTAAGAGAACAAGTATGTAATCGCGTGTATGTGTGCAAAAGAGAGAGAGAGAGAAATTAAGGCAAACCCAGTTACATGTGGTGTTAGACGTTACTGAAGTCTCCAGGGGTTCTCATCATCATCGAGTGTTACGAATTAATCAACGTTAATAAATTTCACGAAGAGAACAATGAATAGTTCTGGATTCTATTTTCATCAGCTAGGAGAATTTATTTTACTAACTAAAGCATAAAGATACGTAGTAGAAATTTCGATTCAAGTTTCTTATACCATGATGTAGAATATACTCGAACTACTTATTGTATATACATAGATATATATATGCGCCAATAATGGAAGCTCTTCTCTCTCGACGTATATGCCAAAAATTTTACGCGAAATGGAACAGTTCAATGCTCTTACCATATATACATATATATGTACATAGCTATCTCAATTTCTATACCATTTTCTATACTTATAAAAACAACATTAAATTTTATTTATTTTATTTTATTTTTTTTCAAAAATATGAATAGAAATTGTTGGAAAGATAAAGTCTCGTATTATAAAGGATTATTGAAATTTGAAATCCAATTAAAAAGCATATTTCCGAAAAGTTAAATAAAGTTCGAAGAATGGACAAGTACAGTTTTAATGAGAAAACTTAAGAAGGATTCGTAGCTGCTAGATATAATCGATTTAAATGCTTTAACCTATTTTTTTCTTTTTTTTTTTTTTGGTCGATAGAAGAACAAATACGCGACTTAGTCGATAACCTAAATTAATTAATTAATTAATCATTTTGTAAATGTCTGACGAGTATTTTGATTAATCCACGATGCTAAGAAACAATGAAATGGTTGATCAAATTGAAGAATGATAAGAGGTCTCTTTATGATTGTTAAGTATTTGCAGTTTTGCTCGTACCTTAGTGGTTTTTTCGATATTGAGGATTGAAAGGGATTAGGACGACTTTATCAACGTTTTTCAAAAGTTTCTCGTCGACTGACGACAAAAGAAGACAGAGAAAAAGAGAGAGATGGTGGATGAGCAGAAATAGATAACGAGGCTGGAACGTGCCCTCTTCGGCACCTTTAAAGCTCGAACCAGAAGCTTTATCCATAAAGCCGATTTACGGAAAATGCAATATTTGCCTGTCTCTCTCTCTCTCTCTCTCTCTCTCGCACTGTTTTTTTTTTCTTTTTCTTCTTCTCATAACTTTTTCACTCATCTTGCTATTCGATATATAGTTTTTATATTTCATTAATTGTAAATACAATGTTAATTTAATTTTAGTCTTGGATATTTCTTGATGTTTTTTTGTTAAATATACTTTTGATCCAATGCATCAGTAAAATGTAATTGACAAATGTTACATGATATTCGTTCTCCAATTCATTGTCATTAAGAATCTTGTTAATAATCCTCCATAGTATTTTGTCATTGTCAAGAGACATTATGTTGTTTTTTTTTTGGTCCGGTTCATTAAGAAAGTACCTACATCACTGTCCTCGTTTGAATAATTTATGGATAGTGTTTTTTTTTTCTTTTACACGTTAAAAGTTCATCTCGAATATGATTCAAATGACTTTGACTCGGGAATGTAATTAAAATGTATGGAATGTTATACGAATAGGATAATAAAAGGTCTCGTTTGAGAAGTCGAGAATTTTACAACACGTCAATTGTTCGTTTCGTTCGTAAATCTTCGATGTTTTTTTAAAATGTATACTACTTTTTTTGCGACAGATACAGCAAGGGAATAATAATGAATAACTAAAATTTAAATTTGTTTAATAAAAACAGTAGAAAAGGGAGAAACGAATTCAAAATTGACAAGAACGGTGGACAAAGTTAAAAAGAGACAAAATGTAATTTTTCTTTTTTTGTCTTTTTCAATTTGTTAACGTCAGCCTTGTTGAAGGTTCAGCGACCTTTTCGGTAGCAGTACTTTTCCTCGATAAGTTTGCCTTGATACGTCTTATCGATTTGTAATAGATTTGTCGTATGTGTCGTCTCCTCATAAATTCGACCGACAATGAGAGGAACGAAAATGTTGGAAAGCGATAGAAAACGTTCGATAGGTGCAACCTAGACAAGGATGGAACAAGAAAATGAAACACTGGGATAGAGTGAGAGAAAGAGAGAGAGGAAACTATTGGAAGTGTAAAAGAGAGAACAGGAGAGGAATGAGGCGGGGGGGGGGGAAGAGGGGTTGTCACTTACGATCGGTTTTAAGTTCCTTCGAACGACCCTATTTTTATCGTGAAAGGTACATCCTATATACCTGTGATCCTATCGAAGTATTAGTGTGTGTGTGTGTGTGTGTCCAACCTGTGTGAGCGCTAGTGCGAATGTAATTGTCGAAAATTGATTGCCCCATCGCTCAGCTCGCACCTATTTATCACAAGACTCCTATTGTACACACCTACACACTGTAAAACGGGAAATTAGGATTTTCATGTAGTTTCATACATTTCTAAATATATTCTACCATTTTTTTTTCTTTTGTATATTTCATTCGTAATACTTTAAAATTGTATATACGAAACTAAGACGATTAACATTCACTCCTTTCGTCTTTTTTACAGCGTGAAATATTGACGAGCTCAGGATTTTATAAAAAAAAAAATAAAATAAATAAAAAAAGATAAATAAGAGAGAGAGAGAGAGAGAGAGAGAGAAAATAAAGGAAAAGAACCCTCTTCGTTGTACTAAGCTTTTGTTGTTTCTCAGCAGCGCTTATATAATTTCATTCTCTTTTTCATTTCTTTTATCTTGCTCGTTGCTATTCCTAGGAAACAAGGTAAGAGAAAAAGAAAGAGAAAACAGAGAAAGAGTAGTTAGAAGAGTTAAATGAATGAGAAAAAGAGAGAGAAAAAATGTGTTGGCATTACATCGAAGCATCGTGGCAATCTGCAACGAGTATTGTTCAGTTGTGTGAACGTCTTAGTGATGAATTGTAAGTGTTTTAACAATGCCAATGTTCTTTCTCTCTCATTCTCTCTCTCTCTCATTCATACTTTCTTCTATTTTTTTCCTCCTTCTTTCCCCAATTATTCTTCGAATTAATCGCATTTTTTTAACCGGATTTTAACGGGATCTTTTTTTTTCTCCATTACTTTTATATATTTCTTGTTATTTCTTTTTCTTTTATTTTTCCTTCGTTGTGTGGTTAAAATTACTTCTTCCTTTTTATGAAAGAAACTTAATGATTCAAACAGAATTGGAAAGTTAATAGAAGAAAATGAAATTAAAATAAAAAAAGAAAAAAAAAAGAAAAAAGGATTTATGTACTACTGTACCCACACTAGAATCTTTTCATTTCAAAATCATAATCATTGAATTTTCTTTTAATTACAACATTTTCATTAACGAATTATTATATTCTCAAATTTCCTCTTTCAAAAGATGAAATGATTTATTAATTATGTTTGTATTTATTTGTCGTAAGATTGAAATAAAAAAGTAACAAATTATTAGTAGGTATATCGGTTTATTAATGAATTAAAAGTATGACGTGTAAAATCTGGAAAGAAAGAACAAGAAGAAAAAAAAAGGTATGTGAGAAGGAGGGAAGGAGGGTTAGAGTTTCATAATAGAAAAGGATGATGATTCTTCTCGTTTACTATTAAAGTCGATATACAACACCATGTTACGGTGACTCGTTAATTAATGCCGACAAAATTGCTGACAGACTTACTTCCGACAATCCTTTAATCTCATTAGGAAAAGTCGAATAAACAGGAAAAATATGGATTCGTTTCTATCGTACCAACGTAGACGTACACCTCCCTCAACACTTTGAAAACCGGTCAAATCTTCTTCTACTCATTCTTTCTCTCTCGTTAATTACGTTTAATTAATATTTCCACATTAATGAATTCGTTCTCTCTGCTGTCTATAATTTGACACATTCATATGACGATACATTTATAAATCGATCATTCGTTAAAAACACTTTTTTGTTTTTTCAAACTAATCTTACACGTATGGTTGGGTGTTTTATAACTGATAGGATACGCGAGCAGGTGGTAATTCTAGTTGGAAAACTAAATTGAAAATGTAGAATACGATTGAATCAATCCATGTTACCAACACCACTACCATTTACAGAAACACCTTGTCTCTACAATTGGGTGATTGCTAATTTGTCAGTTTCATTGAATATTTTAAAGAAACCAATTTTGTATCACTCGTCGTCTCTCTTTACTAACACAGCAATTATATTTCATCACATAAATTTGATTTCAATTTACTCTCATTAAAAAAACATTACTCACGTATCAAATGACATACCATACGTAATAACCAGCGGACGATCTAAAAAAAAAAAATAAAGAAATGAAAGATAAAACGAAGAGAAGGTAACACTCGAAAGAGAAAAGACTTTCTTGATCTTGCTTTCAAGAAGAATTAATAGAATCACTCGAGATCAAAGAGTGCGCGCTTCCTCGTACTTTTTCCCATTCGTTAAGGTTTCAAGACCAACATCACACTGGTTCTTAATTGACACACATATAAGTACACGATATATTAAAATCACACGGACGTAGACGTAAATATAATACGAATGGTGTCGACGAACCGGTCATGAAAACATCTTGTTAAAGGAACCCCTCCCTTCCTTTTAAGCACAAAACTGAGAAAGAGTAGAAAGGGAGAATAACCTGTTAGGACAGGATTTTACCACTTGTATCTTAGGCTCAGCAGAGACTAATATGCGTGAATACAGTTCAAACTGTGAAGTGAGAGTGAGAGTAAGAGAGAGGGAGGGAGAGAGAGAGAGAGAGAGAGAGAAAAGGGTTAAATGTCAGCAAGTTAGAAACGAAAATAAGAAGAAGGAGAGGAGAATATTGTGAGGGTAAATCGAAAGGTGATGAAGAGAATAAAAGGAGAAATTACAACTGGAATTAACTAGGTGTAATCATGATTGCATTAACGAAGTGTTACCACAGCTGCTAATCCGTAAAACGCTTTTGCATTCGGAATAAGAAAAGAAGAAAGGGAAAGGGAAAGGGAAAGGGAGAGGCAAAAAGATATGGAGAACGTAACAGAGTGAGAGAGAAGGAAAGAACTCGCTAATGAGCTTGTCATCGTTCCACGAAAAGAACTGTAGTTTTATCGATCATTCCTGTAAGAATAAAAGAGAGGAAGAGGAAGAGGGAGATGGAAGGGAGATGGAAGGGAGATGGAAGGGAGATGGAAGGGAGACAAAAGCAAGGGTGGGTTCTCTCGTTCGTTTAAGCTGGACCACGCGTTTCCATTGGTTGCGGCTTGTTCTCTCTCTCTCACTCTCTTTCATCATGCTTGGATTAATTACAGTCGTACTTAACTCATATCTAATTGCTTCATTACGGAAAAATATAAATCGTTGCTAATGTTGGTATGGGTTGACAATTTTATGCTTGGATTATATGAAATTTGATATAATTTTTGGATATTACAAAGGTTCGAAGAATAGACGATAATTCAAATATTAAATGAAACTTCTAAAATATGATTTGTTGAATATTTAGGAAAATTTCAATATATCTTTCATAATATATTGGATAATTTTTTTTTTTTTTATTACTGTTGAAGAATTAAACTATTATCGATCGAAGTTGTTACTCCCTGAAAGGTAAAGTTAATTAAAGGAGATAGACAATTAGATCTGGCTAAGGTAAATATCAGCTTTCCAACTACGTTCTCTTGTTAGAGTGATAAAGCTCGTGTTCTTTGGGATGAAAGAAAGAGAGATAGAGAGAGAGAGAGAGAGAGGAAAGAGAGTGAATGAAGAATCAATTGAAATTGAAATATACGACTTTGCTCAGACAAACTCGACAATGAAACGTTTTGAGTTTCCAAGTTTACTAGACGAATTTTCTTTTGTTCTTTTAATTACTATTTATATATTAATTAATGAAAGAAAAAAAAATGTAACAATTATTTACGAAGGATTTTAATTGGAATTTCTTTTCTTTTCTTTTCCATATTAAGCTTTTAATTGAATTACTTTTCTCTCAGCGAAATTTTATATTCAATTTGATAACACGTTAAGAAGGAAAAAATGATTACAGCATCGATTTTGATTTTACATAATTTTTCTCGAGACTATACTAAAAACTAGAAAAAGAAAAAAATTAGAAGAAGGAAGCATCGTTAGTTGAAAGATAAAAAAGTAAGAATAAAATTTCCACTTGAACGTCACGAATCGTATCGATACGATCAGGTGTGCTCGTTAAATCTTAAAGGATGTTGGTAACGGAGATGCTGCTGTAAGATCGTTGATATTAAGCTCGTTTGGAAAAGGCAAGACTAAGGAAAGATATGAAACATTCTATAAAGGAACATAAACGCTTTAGTAAAAGCTATTACGTATTATCAATTTCACATTTCTAACTTTATCTTGAAATTTATACAGTGTTCCAGGGTTACCTCAGCTAAACTGTAAAAGCATATTTTACAAATGGTAAATAAAAACAAAAATGTTTCTATGAACTTTGTTTCAATAATACTTAAAATAAATTTATACAAAAAAATAAAAACTTGTAAAGAGAACATTACATTGTAGAACTTTGTTTGAGCGAGTATTATTATAACGTCAAATAAATTTAATATAATTAATAAGAAATGAAAAAAACAAAAATCCATATTTATTCGCTTTAATGCATTCACTTTTTCACGTATAAGTAATTAAGTTATATACTAGATTATTTATTTCAATAATCATATATACATAATGTATGAATAATTAAGAAGAAAGGATATCATTTAAAAATACATTATTAATTTGAAGCTTAAATTATCGATATTATTATTATTACCCCTTTTCAGTAGTAAAACTGAATACTTTCAAGTGATAAATAAAAATATCAAATATCGTAATAAATATACTACATTTGATCATTTTATTTTAGTAATTAGTTTTTTTTGTTTGACATTAATATAAATACCATAAAGTAACGATGATAATTATAAATTAATAATGATAATAAAATACATGAAAATGGTCCATCGAGAGAGAGCAAATATAATAATAATAATTATTAATAACGATAATCTACTATTAAATGCAAATTATTACTTGCATTAGTAAAAATTAGAAAAAAAAACAAGTTGAAATAAAAAGAAAGATTTATTTATTCGATTTTTCGTCAAATTGAAAAATCAAATGAACTTTGGTTCGTGTACGTGAAAGATAAGGAAAAGTGAGACACAGAAAACGTGGCTTTTATTCTTCTCAAGAAGAGAAGCTTTATACACACTCGTGAACTTATTTCTCTTTCTTTTGTGTGTTGGATAATTTAATATAATATTTTATTCCATTAGGAGTAATAAGACCGACTTGTCGGTATTCAAGTAAATCTTCTTGTATACACGCATGGATGTGATGGCAGACGAAATTTGAGATGGATGCTTACATATAACGTTTCCTTTCCTGATATGTTATATTCTAAGTACCATAGGTACTACAGGTACCATTATAATATGTTGTATTATACATAGACACGTAAATATCGTTTTCACTAGCCAAAAAAGATTAACTTCATTTATTGAATTTTATTATTAATTTAATATTATCATTATTAATATGTTCGATCATATATCGAATGAAAAAAGATATTATAAAATATTTTTAATAAGAAGATGAAAAGAAAAAGCCACAGCTTTGAAGAAGTAAAGCATACGTAGGGAGAAAACGTGTGTGGTTTAGATTCGACGGTAATGAAAATCGGAGAGGATCGTTTCAAAGGGAAACGAAATACTTCGCCCCTGATTTAATTTTCAAACAACCCGCCACAGGCTATATCTCTGCTTCCTTTCGATCCTCTAAAAGCTTAAGCTCATGTCGCCCAAGACATTTCTTTTTTTTTTTTTTTTTAACAAATTATTTTGCTAATTATTTCCAACAAAAAGCAAGCATTGTGTCAGAAGAAGCAAAAATAAAGCGTGAATAATAATTCATGCAAATAAAGATATTTTTTATCTGTGTTATACACAGGTAAAGAAAAAAAAAAACACTTTTTTAAGAATTGAAATGGAATAAATCATCAAAGGATGATGGATATTTTAAATTCATTCACTGAAAGATCGAATTGAATCCTTTTATACGTTTTTTTTTTTTTTTCATAGATACTACTCAGGTACTCAATTTTACAGGTCTCTCTCTCTCTGTAGTTCACTACCCCTCATATACATCGCCTGTGTTCATCGAGATTGAAAGCAGTAAAAAAGTAACACCTGATCGAGTTCATAATCTTTTTTCGAAAACCTCGAATGGCTTTTATCGATCGTATTCTCTCTCTCTTTCGTTTTCACTTTCCCTTTTTTTTTTTTCAATTTATTTTTCTCTTTTCATACTATTCGATCGATCCTCTATGGAAATTACACAGATCCATAAACTTTTGAGATAAAATTTTGTCGGTTGAAAGCAACAACAACAAAAAAAAAAACAAACAAAAACTAACACCGTTTCTTTCCTCTTCTTTTTTAATTAAATAATAAATAATACATTTGTAATACCACAGTGATTTTCATTCTTTTGTCATAGTATATGTATATTCATATTCTTTTCATGTTAAAAATATAATATTTGATTATGGTGAATTGCAATGAGATTTGAGAGAGTGAGAGAGAGAGAGAGAGAAAAAAAAAAGAAAAAAGAGAGAGGAAAGAGATAGAGAGATGGAAATTTTGTTGCATAATTATTCGTCGTTAACAAGTGTGTCAAGAATAATTGAGTTGATTTATTATAACTCTATATGGATCATTTTTAAATATTAAAAATATGACTAAATATTTAAAAATCCTATCGGGGGTTTTTGTTTAAATAAATTCTTTTAAAATTCAAATTCTTTAAATTCTCAAAGATAAATCTAATATTTATTACAAATATTTCATTGAGACAGCTTTTGTGAAAAAAGAAATTAAACATAAAAGGTAGCAATTATTTTTTTTTATTGAAAATCGATGTTTGTTTTTTTTTTCAGTGAATAAAAAATTTCTACAAAATATCAATACGTATCCAGTATGTATATATATTGAAATATAATTCTGTGATTAATGTTTCTATAAATAACATGATAACACAATGAATTAATCAATTAATATTTTGTCATATTTCTATATTAATTTATTTATTCATTTTTAAAATTGTAATCGTTTGAAGAGAGATGTTCCCCACAGTAGTCATAATGAACATTTCTATTAGAGAGTTTATTAAACATCAATACGTCATAATTCAATGAAATATGAATAAAAATGTAATTAATATTAGATATTAAAGTAACACACACACACACGCACACACGCACACAGAGAGAGAATCTTGCAATTTATTCTATTGGATAAATTTTCATTTTACTCACCTACTCCATAAGTTAAACGTGATTTATTGCTATATATCTGCATGTAAGCCATGCATTAATCATCACTGAACGTTTCTCGAGCAGGACTACTCTACTCTCTTCTAGTAGTATAACCATGCCAGAATGAGCGTTGAAATAATTAGTAATTAATCCCTCGAAGCGTTTCTATCTTGCACATCATTCTCTTGCTCTATCTTCTATACATAGACCACATACACGTGTATAATAGTCTCTTTTATAAGCAGCTTTTTAATGTGAACCACTTGTTCGTTCTAATAAAGAGCCTTCGTAATCATAGGGGAACTTTCCTCCTCCTTAACTCTTATGGTCGTCGTTTACATTTGTGAAAACGTATTACAGGAAGGCAAATGAAGGAAGGAATAAAAAAAAGCCTTGTAGTAGTAGTAGTAGTACTATTAGGAAGAGGATGAGAGATATATATTTCGGTATACTAGACATTTGCAGATATAATAAAAACCGCAAAGTTGGAACGTTTCTTGTTTTCACTGCTAGGAAATATTTCGAAGCTGATTATACGTACCACTATATAGGCATATATGTATTTATGTATATAAGTAAAGGATATGGGAATTGCATGTGAGAGAAATAGAGATAGGGGAAGGGGTTAATGGCGTTTACGTGTAATGCTATTACTACAACTATGAGAGATATACATATACACGAATATCTATGTACGTCTAATTGTTCGTCTAATTTAGTCAGCAAGACTTCGATGAGCTAATTACGAAAATTACTTTTTTGAATAATGGTCCAATCAAATCAAATCAAATGCTACCAAAAATCATTTCTATTTGATTCTCATTGGTCTTTGCAATATTTTTGACATCCACTGTATAATCTACATATAAAATGTATTCCAATAATTGGGGATTATACCGAGGATTATAACGTAGGTGTATAACTAAAGGAAGTCTCGGCTTTGTTTGAAATAGTACAATAGCGAGAAGGAAGGATTGTGAGTACTTATCCATTTGATAATTAACTTTAAAGAGAGAGAGAGAGAGAGAGAGAGAGAGAGAGGAAGGAGAAAAGGTACTCGTACGTTCTCGACATTTACCTTTTTAGCCATTTCAACGTAGAAAATAATTCACGTGTTATTCGTTTATAGTACCGTGAAAAGTTTTTCTCTGACTTTTTGCAATTTCGTATAATAGCATTGGTCAACGATGAATCAAGTAACCAGCCACAAATGGTTTATCAAACGATTAACGGATCGACGCCAACACTTGCACCTGTTCTCTCTTTCTCTCTTTCTCTCTCGCTTTTTGTATTTGTCTTTCTCTTTGCAGCAGCGAGCCAACTCGTTCGGTCGATTCGATGCAAACCGGAGACCAATAATTTACGGATAGAATGCAACGAGTCTTGACAATGAGAGAATATGAGAGTGAAGATAACTGTAGAAATGAGCGAGACGATAACAAAACAACAAAAAATTCCAAATTATACGAATGGATGACACTCCTTCTTGATAAAATACTTCCAAGAGATTATTTATATTTGATTAATAGTCCTTTATATAATTTGACTTTTTTTTTGTTTTCAAGCTATTCTCCATTATTCTATAAAAAGTTGCATTAAATGAAGACAAATTTAAGTCGATTGAATATAAAAGTTTATCAATAAATTAGAGAAACAATATTCTATACGTAAATAAAAAAAAAAAAAAAAAAAAAAACATTGGAATATGGTGGAAATTGTTGAAGTAGAATAGTGCCAAGGAGGATATTTATAATCACCCTTGTCGAACGAAATCGATATTTGGTAGCAATAGAAATGTTAGAACAATGACATATCGTAGAGCTTTGTCAGCTCGCATAATTGCGATTACGAGCATTCGCGAGTGCTCTTCCATGCACGTTTCAAAATCGTCATATCATCTCGGACGTTTTATTTGTTCCTATTGTTTTCTCCCTTTCCCTTCATTGTTTTTTCTCTCTTCACATTTCGTTCATTTCTTTTTACTTTTTTTCTACTTTTGTCAAACTTTTTTCGGCTACCTAAAACAGATTCACCCTTTACGTAGAAAATATTCATAAGAATTTGCCTGAAAATTGTATATTATAATTACCCTACACTACTTTTTTTCAACAGGAATAGAAGTACAGTCACAACATTTCCGTTTTAACAGTAAACACCTGCTCTGTTTTATCGCTTTCGTGTTGTAATTCTATACCATTATATCTTGATTATAAGTTTATCTCGATGTTCACGCAATAATTTTGATCGTTCTTTGATACTACCAATCATTTATTTTTTTTTTCAAACGTCAACGTCCACGTCATAATTCCAAGAATAATATTTTTTTCATTCAATGTCTTTTACATTTATATATATATATATATATATATATATATATATATATATATATCGTGAGTCTTTATTACAGACAATGGTCACTGACAATTACCTGTATACATGTATATTTGTAGAATTTCTGCACGGTCTGTCAGCAACTTGTATTTTATGAAACATGCAGATGTTTCCTGGTTTTTATTAAGCACATGTAATAAACTTAAAACCACATCCCCATATTATCGCTTTTATTAATACAGTTTGCCTTTAATTATATTTACCTATAACAATAATTTGATTGCATAAATGAACAAAAGATTTGAAATTACGTAAGATGGTTTCATAAAAAAAATAATAATAGAATAATATATATTTGAGATTTGTTTCATTTAATTTTTCATCTCGTGTAACTGGAGGAAACGACAAATCTCATTCTTGACACCCCTTGTATAACCTTGTCCGTATAAATCATTCATCTAAGCTCGCGCATTGAAAGAACCCCTTGGTTTTGCTTGTCAATGGTCCAACGTCGATAAAGAAGAATTTTTCTTTTACAGTAATTTATTTCAAAATATATATGTATATGTAAAAACTGGATACAATATAATAACAGATATATCGTATAATAGTATTTTATTTCTTATTACTATAAATGTTATTTGACCGTATCAAATCAAAGAAAAAAGAACACACGCACACACATTTCAACTCTTTTTATTCATTTTTGTGGTTTCCTTCCTTGTCGTTTTTCTACTCACTAGTCCAACCATGTTTACGCAAACAGTAAAGGATCG
The DNA here is from genome assembly GCF_049000335.1 of Polistes dominula. Taxonomy (NCBI): domain Eukaryota; kingdom Metazoa; phylum Arthropoda; class Insecta; order Hymenoptera; family Vespidae; genus Polistes; species Polistes dominula. Next base: position 238,393 of record NW_028301042.1, read on the forward strand.
AAAAAGTAATTTGTACTTTTGGTTACCGTCGAAGTTCATTTATTTAAATTTGCAAAAAAAAAAAAAAAGTTAAAAGAAGAAAGAGAAAAGCTGTTGGTTTTGAAATCGATGGTAGGAACACCGAAATGACTATTTAAAGATTCGAACAGCAGTCTCGAGAGAAAAAGAGCAAACGAAAGAGAGGAAAAGATAGGAAGAAAAAGAGAGAGAGAGAGAGAATATTTAAGTACACTTTGTGTGAGAGAGAGAGAGAGAGAGAGAGAATTGGAACGTATGCTTTGTGAAAAAAGAGATAGAAGGTAGATGGGTGGGAAAAGGCAAGGGCTCGCAAGTTAGGGTGTAGAGCGATTGGGCTGAAAAATTGACGCCCGATTCTCGAATTCTCGGTGCAGGGAAGTCCGGACGTTTTACGAGTCGAATCGACTCGATCGAACTCGCAAAAACGTTGCTTTTAACCTTTATCGGTTTCCGCTAAAAGAGACAATGCACACTGCTGGATGCCGTATTGCTAACTGAAAAGGGATGTGCGAAAACGATACGTTTGCGGCGTTTTAAACGTCGATTATCGAAATACTACCTTTCCTTTCCTATTTCTTTATATTTTTGTTTGATTCTTATTTGAACGATCGATATTAAAAATACAATTTGATAGTCGTGTCAGTATTATTTTCTCCGAACAATATTGTCACATATCTGTCGTTCACGTTGTATCATGAGAAAATAACTTGTAACACAAAGCTAACACACCTCGTAGATCGATCGGTTTCTCGTAAACGAAGTAGACGACGACGACGACGATTCGTGAAACGTTACAACAACGGAAACGAATCGTTCCCTTCACGTAACAAATAATCTTTAGCTAGTTCAAAGTACGTATACCAAAACTTCCCCTAACCCAACGAAGAAAAAGATCAAGAGAAATATATCGCGAATTCGCGTCACGACGCTCTGGAAACTCAACTACGATTGTTCGAACCTGTCTAGCAAACTCAAGCCTCAGGCACAAAGACGAGTTCGAGAAAAATATCTTGGAATTACTCGCGACGTTCCTCCTTTTACTGCTTCCATAAAACATCGTATTAGAGAGTATACTACCTACCTACCTATCTACCTTCTCCAAGGAAACGAAAAGAGAAAGAAACAAAAAGCAAAACGAAAGATAGGAAGGAAGAAGAGACAAGACTCGTCTAGGGACTTCCTTGTACATTTTAAGCAAGAACACCGATACGTTCCGTTAAATAATCAACGCGATCCTCTCTTACTTCGAACCTTTTTCTCTTATTTTTTTCTCTTTTCACGATGGATTAGTTTTCGATAGAAACAAGCTTTGTAATTTCACCTTCCAGCCTTTTCTTTTTCCTATATTTTGCCAAACCTTTAATGGCAGATGATATAAAATATCATGATCAGTTTATTAGTTTACTTTTAGTTAGAAAGTTTTCTCGACATTTTCGCGTGTCCATGCAGTAGCATCCACGTGCCAATAAGTCATCTCCTAGTGGCTTCCTATCTCCAGAGAAAAGAAGTGAATACGAGTAGAAAAAGAGAAAAATACGAAGGTTATAGTAGTTGGTATAGCATGGGATTGAGGTTGGGGGTGAGGTTCGGGGTGAGAGTGTTCGTAACGAACAACTCTCGGCGTTATATTTACCGTGCTTTCAGAGCTTAATTAACGACCGAGCAGCAGCAGGATGAAAATAAATTTCACGAGACCGTGACCACGGCAGGGCCGTTGCTACCCCTGCCATTGCCGTTCTTGTTTGCGGAGTGTCTTAGCGCGAAATTTGCATAAGACGCGAATATCGGCCAAAGCGCGGCCAATCTCTTCATCTTTCTCTCCTTTTGCTTCTTCGATCATCCCAAAAAGAAAATTCTTCTTTTACGTTAGCGCTAATATTTCTAACCTATTTTCTCTTAATTGTAAATTCATCGCATGCACGAAATCGGTCGCGTAGCTTCAAGTTTCTCCGAAGACACGGTTATCCTATTTCGTGACTCTCCAAACATAGAAGAAAAAGAGAGAGACAAAGAGAGAGACAAAGAGAGAGACAATTGTGCCATGATATTTTTTCTTTTTTTTTTTCTGGTCTATTACGAGAATACACGCAAGAGGTATATAGAGTCCTATGCCAAAAGGACTTCAAAGAGAAACGGTTTTCATTGCTGTCACGACATTTACAAATGTTTTCCAAGAAATTAAATAGGTCGGTGTGTCGATATTATTTTTATTTGATTTTCGAGTACGATAATTCTATTATTCAAGAAGATACACACGTTATTCATCTGCATTGAAATTTAATTCGAGATAAATGCTAATTAAAATTATCAATTCGGTAAATGAAGTTTCGATTCTTTCGTAGAGAACGAGAAACATTAAATACAGAAAACACGAAAGAGATAAACTACGAGTGAAAATTATATATCAGAGAAAGTGATAATAAATATGCAATATTGATATTACTCATACCTCTATGTACGTGTATGTATCTTATTAATCGATACGATAATAAATTATATACCAAATTTTGTTTCATTGTTTTTCTACCGATTTAAATTACAAATGTGTTTTGATATCTTTTTTATAAAGAAGTAATCCAAATTTATTGCCAAATAAATCTTTTTTTATATTCTACATATATTATTAAAGAAACAGAAAAATAAAATCAGACAGGAGACACATCGTTTAAAGACCGAATTATTTAATCGTTCAATATAGCAGATTTTTCTAAGACGCGAATAAAAATCGTAGAAAAAGGTAGATGATAAAGGGAAAAAAAAAATGTCGCAACGGTACGCAGGACATACGTAATTTTGCGTAATTTTGCGTAATTTTATACTCGACGAGAAAAACACAGAGCGTCGGTTCGTTTTTTTTTTACGACTAAACGTAAAAATACCCGAGTACGAGACGAAAAGATATCTTCCCTTATTCCGATCTTTCCTTTTCTTTTCATCTTTCTCTTTCCACATAACATAAATCTTCTCGTTCCTTTGTTGCTCGCAAGAGATTCACCATGAGACAAAAAAGGATATTATTTTTTTACCGTTCCTGCAATTTCGTGCAGAAAGAAAAAACAAGAAAAGGAGTAGTAGTAATAGGAGAAGATTTAATATTATGGGAGTAGAAAGGGTTTCTTATCGGAAATGCTGCTTTTCTAAATAATTTTCATAACCATTTCGAAAATTAAATGAAATCGTTCGCGTTGGCAATCGTAATGAATTCTAATTTGAAAGATCTGTCATAGATGGCTTTCATTGTCCAACAGACGGAACCGGACCATATACTCACACATGTAGCATAGGTAGTACGTATGTATAGACGAATCGACGAGTCAATATTGAAACGGAATGGAAAGCCTAGGCAAGATCAAAGCTAACGATTTTGACAGAGTACGTCGATAAATTTGACTCAACGATACGTTAACATCGCGTATGTAGCTGATATACCTTGCTTTCAATTCGCTACCTCTACTATGTCGTCTTCCTGCTCCTTCTCTTTCTATATTTCACCGAGTTTTTGATACATGTAACAATTTTATGTAAGAATTGCCTCGAGATAGAAATCTAACAACAAAGACGACTTGTTTCGTTAAAAGTGATCGGAGAAAAACGGATTCTTTTCAATGCTTTTGTCATTCGGCTGATCGCAAGACAATCCCAGAAAGAAATAGAAATAGAAAGAGAAAGAGAGAGAGAGGGAGAGAGAGGGAGAGAGAGGGAGAGAGAGGGAGAGAGAGAGAGAGAGACAAATGTTATTTATGATGAAAATGAAGAAAGAAAGAAACAAAAGTTTGACAAAATTCACGTGAGAATCGTGAAAAGAGAATATACGCGAAAAAAGAAAGCTGACGACTGACAATAAAAGAGAGAAAAAGAGAGAGGGAAGACAAAAAAGGGGGGAATAGGTGAGAGAGGATAAGCACGCATATGGTAAAAGCTCGCACCGCTCTCTCTCACTGGAAATCGAACACGAGAAATAACTTTACGTCCATTTCGCGAGGATTTATGAGCATGCTATGGAGGGGGGGGGTATCTCGTAAAAAAATTTTAACCGTACCAACACTCTCCAAAAAATCCACACTTTTCGATCTGTCTCTTCTCACATACCATCGTACCGCACCATACCACCACCACCACCACCACACCGCGAATCTCACCGCACTCCCTTTTACTACCCAACCCTCTTGCCTTTCCTTTTAACCACATTTTCTCTCTTTCACTGAAACTTTCGACAAAAAAGAATATCTATCGGTTGCAATGACTACGTTGATCGATAAAAATGTAAGTAATATTACAAACTAAATGTTTAATAAAACAACGCGACGTGTAGAAGGTTAGAACACTGTTTACGTTCCAATGATGTTGTTTCTCTCTTAAGAGTCTTATTACGACTAATGATAAGCACGTATCATTTAACCTTCGTGTATGTTCGCTATCTTCCGAGTATATTCGTAATAACTTAACTCTATCGTAATATTTAACTCTTTATCCCTATTTCTGTCTCTGTTTATATTTCTTTTATCTCTTTCTACTCGCATTCTCGAATAATGTTTTTAAATCGACTATCCAGCTCGAAGGCAATTTCGCGAGTCGCGACGCATCGTATGGAATGGAACGGAATGGAACGAACTGTTTCACGCAAAGACCGAAAATTGATTTCTACCAAAGCTCCTCCCATCCCTACGAATCCTTTCCTCTTGCATCTTTTCTCTTTTCCCAACCACAAAACGGGCGCAATTCATCGTGAATTTATTATTTATTTTTTGTTCTTCTTCTTCTTCTTCTTCTTTATTATATGACTATGCTGAATTATTAGGTAAAAATTCGAATCGATAAACGGTGTACATATTTTATTTTTTATTAGTGTGCATTTGTATGACTCCGTGTGTGCGTGTGTGCGTTTTCCCGATAATCCAAATATTATCAACGATATAACGAGCTAATCGAATATTGGTGTTGCTTGTCGATTTTGATTTGATTTTCTTAATTGACGTTTTAATCTTACTTAATGACAAATTAAAAAAATTAATTGTTTAGATGGAAGAAAAATATTTGAGAGAAGAACACTTTGTTTTATTTCTATTTGAATCACGCTGAAACATTAAAATGTATTTTTAGTGGTATCATTTTGGCCTTGATATTTATAAATACTTGTAAAAATGAATATATGCATGTATGCACATATATATGTACGTTTTGAAGTGTAAAAAGTAACGAACCTTCGCAAAAAATTACGATCAAGTGGAAAATAAACAAAGATATTCGTTTGTAACTCGATATGACGGTTGAGTTGACACAAACATGAATTATATTTGACGAGCATCAAATACCATTCGTACTTCATGCAAATCGATTGATCGAAATGTATATATATACTATATATTACGTGCTTTTATAAATTCAAAACCAATATTCTATGTGGCCAGAGGGAGGAGAGTTCTCTTCTCTATTTTTTAAATATTCCAAAACAATTTTGTATTATTTCCATTGCATATGCGATTTTATATACATTTTTAACCATTTTCGAAAGGAATGATAGTATTTTACAATTAAAAGTGTATGGTCAAACTAAAATTACTTATTGATTTTGCTAGCAAGTAACATATTCATATGCATACACGTGTATTCTATATATACATTTAGATTTATAAAATAAAATTGTATAATCACACATTTGAAGACGATATATGTGACGATATATAATTATGAAAGTGTCAAAAATGAATTGTTAGATAATGTTTGTTTTTTCAATATTATATAAAATTCAAATAGAAATCTGTAAATATCTCGAAACAAGAGATACATGACTTCGATCACTTTCATAATTATGGGCACATATATTTGCGTACTGCATATAAAATCAGCGTGTGTTCCATGGTTAACGTCAGTGTTGGCATATCGATAATTATCGTTCATCATTGCATATATGTTTGTTCGTTTTTTTTAATGCATCCTACGTAGACTATTGAATAGAAAGAGAAAGAGGGAGAGAGTGAGAGAGAATCGAATCGTTCCTTGGCTTCCAATGCATTTTTCCTATCCATAGCATTTAAGTGGAAATAGTGAGAGAGAGAGAGAGAGAGTTAAGGGAATGGTTGGGGATGTTAAGGGAAAGGTAGGGGCGAGGGAGGAAGTCTGCATCTTTTGTGAATCGAATAAAGTACATCCGAGCCCGAGTATGCTTCCCCCTTCGGGCCACCTCCGGGCAAATATATTGAAAAAGGGTTGCACAGGGAGAAACGTAAAAAGGGGAAGGAGGGTGATGGTTAAAAAAGTTGGACCGCGAAGAATCTCTTGAGGATCTATCGTAGAATACATTGTTATGTTGAAAATGATTCTGATATGATTTACGATATGATATCCGGTGAATCGAATTGTTCCTTTCTAATCAAAACGATTTTTCTTCTTTTTTCTCTTTCTTCCCTTCCACATTCAAGAGTTTTCTATTAACTTTAGAATTATACTATTGCTAACGCGTATAAATACTTATATATATATATATATATATATATATATAAATTGTGTGTACGTGTATTCGTTGGGGTGTTTTTAAGAACAAAAAGAAGAAATGGAACAATGGAATACGTATAAACGTTGGAAGTTGAAATTGTGAGAAAACTCGCGTTAAAATTCAATGCTCGACTTATTCACCATCTCTCTCTCTCTCTCTCTCTCTTGCACTTCTTTGTACTTCTACTCTATCCATCTTTTTCACTCTTATTATCTTTTCAGTTAGATCAACACGTACAGCTTTGTCCATCTTACCAAAAGCTTGCGCTCGTTTTAACCCTCCAGGGAAGTTGTTTTCGTTATTTTTTCTCTCTCTTTCTCTCTCTCTCTCTCTCTCTCTCTATCCTTTCTTTTAGAAGGAAGAAACAACGAAGAAAAGTAGTGGGGGGGTAAAGTGAAGCTGATATTAGTCGAAACGTAGCACGGTGGCTTCTTCAACCGCTAATGGATTAATATACTTGACATTTTTAATCTTTCGGATGGTCCTTCGTCACAATTTTTTTCTCTTTTAATTTTTATTTTTTATCATATTCTGTCTTCTTCCATTCGTATTCTGAATGTGAATGGACTCGAACAGAATCCAAAAGAGTGCTCGCTTAAGAAATATCCATTTGATACTTTTTATTTGATATTAAAGTCTCTTTAATGGATATTGTAATTAATTATTTTTCAATTTCATATTATTAAATAGATTGTGTTGCATTGTAAAACTAGAACTTGGTATAGATTGAAAATGGAATAGAAGGCGTAGAATTGTGTAGAAACGGTAGATCATTGGATAGGTGGTAGGAACTCAAAATCAGCATGTGGTCGATCGAATCGAAAAGCAACGAAAATGACGACAACGACGACGACGACGACGACGCCATGTGGTTCGCGTCGAGACGCATTGTATGTGCATCGCGCTCGACTCACCATAAAACAATAGGGATCGCCTTTTAATAAATAGAACGGATGGATTGCGTCATGGAAAGAGAAAAAAAGAGAGAATGGGAGAGAAAGAAACCGCACAGCAGACGTTTCTGATCTATGGGGTGACTCAAACAAATCTCCTCTATTCAAACATTTGTTTACTCGATAAATTTTATAATTGTTCAAAATATTGTTAATATGAGTGAATCTTGAATAACGTAATTTATTATTGAAATGCACGTTATTCGATTGTTTCAACAAAAAAAAAAACTCCCATAGGAATTATTTGAAAATAAACTTTTTCTATTATCGTTATAATAAGATTTATAAAAATTAACACGAGGAGTAGTGAATAAATACGTTGAACTAGATTAGATCATCGTGCTGTGAATTATTCTCGTCGAACATCATATAGTTCGTTAAGGTTGTTTAATTAACGTTGTTTAATTAACGTTAAATTCGTTTGACAGGTATCCCCCTATCCGCCGTGCGAATATTTCAAAACTATGCAAAGTATGGAAAAAAAATATCGGATGCATTTTTCAGTCGGGACACGCACCCGTAAATATCTAAATATTAATAGGCTTCGAATATTGAACTGTGAACTCCATTTACGTGCGTATAAAAATTCATGAAACGAGAGGCTGCGAGGGCTTGCGCTGGTATTTCATTTTTTTTTTTTTTTTATTATTTAATCCTTCATTTTTTTATTATCATTTTTTTTTTTTTTGTTTCGGTAGCATCATCGCCCGGTAAAAGATGATAGGTCGGTAGCTTGAATAATAAAACAAAGAAGAAATAAAATGCTTTAAAGTAACGTTATTTTTCGAGAGATAGAAGGAAGGAAAAGTACCTCGACGACAAAAATATTTGACTATTAATAGTAATAATAATAATACTTTGATTGAATAACCCTCCTGCTCACCTAAAAATCATACCATACGATATTATTATCCAAGGAGTTAATTGAGTCGTAACGAATCACACGCGTGCTTTATAAAATCTGCTTGAGAAGAACCCGTAGAACATAAAACCACGTTATCTGATGCGAAAGCAAAAGCTTGTTATTTCGTTCGGTCGACCAAATACGATACTCGTTGAAAAAAACTCCTATCATACCGATTACACGTTCAACCAACAAGAACTAACCTTTCTCTCTCTCTCTCTCTCTCTCTCTATCTATCTATACATACCTGTACATAGTTACATCTATACAGTAACTCCAAAAAATATTCGGATACAACACAATATGCCAAAATTTTCCTATGGTATTGAAAGATTTTTGGAAATTACTGTACACATATGTCTACGCATGGTATGCATCTTTCTCTCTCTCTCTCTCTCTCTCTTTCTTTCATTTGCAATTTTTTTTTTCTATCTATTTCTTTGTTTTTTTCTCTCGCTGTCTATAAATCTCTGACAATATCGATAGATTTTCGTTGGACAAGCATAAATCTATGGTCTGTCGTAGGATGTCCCATAAAACAGTGAGAATAGCCTTTTAATAAATGAAACCGTGCTAGGAAATGCGAGGACAGATGTTCGATGGTTATATCCCGTACTGATCGGAGTTACCATCAAATTGAGAACATATCTTTATATATTTTTTTATATATATATGTATATTTTTCTTTTTTTTTTTTTTTTTGACTAAATCGGATTGGATTGCAGTGAACAACGAAGGTGTCGATAGAAAGTTTGCATTTCATCTTTTATTCTTTTTTTTTTTTTTTACCTTTATCTGATTTAATATAACGGACGAAGAAAAATTGTTCGATAAAAGAAACTTATTTTTGCGCTTATAGATTTATATTGAAAAAAAAATGTAGAAATAATAATTCTTAATAGAAAAAATAAAAAAAAAAAGAAACCAACCACGGGAGTAGCCGCACGAAAGTAGTCAACTGCATCGAAATCACATTAAATGCATCGATGTGAAATAATCTCAAAAGATAGAGAGAAAGAGAGCCCACGAGTTTAAAAAAAGAAAAGAAACAAACACATCTGCCGTTTGGTCTGGTTAGCTTTTTTTTCCTGGATTAGAATCTGACCTCTCTAATCGCTTTAAAACCGGTATCTAATTTATTCAAGGCACGATTTGTTCTCCCTCTTTTTTAGATTGACGTATGGTGAATCAAACTATCTCCTTTCTCTTTCCTCTCTCTTTTTTTTTTGTATCGTAGAGACTTGAGTGTCGTAGAAAAGTTAGGTGTCAAACGATCGATGATTCGGATAAGCGAAATATCGATCTTAAATAAAAAAAAAAGGAAAGGGGTGGAAGAAGAAGAAGAAGAAGAAAAAGAGATACTCGATTGCAAGCCACTTGAATTTCGATGAGTATCTTTGTCTCTCTCCATCCATCTATCTATCTATCTATCTCATTCTATCTTGTTCTCTATCAGTGTCTCTCTTTTTTCTTCATTTCTCATTTCAATGGAAAGCAGCACAGTGGTGTTGGTTGTCCTCATCTTGACAAAAGCCACCAGAAATTGGCTTCCTCGATTGCACTGATATTACACTTGGCCATTTTTAAGAAGAACGACGTCTTTTGCTCCTATTCTTTTTCTTATTCTTCCCTTCTTTTCATCGAGATTGGTACTGGACGCTGATGATGATGGATCGGACACCGGATGGAATAAAAAAAGAAATCGACGAATATTGTTGCATTCAAAAATACTTCTATCCTTCTTTGTTCAAATGTCTATTTGTTTAAGCAAAATTATTATGGGACTTAAAAACGTATGACTCAAGCGTTATTACAACACATCCCTGGGACCTTTTCCTGGTAGCAGATTTTAACGCTAACGAAAGAGAAAGGGAGAAAGACAGAAAGAAGAGAAGAGAACGTGCGATTTGCAGCAGCACCTCACCCCAAGCCCACGCATACAATAGCCCGTTGATTTTGCATTCGCCGAAGGGGATGAATCGTCGTCTCGTAGCAGGCAAGCAAGCAAGCAAGCAACCATCCAACCAACCAACCAACCAAGCAAGCAAGCAAGCAAGCAAGCAACCAAGCTAGCTAGCTAGCTAGCTAGGTAGCTCGTAGATTGACGGCTCTCACCCTTTTTATCCTTTTTCTCTCACCCTCTTATCACCAGCACCACCTCCTACACCTTCTACACCTCTTCTCTTCGTCCTCTGAAAAAAGTTCGTTCACGTTCGTCCTATGTACTTTCCTACCTAACCTATATATACAATACCTATATACTTTGATCCTAACTCTGGCGTATCCAGGACCCTTTCGAACGGCACGTTTTTCTTCTTTATTTTCATTCATTGTTATCCGAGTCTTTATATCGGGGATAGGTGGATTTGGGGGTAGAAGGAAAGGAAAGGGTATCGAAGGGGAGGATTGGGATTCCACGCTGATGTTTTGACGTAATCCCATAAAGCACGTTATTCTTGTGTAAATAGGCATTTCAAACGTGAACTATAGTTGCATTTAATGCATACACCCCGGATATGATACCAACTCGTTTAAAGATTGATCATGGTACTAGGTAAAATACTAGATAAAAAAGGGGTGAGGTTTGTGTATGTTTGGATAGGGGATGAAAAGGATCGGTTAATTGCGAAAAACGTTCGCTTATCTAACTGTGGGAAATAAAAAGAAGGGCTTGGGTTGTACTATCGGATTGAGTTAGGATTTCGTATCCTTTTTTATCCTTTATCTATCACATTTAACAGCCTTTTCTCTGGTCGATCGTCCAGTAACCACCGAAGGTGGTGGTGGTGGTGGTGGTGGTGGAAGGATAACGTCGGTACGGGATCCTGGTAATAGCTTCTCGTTGTCGACATCACGCTTCGTGGGATACATGGGGAAGGGGTTTGGGTAACCGACGATGGTACTGCTGCTTTATGGGGAAAAAGTCGAGAGAACCTTCTTCGATACTTTGCAGTGTTTATCCATTAATTACAGATAAATCGACATATATTTTTCTTTCTTCTTCAGTGATTGTTTTAATAAGGAATATGTGATTTCAAAGTTTATGGTAACATCTTAACCAGTATTATATCCAGCTCATTGGATATCTCTTGTTCCACAGAATCAAGAGTTTAAAGTCAGTAAAGAAGGATAAAGGATGGAAAAAGATAAAACAAAAAAACGGAAGAAGAAAGAAAGTGCAGGAGAGAGAGAGAGAGAGAGAAAGGTAGAAGATAAATCCACGATAAATCAAGAGTATGTACCCTCTCCTTGGTACATTCCCAGCAAAACTGAATAAAACCTTTCCTTTGAGAGTCGGAGATTTTCCTTAAGCTAGGAGAATCTTCCTTGTACATGGACGATCCAATGCAGGAATCGATAAAATGTGGTCAGCGATTTGTCTTTATTCGAACTAACGGTGTATCTTCTATACATATGTACATATATATATATACTATATACCCAAATGTTGTAAAAGTATACTCCAAAGATTCCAATGAAGAAACGAGATCGGAAATCATTCTATCTTTTTCTTATTTTACAATTCTTTTCTATAACAATGATATACCAGGAGAACAATTACAAGATCCATTACGTATCATCCATTTTCTTTTTTATATTTCAACTTTTTCTTATTTCAACTTAAGAATTATCGAGAACGAATGTGCACCCATTTTCCGTCAGGCCGATCTAAATTATTGGTTATTGATAAAATAATATAATTCATTTTTTCTTTTTTTATAGTTTCTGACATTTCTTCTTCTTCTTCTTCTTCTTCTTCTTCTTTTTCTTTATGTGAATTATGTAGTATCTCCTAGTTTTATACAAAATGAGAAAGATATTACTTGTTACAAATCTCAAAAGACATTTCTAGTCCAAGTTTAGTAAACAGTCAGGATGAGAAGACGATTCGCTCTTGTGCATTTCCTTATTACAAAACTCGTTTCCTAGTTTGGTTGCAGTGGGACGACCAATAAACTTATATCTACCATCACTTTGCACATTCGTAACGATATCTAATGTTATTCAAGAGTATGTATTTGTTAAAAGAGATGTGAATAAATAAAATCATTTTAGTTAAGCTTGAAATTAATTACTAATATATTTTGTATAACGTTGACAACACGTACACTCACATCGAAGTCTTGTAGAAGAAAGAAACGCGAGATCATCTCGTAGCTTATCGCGGTCACGTGATACTAACACACACACATATACCATACAAGGTGATTCTTATATGTTTATCTCGCTTTTATACATATCTACGCATTCATCAATATTTACGTATTGAACTTGATTTGAACTTGGTGAAATACTAAATAAATTTATCGCATGTTCTAACGAAGATTTTAATATTCAGTAAATATTTCAATATTACAGTTTACAACAGTATTTCTTTTTTCTTTTTCTTTGCGTATATATAAAATATATAAATTACCAATCAATAGATTTATCGTATATTGCAAAAATAGAATTCTATCTGTAAAACGAGAATTTGTAATAAACGAAGTGTTAAATATTTCAACGAATAAATTTCGTATTAATTACTTTTCCTTTTTGGTTTGACACTTACATTTTGTATGCTTTACAATATTAAAATAATCTATTTTTATTTATAGACGAATTTAATTTTATAATATTGTCGATCAATTTGGTTCCTTTCTCTTCTCTCTCTTTTTTCGTGATAATTTTGAAATTCTTTTTTTTTTTTTTTTTTTTTTTTTTTACAACAAAATAACTTCTTCGTCGACATATATGCGTATATACCTGTGTACATAGAGCCGTATATTCGAAACGTTTCTCCATGGAATTGATGCCAAAACCATAAAAGATCAAACTGAAATGCATTGAACAGAGGGAAAATTTATTTATGATATCGTCTAAGCGAGAAAAAGCAGCGAACAAAAGATGTCAGGTTCATTTATTACGCAAAGACGGCCGACCGAAGCAGAGGACGAGTCAAATTGAATTTCATTTAAATAATTTTGCTGAATCGTTCTCTTTTTCCATTTTATTTTTTTTTTTTTTTATTATTTCCTTTTTTGTTTACACTTTTCTCTTTTCTATATATTTTTCTTTTCTCTCTCTCTCTCTCTCTCTCTCTTTGCTCAAACAATTTTTTCAAAGCATTCATATTTAAAGTTGAACACGAAGCCGCCGCAGGATTTTCCTTTCAAGATTGGTTAATCGAGCAATTAAAATCTAAAAAGCTTTATTTCCCTTTTGCTCTCAAGCCATAACCTTCTTATTCTCATGGCTCCCCATGGTTGCTCCATTAAACGTTAGTCCATAACAAGAGAAAGATAGAAGAAACCTGTTCGTTTCACCAAAACTAAGGGTGATTTTAGCTTTTAAATTGGTTCAACGGTGATATCACATTTCCTGTAACTCGATATCGAAATTACATTTTCGAAAGGAGTTCAATTTTCTTTAAAAGAATAATCGTTCATATTTAATTTTATTGGTTGGATGATATTAAATGTAATTTTTTTATTTTATTATATAAAATAAATTGTCTAAATCGTGGAAAGTAAACGTGAAAAAGTAATCGTCCGAAAAGAATGGAAAGAGAAAATCAAGTCTAATGTAAGAAGGGATATTCCCATGGGTACAAGCATGGTTACCCTTCCTAAAATCTCTTCTTTGCCAAGCAGGGGGTCATTATATGGTGTTTCGATGTGATTTACGCGCATTAATAAACGTTTACACGTACCGTCGTTCTATGTTCCCCAGTCCTGTAATAAATAAACCAAATAGATGTGTGTAACAATCAAATTTCATTCAAACCTGAGGATATTTTTTACCTTTTTTTTCTTTTTTCAAAAAACATTAAATCAAATAAAGATAATCACGTTAAGTATTGCAATTTGATATTGATAAAAATAACAAAATAATAAATATTTAAAGACTAGTAATATTATTGTTACTATTATTACATAGATAATATTCCTTATATTTCTTAGGAGAAAGAGAGAGAGAGAATTCCCTTAAGTGTGCTTTACAGAAACAAATTATATTATTGATTTTACCAAGCTATTGGACCTTAAAAAGTAAAAAAGAAAAATGAGAAGGAAAGAAAGGAAAGAAAGGAAAGAAATATGATGGAAAGAAAAATGCAGTTCATCAAGGATAATAAGAGAGCTCGGTTCTCTCGTCTTGATAATGTTATGCGGATCTCTCATTTTTCTTTATTTTTTCCCCCCTTTCTTTCTTCTTCTACTTTTCCATCTCTTATTCTTTCTTTTCTTTTCTGTTTTCTTTTTTTTTTTTTTTTTTTTTTTTGATATGCCCAAAGAAAATTAAACACGATAGAAAAGACGGTTTCCTCTGTCAACTCTCCGTTTGTTGAATTATCAAACCCATGCCCCACGTATCACGGTCGACACCGCTCGACTGATAATTTTATTCAAATTTTCCTTCTGTTGATAAAAAAAAAAGTAGTCGATAAAAATTCCAATCCACGTCGAAGTAAAAAAAGAAAATATCATTAAAAATAATGAAATTATTTATATGCACGTCTGTACTTTTTAGTTTATAATAAATTATTTTACCAGCAGTTCAAATTTGATCTTTCAATATTCGAGATATTTTCAGAATAGAAATATAATTAAACCGAAATAAATACGTGACGTGTAATATTAACCGCATTATAAACAATTGAACAAAAATCTGTGAGGAAAATTTCCAAAATTAGACGAAGTAAATTAAAACTTTTATATAAAGCAAGTACACGCGTAAGTGAAAGGGTTATTTATCGCTGAACAACAAAAAAATCCCACCTCATAAAAAGAACCGTAAATTGAGGGACAGGTGTAATTACATGGTCCATTGATTAAAAATCAAATTGAAAACCGAAAAAGAAAGGGAGAGAGAAAGAGAGAGAGAGAGAGGTGTATATATATATATATCGAGGGAATGCTTGTGCAAAAATTCGATTTTATCTCGTTCAACCGTAAAGTCTTTTAATTATAAATAATCCGCTTGAAGAAATTTTGAAGAATCATTATATAGAAAAAAAAAACGAAAGATATTTAAAAGGAATGTAAAAGAAGGAAGAAAATCTAAACAAGTGACTGACAGACAGACAGATAGATAAAATGACTAACTGACGTACAGAGAAACGAGAAAAGACTGGAATTAAATAAGATTGAATTTTTCCAAGAGTTTAATCCAATTTTTAAGATCTCTGTCTCTCTCTCTCTCTCTCTCTCTCTCTCTTTTTCTCCTTACGTGGGTGTGTGTATGTATATGTGTTTAAAAGAATAGAAACAAGATTAAAGAAAACCTCATGAAATTTGCAAATTTCCATCTTTAACAACAATATACACATTTCTTTCGATTAATTAACAATAAATTAATGTATATTGCATACTTCTATATATATATATATATATATATATTTGAAATTTAAATGAAATTTATTCAAAGGTAATCGTAATATTCGTCCAATAAGATTATATCCGTAGTTAAAAGATACTTGGAGAAAGTTTCGTTTAATTTGTGTCGTCAGACATTTTCAGTTTGCAGTTGAACTCTCTCTCTCTCTCTAGGTCGTCAGTTTGACAGGTAAATGAGCACACAGTTACGTGAACCTTTCGCGAGCCCTTTGCGTTAACGCGACTCGACTTCCGACACCTTGTCTCGTCATGTCTCCTCGTCGTGTCTCCTCGTCATGTCTCTCGTCATCACGCGCGCGTCTCTACTTTTTCTCTTATTTAAGAAGAATTCAATGACACCTCTTATCGGTTTAATTTTTTACCTTTTTGATATTTTTATTGAAAAAAATAAAATAAAAACTTCTTCTATTCACATACACATACACACACAAGGCTTGCAAACAGAAAGAAGACCCCATACACGTAGATATCGATTCGAGCTAAACAATTTAAATATACTCGAGGCATATCCCTCGACAATGAAATTATATAATGCATAAAGGAGAATAAAAAAAGATTGTGATGGAAGAGAAAAGAAGAGAAATAAGGGATGGAGAAGGAGGATGAAGAGTAAAGAGGGAATAGATCGTTCCCTTTAAATCTGACGCACGCACGTTCAACACAAACACACACACACAAACACAAACACATTGTACACATATTTATGTATATTACCATATCATCCTTTCGTACAAACACGAATATACATCCCACCATACCATATACAAATACACCTACACACATAGATGAATATATAAGATCGTATCATACATACATAAGTACATACAATATCTAACGGGTGAGTAGGAGCGAGCAACCCCTGTATGAACGAATCGAAAAGCCTGGATTTAGCTGAACAACGGAAAGAAAGAGCGAGTGAGTGAGATAGAAAAGGATTCAAGCTTTGGAGGGGTAATAATTCCATGATTATTTCATAAGCAAAAGGACACAGGCTAGGGTTGAATCAACAAAGAGAGAGAGAGAGAGAGAGAGAGAGAGAGAGAGAGATAAAGGAAAGGTGAATACGAATGTGTCAGTGCGTAAATTCACGAGTTTTGAATATGTATGCATAGAAATTTATAGCCGGCTAGAGAGAAGGGCTTGAAACGTAATTGTAGTGCCGACCACCATCGAGAATTTCGAAAGAAACAAGACCAGCCTACTGCTAAGAGAGAACAGGAGAAAGATGAAGAGGAAGAGGAGGAGGAGGAGGAGGAGGAGGGCAAGTGGGTACAGAGGGGAGTGTACTATATAATGAAAGCAAAACATCCCTTAGGCCGTTTCGTTATGGCGAACCTTTAATTATATTTCGACTCCCCGTCAGGAATTTTGTGCACCCTGAAACCGGTCTCTGCTAATAACGAGGCAAATGTTACTGTTACTATTTTTCATTTTATTTTTCTATTTCTTTTGTTGTCACCTATTTAGTTTACTCTTTCTTTCCTATACCACTATACTTTCTTCTTCTATGACTTGTATGATTTTGTGTGTGTGTTCTATTCCATTTTATTTAGAAGCTCCGGACGGGGCTAAGTTCTTTTCTTTGCTTTTACTTTTTTTTTTTTTTTGATTCCTGGCTCGACACTTATATACTTATTTTCAAGAGTGTTTTTTTTTTTTTTTTTTTTTTTTTCGTCGACGACTACTTCCCGCAGGCAAACGATCGACTCCCCGTAGTTTTGTGTAGGTAAAGTTTCTTTTCCACTTACAATACTTGGGATCGTTAGCTTATAATTTGTTAGTTAGTTTCTAGCAGAGTAGTAATCTTTCCTTTACTCTATTCTTATTCTTATTATACTTTTTAGCCCGGTTATCGCAGTTGTGTTTTTTGTTTCCCTTTTTTGTACTTTTGAATAAGTGATCCCTTTGCATCGAGTATTTTGTAATGGGAGTGTAATCGTCGAGGTTTAATTGTATGCTTTATATTGCCAACGGATTACAAATGTTTTCATTGATATGCTATCTAATTAGTCTTGTATTTTTAGATTTATATCGTAGCATTTTTTACCTTTTTTTTCTTATTTTACATTGAAAGATTAATACTAAAAGATAAAAGTAGATGATGATGAGTATATACGTCGTAATTTTGGCCAGCTACCAAATTATTTTTGCTGGTTCAACGTTCTAACAAGAAATTATCGAAATCGATAAAATACACTGATAGAAGAAACTTGAAGAAATTTTCATTACTACTACGTTCCGATAAATTAATATTATTGTTAATATCAACAAAAAATGTATTTCTTTTTATTTAGTTATGAAATATTTGCAAGATCATTTTATTTCACAAGCAAATAAATTTGTTCTGTAAAGTTTGTAGCATATGTTAGCCGCCTATGTAAGTTTGAAAATCGTGTAAAAGTTTCGTCTTTAGATGCAGCTCGAAAAAGCGAAACGATGAGAAAGGCCTTGAGAAGTCCCATATTATCTGCTCTCTCTCTCTTTCTCATTCGAGCAAATTCCACAAACCTACCAACGAGGAATTTATCGAGCGAGGAAAAGTTTCGTAGTTCGACGTTGAATAAAAAGCTACGGAGATACGAAAAATTTCTCACGAACCGTGTCTTCCCATTACTCCCACCCTCTCTCGTTTTTAACGTTTTTCTCCCTTCTGTAAAATCGCCTAATAATAAATAATAATTAAAGAAAAAATGACCACGTTAAATCCATCCGCTTTTAGTTTTTACCTTTATACGATGATACTAGGACATAAAAGAAAAGTTGATTATTTATGGTAGGATTATCTTTAAAAAAAAAAAAACAGAAAAACAGAAAAAAATCGTAAAATGATCTGTTGAGATTAAGCTTGAGGTTTACGAAGTAAATCCACTCTTAATTACTTCTTACGAGTAAACCGAAATAGTTTGCAATTTATGTGCTTGCAAAAAAGAAAAAGCGGGCGGGAAGAAAAAAAAAGCAAGCATTAAAAAAGAACATAGCACGCGTGAATACACACAAGCGCACCATTTTAATTTGGAGAAAATGTAAAAATTTGTAATTTAGGTAAATTGCGTAAATAATGTATTATACTTAGCATTAGTTTTATTTTTATTTGTACTTTGTTGATTTTTTTAATTAAGAAGAACTCATGAACGTTGCGAATATGTGCATGCGACAATAGATACGAAATTTTATAAACCATTTTTATTTAAATTTGTTTTAAAAAAACGTTTCACGAAAATACACGCATTCACATATAGTTACATGAACGCAAAATTTGTAATTTGATAAATGTTTGATTGAAATGAATGATTTATAACAATGTTAGTTTACGCGTGTAATTATATCGTGATTATTTTCAAACTCTTTTCTGAGATGTTGTAACAACGAAATATTACGCGACGTTAATTACACGACAAAATTACACTAGAAAAAAAATCCTTGACACTGTTCAAAAGCATCGGTTTTTAAAATCAACACTGACATTTCCATTACTTTTTGCCATTCGCAAAAGTGAAAAACATTACTGAAATACCATGAATGGATAATTGTAAAAGAAGATTTTTCATATGGGCAACATTATGATCCAAATCTTTGACTATTATATATTAAGAGGATCTTGTTAATTAATTTGCACATAACTGCACAAATTACTGCAACGAATTTTTATTTTTCAAAAGAACATTGTGTTTTCATTTTTATCTTTTAATCTCTAGCCTATTTTATTTTTTAATTTATTTCAAAATATATTTCAAATAAAATGGTTCTAATTTTCATGATTTTATCTGAATTTCTTTTAGTCCCTTTTACTATTATATTTCTGTATCTCTCTCTCTCTGCTATTTTCTATCTCTTTTTGATTCACTCTCTATTACCAACTCCCGGTGTCTCTTTTTATCTCAACTTCTGTTCGTTTCATTTTTTTTTTTTTTTGATAAGCTTTAAAGAATTTTTCATTTTCTCGGTGGCCTAAGGAAGCAGGTCAAAGCGATTACAAACTTTTTAACCTCGAACCTTAAACTCAACCTATTCTCAACCACCTCGTCGTACCTTTTTGCTAAGCGTTTATTAGTTTCAAACCATCATATAAAAAAGTCTGAATTTTTTAATACCAAGCCTATCCTTTAAAAGATTCCCTCTCTCTCTCTCTCTCTCTCTCTCTCTCTGTTGTTTGCCAAAGTTTTTCTTTTCTCAAGATATTTCGTGATTTTTTGCATCCTTTCTGTATTTATTGGCACACACGATCTAAGTTCTAAGTGCCCGTTTCTTCAACTTTTACTGTAACATATATATCTGTCTGTCAATGTATTTTTTGTTGTTGTTCTTTTTATTCTTACTTTGTCTTTTTAACTCTGTTTGCTTGTCATTCTTTCTTTCTCATTAGTACACACGAGTTAAGATCTAACGTCTCCCTTTTGAACGTTCCCTCCTTCTTGTAATCCATTAAAAGCACTTTATCAAATTGACAAATATATGAAATATCATACTTATGTTTGATACCAAGTAACTCCACCCTTTTCCTTAACCCTAAGTTCATTCGTCCGTCACTTGCATTTACTCAATGATGATCTTCCATTTAAAGTGATGCTTACGGTTCTTTACTTATTTTTTTTCTTTTTTTTATTATTTATTTTGTCATGGCTATATTCTGTAATAATCTTTCATCTTAATAGGTTAATCGAGAAAATTAATTAATCTTCTACAAAATAGAAGCAAACGAGGCAAATATTATTTTGTTTATAAAATCAATAAAAGATATTGTTAATCGTATATATAGGGAAATTGATAAATGTTTTATACACAGTCACACGTGTATGGCGTATGAGTCAGCTAAAACTTGAAATGCCGGTATACATCTCGGTAAATTTTCATGATACGAAAAAATGTCAGTGGAAGAATTTGTTTGATCGACGCGAAACCTTCTTTTTTCGGACCATCTCTTTTCAGATTTAGTCGATGTTGTTTGTTTTTTTTATTGTTGTTAATTGATTGATAGACTTTTATTAGTAATATGGTGTTGCTTGTAAAGGAAGACTTCAATTATATTCGTTGATTTTAAGATAAGCATTTTCATTGGAAGGAAACAATGAAATAGAAAAAATGGTGAAAAATATTTGACAAGTGTAAAGTTATTCAGTTGAAACAGTAGAGTTAAAATGAGTTTCAAAGTTTAGTTTAGAATTGCATAGTATAAGAGAAGACAAACACATAAATTATCGGTAGAACTAACGGACTGGCATGCGTCCGAAGGAACGCAGGCAGAACACCTTTGTACTTTTGTCATCGATCATTTTCAGCGTCTGAAACGTAGCTCTCTTTTCGGGTTTTCCTTGTCGTCTTGCACGTCTTACAGTTTCTTTCCATCTAACCGTATTTCGTAGGAAAACCTTTTGGGAAAGTTCACGCTTTAAAAGGAAACTCTTACCGCGTTGGTGAAGATACGTTTTGTCAGTGTCGACACGTCGAACCGAGTAAATGCTCGTCTCTCTTCACCCTGTCAACTCTTTCGAGTATAATACGCGTACGCGTACGCTTATGCGTATGCGTCTTGGTTGCTAACTTTTTACTGAATATTCTCAAGAGAGAACTTTATGCCAGATGAAAGGTATGATATAAAAAAAAAAAAAAAGGAATAAAGAAATTTTTAGGATTAATTTAACGCGTTGACTTTTTCTATCTCTTTAGTTTTTTGTTTTTTTTTTCCCCTCAAGATTTATGCTCGAGATGATGTTGGTAATTAATATCAACACTTTCCCGAATACTGACGGTTCTGTGGTTTCTTTAGTAGCTTTAGTCTTACTGCATACAATGTTCAAAAATTTATAGCTGACGGTAGGAAGATTCATGGAGTTGGAAAGTTTAGAAAACGGTGAAACTTTGATAATATCTAAGAGCATAATTGTACGGCTAATTATGCCAATGGAACATCGATCAAATTTATTTTACAATTCATTTTTATATATTGCATGCGTAAGTTTTTTAGTTGTCGAAGATAAAACTGACCTATATACTGAGATAACCCAGAAGAAAAAAATAGGTCAAGTAGGTTGGATTAGTAAAAAGGTCATTGTACCTTAGAGACTAGTTTTTTTTCTCCACATTCCGTTCTCGAACGTGACAAAACGCAAGGTCGACGGATAATCCCTAGTCAGAAGGTAAAACAGGATGGGCGAGTATATATGTGTGTGTGTGTGTGTGTGTATGAGAAAGGGAGAGTAGGTCAGACAGATTACCCCCAGAACCTCAACTGTTAGCACACGCCACTGTTTCATCGTCTAACTTAAACGCTTTTCAAAAAACATTTATTTATTGCAATCGAAAGTTCATTTAAATTTCTATTTTGACAATAACGTTGAACGAGGAATATTTTGTCTATTTAATATATTAAAAAAGAGTAAAACACCGTTTTTGTAAGTAAACTAATTCTCACATTTATTTTGCAAATCGACAAGCACGTTTGAAGCTTGATTCAAGGTAGTTTTCCCTTTGGGGCAAAGCTTTATATCCGGACGACGACTCCTGGAAATCCGAGAATCTCCTTGGTTACATAGCATTAACAAATGGTCCAAGCTTCTACGAGAGATACGAAGCGCGAACAAACACGGAAATACAAAGATAAGGATCCCTTTTCTCCTAGTTGCACTTTCTCTCCGCGGCTTTCCTCCCTAAGAAGATCCATCAAAGAACAAAACAAGAGTCTTTCGTTGCAGCAACAAAAGAATTTCACGCTAGCTAGCTCTAACGTTTGCATCCAAATTATCTGACAAACTTACGAAAATGAATGATTTATTATTTATAGAATTTTTCTTCATTATAAGTGCATTAATAATAATAATAATAACAATAATAATTAATATATAACGGGTTGTATTTAATCGTAAGGACTTTGACGATAAGGCTATCAAAAGTTATATGGATAATTTATAATACAATATAAAAGCCGCTTATAGAAGGGATTTAATTAAAAGCCTAGGGCTCTTATGTTGGCAAGTCTTTCCAAGACGATTACGTAATCGATCGATAGTCAAATCGACTCTGGGATGAAAAATCCTCTAGTAACTTAGGTTGCATTCCTTAAAATATTCATTAGTTTCTAAACGTGACTAGCTAGTGGAAATGAAAATTTGCTAAGGGAGAAAATAGCCAGAGCTCTCTCTTACTTATTTCTCACATCGTATATACGCGTGCATATATTTTCTATACTTTTGCAAGCCGTGAAATATAAATAAAAGAAGCAGCACTCTCTCTCTCTCTCTCTCTCTCTGACCCAAGTCATCTCTTCTCGCCTTTTACCCTTTATTTACGAGTACTTCATTTTTCAAGCGTTTACACTTAGCCTTTACTTTTACGCTGTACTTTGCTCCAACCAAGTCTCATTTGAAATCTTGCATTTTTATAATATCTTAATATATATATAAATTACGTGTCACGTTTTTTGTCCGCAATGGACTCTTAAATTATTGAACTGATTTTAATAAAATTTTGCACACCGTGTGCAGTTTCATTCAACTTGAAAGATAGGATGAGTTTATATCTCAATTTATAATCTCGAATTATAAATAATAACAATTCTAGACCTATTAGAATTTCAATTTCTGTGAAAGATTTTAATATTCTTTGAAAAGAGTTTTAAAAAAAAATAAAATAAAATAGTATAAGGAATTTTCTAAGGTGCAGCATCGTTCTTCATCATTTTTACCTGTTAATGTCACTTGGAAAGATAGCAACTACCAATTGTGCATTTTTATAGACGATATCGCGTTTATTGGAAATAGCTCTATAAAAATTGTTCAAGCTTATCGAGATAACACGTGTCTGGAGGATCCTCGAGGGTGTGAGAAAGAATGCTATTGGATGAGGGGAGGAAAGACGTTAGTTCGCTATTTTTATCTTATCTTTTTCTAAATTGCCTGTATCTTGGTAAAAATATGTGTTATTTATGAAGAAAATTGTTAATACAAATAACTGCGTTTATTAATTTCCAATTGGAGTGAAAAAGAAAAAAAAGGAAAGGGCTACTCTCTATTTCGAAACGTTTTATGTTTAAAATTGTTTGCCGCAAAAGAAAAAAAAAATATTTAGAAAATGTAACATCTCTCGAAATTGAGTTATCAAATTTAGAAACCGAAGTTGTACCGGCGACGTGATCGGCAAATATTGGACAGCGTTTCATACGTGAATGACTTGAGGCTTTTTTTGTTTTGTTTTATTTTTTATTATTGATTGCTTTTGTTATGCAACGATTTGAACTATTTTTCCTTTTTTTATTTTCGTTCATACAAACAAATGTTTAGAAAATCAATAGTTCAGAAAAAATCTTTATCTCTTTTTTTTTTTATTTCAATCTTCCAATTATTCATTTTTATAAACTTTGAAAATTGTGATAACTTGCAGGCCAAATAATTGGCAAAGGTTTCTTTAACTATCAATTTACTATTGGAAAAAATGACGTTGAAATATCGTAAAAGGGAATATACCTAACACATGTATATATATTTACTATCCGTATATGTAAATTTGTGTTGGCTTAAGAAGTGAAATAACTTTAGAGATATGGTCGTGCTACGTTGGACGATTTGTGAGGGGGCATCCTCTTTCCTATATACAAACGTATACACACACGCCCCCATAAAGTTATACGCTTGACCGTAGTCTTTAGAAAGCATGCCAGGAGTTTCGGTAGACGCTTATAAATATCAGCAGTGTTCGAAACATGTCGCATGGTGAATAAGTATAAGCACTCGTGAAACGAAATCCTCTTGGTTCCTCTCTTACGATGGTAGAAACAACTCTGTTTCAATATCGTTAGCATAATACCCCATGAACGTTTTTGTACATGTAAAGTTGTAAGCTGTATGTTAATCAAATTATTGTTCTTAAAAAAAAAAACTATATGCACCAAGATGCACCAAGATGCATCAAGATGATGCACTATTTTACGTTTATCTAATTTTTGAATAAAATCTGACGAGAAGGTAAGATCGATATGTCTGATGAATAATTCATTGTTACTACAGGATACAAATTACGTATAAAGAAAAGAAAAAAATTGGTTAACAAAGAATGGTAGTTTAACGTCTAACGTTTAACGTTATTGCGAAAAGTAATGAAATTCTTTCTCGTCGCGTGTATACATAAACGATATCGTTTAATTCAATGGATCACTCACGGCATTACATGTAAAAGCAAGTAACACGTATATATATATATATATATATATATATATAGATATATGAGAATATCCTGTAAGAAGAAAGTTCTATGGGATGTAAAGTAATCCTTAACAATATTCAGGATCAAACGCTTTTGATACGCTTCGATCGTTTCGAACACTTGATTAATACTCAAAGCCTAACACAGATCTTTCGAGTGCACCATAGTCTTGTACAAACAAACGAACACTAACTCGCTTTTGTAGACAGTACGTGAGAGAAACTTTGAACCTGTCTTACATATTACAATTTTTCTATTTTTTTATAGTTATTCCTACATCAATCGAATTTTGTGTTAAAAATTGCTTTGTTGAAATTCTATTATAAACATCGTGTAAAAAGGATTTTTCTCAAATAATTCAATGAAATATTATATTTTTTAGGGGGAACATAAATTAATCGTAACGGAATTCAGTGAAAAAAAAAAGAAAAAAGGAAAAAAGGAAAATGATATAAAATAGGGTTGGACACGTGAAGTCGACTCGGGTTTCTCGTTCATAGCATCGAACAAGAGCAATCCGGTAGCACGATTTCTCTCCTACTATGGTTGCTCGGTTAGAGTACTGTATTTTAGCGTCATTAGCATAAAACACAGAAAGAAAGAGAGAAAGAGAGTGCGAGTTCGTGTATACGTCGAGGTATACGTCGAGGTATACGTCGAGGTATACGTCGAGGTATACGGCAGCACCGAATGGAAAAAGCATCGATCGACAAAAAAATCAAGTAGCAAAAGCTAAAACTACGATGAAAACTGAAAACAGAGAGAGAGAGAGAGGGACTTATGCAACTTTGTGCATATTCCTTGATATGCAAACTGCACGCGTGCAGCTCTTACTTCCAAGGATCCATTTGCGAAACGGCGAATTAGAGGACTTCGACGATTTCAAATGATTTCCAAGAACCGAACTTTTTACAACTCTCATTTCCGAAATGGAATGATTTTTCACTTGTTCTACTTTGTAAATATATTTACGAAGATGTATCGTTTCTGTTCTTCTTCTTGTTCTTGTTGTTTTTGTATTATTAAACAAATGGAAAATTCGTTTGGCGTTAATCTCAAAAGCTGCGTGTAAAAAGAAAAATCCTCATGGATCATATGCGTGCCACGTGTGGGTGTGTGTATGTAGGAAAAAAAAAAGTAAAAAAATATAGATAGTACAATACTAGTATTCCATATGTATATGCTTGAGTAGGAAAAAGGTATATCGTAAGAGTAACGTAAAAGAAAAGGATAGAAGATGTAGATTGCGTATGTCCCAGCAAAAGGGAAAGAGGGTGGAGAAAGACAAAATATACGGGATATTATAAAATGGTAGGTGAAAGAAAAGGATAGTAGATATAAATGGCACATGTCCGTAGGAGGAAAAGAAAGACAGAGAAGGGTTGGTGGTGGCCATGGAAAGGCAGGCATATATTTTTCCGGAAGTTTCCCCCTTTCATCCCTTTTCATACCTTTTCGTCGCGTTACAGGAGGTTTCGTCCTTTCGCGTTTTTCTTCCTGAATTATGCGACCACACAGCTTCACAGTCGACGGTGTAATTGGCGTACGAATCATTTTTTCTTTTCTTCTTCTTTCTCTTAATAAAAAAAAAAAAAAGAAAAAGATAAAAATGATACGTTGAAGAATCATTGGTCGATGATAATTAAGTCCCAACGTGACACTGGGACTTTCAGATACACAATAGCTATTCTTCTTTTCTTTGGTAATATTAATCGAGCGAGCTAATAAAATGGGAAAGAAGAGATTTTCCATTTTAGTTGAAATATTTAACTATGTCAATCTGATAATCCTCCTCCTGTATGGTTAATTCTTGGGGAAAGATGATAAGCGTATTCAGGTTAGCAAGTATATACGCGGTGTGTCCTACTTTCATTCTCTATGGAAAAATATTTCATGAAAAATCTTATGTCATATTAGAGTCGCATAGGTTTCGTTTTTTTTTTAAATGATTTCATTAAAAAGTTATAATTAAAATATGAAAATGCAAATGAAATTACAAATGATTAAAATTCTAATTGAAATGAAAAAATAATGGAAATAAAGTGATTTTTCTTCGAAATGATAAGAAGAATAATCTGAGAATTCTCGTTATGAGTGTTTATACGATTAGGAAGGTAGTTCGGGAAGTGTCGTTTAAATAACGAGACACTCATTATGATAACGGAATAAAGGAGTATGAATTATACGTGGGAATGATATACAAAAAGTAAAAAACGTAGAGCAAAGGAAGTAACAACGGGGACGGAAACGTAAGAAAAACAGGACGTTAGGGGACGAACTACTTTCCGGAAAAGCTCTTCCTTTTTCAAGCTAGTGGCTGGCTCTTCTTCTTCTTCTTCTTCTACTTCTTCTTCTTCTTCCTCTTCTTCCTTCTTTTGGACTGTGAAAAGAATAAGAGAGAGATGGAGAATAAGTTTTCGTGTTCTGGAGATGCTTTTTAGTTGGTTTGAAAGCTCCGTTGGTTTAAGGACTTCCCTCGACGTTCTTGCGACACCAAGAAGCATGATTTTACGGATAAAAACGAATTGTACTTGTGTAACAGTTCACCGTCTAGCCGGACAAACATTAACCTTTTCATTTATACATTTAACGAGTACGAAACAAGAGATTCTTCTTTCTTTCAATGCGTTAAAGTGTCTTTTTCCTTTTTTATTTTTTTTCTATTTTTTTTTTTTTTCTATTTTAAAGATGTTTCGCATTATATTATATTTGTGAAAAGTTACATTCAGTCTTTTGACCGGTTTAATATTTCACTTTGATACTTCAGTTTGGTAGACATAAAGGTAAGAGGTTACATGAAAGACTGGTGACATTATTATACATAAGTTATTAGCAATTTTCTTGATTTATAACCCCCGATAAAAAAGATCTTTCCCATATTACTACTTTTTCTTATGTACAATGAGGGTGTAGAATAAAAATTGAATGCGTTTTTCTACGAGTTTCTCTCCCTCGTAGATAACTTCAATAATGCTAAAGGGAAAAGAAATTGAACGAAATTTCAAGATTTATCGTTTAAGAAAGAGAACATTAATTAAAACGTAAAACCAAGATGTGCGTTTTAGTTAATCAATCGTACGATCAAAGTTTTCTAGTCTCATCTTTTAATGTTTCATTCTTTCGCGAGTTTATCTTTTTAAATTGAAAACTTAAACGTTGTTTGTATATGTCGATAATAAATTTAAGGATGAAGAAATGAAAAAGTTCTTTTGGGTAATTACAAACGCATTTGTTCGAGAATCCAACATTTCACCGTAGTTCTTTTTCTAAGGGGGGTAATTTGGTTGATCAAAAAAAAAGATAGGATGATCATTTCGCGTTCTTATTATTTTCCTTTTAAACCTTTTTTCTCCATTTGATCATGTTTTCTGTTTTTTTCTTTTTTTTTTTTTCTTTTGACACCAAAGTATCACAGGAGTCGATACGAAATGTCTCAGGGTGCTTTGAACGTAGTATAACGTTCACGCTCGTAAAATTCTTTATCGTTATTGTATTTTCCTTTTTATTATTTTCACCGACTGCTAGACAATGAAACTAGTACGACGACCGATTCGATATTGATCTACAAAAATAAAATGAGAAAAAAAGAAATAGTAAACGGATGAACATAGTCTTTATATGGGTAAGTACCTTCCTTCCCCCTCCCCATATAAAATGACAACTCTCGAATAAATGTTCTTCCACCAACGAAATATATTTACTACACGGTTTTAAATCAACACACCATTTTTTCTCATAATCTTTACCAATAATAATTTACCACAGATCCAATATTTAAATATTATCCAAATATAGAAAAATATCATTTACATCTTCTTCAAAAGTATATTTATTCGCAATATATAAACAACATTGTATTGATATTCCTATCGATATTGAAAATACTTTTAAATTGTATCAATTGGAAAAAAAAAATGATATTACTTTTTCTATGTAGCTTAAAATAGTGCCGTTGGCAAAATGTACATAAAGTTGCGATTAAAGTGTCCTACTTTGCGTGAATGAAACGTAAACATCAAAGTGATATCGTGGAAAATATCGTTTGGAAATATCGAAATAGATAAGAGCTAAGAGAGAGAGAGGGAGAGAGAGAGAGAAAGAACCTTAAGTGGAAAAGCTTCTTCGTATATAAGTATCCAAATAATCTGCATCATCTTTTATCTCATGTATTTCATCATAGACAATTTTAATATAAGAAACGTTAAATAATAAATCTTTGAATCAAACTAAATTTCATTATACTTGTCCAGTTAAATCTTAGCAACTCTCTCTCTCTCTCTCTCCTTTTTGCACACTTACTCTTTTGGTTTGACCTATACATTGATGGTAGCTATTCGTAGTTATCTTCTCGAAACGATACGCTTCCCAAGGGCTTTCATGGGGGATCGGTTGAGAAAGCAAAGGGCAAAGTGCCCTTCTGTCTTCGATACGCTTTTGGAAACTTTCCTCTATCGATCTATCTATCTACCTATCTATCTATCCGTCCATCCATCTATCTATCTACCGTGCGAGTAAAGCATGCACAGGTTGCAAGCACGTTGCAGCACGTTGCAGCACGTTGCAGTGAAAAGACGTGGTTCTCAAATAGGCTTACCACACGAACGCGACCGAGATAAGCCCTATGTGTGGTTTATATGTATTTACACAAAGCTTCGTGGAAGATGCACTACTCCATGGAAACTTCTAACTGGAACACATCCTACTGTTACCTTGCTAACTGTAAACAAAACTACTTTTTCTTTCTTCTCTCACACACACACACACACTCAGCTAACACTATTTATTTTACATGAGTGCAACGCGACCAAATTTTGAAGCTCTTTCTCTAACTATATATGTAAATAATATGTAAAGTTTTCTCTCTCTCTCTCTCTCTCTTTATATATATATATATATATATATATATATATATATATATATATATATATATATATATATATACATGTACATTTATATACCATGTATTATTTTATTTCTCTTTCTTTTTCGTTCGAATAGAAGGTAATTCAAGTTCGGGGGTAGTACATGGAATAGTAAAATCAACGCTAGAACGACGATCGTGATTTGCATCGAATTCTGTTCTGTACGTGTCGACGAATTGCTTCGAAGAAATAAAAAAAAAGAAAAAAAGTAATAGTTTGTTCGTTACTTCAAATAAATGTCTTCTCTTTTTTTTTTTTTTGGAATTTAGCCATTTTTTAAATCAACGCGTTGTTTCTTTTTTTGTTAATAAGAAAGAAAAAAGAAAATGTATTTGTAAAAAGTATCCTCTCGTTGAAATTGACGATTGTACAAAAATACTTGGTAAATTTTGCTTGTGAAAGGAAACACAATGAAAGTAGAACTCGGTAGATTTCTACCGTTAGCAAAATACAAAATGTTAGAAACATCATAGCTAGGTAGGAGTTCGGGGGAAAACGATGTCTAAAAGTGAAAGAAAGAAGAAAAAGGTCGGAAAATAGCCGGCGGCTCAAGATGGCGTAGGTTGGTAACGCAGGTTGAACCTTTTCAAATCTTTCCAGCCCAGCTCCTCTTACTTCTAACTCGTCTCGATACTCTCTCTTCTTAGATCGATCGAAGAAATCCCTTTGTGGTATGAAATTGGTCGAGTTCAACTCTCTCTCTCTCTCTCTCTCTTTCTCTTATCAACGTGCACGTGTGTACGTGTATGCGTGTATATTCCATAAACAAAGCTCCTCGAATTCTATCGTTCCTATCTCCTCCCCCGTAAACCACCTCTTCTTTGTTACTTTTCAAGACGATGAGTCGAGATATCCGTTCTTTTTAAATTCTTACTCTCTATGAACTCAACTAAGGTAGTTTTCTTCCTCCCTTGAGAATCAAAAAGTCGAAAAAAAAAATAAAAAAAAATAAAATTAGTATCAAGTGGAACGTTCAATTTGAACTAACCAAACTGATGAAATTTATTGTCCCATCTAATATGTCAACATAGTGTTCTACTTTGTAAACTCCCATATCTCAAGGCTATCCCTGTGATGTTACAGCTGTGTCCTCGAGGTGTTCTTAAACGATTCGTTTGATTAAACCACCAACTCATTAAGTAAATCAATCTAGTTTCGATATCCTTTCGATTCGATCTAATCAATGTTTCAACACACTATTACTAGATAGAAATGACTTTATTTTATTTGTTGATATCAAAAGAAAAATCTATCTGTACTTTTGGCAAACTGTTAAAATCAGGTGTTCCATAGAAAGTGCAGTTACCATATGTAGCCCACTTTGAGAAATTATAAATGGCTCATGAGGAGGGTAAAGGGTGGTACTCGAAATGAGAACGAAAAGTTCTTGGATTTGATTTGTTTGTGTTTTAACCAAGTAAACCAGTAAAACGGCCTCCGTGAAATCCATTCTTCCTTAGTAACTTTCTCTTATGTCAACATGGTGTACTTATAAACTCCTATAATTGAAGCCAATCCTGATGTTACAGCTGTGTCCTCGAGCGATTCTTAAACGATTCATTCATTAGATTAAATCAAACTCATTAAGTAAATCAATCAAATTGAATATCCGTACAGCTTGACTTTGCGATAATAATCATGGAATTATTCGATCAATGCTAGGATATCTATTCACAATTAACGAATTCAATTTACTGTAACCGATCAAATTCATTTACGAAATCATATCATTATCAAAAGATGAGTTAGTTATCGATGAGGTTTGGGGAAAACTCGAACGAGTAATCTCCCAATTTTAACGTACGATTATTTTCTTTTCTTTATTTTTCAAGACGCGAATTACATTCGCAAAAATACGAAATGCGATATCATAATACTCGGACAATTTTTATTTATTTTAAAATGTACTTGTATTGTATTGTATTGTATTATTATATTTGTTCTTTCTAAATTGAAAATGTCCCCCTTTTTTCAGAAAATATTCCTCGTATTGAATGCACTTGCGCAAACGTTTCTTCCAATAACCTGAAAAACATTCTTGAATGCATTTTATTATATTTTGTAACATTTTATTCACTTTAAGGACTTCTTTACGTTTAATATTTTCAACTCTTTAGAAATGTTGTTGTTTTTTTTTTCTTTTTTTCCCCCTTGGAAATAGAAAATAGTTGGAAGTATATTTTGTGCTACTTTTTCAAACTGCAAATTGGTGCAATTTCCATGAGTTATCTTTCAACAAAGTTTAATCGATTTTTACGAACAACTTTTCCGACAGTAATTTCACCTGTTAACATTGATTTTTTCTTTTTTTGCAATATTTTTATACCACAATTCCCATACTCGAAAGGATTCGTTTCATTGATAATTCTATATTCGTTCAAAGCTTGAAAAAGTGATTTACCATTATAATGGTAAATGAAACTTATTTGCCGTTGCTGCTGTTGTTCATCGAAGGGGTATTTACGTTAAAGACGATTATCTTTTCAGTTTCATCTAAATTCTCATTCATTCTTAGATGATTTTTGTCGGTATAAACTTAGTTATAGAAAATGTAGTTCTTTAAAAAAGAAAAAGCAGTCAAAGTATTTGAAAAAGTGGTAGTAGTAGTAGTAGTAGTCTGTTGACGATAGGTTCAGGGAAAATATGTTGGTAGAGAAAAACTTTTCTATCCCAATTCGTTGAAAACTTTAGTAGATTATATCGTGCAACGTGTGTGTGTGTGTGTTTGTGCATGTGTGGTCGAACGTGGTGCTGTCTGTCCAGTAAAATAATTGGGTTCTTTAGATTGATCAATATTACTGAGGACTTATAGTCGCGCGTTTCAATTTTATCAATTTTTGGCCCAACCAAAAATATTCGTGAATGAGAAACAAAAAGTATAAAGAAAAAAATGACATCTATTTTGGTTTTTGAAAAAATAATGTGTAAACGAATTGGAAATGTTAGAACCGTGTTACAATTGACTATAGCAACACAACATAGTCTCGTTCATATATCGGTTTTGAATTCGCGGTACTCATAACTGTTTCAATCAGAATCGATATATAACAGTTTGAAGCAGTTATTTTCGGGGAAAAGGGTGTTTCAAACTACTAAAACTGTAATAGTTTTTTGTTTTTTTTTTTCGGTCAGGGATTTATGAAGTTGAAGCAGCGTATCTTCATCATTGAAGTTTAAACGTCATAAATTATGACATGTCCGAAGACATTAATTCTATTTTTTTTTTTTTTTTATCAAATCCTGATATTATCTAACGATGACGAAGAATAATAAAAAGAAGAAGAGGAAGATGAAGAAGAAGATAAAAGAAGATAAAAGAAAAGTTGCCATCAATATGTATTACGTCTTCTTCTCATCTTTTACCGTCGCCATCTGTGTGAACCGAAGAAGAAGAAGAAGAAGAAGAAGAAGAAGAAGGAGGAAGAGGGTGGAGATGGGGGCTAGGTTTTCACTGAAAAACACGCATAATGTCGTTGGAATATCCAGTATTCATTCACTTATTTCACACGAACAGGGAAGAAGGGTGGGGGAAAAAGGATCGTAGGTAGAAAAGAAATAAGATCATAAATCTTAACGTGGATCCTCCATTATGTGAAGACTCTAACGTTAATGTCTACCTTCAACCCCCTTCGATTTCCCCTCTGCGATTTCCCCTCCATCATTCCATCGTAGAATCTTTGCTTGCTCACAGAATCCGGAAACGAACCGAGGCGTAACTGAATTATGGATCTTTCATCGACTCCGATGTCTCCTATCTTTCCTTCCTTCCTTCCTTCCTTCCTTCCTCCCTTCCTCCCTTCCTTTTTTTCTTCCTATTTTATTTTATTCAATTATTCCTAACTAGTATTATTTCCCGAAAGTCAAGAACTATTATCATATAATTTAGATAATATAATATTTAATTAATCCAATGAAAGTAATCCTTTATAGACCTTGCCTATTAATTATACTCGGTTCCGAAAAAATCAATTTTAAAAAAAGCTCGCTAATTTTAAATATAATTCCAATTGGAGTGGAAAAATAATCGTGGAGTATTCTTTTACTCCGGGTATATAAATATAATACGACAGACGGAAATAGAAGAAGATTCGTTTATTCGTGGAATGCACTTTCTTGTACGAAACGAGAAAAGAAGATGCACGAAAGGGGTGGGATGCTGGTGGTCAAAGAAAGACGAAGAGAGGAAACTAACATATAAGTTTGTATCCACTTGTATGTATTCGTGGCCATAGGTGTTGCATGCAAAAGAGAAAGAGACAGAGACAGAGAGAGAGAGAAAATAACAAGGTAGAGTAACTGAATTTGGCTTTTAGAGGAGTCGACTTTTCGAAGGGTTTGAATAACGTATTAGACGAGTGATACCGTTCGTCGAGAGTTTCGGTCGAATCTTGGTGAACGAGGAAGAAGATGCGGGGGGGGGGAGTTGGGGGGTTAGATGGGGAAGAGTTAAAGAGGAGAAACGGAAACGAGAAGAGACAGAAGCAGGCGAGGGTGGGATAGGAAGGGAGGGATGCTTGGAGTTATATCGGAAGCTTCTTTTCTTCAAGGGGCAAGAGGGGGACAGTGGAGGAGTGGAAATGCAATTTCGTCGCGCAACTCGACAAACATTTATCAGGGAAAGTAGAGGCTGCGATTGGCCTGACTGGGAATAAATTCCATTGGCTGCCAATGTGTCCCCCCTCTTTTCATCCTCTTACTTACCCTTTCCCTTTTCATTCGAGTTTCCTTCGATCACCTAATAATTCCTTCTTCCTCTTCTTCCTTCACTTTGACATCGAATTCCTTGCCATTTTTTTCTTATACATTATCTTATATATCTTGTATCTTTTAAGGGGAAAGAAAAGAAGATGATAATCCTTCACGACGCCTTCTTTATTTATAGCTTAATAATCATCCGGTATTTGTAAGTAAATAAAGATTGATGAACGGATAGAAGAAGACTATAGTGGGTTCTACTGGGAATACAGATTGATGTTTGCTGTTATACGTCGTGTATGGGGGTGTGTTCGATAAAATATTGTCTATTACTACTATTTCAAATAAATTAATGGATTGTTCTTTAAAATATTATTATACATTTGTATAATTTATACGGTTATAATGAACAATCAATGAATTATCGGAACGTGACACAAGACTAAGTACTACTAGTACGTTCGGTGTTCACTTATGGTAGGAAGTTCAACTGGACGAACGTGTTCATTTAGGGTTAAACCTCGGATTCTCTTTCTCTCTCTCTCTCTCTCTCTCTCTCTCTCCCTCTCTCTGTTAGGGTTTAATAGGAAATCGATGGACGTACGAGTAACAAGTACTCTCTTGACCTGTGCTTGATTATCGCTGTTAATCTATTATCGTCGAATCATCCTCTCTCTCTCTCTCTCTCTCTCTCTCTCTTTCTCTATTTCGTCATCTTGATATCACGATAAGCACTCTGTTCTCAACAAGCCTGTTGACGATTATAATTGGTTTGAAACGATTTATCGGTTGATCGGTTGATCGGTTGAGAGAAAATCCAATGAGTTTGATTCCCATTTTCACGATTTCGTCGTTAGGCTACATTTCTATTCAAATTTCAAAATAAAATATTAAATCAAATTAAAACGTAAAAAAAAAAAGAAGAAAAACGTTTTTTTGTTGTTGTATTAGTTGAACATTGAACAATTCGTAATTCTAGCGCGTGAAACGAATTAGTTTCGTTTGAATTGTTAAAACGAAATAAAATGGTGAAATTGAATCAGACGAATGCACAAAAATTCTAAATCTCGATCGTCATTACGAGAAATTCGAAAGTTATAACGGGGGGGTGGGCGGGTAACCATGGAGGAGTTACGCGATGGGAATTTATTTCGTTGAAAATCGTTAACACTCGAGCCATGGTGGTCGAATAATTATTTCTTTTTTTTTTGTTTTGCTTTAAATTTTTGTTTTCCAAATTTTGCTTCGAGTTTGTTCCTTTTTTTTTTCCAACTACGTAACGCAATATATATATATATATATATTTTTTTTTTTTTCGTATAGAAACGAGCTTCGTTACTAACTTAAATAATTTACAAACTGCGAAAAACTAATGCAATAATTTATTCTATTTTAAATGGATTTGTAAGCGCGCGTGTGTGTGCGTACGTGCGTGCGTACGTGCGTGCGTATTTTGCATGCTATTTTATTTTATTTACAAATAAAATACTTATCGAGGGAAAAGATTATACTCGTAAATTTGAAGTTTTAAAGCTCATATTGTAATATTTGTAATATTTGGTTAGGAGAGAGAGAGAGAAAGGTTTTCTGCGATATTTATAACGCAAAATCGTATTTATTATAAACTTTTCGTAATACGTTATTTACACAAATTTATTCAGCTTTTCTGCAAATGGTATTTTTTTTCTTTTTTGCAAATTGTTTAGTTACTTTTCGAGAAATCGCAACTACTAATAATGTAACCGGATTTAGCTGAAATTTTGTAAAATCTAAAGAAATAGAAGATGAAAAAAGAAGAATAAAGTATGTACTTAGCGTTAGTTGACAACAAAAAGTTGGTAAAGAACCGAAGTATGAAATGCATAAACTGCAATATTACAAAGTTTAGTCTGTTTCGAAACTTGAAATGCCATAGTCAGTGCTCTTCACGATTTTCTTCTTCTTCTTCTTCTTCTTCTTCTTCTTCTTCTTCTACTTCATCCCTCTTTTTCCATTTATTCTTCTTCTTTACGAACGTCGATGAACGTCGCACATCCTTTTAAAAGTAAGAAAAGCTACAGGAAGAATTATCGCACAGATAACGATAATAATTGTGATAAAGTCACGAACTAAATGTAAAAGAAAGAGACAGGTATTATATATTTGTATATAAAGGGTGTTCGTAAAATTTGTGCTTATAAATTTATCCCTTAGAAAGAAAAACTGAAATAACAAAGTATCGTATTGTATTTTACAAGTATCGGTCTTTTAATACTTTTGTCAAAAACGTAGCCATTTCATTTTGCCAATATATGTACACAAATACTTTTTGCAAGAAAATGAATTTGTAAAATTTCAAGTTAGAATAAATTGAACATTTTATTGACACACCCGATATATACGTATATCCTAACCATTCGTTGAATTTTCCAAACTAGTTCTCACCGTTCCAAAGTATAATCCAAGTTTTCTCTTATACTTTCTTAACTTTCTATCTTCGATCTTAGAAAGAAGAAACAGAGAAGAAAGAAAATGGAACCAAAAATGGAAACGAAAAGGGTTAAAAGATTGTCGTCAAGAGTATCATACATTTATCGTTCCTTCTATTTCCTATCGATTTTTTATGCAATGTTCAATTATTGTTACAGTAACATATACTTGTTCTAATCGATGAAAGATTTGATTGTTTAGTAGCACCCTTTTCTTTTTCATTCCCATTCTCTCTCTCTCTCTCTCTCTCTCTCGGGGGATATATCTTTGAACAATCATAAGTCAATGAAGAAAAAGTTATGAAATCTTGCTATCTGATACCGAGAAAATTGAGTACTCAATTATTCAGTAGGGTGCATCCGAGCACAACGTTTATCTCATCCCTTTTTCTCTATTTTACTTGATAAAACCTCCCTAAGAGGAAAAACAAAATGCTTCACTGTATTCCTCATACTTTTTCCATTTGTATTTGTGCATATTTGATCGTTCTTCAACTCCCCTGCTTCCATCCCCTTGACATCCCTTCCTAAAACACCTCTGACTTGTTCTACAAAGTAAAATATTTGTTAACAATTAATATATAAAACCTTACTCGCGATCAAATCCTCACATTTTGCGTAAGGAAACTTTATTATTTGCGGGAATAAAAGATTAGTGGTGGTGGTGGTGGTAGTGGTGCGTCATCGTTGCTAACATTTTCGATCTTTTTTTTTTCCCCTGATTCACGGATCGCGTGGTCTTTTGCACGCACACATACACACACATATAGCGAGAAACGCGCATGCTTTAACCCGCGGACTCATTAGCCTAATGACACCGATTAATTATTGCAAGAACCACACGGTTGGGACGCACGCGCAAGGAATCAAAAAAAAAAAAATAGAAAAGAAATAGAAAAAAGGAAGCTTCTCGGTTCGATATATTCCTTGAAATTTTTAGTATACACGATGGATTTAGACGATATTCAACGAAATTGAACGAAGCGACCGTGAAATTTCGACGTTGATATGTTCACACGGGGGTAGTTGTCTCTTCACGATTTTAATAAAAATAAGGAAAGAAATAGAAGGAACGTGGTTGGGCGAATGAAACAGAACTATATATATATATATATATATCGTTGAAGGAAAATTTCTGGTGGTAGTTGTGGAAAAAAAAAAATCGAAATAAAAGTATCGTAAGCGAGAAAAGTGAGATTCGAAGAGAAAATAGTTTGAGGAAATTGCGTGTATTTCTGTATGTGACGAAGAGGGCTTTTCGTAGTAGTACCCTTCGACCCTAGGGGTAGGCGTGTCGGTATATTAGGTTTTAATCATTCAAGGGATGAAATTTTAGGAAGAGAGGCGTGGTAGTAGTCTGCTTCTCTGCCGGTTACACCCCCTTCTTCCTGCATTGACCTACGTTCTCCGGATTACTCTTGTCGTCCCTATCTTCATCCCCCATCCCTTTTTGTATACAACGTGCGTTGTTGTTGTTGGAAATATAATGGGAATTTGTGGTATACATATGTATAAACATTAGTTTGCATTGCAAATTTTTTTACAAAACTTTGTTTTTTTTGAGAAAAACAATTGGAACACGTAGATAAGTACTGTAAAAAAAAAAAAAGTGGTTGTAACTTTTGTTGGATCAATAAATCATAGATCTTATGATGAACATTTAGAAAATTTGAGTCAAAGTCAGTCGTTCCCCTGTGCACTTGGGAATTGTCGCTAGGGCACATAACTTAGCCTGACAGTCTTCTTGCTTCGCACGAACTCCCATTGTTGCAGCTGTTGCAGGTGGTATTACTTTGTGCCTTGACGTATATCGACCTCCGTCGCTGCCCAAAGTGACCGAAACAGAGAGAGAGAGAGGGAGAGAGAGAGAGAAAGAAAGAGAAAGAGAGAAAAACGGAAGTATAGGCGGCTAGATATGTATCCGAGAAAAGGGTGAGAGAAGAGATAGGGAGGACAGTGAAAGATAGATAGATAGACAGTTAGATCGATCGATAAAGATAAAAGGGGATAGTTAGATAAATAGGTTTTACAGGCGTCTAACGTAACACATCAACGCTCTCCTAAAATTCCTAATAAAGTAATGATAGCACTTGAAAAATAAAAATGACAAAAAAAATAGGAAATAATCTGTCCATCATTTGATTCGAAATATTAGCTTAAAAAGAAATGCTGAAAATGTCGTCGTGGAAGATAGAAGCTTTCAAGTTGGTCTTGTGATGAGAAGCAGGATTAATTTGGAGGATAACGAGGATTTAACGGCGGACCAAAGTTTTCAAAGTTTCAACCTCCCCCGGAACGGAACGGAACGGAACGGAAAGTGGCGCGTGCGTGCGTACAGAAGAGGGGGATTGGGGGGTCAAAGTTTGCGCAGTCACGTGCAGTCGCACGAGCTAGGTCATCCTAGTTAGTTACCACCACCCTAGTGGAGTGGTCCCACCATCACCTCTAAGGGTCAGAGTTGCGTTTGACTTTGCGATTTTTTCTCATTAATTAAAAAAATCTTATGGTCGGTGGTTTCTCTAGCGAAAGGAATTGAAGCTCGCTGCTCTGCTCACCTTTTCTTTCAACTCATCTTGTCGTACATCTGTGTTGCCTCTTTTATACTTCATTCTAAAGTCCAGAGGAGTCGTCCAAGTGACGGGCTTATCAATCCGTCAAGAGAGCTTTTTTTTTATGCATTAATGCAAGACTTCTTCCAGTGCAAAACTTTTCTTCTTTTTTCTTCGACGATCTTTTCCAACCTCCTCCTCCTCCTCCTCCTCCTCCTTCTCCTTCTCCTTCGTTGCTTTCTTTCACCTTACATTCATTTTCTTCAGATTTTTTTTTTTAGATTACTCAGACACTCGTTCGAGAGTAAGTAAAAAGATTTGCTTCAGCTTTTTCTCGTCTATTTTTCTTGCAATTTATTTATCGGAGTTTATCAAAGTCTGTAAAGCTTGTTTAAAATAACTCTAACAATTATTTGTATACATATATATATATATATAATATTGTAATTTATATTTCTAATTAAGAAACTTTTCCTTTATATTTATCGTCAGTTGTAAAATATTTCATATTTCAATTTATTATTTTCTAACGTAAGATATACTTGTAAATCCATTGAAGAAATTTTATCAGAACCACATCGTAATACATACTTTGATATATATCTATACAGATAGATATGTATATATCATAGCATTTTCAAACTTATATTCTCGATTTCGAATCGCATAGTCCGTCTTGAAATTTGGTATTCATGCACGATACTCATATTCCTTATACTTCCATTTATAGGATTACGATTTTGTTCAGATTTATCCAACTATATTTCGCGATGACGTATAAATATATATTTTTACGATACGATTATGATATTTTTAAATTATGTGATCCAAGTTTATATTTTTATACATATATATATATATATATATATATATATATATATATATTAAATTGAAATATAAATCTCAAACTGCTCGATTGATTATAAATATCTCTTGAAGTATAAATAAATTATTATGTTAGAAGTATACTATATTTTTATTATAAAATTACAAGAGAGAGTTTATTCATAGCAAACTGTATTATTGGTATCATTTAAATGTTTATCGACGAAACGTTTTAGATTTAAATTATGTTCAATACGTTTAACATTTGCCATGCTTAATTAGTCCCTAATGAAGCGATAATTAAAATTCGTACGCACGTTCTACCTACGCTTATAGATTTAACCATATGTATATTAAAATCGAACGATTTGAAAATTAATCGTGTATTTTTGACAATTTATATTCTATTGAAAATTGAATTGAATGATCATTAAAAATAAACAAAAGATCAGAAGAATTAGAATGTTAATCAATGGAATGTGTCCATCGTTCAAAATCCTAATATAAACTCATGAACAAAGATTCGTTGACTTAAAGACGTGTGTATCGGACTGATTGTAAGTCACAGCAACGCGTGGCGAGGCACCCCTAATATTATATAGAATCTTTATGAAATGATTAACACAAATGAATATTTTAATTATAAAAAAACGTTTCCATTTGCAAGTATCATTAATCCTTTCAAAAACGATAGAAAACTTTGACGCAATAAGCAAATATTTATTCGTTCTCCAAAGTAATAACAAAACGTATCGATCGTAAAATTTTCAAGCCACAAATGAAACACTACAAAAAAAGCTGCTATATATATATATATATATATAGAGAGAGAGAGAGAGAGAGAGATAGAGAGGACCCAGACGACTCGTACAAATACCTATATAAATATACATATTGACATCGAAGTGCTGACTCGACGGTGCAGTTCATTCGAGCATCATCCTCCTCGATGCATCGACTGTATTTTTGAGACAAATGTAACAAAAAATACAAAAATAGATAAAACAAAAAAAAAAGCAAACAAAAATCACCACCTCTATTAGAGAGAGAGAGAGAGAGAGAGAGATAGATAGAAGGACTACCCTCAAACTCTTGGACAAACCAACAAAAATATTCGACAATTGAACGAAGTTGCGATCGTTTTGTCGATACCATCAATGTTTTCAGGTCGTCACGATATATATATATATATATATATCTGCAACACAAATGGAAGTAAAAAAGAAAAAGAGAAAGAGAGAGAAAGAGAGAAAGAGAGAGAGAGAGAGAAAATAAAACTGGGAAACATTTTGGAACAGAAAACCGAGGGACGTTCGTCGTTTATACGAAATTGGCCGGAAAGGACGAGAAGAGTACATATGTAAGTATATATATGTATATGTATATATATATATATAGGTGGAATTGTGACGAATAAAAAGTTACCGCGTGAAGAATAACAGGTGGAAAATGTGTCGTCCAAAGTTACACGCAGTAGGTACCTATCACCAATATCATGATGACTCAATCAAATATCGAATGAATTTTTTCTATTTTTTCTAGTTTTTTTTTGTTTTGTTTTATTTTTATTTCTAGAATATAAAACAAATCCCCGAAAGGAAGAGGAAAATGATACATACATACCTTCAGGTTTCGATCGAAATTTAACATCGGTTGTTTATTTCGATGTACAAACGTTTAAGGGAATTGCAATGGAATGTTGGGTAAGGAGGGGAAAAAACAAGAGATAAAATTACAAGGAAAAGAGAGAGAGAGAGAGAGAGAGAGAGAGAAATAAATATCAAAGAGAGAACTGGTATAAGAAAGAAAGAAAGTTAAGAAAATTGAAAAGTAGAGTAAAAGAAGAAAGCTTTATAAGGCATATAAAAAGATAGAAAAAGAAGAAACTTAGAAGGAGAGTACAACACACAAGAAAGAGGAAGGATAAATAAATATAAAACGAGAGTGTGGGGGAGAGAGAGAGAGAGACGATCGATTTTGGGAAAGTCAGTCTGTTAGAAAAGAAAATAGCTGAATCCGGTGAAGAGATAAACAATGTGGGTTTAGGTAGAAAGGAAAAAGATAGAAGATGTCAGTGTAGTCATTCTTTTACCAAATGCATCGGTGCACGTGCATAGCACACAGGACGACTATTGTGGTGGGTTGAACAGAAACAAGGCTGGGACCCAAGGAAAGAAGAAGAAGAAGAAGAAGAAGAAGAGATAGCAGGGGTTGCGTCAGGGAAAGCTTGAGGATTGGTTAAAGAAAGGGAGAAGGTATCGATAAAAAAAAAAAAAAAAAAAGAGAGAACCCTTCTCTTTTTATTTTCTTGCATTTTTCAACGTCTCTGACCGAATGGAGAAACTCCCTCGAAATTTCACGATCTACCTGCATGCATACATGCACACATAGGTACACACACACACGCACACACATACATGGGTTTCTTCTTTTATGTTATATTTAAAATTTATTGAAAAATCAATCGGCTAGTGGAATTTTTTCGAATTTTTTTACAACGTCTACTTGAAACGATAAAAAATATTGTGATTATTTATTTTTAAGACTTTTTTCAATTTTATTGTTATATTTATTCGAACCCATCCACGAAAATATCTTGCCAAATTAATATCTTACCTATTCTTTATGAGACCAATCGTATACCTAAATAAAAAGAATTTAATTCGAAAAAATTAGTTTTATTGTAATAAGAACTTTTTGGTGGGAATGATGAAAATCTCTCGTGGGAAATAA
Source organism: Polistes dominula (assembly GCF_049000335.1). Classification (NCBI taxonomy): domain Eukaryota; kingdom Metazoa; phylum Arthropoda; class Insecta; order Hymenoptera; family Vespidae; genus Polistes; species Polistes dominula. The sequence continues at coordinate 281,521 of NW_028301042.1, forward strand.
AACGCATATCTTTGATAAAACGAATAAAATGAAAGTATAAGTAAAATGTTATGAAATTCACCAAATGTATTATATTTTACAAAAATGATATTAGAAAAAAGACACACACATTGAAATTAATGAAATAATATATAAAAAAGTTAATATAACTAAATGATCTTTAATTAAATAGCCCGTTGATGAATCAAATTGGATAATTTAGAAATAATATTTGAAGAAGATCTGTGAAATTATTTTCAAAGATAACTAGAAACTTGAAATATCTCGCGTGTGCATTTATTGACCTGTCGATAAAATCGTTTAAATTTTCAGTTTAAATCGAAATTTTCAAATATTGTAGCAAACACCAAAATGAATACATACACGCATACTCGAGTTTTCTTTGAGTTTTATCGTCAAATGTGGTCTATAAATCGAATATTATTATGTGGTACACATTCGATTGAAACGTAAATGTTTAACAGCTATCAAATATCTCATTTATTTATTTAATACCAATACTGTTCGATATTTATTTCAAATAATAATTATATATACATATTTTTAATTATTTCCGTTCTAACAAACTTTTCAATGATAAGTTGAGTATTAAAATAATTACGAATCAGTTCTATTCAACATTTCTCGTTGCATAGAATTTTCTTTTTCTAGAATAAGTTAAAACAAAAATGTAAAACAAACGAATGCAAAGCAGTGCTTTCGTAATCAGATCGTTTGGTAGGTACTTTATTTCCCAGAAAATTAGAGTCACCCTTGCATGGAATAGTGGTGCATTCTCTTTCTATCTATCTCTATCTATCCCCATATACATATATATATATACACACATACACACATATACATATGCAAAAATATATAGAAATAAATAGCATGCACGTATCTCTCTGGGTTGGCATTTCACGTAGGTGCAATAAGTGTTTAGGTATGTAAATAAATACGTTGAGAATCGTGAATAGTAGGTGTTAGTGTGGGTTAAAAGCACATATACAGGAGAAGACGAATAGTCGCTTGGAGAAGCATTGTAATCCTGTCGTTACGACCGTAATCCTTTCAGCGAAAGAATTGGCTCGAATTGTCTGGACATTTAAACGCAACTCGAAATAACAGGATTTTCATGGGAGCCTCCTAATACTGTTTTCTTTGTTGTTGTTGTTCAAGTAATGGCCACCTTGATGATACCCTTTAATTAGAATACTTAATTCTACTTTAGACAAGATCGTGAGATCACTCAAATTCATTCATTATTCTCTCTCTCCCTCTCTGTTGATTTTTATTTTTAGTTTTTCTTTGTATTTAATTATTAAGGATATTCTTTATACGACAGACGATGCAAAAAATGTCTTATCTAAAAATCGTGCCTGTGGGCTACGTTGAAAGATTTACGCGAAAATCGTCTTAGCTCTCTCTCTCTCTCTCTCTTTTAAAGGTTGCATCAAAAAACGATTTATCCTTGTAAAGTATAAAGGACGAACGAGTAAAAAATTATCCCCAGAAACCGATAGAAAGACCTGCTGTTGCTGCTGCTGCTGCTGCTGTTGCTACCGTGTTACGATTTACAAATTTTCTTTCTAAACAACTTTTCAAGATTTATACGTTTTATTTTCTTTTTTTTAATCGATCCAACAATTTCATTTTCAATCAACGTTTTACGTTTAATACTGGTTACGCATTTGTAAATGTTGCAATATTTTTTCTTACTTTGATTATTTTTCTAATGTCAATTTCCGTCCCATCTTCTCTCTCTCTCTCTCTCTCTCTTATCTTTTCTATCTTTAAGTAATACGTAATCTCGTATGCGTATATAGGATAAGAGAAAAAAAAGAGAAAAGAAAAGAAAAGAAAAGATAAGGAGGAGGATATTGCATGCAGGAAGCAACAAGATGAAAATTTCATATCAGCTCAGCTCTTCTCGCACTTTTAAGCAAGAATCGTTCAAAGTCGTGATTCGACAAAGCAAAGTTAAAATGCGCGTGAAAAAGCGACTACACAACGAGTAAGATGTAGCTTCTTACAAATTTATTATTGAATCAAATTTCTTAAACACCGTATATATTCCCTTTGTCTTTTAAAATAATCTAAAGCTTTGACAAATCTTAAAATGACAAGAACATTATTTCAACGCATTACCAACCAAGTTTCATTATTTTCTAATCACCAATATAATAATTCTTTAATAATAGTTTTTTTATATTTCAAGTTTAATTAATATTAAATGAATCATTAAAAATGAATATAATTGCATAATGTTGATTTTAAAAGTGGAATATCTTGAAACTAAATTTACTCGATTTCCAGATGATCATCGAAGGTTCAGTTGCCTTTCGCATAATTTAGCAACATTAATAATAGGTGAATTGTCCGTACTAATAGACGTTTCAATTAAAGATTAACGGGACCGATATAGGAATTAGTAGAAGTCGAACTAATGAACAATTTAATTCTACGGGACGTTTCGAATCTTCGATTGTAACTTTTTCTTATTGTCATTTTTCTTCGTTTAAAGAAGTTAATTAAATTCATGGAAATGATGTTAGCTCGAATGAAAATATCAGTCAGACACGAGAGACGAATGAAATACTTTGAAAAAGAAGTTTCTAACAATTTTCTATTAAATATAACAATTAATCATTGATGTGATAATTGTTTGAAAAATGAATAGCAAAGTTAATGTTTTATGTATTTATATATGTATATATATATTTTACAGGAAACAAATTGATCTGCGACTGTAATCTTGCATGGCTGTGGGGTTTAAGGAACGAGACGAAGAATGCAAAGTTACGAAATGCCCTAGAGGAGCTTATTTGTTTCCTCGAAAGTAATAATACAGCACTAAAGATCAACACCGAGGATCTAGAGAGGAATCAGGAACTCGAGATCGCGCGAAATTCTGGTAAATTTCACTTATTCTTATATTCTATTCCTTACCCTCACATATATCAGTTTAATACTCCAACCATATACGAAGGGTGTCCTAAAAATGAAACGAGAGACCAAATCAAAGTTACGTATCCTTTACACATTTGAATTATTTTCATCATGCAATAATTGAAAAAGTCTTTGATAATTTTCTCATTTTCATTTCTTGTCCTTTCTCAAAGATGATACGAAGCCAAGAAATGGAGAAAACAGACAGATAGAAAATAAGTGTGAGAAAAGTAGATATATGGGTCTCGAAGGTGATCAAAAGTTTCAAACAATTTCCCTTACTCCTTCCCCCCCCCGTCTTCCTCTCAGCGCACCCTTTTATAAGTTTCCTTAGTTTGAAAGGTTCTCTTACACCGGGTGTCTCATTTTATTTAATATAACCAAATATCTACGATTCTATTCGTCTTATGAACAAATAGTTTCGAATAAAAGTTCCCTGTGTTAGATAGGAAAAATATTTATTGCTGTTCTTTTCATATAGTACTTTCTTGTCGAGATATACAATTTATGAACGATGCTCATTATTATTAATATTAATGATAAATAAATGAATCGATTGATCAACAAAAGATTGAATATCATGTATCATTGAAAAGAATGAAAAAATTCGCGTTAATAAAATGTCTATTAATATTGTTTAAAATAAGTCACCCTGTACACCACAGTGTCCCAGATAATCTGTTTCTTCTTGTGGCACGTGAAATATTAAAGTTAGCAAACTGTAGTTAAATAGCGTTATAGGGTAACAAATTATGTCTTTGCGGAGATGCTCAAAAGATTTTTTTTCACTTTAACCAAGAAGAATTACGATGAGCAACTTTATTGTTTTAAACGCAAAACAAGTCCCAGTTTGTTTGCATTATTCTTCCACGTGAAAACGTGGATTATTACATTTGCGTTTAAATTCATTTATTATCGTCAATGTGGTCTTGCAAAATATTGAAGTATGAAAAAATGGAGTATTGGTACTACCACCTCGTTAATTCAAAATTGAAGATGCAATTTGTATTTGTCTTTGTTCATTTATTTAATACACGTTAGAAGGAAAAAACAATGTATTATCCTTTAGGACACCCTTTATATAGAAATACCTTACGTATATACGCGTGCGTCTGTATATGTGTTTTTAGATTCATATTTGGCTGATAATTTGAAAATAGGAAATAAGGAAGACGAAGACAACTACTTAGGTGACGTGGCTAATGAAAGTTATGAAAATTTGGGTGAAGAATATGAGGATTCCTCGTTGGATAGTAATTCCCAGCCTAAGGTAATAGTTTCTAAGTAAATCGTAGTCTATGTTCCTTCTTCTCACTCTCTCTCATACTCTTATACAAACGTCGAGGAGAGATAGCAAATTTAAATTAAAAGCGATTAGGTTGATCCTTGTTTCATTATTTAAATGAAGATAGTATTAAAGTAGAAAGAGACACGTATGTATAACGAACTCATTATGTTTGGAGTTACTTTGACTCGACGTTAATATTATTTCCTCTTTGTTGCCTTCGCGTGATTTTAAATCAACTTTGTGATATTATTTTCTGTTTTTTTTTGTTTTTGTTTTTGTTTTTTTTGTTTACTAAAATAATATTAAAACAGAAAAGAGTTAAACATATTCTAATTATTATTAACTTTAATGGAATTATAATTTTGTTTATATTTTAACTAACTACTATCGTATTACTGTAACTTAGTACAAGGCGTGTTGAAATTATACAATGAAATAATAATGTCCAACGAAAAAGTTGTAGTTTTTTTAATGAAACGAATATTCTTCGCGTACACTGTCGCATTTTGTCGAATGTTCGCAGGTGCAGATATTGGATGGGAAGGTGTGTTACGTGAAGCATTTGTTCGATCTAAAGTTGGAAGATCTACCATGCCCTGAGACCACAAGGGAGGATCTAATGGCTTCTGAGCAACCATCCAGTCGTCACGAGAATGCACCAGTGGGTTCCTCCGGTTCCATATGGTTTACATCTTCGGCGCAGACTCTACGAGTCAACCAATTTGTCGTCTATGCTAGTTCACTTATTCTATTCATTCAAATAGTTATCTTTACCTTTTCAACGTAGAAGGAAAAAGATGAGAATATTTTTTTTTTCCCACCAGGCACCAACGATTCATAAACAGAGAAAAATACAGAAATAATTCTAATTATTCTAGAGTGGGACTACTATACCATGGAATAGTATGGTGTAACAACAAGAAAATTCTATCAAAATCTATATAGGAAAATTTTCCATTATTCAAAATGCGATGATATTATATATATATATATCTCCTACATTTCACCCCACCCCCCACCCCCACTCGTTCGACGATATTCGTAGTTCCAATTCCTTAGATTAAATTGTTGCTCGGCTTTTTTGAGCTTGCTTCGTAGATCTCTCTCTCTCTTCTCTAGCTGTTTTTTTTGTTTCTATTTTATTTTGTTTCAAGTAAGAAAAGATAGATGCTTTGCGAGAGAACAAGGGAAAAAGAGGAAGACAATAAAATGAAATACAGAAAGGAAGGAAGGAAGGAAGGAAGGAAAGAAGAGAGAGAAAGAGAAACTTTCTTATTTTTATCATGCTGTGAAAGGAGATAGAAATTAGTTTAATTCTAATGCTAATTCCATAGCATTTTTAACGTAAAGGTAGAAGAAGAAGAAGAAGAAGAAGAAGAAGAATAGAATAGAATTTCTCAAAAACAAAAATCCCATGAATTTGCAATCGGTAATGCGATTGCAATCGTATTTGGAATAATAAACGAGATAATTCGTTCACGATAACGTTATCAGAAAATAAATTAAATGCATAACATAAAAAAAAAAACGTCGATCGATATTATTATTATATATATATATATAAAGTACAGTTGAAAGAGAAAATTACGATCAAATACGATCTCCTATCGCGTGTCGAAAATAAAAAATACAAAAAAAAAATAAAAAATACAAAAAATAAAATAGGAAGAAACATTTGCGAATTATCCGAAACACGCGAAAAGCAGAAAAAAAAATAGAGATGGTAATTTTTGGATTTTGTATTTCCTGGTGAACGTTAAAATTCCTTTTTCTCGCTCGTCGGTTCCTCGACGTTTCGTTTTAGCTTCCCCACGTCGATCGTAATCGAACTATAATACATATTACATGCGGAACGTCCAATGAATAAATTAGCATGGTTAATGAGCGAGAATAATGTCGCATGGTTTCAACCGACGACATGCGTTCATCTAAATTTCCGCGTCTCTACCTGTGCACATGTTTCTCTCTCTCTCTCTCACTCACTCACTCTTATTCTCTTACTCTTTCTCTCTCCATTCACCTTTGTCGAGTTGATTCGCACACGACGAGCGTGCACGAGCTATTATTCGCTAATTACACGTCAGACAATCCAGAGTAAAAACGCGAAGAGTCACCATTTCTCTCTCTCTCTCTCTCTGTCTCTCTCTCTCACTCTCTTTACCTTTCTCTTTCTCTTTCTCTCTCTGTGAAAATGCGTTAATATACGCGTATATATCTGGTATATCTGTGCGTTGGTACAAGAAAGTAAAGTAAAGTAAAATGAAAGAAAGAATTGGAAGAAAAATCTCATGAAAGAAAAGAAATAGAGAGATAGGGAGAGAGAGATAGGGAGAGAGAGAGAGAGAGAAGGGTAAAGGAAAATGAAAAAAAGATAAAATGATGAAGATAAAAGATTAGGAAGAAACGATAGGTATACATTACGAGTTAGGGTCTCTCGAGATTCACCGAAAGTACCGGTAAAAGTACCTTTTTAACATATTACGGACAAGACGTTTTTAACATTGAATATTTATTAATATTATAATATTATAATAATTTTTTTGTCGTTAATAATTTGTAAGTGATCGTCCAGTTTTTGTGAGACTCTTTTTTGTAATATTATTTTTACTTCTTATTAATTACTATTTAATATTAAATAATTTAAAAAACTTAATCACATATTATGAATATATATATATATATATATATATATAAATCGTATTTATAATTATTCTCGATCAAATTTAGGGATAGGTTTTTATTTTGTAATATTTTCATATTAATAATCGTATATTAATGACTAATTAAAAAAAAATCTATGTGTGTTTACACTTTTTTTATTAGTATCATAATTCACGCTATTATTATTATATTGCTTATTAAATTTTCAGTATTGATGAATAATTGATTAATTATAAAATGATTAAAGCAATAAAATGAAGAATATAGATTTTCGTCATCCGTCCGTAATGTGTTAGCGAACGAAGAAAAAAATGTAAAAAAGTAAAGAAAAGAAAAGAAAAGAAAAGAAAAGAAAGAGAAGAAAATTAAAATAATAAAAGATATAACTTGAAAAGTTATACGATTTATTGTATAATATTTATAATAATAACATAAAACACGCGCGCGCGCTATTTATCGTATTAATACCAAAAATATCATGCACCGTCATTTTCTTATTAAATATATATATATATATATATATATATATATATATATATATATATATATATATATATATAGATATATACTTAAATATTTTAAGCTTCTATAAGTGAGTGCCATCTTAGAATGTTAATTAACTTATTTACATTAAAACGCAATTTTACGAATCTAATTCGATAACAACAATTCGCGTAATTGTTCGAATAACAAACAAACAAATAAACAAAAAATAATGTCGGTATAACCAAGCAGAGGGATGAAAAAAAAAAAAAAGAATCAAAACGAAAAGAAGATAAATCATTGATGATCAAATAAATTGAATGACCCTTATAGGTGTGTATTTCTACATGCAAATCATCCTTTTTCTAACTTCTCTAATCATTCTGCTTGCGATAATCATATTTAAGAAAAATCAAATAAAATAAGAAAACAAAAAAAAGATAAAAAGGTAATTAATTAATTAACAATGACGATGATTGTTCGTGTCGAGTAACGTGGAACACCTTAGACTACTAGAACCCTTTAAAACCAACACCCTATCCTTACACCCTCTTTAAAACCCTTTTTCTCCTTCGAATTTTAATAAAATAAAAAATATAATAAATAAATAAATAAATAAATAAATTATCAATGATGTTGAAAATGTTTGTCATAGTATATACGTTATTATATCATAGTGTCGTGAATATAGTATGTATATACATATATATATATATATAATATAAAGAGTCGATTTTTTTTTTTATCGAAATGTTGGTGAGACTAATTTGCGAGGACACAAAAAAATGATTTCCAATGGTTACAAATAAAACAGGAGAATTGTTATATTATTTATATAACTGAACACACACACATCTCAATGATGCATATAATATAAAAAAAGAATACTAGAAGGCAAAGATCTAAAGAAAAAAAAAAAAAAAATAGGGCGAAGAAAAGGGATGAAAAGGAAGTTGTCAGAGAAAAGCTCGACAAAAAAAAAAAAATGAAAAAAAATGAAGAAAAAAAAGTAACCAACGAAGCTAGGTTTACATAAGCTTCTATGTTTGATACAACGAAGTCTTTTTCTCATTCCACCATTCTACTCTAGGATTAAACTTATCCCTCTCTTCTCTCCCTTTCCTTCCCTTTCTATATGCATGTTCGATGTAAAATAGGGACGAAAAGGTAGAGAAAAATAATAAGGTAAAGAAATTCTTGCACCCAGTATTCACCAACATTTCGATGAAAAAGAAAAAAAAAAACGATAACGTTTGTTGCGCTAGAGAAAGAAAAAAAAATATCAGCTTTAATATATAATTAATAATAAATAATTCATTCATTGAAATATGGGTAAGCAAAGTCTATGGTGTACCATGTTAAACTCATCGTCAATTTTTTTATGAAAAAATCGTACTCTCCCTTTTCCCTCTCTCTCTCTCTAAATCTCTCTAAATCTCTCTGTCTATATCAGGAGTCGGCAACCTGCGGCTCGCGAGCCACATGCGGCTCTTTAGTTAAAAGAGTTTAGCAGGATTAGGAGGTACCGATGAATAAATAGATTAGTTGTTTTTTTTTTATCCAAATACTAACTTTATTTATGCGAGTACTATTTAAAATTTGGTGGCTCTTTAAAAACTTTGAAATTTTATTAATTATAATTTGTGGCTCTTCCGATTCAAAAGGTTGCCGACCCCTGGTCTATACTATTCACTTTCAAATTCATTTTTTAAATAGATAAATTTCTAAACACTTATCGTTACTATTCTTTTTATTTGTTCGTCGCAAATTTCGCATAGTTGAATAATAAAAAAAAGAAAAAAGATCATCGCAATGAAAAATAGAAACCAAAAAAAAAAAAAATCTATAAAAGTATATAAAAAAAAATAATGAAAAAAAAAAAAGAGCGTACATCGTCATAGTCATATTTATTATTATTAATTATTTTGTTCTGTTTGTTTAAAGTTTTTCTTTTTTTTTCCCCATCTATTATTAAATACGATCACGAATACTCTTAGATACCAAAGATAAAAAAAGTTTGGTGTTGTTAGTCATTAGAAATCTCGTAATAATAATAATAATAAAATAATTATTATTGTTAATAATTATTAAAGAAGAAGATGATGAAGAAGAAGAAGAAGATGAAGAAGTTGGAGGCAAAGAAAAATAATTTAAAAAAAGAAGTTGGAAGTCTGAATAAACGAATATTACTTATATATATATATATATATATATATATATATATATATATATATATAAAATATATCGTAAGAAAAAATGAATTTTATTGCGAATAACAAAATGAGTTTCTTGTCAGCTGATAGTAAAAGAAAAAAAAATAATAATAATAATAAATGAAAAAAAAATTGGATAGAAACAATTTTTCTTATTAAACCAAAAAGAGTTATTATAATCCTGATCATTCGTACATACATAAATACATTAAAAGACATTAAATGCATAAATATATATATATATATATATATATATAAATAAATAGGTTTTCTCTCTTCGTCGTTAGAGTATCGCGATGCCAATCCTTTTTCGAATGCATACACATACATACACACTTATACATCCTTCATATTAAAAACAACAAAGAAGAAATATACACGCACACGTGATCGAGAATCTTGCATTTATCTTGTCCAAAAATGATAAATATATGTAAAGCGTAATCAATAATATTAATTGTGAAAGATTATCAATGATTTTGATGAACAACGTTTTTTACAGATTTTTTACAGATTTTTTACAGATTTACAGATTTTTTATCTCTTCGATGTAATTGTCCGCCGTTCTAGCCCTTCAAAAAAAAAAAAAAAAAAAAAAAGAAGAAGAAAAAGATTCGTGTATCCAAAACTATTTTTATTCCCATTTCTACTTCCAGGTTTTTTGTTTGTTTTTTTTTTTTTTTGTAAAAATCGATTTACACGCGCGACTTTTTGATATATTAATTAAATTAATTTAATTAATTAAATACAAAGCACACACGTAAACAAGCGTAAGAAAGGGTCATGGAAGAAAAAAAAAATAATAATATATATGTACCTTTCTCTCTAAAACCGTATGCATTAATTTAAGCTACTGATAAGAAACTGTACGATAAGTTTAAGGTTTTATGAATAATTATGTGAATTTACTGCCGAACTCTAATGTGTATTATATGTTCTTTTGTAAGATTTAAAACAATGATGGAAAATAAATCTACGAGAAAATATTTCAAATGGTATTTATATTATGGAAAATGAACAACCATTTAACTTTATCCTAAATCCTTAACAATTTGCCATATTTTTTAATGTCAAATTTCTACCTGATTATGATTTATAACGAACAACGCGTTGATTTCATTTAATATTTCAAGTTTAAAAAGTTAACAAACAAACGCGTGAATAATTTAAAGTATATTAAAAATTAGGAGTGCCCCGCCACGTGTTGCTGTGGCTCACAATCAGTCCGATACATAAATACAAACAATTAAATAATATTGCGATTATAAATAGAGATATAAACTATCCTATCTTTCAAGTTGGATGAAACTGCACACAGTGTGCATAATTTTATTAAAATCAGTTCAGTAGTTTAGAAATCCATTGCGGACAAACAACGTGACCCGTAATTTATATATATTTAAAAAAGAAATCTAAACCGACCATGGTTGCTTCAGGATTTACTGACAAAGTATTTTCTATGGAAGCAAATATTATATCATCCTAAATGAATTCGTATAATGAAATTTTGAGCTTGTGTATATATATATATTACGTCAAAGAGAATGTTGCATATAACAAACGTAAACAAATTTATCTAGAGTTAAGTAAGCGCGTGCGACCGTGAAGTCTAATTTAGATCATGGCATCTAATCATATTGGTATACACAGTAGATACCATGCATTCGTGTAATATAACTTTGCACGTAAATGTAATATTTGTTGGTATGCAGTTCCTTGTAAATATATCTGTGTGTGTGTGTGTGTGTGTGTTTCTCGTGTCTTCGGTCACTTTCCGTTCACGTTCCTATGACAAAATCGATCGCGTGTAGTCGAATCGACATCGAATATATTTCTCTCGTCGAGTGTCGAGTTCAATTTTGCTCGTCCTACCAACTTGAGAGTTTCTTCGTGAATCAACGTACCTGAAATAAAATCCAAGAGAGAGAGAGAGAGAGAGAGAGCAGTAGAGTTTCTATATCCGACTTCAAATACGATATATCCTAGGAAGAGGAAACAAATTATAAAAACGTCGTACTAAAACACTTCGACTAAATCCGAAAACGTGACAAAACTGTCAACAATTATTAGTAAGTGTCAATAATATTTTCAATCCTTCTTTTGTTTTTTTTTTCGTTTGATAAAATAACGCTAAACACATTTGAAAACAGTTTGTACGAGTATTACTAGTTTAAGAATTATTTTTTAATTATTATTATTATTATTATTACAAACTATTATATTTTCATTTACAAAGTAAGAACTTACAATTATAACGAGCAGAAAAGAAAGAAATATTAAAGCTTCTTAAAAATTCCATTTGGAGGAAGCTTCTAGGATGGTTTTAAGCCGACAAAAAGGTCTTCCTTCTCCCTTCTTTCTCTTTCTCTTTCTCTTTCTCTTTCTCACTATTACACTAAACGTTGACGATAACCAAGCATCCCCCACATCTACTGTCTTTTTCCCTCTTTGTATTTCTTCTCACGGATGTCATTAGTGTTTAGAAAGAGAGTAAGCACAATAAATCCTCATTTCCTTCAACGTCCTACTTTTCAATTAGCTCGTTTAATTGCAAACGACCAGAGGTTTCGCGTTACACAGCCTAACACACGACAATCAAGAATTCAAAGATGTTGGATGATGAGCATCGTTCCTCTCTCTCTCTCTCTCTCTCTTATTCTTTTGGTATCCTATTCTTCCAGTAGCATCATTTTGAGAGATTTGAAAAGAAGGGATATCGCTACTACTGTTTCCTCAAGCTCTTTGTGTCTATTTTCCAAGAACTTTGAGACAAAAACAATGACAAATAAAATAATAACGAGAGAGAGAGAGAAATAGGAATTATGGGGTTGAGAGGGTGAAGACTAAGGAATTCATGTAAAATGGTTTAATTGTCATCAATTTTCTAGCTAGTCTACGTAGTTAATATAAACAGCGATGACGATCTTGTTGAAAGTTTTAGTACACGATTTGACGTCTTTACGAACAGCACGATAAATTTCTCGGCGTTGATTGGTCGACAGTTTGTTTTCTTTTATTTTTTTTTTTATTCTCGATGATAATAATATATCATCGTTTGATCAATTCCATTTGATTGATTTTTGTCATATGTAAGAGTTATGGTCGTGGTGTTAGTTTGAAGTAACGTTGGTTCAATGTTCCGAACGTATTATATCTTGTTTTTTTCTTTTTTTTTTATAGATAAAATAGGATTGGAATTTTCGAAATAAAATTTGAAATCATCGATTTATCGTGGTATTTGTTGATTAGACAGATTTTAGTTAGTTTATGACTTAAAATAGTATTTTAGATGCAGCTACTATGCATCCACTGAAAATCAATGAAATTACGATTGCGTGACGTGCAACACTTATTTCTCATTTTGTTTCTTTAGTTTCTGAACATTTCAAAGAGTAGTTTTTCTTTAGCGAATTGATGACAATAGCAATTTATTTATTTATCATCGCATGTGACATGTGCACAGAGAAGAGGAGAAAAGAGGAGAATCGAATGCACTCGAACTCGATCAAGTTGCATTGAAAAACACTTACATATTTAATACCCTCTACGAATTGCACGTTCATTATTAATTATGACAAATTATTCACGTAGGAAATTGGAATACGTATTATTATTAACGTATCGCATGGATTTATTTGATCCTAATCGATATTATCGTTTAAACAATCTTTGACAAATTCGTAAGTTGTAAAAAAAAAAAAGAATTTGACTGAAATATCTCACAAACGTATTATATTTCTTGCATTAAATAAAAATAACAAGTAGGAGTTTCAATACCCTGTTAAAACATCGAAGCATGGACAATAAGAGAATAGCGTATATCCGTTAGGGTTACTTAAACGTCATAACAGAGAGGAGGTCAGTTAGGATCGAAAAGTTGAACGTGATAGAAGTCAGTGTAATGTAAAACAGTTCAAAAATGAAATTAGAATAAATGTTTGTTCAAAGAAAAATCAGATATTATAACTAATGATTAATCATTTTGATAGTTTCCTGATCTAATTAGTTTAGTTAATTGTAAATAGATTTAGCAAAGTTAACTAAAGAAGCAAGGTAATACGTTCGAATCATTAACCGAGTATCTGTAAATGGTAGTATATACAATATTAATATAATCATAAATGGGAAAAGCTCGCGAATAGAAAGATAGGTTTAATTCAAAAGCTTGGAAAAGGGGCTCGGCGTTACGATAGTTGAACGAATTCGGTGTATGATAGTGGTACTGAACTCTCGTCGTGTGTTTGCACTGAACGCAAGGACGATAAAGAGGATAAAGAGGATAAAGAGGATTACTGGTACGATCGAATAAAGAGGAGAAAAGCACAGCGCATCCCATAGCTATGGGAAAGGTACTACTACTACTACTACTACAACAAACATTCTATTCAAATAAATATCAAATAATACACTCTCTTTTCTATTTTGTATTTCATTGAAGCCACTGGTCAAGTCAATGGTTATAATCTGCTTATGTTTTTAACCAGACGGTTTGTTCATATTTTGATTCTCAACCCTTTTCGTAATGGTTGGAAAAAACATTTGGGAAAAGGTTGCTTGCTTATTGTTAGTTCTTTACCGATATCCATGGACCAATAATATAATGTGCCAGTTCTCTCTGAAACATCGACAGGAGGTTACATTCGCAAAAAAAAAAAATCAATAGAACGGGCTGAACATGCATATGTATGCGTCTACATTATACGTCCTTTGTAATTTCGTTTGGAAAATAACAGAAATTCCATTGCTCGGTGGTAACTTTTAGCAACGTTGGATGCAACGACCCACGAGATAGAGATAAAGAGATAAAAAGATAATGCGAGAGAGTGAGTGAGAGAGAGAGAGAGAGAGAGTGAGAGAGAGTGAGAGGGAGAGGGAGGGGAACACGCAGGGGACATTTTCAAAACGATAACAAAAGAGCTTGTACCTCGACGTAACGAGAGAGAGAGAGAGAGAGAGAGAAAGAAAGAGAGTGAGAGAATATCGCGTCGGTGGTTGTGTTGAAAAGTGCATGGAGTGCGATGTTTTCGAAAGTTATTTTCTACGAGAGGATCGGGTAACGGAAGGAGGGAGAGATGGGTAGAAGCGCATTCTACCAAGTGGATTATGAATAACAAGTTAATAACTTTGTCCTGTGAAAAGCAGCGTAATATTACGCAGTAAACATAACTCTACACAAACTGTTTTTAATTAAACTTGATGAGTGAAACATAAAAGAGACTTACGCTATTAGTACAATATCGAAGCTTCTATTTGTTTAAATTTTACCTTTTTTTTTATTTTTATTTTTATAGATTTTTCTCATCTCGTTAAATCAATCAACAATCATTGATGATATGTTCGATGGGATTATTAATTATTATTTTATTTAAGGAGAGAGTGTTGATTTTTTTTTCTTCTTTTACTTTGATAAAGAATACATTGTCATTAACACTAGGAATTTTAATTCAACAGGGTATGCTGTCGGTATGTGGCGAAAAGCAGCAGGTGGTTTTGTTATTTCTGATCGAAATCATTTTGATCGTTTTAATTGGAACTTTGACGACTTATGGACCTGAAGCAAACGCTAATCTTCTGAAAAATCTAAAGGGTCAGTAATACTAGAAGAACGATGATTGAAAAACAATGTTTGTAAAAAAAAAGTTACGTTTACCTAAATTGTTAAATAGTTAAGGATACATAGTCTCGATTGAAAGAAGATAGAATGCATACATATATGTAGGGCTTACGAATACACTTACAAATACAATTAGAGATAGAAACTGGTGCACTCGTTTTAAGATGCTGCTTCTTCTTCTTACCGTGTAATCCGAAATAAGTGAATATTAAATTTTCAGAAGATTACAATGGGAACAACGAACACAACAGAAAACCACAGAGCGATTCATTACGTATTTATCCGAGTAAGTAAATTCAATTACTTATGTTAGTTTTCTTTTTTAACTCTATTTTTCTATGCTATCAACTTAATACGAAAATATTGTGTACGTTTTAAAATTATTATCAAAATATCATGAAAGAATTAATCAAATTTGTATGTATCAGTACGCTAACAATAAGAACGCTCGTTTTCCCAGATTTAGCTTATCTTATACATACATATATATATATATATATACATATGTATATATAGGTCACGTAACACATGACTTATCATTAAATCCTGTTATCGCACATATACATAATAGCAATAATTTTTCCTACTTTATGACCAAGTGAAAAATTCAACAAAATAACTATGACAAAAATGTTCAATGAAAATTATTCTACGTTGTTTTAAATATACGATTGAAAATATTTAACACACGTATAAGAAGGGTTGACAAGTTTCGAGCGTAATCACGCAATAGAGTGAAAATTTCTGTCGCGATTTTCTTAGGGAAGTTGTTACACGTTTAAATGTTCTCTTTTAACACCTACTATGAATAAATAAAAGTTTGACGTGGAAAAGATCGGTCGGTCGGTCTTCGTTGTTTCTTTTATTTCTTTTGCAGGTTACACGATTCCACGTCGTAACCGATCATAAATTTTTCAAACGAATTTATTCCTTTATCGTATAAAATCTGTTTTGTTAGTTGGACACCGCTGATATACAGGATCAGCATGTAGGATAAACGGCCTATCATCTGTCTCTGTTTCTCTGACCCCCCTTTCTCCCTTTTCCCTTTCCCTTTTGACCTCCTCCTCCTCCTCCTCCCCCCTGCATCCGTTAAATGCAATTTATCTTTCGCGCGTCACAATGCAGAATTTAATTAACGCTTTATCGAGCGAAAACGACACATCGTTTCGTAGTCCACGTTTACCTTGTTGGTCTCATGCGAATTTCAGCATTAGTGTATTAATGACACGACTAATATATCGATGATTTCTCTCTCTCTCTCTCTCTCTCTCTCTCTCTCTCTCTCTCTCTTTCTCTACAACATATACATACCCTTGCGTACATTCTACTACGGAAATATCAAAAGCAGATACTCGTGTTAGACTCGCACGAAAGCGCATAAAGTGTGAAACTATATGAGAGAGAGAGAGAGAGAGAGAGAGGAGGGAGAGAGAGAGAGGAACTCGTTGCATCGTTGCCTGCAACGGCCAAGATTTAAACGACAACGTTCCTTCGCTCGGCTTCTCATGAATATGTAATATTCGTTAATTGTTACACGCGTTATTTAATCAGACTCAAGGGACGATTATTATATACTCAGAAATTTTCTAATGTTATTTATTTATTAACGTAGTAGTAGTAGTAGTAGTAGTAGTAGTTGAGATATTTCTCACTATTATTTTTCATTCTTTATTTAAAACGATGACATTACTATTAAATCTCTTTATGATTTAGTCAAAGGAAACTTCATTTCAAAATGATCATGATGATAATTATAACGATGAAGACAACAATTCATCGTTAACTTGAAATTGTCACACACCTGTTAACAAGATTTTTGTTGTTGTTGTTGTTGGGAAGAAATTCTCAGGGTAATTGAGTTAGATGCATCGAATCCATCTATCTATCTATCTATCGTGGGATAGGAGCGGATAGCTGCGAATACCGCGAATGCACCATTTGCATTCGCAGCAAGGTGTGTGCGTCATAAATCACACGGGTGATGTGCCGTTTAATCGTCATTCCGATGTGCTTGCTTGCTTGCTTGTACAACGAGATCCACGACAGGACGCGTATTATTTACAAACCAATGAAAAAAGTCCTTCTTCTTCTTCTATTTTATTTAATTGGGCTATTACCATGAAGCAAAAGTTCATAATTTATTATACAGTTAGGAAAGTAAAGTTTCCAATTCAATAAACGTATGAACTTTTCGTTCACCATAATAAATATCAGATAATAGAAGAATGAGAATAAGTGAAAAGTCATAGGGAATGTAATGAAATAAGTCTATGGTGAAAAGGTCGGCACGTGTTCTCGTTATAGAAGAAAACTATGCGGAATATGAAGAACTCTAGCGAATTATCGTACAGGGGGGCCCACATAGTTACCGGTCTTACATCTACGAACTAAATGCAAACACATATACACACACACACACACCTTTGGAATAGAGTAAAACGGGGGAAAGAGGAACAAGGTAAAACCGACGACGACGTAGACGTAGACGTAGACGTAGACGACGACACAGTATTCCTAGCACAATTGGTACATTGCTACTCATGGTATTATCCGTTGGTAACGAGTACGCCAACTTTCCATAGAGATGAGAAAGAGAATTTCCTTTAAGCGACATATTCAGTTGGAATACACATAAAATTACACGAAATTACATATCATGGGTATTTCAAATATTTCAACTTTAAACTAATTGTAAGACAATTATTCTTTGGCTGAATTATTGTTTAAAGTTCGATTACTCCAAATGAAAAGATAACAAAAATTAGAAGAAGAAGAAGAAGAAAAAATAAATTAGTTTAAAAAAAAGTTGCAGGGGATGAAAGGTATGATTGTGTGTTAGTGAGATCTCGCCTCCGGGTGCCACTAACGGTATAATATCGAGAACCCAGAAATCGGCTCAGAGGCAATACACTGTGGATCAGGGAAAAAGCTCTCGAAGACTAGCGAATATTCGAAGGGGGTGTCTACTACACCATGCCACACCACACCATACCATACCACATCCAAATGTGATCGTAGTACTCCTCTCTTCTTTATCGAGGGCTTCCTCCTCGGTGTACTTTTTGGGGCCACGTTCGATTACGCCCTCGAGGCAGCAGAGTACTATGCTGCTCCTGCTAACAGGCAGAACAGCTTTGCGCCTCATCTGGTATAGTGTACACGGACATTTCAAATCTTCTAGAGGGAACCAAACTTGGTTCATATTTAAAAAAAAAAAAAAAAAAAACTAGAAAATTAGAAAAAGAAAAGAAAACACATCTTTCTGAGTCTCTCCTGGTTAGTCCTATTTTCCTTAAAGGTGTAAAACTCTTTGTTTTATCAAATGTTCATTAATTGATATTAAGAAAACATCTTGTATAATATTCTAATGTCTTGACAGTTAGTCTCGTCAACTTTTTTTGTTTATCCTTTCTTCATTTCTTCCTTACTTTCACCCTTATGAAATATCCCAAGAAGAAGGTTTAACTTTAGTGAAAGATAACGAGAAAGAGAGAAAGAGAGAGAGAGAGAGAGAAACGTGTGTGTAATATTCCGAGAAACTCGTGTACCTTTATAACGAACCGAAGAGACAAGAACGACGACAGGGACCTAGACAAGGATGAAAGTTAGAAAGAGAAAAAGTATTCCCCCTCCCCCCACTACCATCAGCAGCACCAGGACTAAGGACGAAGGACGGCAGGAAAGAGGGCTTAACTTTACGGTCGAGACGGATAAAGTACGTATATTAACGTCACGAGACCATACCAGAAAAGCCCTTTGTGAATACACGTCTCATTGTGTTACGTAAAATCGTATTATACGTAACGAAATACGCACACACGCACACACACACACACATGCACACACACTCTTGTTTCTCGTTCTACAATTGTCTTGAACTTATTAGACAAAAAAATATATCAATGGAAACTTTATGTACAAACTACGATCGATTGGATGTAAGATCGAATAATGAAAGGGAAACTTTATCTTCGTGTAATGTAATCTCGGAAAAGTAAAAGGAAAATCAGGTCACCGAGGAAGTTTCTTTTTTTTTTTTGAAAAAAAAAAAAAGAAAAGATGTTATTCACATTTACTACCCCTTATTGAACGATTAATTGCAACGATTAAAATTATTATCACGCGAATTACTAAAATTCCGGTGCCAAATGAAATAGCAAAGCTCATTAACTGCACGCGAGCAATTGTATTATAATATTACTTACACGCATGTTTGCTTAAACAACGACGTGGTATTTTTTGTTTTTCCTTATTTTCTGCCAACGTTTCGTCCAATTAAAACGACTAAGTGTATCAAGATGTTCACGTGATGATTTGGATCGGATTTGGATATCTGATGACATTCCTCAAGAGATATGGTCAAAGTGCTATTGGATTGACCTTTCTGATCAGTGCAGTACTCGTACAAGTCGCTTTAATCTGCGAAGGAGTTCTACATTTTGATAAAAATAACAAGGCTTACTTATCTTTATCAAGGTTCGTATTACAAATTATTATTGATCTTACGAATGAATTCAAAATCGTAATCATAGAAATTTGGCAAAAAAATTCATCAAACGTAGTAGTATCTCGAATGATTTTTAGAAAACTTCGTACTGTTTTATATCGTCGTAAAGAAAAAGATAATAAAATCGTTCATAAAAATTCAACATTTGAAAAAAAGATCATTCAAAAGATATAAGCTACATAACCCATCCATTCCCATTCGTCGTCGTTTGAAAAGAGAGAGAACATTATGAATATTAAATATATTCTAACATATCTTCTTTTTGAATTTCTCTTTTCTGTATCCTCTAGCAAGCATGAATTTAATAATTCATGTTAAATATTAAATCAATCGATCTGAAAATTGTATCAATTTCTAGTCTGCTCAGTGCCGACGTTGCTGTCGCAGCTCCATTAATATCAATGGGAGCTCTTCTTGGTAAGACGACCTATATGCAACTCGTATTTATGGGTATCGTCGAACTGATCGTATACACCATCAACAAGTACATCAACGAGCATCATCTTATGGTAATTTCAATTATATGAAATATTCTTACATTAATAAATCTAACATAAGTATTATTTGTGGATCGTTGTATAAACGATCAAGAAGAATCGTATTATTTAAAATAATAAAGCTACAAATTTATCAAAATAAAAGTTTGATTAAAAAAAGGAATAAGATTTATTTTCAATGCTGTATGTTCAATATACTTCGATGGGAGATATTGAAAAGGTAGAAAGAAAAAGTTAGCTGGTTCGCATTTGTGGGTCGGGTCAGTTCACGTTCACGCACCAGCTGTCCGTGAAAATCGATCTACGATAGGTCAATACGATAGCTCGACTATAACCCTCGAGCCCTCCTGTCTTATTCTTTTATTCCCGAGTGCAACGGAATGAAAAGTTTGTTCGCATTTCATAGGCCGTCGATGCCGGTGACAGCATGTACGTTCATGCATTTGGTGCATATTTTGGATTGGCAGTCAGTTTCGTCTTTGGTAGGAAAGATAAACCAAAGGAACATCATCTCGAGGGACCCTCCTATCAATCAGATATATTTGCAATGATTGGTAAAAATAATTGCTAAAATCGTTGATAGAAAAATAAATTAATAAATTGATGGATGAAAATTTGTGCGTGAATCAAAAGGTACGGTCTTCCTCTGGCTGTTTTGGCCGTCGTTCAACAGTGCATCCCTCGCTGGGGATAGCCAACAGAGGGCTATAATAAACACTCTCCTCTCGATCTCGGGAAGCTGCGTGATCGCCTTCGCCACGTCCGCTCTAATTTCAAAGGATAACAAATTCAACATGGTCCACGTACAAAACTCAACTCTTGCTGGTGGTGTTGCCATCGGCACTGCCGCAGGTATTTACACTATACCATTTCCTCTAGCTTAATTGCTGGTAATTACAGGACCATTCGTAACCAACACGCCTTTAAACATTCGATCCCATCGTATTATACCTCTAAAAGCATATCCTAACACGAAGCGTATGTAGCAAATGGAATATTATTCTACAATGTTCTTCTTCTCTTTCCTAACAGGTATGATGTGTAAACCGATCGGAGCACTGATCATTGGTTCTTTGGCCGGTTTGCTCAGTGTCCTCGGATACAAATATCTAACGGTATTTGATATTTATCTTTTAATTAACGACTGAAGTTAAACGAGCTCGCAATTAACGCCCGCAGAGTGACCGTGTTTTCCTTCGTTTGACCGAAATTCAAAATCACACTTGATCTGTTATACGGGTTAATTTAATGCAACCAATTTCTAGTATAGTTTATATAAAATACCAAACGCGCGAAACACTAATTTCCTTTATTTTTATATCCTCCCATGTTTCTTCCTTACAATAGGGCCAATCGTTTAAAGGTGGTTTCAAACTTTGGGTCAGTAGTTAATAAATTATCGACTGAAAAACCAATTAAGAAAAAACTTTGAAATTCCCTTAATCTTGAATGAAAGCGGTTGAAGTAAATTATCTATCCACAGACACCCTTTCTAAAAATAGTTTAAAGTTCTTGGTCATCGTTAAACGAATCCATCAACCCTTTTCTCTCTCTCTCTCTCTCTCTCTCTTACGTGGAACATTTTGCGGTTTAGGAGTAAGAGCCGATCCTAGTTGCCCCCGCAAACGGAAGTTCCCATAGTATAGGGTTTTTTTTTCCCCCATAGTATTTCTTGTACATTTCTGGTGGTCCTAGTGCTAACTAACAAATGAATTTTTAGTACGAAAAGTAGACTTCTAATGTTCTAGACAATTTTATATTCTTTGATAGCCGTAAGAAAGTTGAAATAAGTAAATAAGTAAGTAAAGTAATAGTTGTCTTGCCTATATATATTTTCAGCCATTTATACAGAAACGGCTGCGTATCCACGATACTTGTGGGGTTCACAATTTACATGGAATGCCAGGAGTGCTCGCTGGAATTTTTGGTGCGATCATGGCAGCACTTGCTACCCAGAATTCTTACGATTATTCTCTTTACGAGGTATCGTAATTCTCTAAGAACATCCCTTAACTTTTTACTTCTCTTTCTATTTTCAAAAAAGGTATATCTACAAACGGAGTTTGCCAAATTTTTAACCATTGTATAAATTCTATCGTTGAAAAATTATCTTTCTTCTTATTTTCATTTTTTAGTTTTTCTTTATTTTTAAAACTGTGATCACCCACGCCCCAGTCGTGTAAAATAACCTAACTCGCCCGATTCTAAAATCTTCCAAAGTATCATTCAATTTTGTTTACCTTTCGTTGCTCTGTACTTAAATTTTACATTTTTAAATATTCTTACAGATTTTCCCAGCAAGAGCACCTAACTTCGAAAAATTAACTTCCGAGATGAGGAACGATTACGGCATTTTACCTGGAAACGATAGAACAGCGTTAGAACAAGCAGGTTATCAAATACTTGCATTGACCGTTACCTTACTAATGGCTTCCATTTCTGGTGTAATAACCGGTAAGAAAATACAAGTGAATTCGTATATACGCACTCACAATTCCAAACTTACAATTCCGAACAATATATTTGCAATAAACAAAAACCTATTTTTAAATTTATAAAAATTTATAAAAGAACTTGTACCACTTCTTTTCCGAGTTGGAAAGATTAATTATTTTTTCGCGACAAGCACAAACGAATTACGATTCGCGATCACTTATTTTCATTTCTTTTGAATAAACATAAATCAACAACAATTTTAAATGTATTTACTTCAAAATTATACAATTCGTTTTAAACAATTAGAAATGAATTGGGAACGCGCGTTAGAAATCGCGGGAAATCGCGGGAAATCGCGAACGTTATGCGCGATTTCAAACGTAGAAGAAGAAATACGCATGCGCCTTGCAAACGCGCGAAAACGAATAATTTCAATTTATGCACGCACGTGTTCATACATTTTGCCATCATTGTTTTTTAGGATTAATTCTGCGTACATCTGTTTGCGGATCTGTCGCAGAGGAAGACAAATTTGACGACGCTGTTCATTGGGAATTAGAAGAAGAAGAAGAAGAAGGCTTACATGAAATTTCCAAAATAAAAGAAAGAAATAGTCGAGCTAACGATCAATTACCAATGGGTACTATTTGAAATATATATTGAATACTTTCTCTTATTTCTTTCTTATCAAATCTTATTTAAATTCACCTTTATTCTTATTGTTAGATTTAATGATACTATTGTGAAAATGTAAAGAAAAGAATTTATGGATAGATCGACCAATTGTAACAAAAGTTTTAAAAGAAAGACGATAATGAAATAAAAACGAATCTTTTCAGATGCTTTTAAATAAATCTCAATAAAATATCAACAATCGTAAACTATATTATTTCTTATCAATAAAAAATAAAAAAAATATCCACGATGACAATTTACAGTTACAAATAGAGATACAACATTGCGAACAAACAAAGTAATACTTTGGATGATTTTAATAAATTTCCATTATAAAACTGTTATATTAAATCTATACAATATAAATATAATGTTAAATAATTTGTAATGTAATCTATTAGGAATGCTGAATGATTGTGAGGTCACCGATGATATCTTAATTAATATCAAGAAATTAAAGAAATTTTATCTAATAACTGTTTTTTAAGTTAGATTTTTTTAAAAGTAATTTATATTTTATTTTCATTATAAACTGTAGTCTTATTTGTTCTTTTATTTCTTTTTTGCTACTTTCTTCATATATGTATATATGGATAAATCAATTTCATTACAAATAATATTGCAATTTCATTTATAGTTGCTGTTTTCTGTACCGTTCATTTCATCAGAGCATGTACAACAGCTTTGGCATTCAATGATTTTAAATCTGTATAAGTTTGACCAGTTCCAACAAAAACAATCGGCTGACCGGTAATATATGTCATCGAAATAGCTGCACCCACCTAAACATTTTATTTATCGATGGATTAAAATACTAAAATAATCATAAATCTATTATTAAAATAAATATTTATAAATGTTGCACACCTTGTCATCGATAGTGTCAAACTTAGTTAAAACAATGCCATCGATAATATGAGGATTCGTAGAATTACTATAATCTGCTAGAGCTTGATTGAATTTGACTAGTTGGTCTACAGCTTCGTTTCCAACAAGAGCCTCGCCAACAAATAATACCAAATCTGGTTCATTAACTTTAATCAATTTAGCTAGAGCTCTCATTAAAGGTTCATTATCTTGCATTCTTCCCGCAGTATCTATTAAAACCACATCGAATCTGGAATCTTTAGCAAATCTGATAGCTTCCATAGCAATACCAGCTGCATCTTTTCCATAACCTTTTTCATAAAGTTGAACCATTGATAAATTTCCGTGTTTCTCTGGAGGGTGAAGTGCATTTAGATGACGCATATGAGTTCTCAATTGCTCTACTGCACCAGCTCTAAAAACGAAAATCATCTTATATCAGAACAATTCAATAACTGTTCTAAATAAAATGGAAAAACACAAAAACACGTTGGACATATATAATAAGGGTTCCCACATAAAAGTCGTCATTGAAAACATTGAAAATATACGTGCATATGTATAATTGAATATTTGATGATTACCTAAATGTATCACACGCAGCAATAAGTACACGAAAGTTGTTTTCTATTAACCAAAAGCAAATCTTAGCCAAATTGGTAGATTTGCCAACTCCATTAACACCGCAAAATGACATAACGTATGGTCTATTATTCTTTTTAGCTTCGAAAGCATCTCTTAAAATATCAACTCTCCTTTTAGGAGATAATATTTGTACCAACGAATCGGTTAAAGTGGCTTTAATCGTACTCGTTACACTATCAAATGTACCAAGAACCTTTCCTTCCAATTTCACTCGAACAGAATCGCATAACTTTTGCGCAATATCAGCTGCTACATTTTTAGATATCAAATGATCCTTGAGTTTGTCTAAAACCGGAAGCATATCCTCCTGTTTTAAAGATTTATTGCCAACAAGGCTCTTAAACATAGAAAACATGCTATTTGCTTTCTTTTGTACTTGTGGTTTCGAATTTTCTATTTCCATTTCGTCAGAATCTTCATCATCGGAATCACTCTCAACTTCCAAATCGCGAATAGTACCCTTCATTTTACCCACCAACTAATAAAATACGAGATATGGAAAAAAAAAATCAAGTTAAAATAATCCTTGAAATATTACAAATAATCGTGTAAGCATATTAATTACATGCAATGATATTTACTCCTGTATCAGCTGGAACGTAATCGCCTATTTCTTCCGGTTTGTCTTTGGTACGTTCCAGCGAAGCGAGATCTTTGGTAGTACCCCCTAGTTCCCAAACTCGTGGTTTCTTTCCCGCTTTTTCCGACTTCGAACTTTTTCTATTAATGAATAAACGAGTAAACATTTTACTTATATACATATATGTACACTCAAAAGCATTAATTTAGCTTACTGCTTATCATTTTTTTCTGTAGCCCTTTCAATTTTTGGGACAGCTTAATACGATTTGCAATAAGTGTTTCTTCTTTATCCATAATTCCGATTTGTGGTTTAGAAGATTCTAAGATTGGTGCTTCTTGCACCTTTGCTAAAATAATTAAGTATATAATAATTTGATATCAATGCTATGAGAAAAATGTAATAAATTATCGTTAAACATGCATCTGCGGTTAAATTGTTCAATAATAAGCAAGGTGAGAAGGCAACTTACTATCCTCAATTTCATTATTGTTAATAGTTCCCTTCTTCTTTTTACCTGAGAAGCAAAAACCCAAATGTTGTTAGTCGCAGGCAGACAGACTAACCGTTGAAGTACCATGTCAGATAATTATGTTCTATATAAACTACGAAAACAATATATATACATATATTTACTTATTGACAAATAAATAGATAAATTATATACCCTGTTTTTTATTCTCCTTATCGTCTTTTCTCTCTATCATACTAGCAACAGTCTTTTTAGATTTAAGACTCTCATCAAAGGTACGCATTTGTTTAGGTATTTTAGCCTGTGCCCGTGCCCATTGCTCAGCGGCAACCAATACATTATTATAATTTTGTTGAAATTCAAAATTCGTAAACCACTGGGACGATTCCAATTCATTTTTAAATTTATCTCTAAATTGAAGATGTATGTCGTTTAAAAATTTATCTACGTACGACAATTGTAGTATTTTTTGATACGCTACTACAAATACTAATTCAAATTCATTGTCAAGTTTATATTGTAAACGTAATGATTCATGCTCGAACGTGTGATTTCCAGTACGTTCCTAAAAAAAACAATAAAAAAAGCAATTGATTACGTTAATTGTCATTATCGATGAGATTGATTAAAACATGAAATATTTGATATAAAAAAGAAAAAAACATGGATAAAAATATTATTGACATGAGATATAAATCATGCCAGATGTTTGAAATGCTTACTTGCAAAATAACACTCCTAATTAAGGCATTAACGCTGGGTGTAAAAATTTGCGAAGTACTTTGAAAACACCATAAAACAATGCCACCTTTACTAAATATCGTAAAAAGGTCGAGCATGATTGTATAATATTTTAATAATAAAGAAAACCGTAACACATTAATCTCCGAACTAACCTATCAATGATATCGCAATTTTGTACACGTCAGAATGCGTCAGATAATCTAACTGACAGTAGTGGTGTAACCTAAAAAAAGAAAAATGAAAAAAGTAATGCAATGATACCAACGATGAAAAAACAAAAAATCACTATACTCTAGTAACTTCCGATAGGAGTCAATGAAAATGTACGACAGATGCAATCGTAGTAAGAAGAAGAAAGATGGCAGATCGGAGATGAGAATGGAAATACTAGAAATTAAATGGAGGATATTTTGAGGTTAGTAATGGCGGCGGTTTGCCGGTGGTGCCAGCTATCGAGTGTTGCTAAATCGTGTTTGGTTAGGGCGCGGAGTGTGTGTGGGGCGGGGGGCTGTAAAGGGGGTTGGTATATCGCTGACGTCACGTTCGGGAATGTCCGTGGACACTCGAGTAGCCCGATCTCGGCCGAACGGGTCAATGTCTGAGGAGGCTTCGAAAAATCCGTGCCTGGTGTGGTGTTCCCGTGTTCGACGAGTAAGTGGAGAAGAAGTTGTCGTCGTTTATTGTCAAAAGAATAAAGCCTTATTTTCACGTTGGCTAAAAAGAAGGCCAATCGTTGAGCCAATATCGAAGTAAAATCATATTGCTCGATTTCGATATCATTCGTTACAGGATATCGGATAGGGAACGAAGAAGAAGAAGAAGATTACGACGACGACGACGACGACTACGTCAGGAGGTGGAGGAGGTGGAGGAGGAGGAGGTGGTGGTGGTGAAGAAGAAGAAGGAGGAGGAGGAGGAGGAGGAGGAGAAGAAGGTAGTGGAAAAGAAGAACAAGGAGAACAACACGACGACGACGAAGAAAAAGACGTGGGGACAATTATTCAACGTTTTGGCGTTTGCAGTTACAAAAAGTCCTAGTCCTACGCCCCCGTTGTTTAACCGTATTATTACTTCCGCGTTTAAAGCGACAAAATGTCGTGAGCCTCTCTGGCAAGTTGCTCGTGAGAAGCCTGCTGAGAAAAGAGATAGGAGAAAGAGCTGGAGGAGGCGAAGAAGAAAGAGGAGGGAAGAGGAAGAACTGTACTAAGAAACGAGAGGACGGTTCCTGCCAACAGCAACGGCGGACGGACGGGAGGACGGACAGACGGACGGACGGACGAGAGTTGGAGAAGTGGAAGAGAGGCGTAATACAACCAGGTCAAAAGGGGAAAGACTAAACCAGAGGCTACCTAAATCCTAAGAAAGGAAACAAAAAAGTAGTGGTGGTCTTTCGGCGCTCATTAATATTCCTAAAAAAATTAAGTGTGCTATTGTGTGAAGGAGCGAGAGAGAGAGAGAGAGAGAGCGAGCGAGAGCGAGTGAGCGAGCGTGCGTGCGTGCGTGCGTGCGTGAGTGCGTATGAGAGCGAGCGAAAGGGTGAGAGATAGAAAGAGAGAAAGAAAAGGTAATAGTAATATAGTGCGGTGGTAGAGTAGTAGTGGTGGTGTGGTGCGTCGAGCCGATGATTTTCCCCCTCGCGCGCACGACCGTGGCACACGACGTTGAAAAGGGACGGACGACGACAACGACGGTGAGCGATCTCGCTTGCGCGCGCGCACACCCGCCGAAAGAAAGAGAGAGAAAGAGTAAGAGAATCGTAGGAGGAGAAGAGAAAAGAGCGTTCGAAGAAGAGGCGAGAGGTAGCGCGAGCGTCGAATTACCGAGGAGAACAGAACAACGACGACGACCAAGAGGGCTTACGTGTGTGTGCCCGAAAAGGAATTTCTAATTAATTCGTTTGTTCATTCGTACGCGCATATATCGGTGATATCCAATCGGAATTAAAAGATCCAGTCTCTCGAGTCGCTCGCACGGTTGCTTGCTTTAAATCGTGTTGTGTAGTTAACGGTGCTGCTGTCGTCGGTGGAGGCGAAGAAACCCGAGCCGTGATCCGAAGTACTGCGGTTAAAGAAGAAGGGGAGAAAACGAACGAAAGAAAGAAAAAGATAGAAAGAGTGCGGTTGGTGCGCCTTGCTCGTTCGCATTCGTTCGGATTGGTTCGCGTTTATTCGCGTTTATTCGCATTGGTTCGCGCGTACGAACCGTCCCGAAAACATCGACCCCTACCTCCCTCTTCAGGTTACCACTGAAGTCGTTGCCGACGTTTTACTACTACGAGTGTTATCTCTATCTCTGTCAGAATAGAGAGATATAAAAAATAAAAAAAAAGGAACAAATAGACGGAATAAATAATTAGACAAATATTAACTCTATCTCTCTTTTATTATCATTGCGGTACGTGCTTGACCGAGAAAATAAAAAGATAAAAAGAAAAAAAAAGAAAAGATTAAAGAGATTCGAAAAAAGTGGCGCTTGGGCTACCTAACGGGAGTTACTAGATTTTGACCGCAACGCGTCGCTGCGATCACGAGAGAGAGAGAGAGAGAGAGGCAGGCTCGACGCCTCCGTCCGTAAAATCGCGCCTTCGATCGGCGATCGCGCGTCAAGGGTTCCCTCCCCCTCTTCGTCATCTTCTTCGCTCTGTGTGGTATCCTCTCTTCGTCCCTTTCCTTTTAACATTACCAATAGCGGTAGC
Organism: Polistes dominula; assembly: GCF_049000335.1. Classification (NCBI taxonomy): domain Eukaryota; kingdom Metazoa; phylum Arthropoda; class Insecta; order Hymenoptera; family Vespidae; genus Polistes; species Polistes dominula. The sequence continues at coordinate 310,829 of NW_028301042.1, forward strand.
AGCAACCACAGCAATAGTTAATTAAACTACTATTACACACCTACACACAGTCACTTATTACACTATTAAAATCTACTGTTACTCGCTCTTCTCATCCGTCATCATCGTCGTTGTCGTCGTCGTCGTCGTTTTCTTCGTTTCGTCATTGTACGTCGTTGGTGTCGATGGTGGTAGTGTTGGTGGTGAAAGAGGAGGAGGTGGAGTTAGTAGGAGGTGGTGGTATATAGAGGTGTAGGTGTATAGTGTGTCGTAACGCGGAGGTGTCGCTTCGTTGTCGTCGTCGTCGTCGTCGTCGTTGCTGTCGTATTTAATCGGTGTCGTGTTGTGTCGTGTCGTGTCATATCGTGCATGCGTGAGTAGAATAGATTGGAAAGACAAAAAGGGTTGTTGAAGAAGAAAAAGTTAAAAAAGAAAAAGAAGAAGAGAGGAGCAAGTCAGCCAAAGAGGCTGCTGCTCGCGCCTGCAATGTGATAATCCTTTGTAACGTCATTGATGTCCGAGGTGGTGTCGTCTAGGAGGACAACGCGTTATTACCAGGTCCCTCCTTGTGAGGCATTTGCGAAGAGAAGGAAAAGGAAGCGGCACGGCCGGCCGACCAGGCGGCGGCCAGCGGAAGCAGCGCAGCCGCGCCAATAGCGGCCCTGCCAGGTGGAGCTTCCTCAGCTCCCGGCTTCAGGATGAGCGGCCGACCGAGGACCACCTCCTTCGCCGAGGGCAACAAGCCGCCCGCGAATCCGCCCCTCGGCGGCGTCAAAATCAGCAGTGAGTACTTACCACCTTTCTCTATACACCTACCACTCTCTATTTGCCTTTACCACTACTACACTTACATTCTCTATTATAATCTCCTACCCTCCCTCTATCTCCAGGTGGGTTAACATATCCACCCTATCTACCACCCAACCCCCACTCCATTTTCCTACCAACCACCCCCGTATCTCCTACACTATTACGCCTGGGATCTTCTATCCAACTTACCGAATAATACAGTACACACAAGACTTTATGAAGAGAAAAAGTATAAACCTTACACGCATTTTCCTTTCATTTTCTTCTAATTTAATCAATAGAGATCTAATCTAAAACAATACGTAAAATTACAATTACCATTCCCCAATTAAATGAATTAATATATTTTTAATGATATTTAGATGGATCAATTTTGTAACACTTTCTGTTTGTTTCCTTTGTTAATTACCCTTTTTCGTAATAATTATTTAACGATCAAATGATAAAAGCAATACTCATTTGAATAGTCTCTAAGTATTTTTTAATGGTTGCCTGATGACATTTATTTGTTTCTTTCCAATCGTCTTATGATCTCATTAGTACTCCTCCGTTGACTCTTGAGTGGTAGAAATGTCATAAATCGAATTGTTTCGTTAGTTCTTCCTTCGCCATTTCTTTTACGTATTGCGACGACTTCAAAGTTATCTTCGATCGATTTATACGAAAGTAATTTTTTTTATTATAAAGTATCAACAATTTTCAATGCAGATAAATAAGAAATATTGTAACTATATATATGTATGTTTTTTTTTTTTGTTAAATATAAATAACTAAAAATGTCTGGCATTATACTTATTGGTCAAGCAATTATTTGCGTACGTGCGCGCGCATTACTTTGAAACGGCATTTAACCGCGCCACGTGCTGGATGAACCTCCTATCGATGAAAGCGCATCCTATGCGTTGCATTCTTGGCGGCCACCTGATTTACGTACACGTTCCTGCTTCTCGATAGAGATCAAAAGATAAAGACAGAACATTTATATATATGTGTATGTATGTATGTATGTATGTGTGAAGACATACTCGTCCACGGATTGACTTTCCTTCGTTCGTTAGTAATCGCGAAGAACGAGTTGCATCTTGACGCGTTTTAAAAAAAGGGGAATCCCTGTTTGCCACGTGTGCACTTGTTCGTTACTTCTTCATATATAAATTCAAAATAAAAATATTTATTCGCGTGTGATTAGTGCGTTTATGTTGTTAATGTTTGTATGCGTGAAAAGGATCACAAAATTATTGGAAAATTTCATTTTATCGTAGTTTTTTTTTCTTTTTTCTTTTAATCGTGAATTATTTTAAATTATAATCGAGATAAAATTCTACGTAGATGCTGCAATCGATTCCCGAAGAGACTTGTAAGTTCGTGTTATTTTTTTTGTATGCATTTAATATAATTGCAGTTTCAATAGTAGCAGTTCGTAATTGGGGAAGAAACACTCGTGTTGAAGTTTTATAGTTTCGCTGTCTTTTATATCCTACGATTATTTTTCATTGAGGAATAATTTAATCATTTTTCTTTATTTATTTCTTGCAAAGAGAAGAATCATTCTTGACGTTGCTGTTACTAATACTTTGATGGTGGTATTGCTTAGTGGTAAGATAGTACAGGCAGGTAGGCAGGCAGGCAGAGTTAGAGTAATACTAAAAACAAAATAAATGTTTTCCTCGGGAATACTTGGGTCCATAGACTTGGGATACTCTGAGGCCATCCGACCTTTTAAATTATTCCTACTTCTTTTTCCAAGCTCACGAATTCTCCATGTGAATAAAATATTCCTCGTATGTGCCAGCAAATATCGACCGTCTCTGACGCAAGAGAAGAAAAAAAAAAGAGAGAGATAGAGACAAATGTACAGAAAGTAAGAGTAAGATAGAAAGAGACAGAGGACAGTTATATGTAACGTACATAAAATAAGAGAAAAAGAAGAATAAAAAAGATAGGAAAGGAAAGGAAAAGAAAAGAAAAGAAAATAGACTATTTACATGTAACAAGTAAAAGAATAAAAAGTATTCTCGCGTATACAGAAAATTAGAGAAAGAGAAATATTGTTTGTACAAAAAGAGAGGAATAATTCTAAACGTTCACAGAGTTTCTTCTATCTCTCTCTCTCTCTCTCTCTCTCTCTCTCTCTCTTTGATATTTTTTTTTTTATTTAACTAGCAGCATACCTTTCCTTTTTCTTCTTTAACATCTTAAGCATGTTACGTGTAGGTTGGAGATACGAAGGGATCCTTTATACGTACACACACACACATATATATATATATATATATATATATATATATATATATATATATATATATATATATATATATGTATACAATATGCTTATGCGTTTTCTTCTCATTTGATATATACATATATATACATATATAGTTTGGACGTTTTCCAAAGGTCTTCTTTAACCCACTTAACTGCCAAAAAAAAAAGATGACGCATGTTACGGTGCACTGCCGATAGATAATACGTCGTTAACTTATCAAACGAAATTATGTATATACTTGTATGCATATTAATACGCGGTCACGCTTACATATATATATATGTGTGTATAAATGTATACGCGCATTATCGATGTATGCTTTAATATGCGTTAACTCGTCGATGCGGTTAGTATAATATATCAATCCCTTTCGATCGTTTCATTTGCCATATTGGAGAATCTAGGTTGAATTTATTGATCCTTGATAATATTAATTAATATGTCAATTACATTTGAAAATAAGATTTATAATCAGATGTTTTTTTATATATATATATGTTTTATTATAATTGTATTTATTATTAAAAAATTTGTAGTTCATTTAAAAAAAAAAAAAAAAAGAAAGTGAAATATACCACACGTAATAAATGGAATGAATAATTAAATGAATTGAATTATTAATGAATAACGTTGTTAAAGTAATCGTATGTGAATGATACAACAGTTACTAAAGTGTATATTTTGACAATCTTATTATTGGTCATTTAAACTCGATAAGGTTTATTCTCCGAGGACAAGAAAAGGGTGGGTGGTTGGTTGGGTCAAAGAGAAAAAGGAAGAAGTATTATAAGCTTGATTATATTATAAAAGACCGTGCGTCGATTATAATTTCGTGCCAAAATCATATATGTATATGTATATGTATATATAACGACCCCGACGTGTCACAGGTACGAGAATAGCATCGGACATGTTTCACCGTCTCAGCTTTTCAGCTTTTCAACGGGAAAGTTTATACGGCGCTATACGTAAATCCGATAGCCACTAAAGAGAAAAAGAGAAAGACAGACAGACAGACAGAGAGAGAGAGAGAGAGAGAGAGAGAGAGAGACAATCTCATAAATTAAATGATGATTCCCGAGAGAGGAGGACTTATTCTCGATTTCAAAGCTTATTATCTATTCCTTTTTACCTTTACAATTTTACCGTCAATAACTTTTGATCGAATTGAAAATCGATATTTTTTCAATTACTTTATTTCAACACAATTTATCTCTCGCGTATTTTCTTTTCTTTTTTTTTTTTTTGTTTGCTTTAAATATATATTGTATTATCGTTGATTTTATTGACCAACCCTTAATATCAAAAATATTCATCGACACGAACTTTTTCATATAAGCAAATATTATCGTTTGATGTAATTATATATATATAAATCCTATCAGTGCAAATAATTTGATTATGATTATAATATATAAATAAAAAAAGTGGAAGAAGAATGCACAAATTAAACTGTCGATTAAACAATTTTCTACATGGTGTGATACGCGTTTGTAAGCACACGAAGGAAACAACTCGAGAACGATCAGCAAAGTGGGTCAATATCCTGGCTATGTCGGGTTGACTGCAACGTGTCATTCCACCCTGTCATTCCACCATGAGATGCCCATATTTTATAATGATATATATATATATATATATATACCTCTGTAGATGATATTTCAATAAAAAAAAAGATAAATCAAAGTAAAAGTTAAAGGCATTCATTCGGTTAGTTAATGAAACTTCATGAAAATTGTTTTCATTTGCAATTAGCGTGTACTCTGCACACGCATATGTGTATTCGTTCATCAAGTATAGCGTGTCATTGGCAATGCATTAATCCTCATTTACTATATTTAGAAAACTTTTTTATTCCCTTTCTTTTTCTTCACTTTCTATTTTTATCTACTTATTTATCTAACTAATTAATTATTCATTTATTCCAATGCATCTACGTATATTTAATTAGCTATACATTATCTCTCTCTCTCTCTCTCTCTCTCTCTCTCTCTCTATTTTTCATACTTTTAGGAAAAAGAGCTTAAATGATTTTCCAGTAAAAGTCACAAAAGTCCCCCTAAGCTTTTTAAAAGTCCTCCGCGATATGCCATCCCGGACAGAATCTAATTACAGTTCTAACGTCAACTTTTCGTGCTTCGTTATTAACTACTAACATATATACATATATGTACATATATATATATATATATATATATATATATATATATACGCGAACTCTCGAGTGTTGAGGAGAGAGCTTTTGATTAATATAAAAGTAGTAATGGAAAGTAAAGCTTGTTGCATACGATCGAAACAACAATTTTACGAATTGTCCTTACACCTTTTTTATCTTAGAAAAATTAATTATCAATTATTATGTTATTAATGATTCATATATATATATATATGTAGATATATCGTTTGTACCGCGATATATCGTTGGTAGGCGCGCATGCGTAAGTGCGTAAGAGAGTTTACTAATGGGATCTGGGTCAATATGCCCCTATAATATTAAACTATTCGCAATGGAGAGAAGACCACGACTACCATAGGTGATGGCACGCAAATTTTACCTACCATGTTTGAGAGAGATAGTAGATGTAGAGAAAAGGGGGAGGATAGGAGAGAATAAGGAGGGAGGAGAGGACAAGAGGAAAGGAGGGAGGAGGGGGGTTTGCATCGATCGATGCTTTTGATTCGACGTCGTCCATTTGGAGGGAAGTGGTGGCGGAACTTTGATAGAATTTACCCTAACACTTTATATAGGAAATTCTCTTATTAGGAATGAAATTATTTGACTTATTACTTTAAGAGGAGGAATGGAATACACTTTTATATTTTATAACCAATAAGATTGCTACTATCGATCGATGCTATAAACTATTTAAGAAAAAGACAATGAAAACATAACGGTTATTACTGCAATCTTTTCCTGTATATTTTGTCTTAGGATTTTTCTATGAAAAAACTAGGGGTGCTCTCCGCCACGCGTTGCTGTGGTTCACAATCAGTTCGATACACACGTCTTTAAGTGAACGAATTACTTTATACCGATTATAAATTGAGATATAAACTATTCTATCTTTCAAGTTGGATGAAACTGCACAGAGTGTGCAAAATGTGATTAAAATCGGTTCAGTAGTTTAGGAGTCCATTGCGGACAAACAACGTGACACGTAATTTATATTTATATATTAAGAAGATAAAATAAACGGCAAGGGTTGCTGCTGATATCTTATCACGATTAAAACTTTTTAAATAAAGTTATCCTTATACAACATAGTCTCTTTAATTTTTCTTATAAAATATGCTTGTAACATTTTACGGAGAAGATAACTCGGTCACAACCCTGTATATAGACGTGTGTATGTGATAAAAAAAAAGAAAAAAAGAGAAAAAAGAGAGAAAGATAGAGGAAGAATCGTACTATGCCAAGAATCTTTTTTTGGACACGAACTTTGTTGATCTCACTGCAGATCTATGCATGCAGCTTTTAATCCTTTGATTCTGGATCATAGTTAACTTAGATAATTCGTTTTATAATAAATTGTGTATTATTTCAAATCACGACACGTTGTTTAAATAGTAGTAGTAACATTATACAACAACAACAACAACAACAAGAAAAGGGTAGTTAAATTGTTCTGAATGAATGAGAGAGAATACGTGAACGATAAAATAAATCTAATCTAACTTGATTACATCTGGTTAGGGTGTATTATACTAATTTAAAAATAATCATCACCACGTGGTATAATTACGTATTGATATATTTTCTCTCGGTTGCCAGGCACCGATTTCGAGCTAACGAAGAAAAGCTTTTTTGAGTATCAACGATCGATTATCCTAGGGAGCGAGTGAAAAGAAGAAAAAAAAGGGAGTTGAACAGAAGATGGGAAATCGTCCTGACCCCAAATCAACTTTTATAGTTAGTCAAGAATCGATAATCGGTATTTCTTTGCTCGATTATATCTTCTTGTTTGTTTTTTTTTTATCAGTATCGTTATAGTTATATCTGTTTGTTATATAATCGATGGCCTTCATAATAAATCGATTCAAATTTTTATTGAAAACCAACAACATTATCTTCTTCGACATTAAAAAATGTCATTCTGACGATAAGTAGTTTGGTATACCTGTTCAGGTACACTTCTGTAATACACGATGATTCGGAATTATTGGATTGTTTTAAAGTAATGGGGGGGGGACTTATATGTGAGATTGATACTACAGTGTTGCATTATCTTACCAGTGATAATCAAAAATACATTGAAATTATTTAAACACATGTGCATCATCAATTTTTCTGAATACTTTTACAGAGTCCTTTTATTCTCACCTAGTTTTCTTTTATATTCCAAATCTCTCGTTTCATTCGTGTTAGATTTGCTGGTGGTTTTAGTGTTTTTTACAGGTCGTAGAGAGAGTTCGATGAAGTTTCTGGTGCTAGGCCAAGCCTTTAGGGCAGACCACACCTTGTTTTTCTCGTTTCAAGGTTAAACTACGACAGCATCATTACGTACAGAGAGAGAGAGAGAGAGAGAGAGAGAGAGAGAGAGAGAGAGGAATCATCTCAAGAAATTTGTCTCTTTAAAATATACTGACCCTACCAACAACAACAGTTCGTATAATTTTATGCGAATAGTAAAATGGTTCATTAAGTTTAAACATTTATTTTATTTTATTTTTTTTTAATTATTAAATGGAAATAAAACATGCATAAATATTTTCATGAAAGATTTAAAAAGCCTTGACTACTAATGATGATGATGATGATCATTGATGGGACGGGGACACATGCTTTTGTAATAATTAATGTCGACATTTTTGTTTCATTTAAAACGATGAATTTCGTGAGTAACTATTTATTATTCTCTTTTATCAAATAAATTGACGAGTTACGACGTTCCACGTTCTATTTGGTACCTTGACGATATTCGTTTTCCCCGGTAGTACAGGTGTCACGACCTTGGCCATACGAGGTGGTGCAACTAAGGTTAAAGTTGAACGAACGTAGTTGGAATTAATTCATTCGTAAAAAGAGAGAGGGGGAGTGAGAGGGAGAGAGAGAGGTATGTAGAAATGCATGCAAACAAATATAACAAGCAAAGTTCGTATATCTTATTTCATTCTATCTATGATTTATTATCAAAAGAACCGACGTGTAATATTATTTCCCCGAGAGAGAGAGAGAGTTATGTGAGAAATACTGAAAGGTCTGATCGATCAGGAAAATATGAAGAAACTTCCCCCCCCCCCCCCTATTACTTAAATATATATATTTATATACATATATCGAATACTAGTTTTATATAGGGTATGTATGTAGTGTGTGCGTGATTGGCATAATTCGTCGATTCGATGCAAACATTGATGACGTCATTACATAAACCCACACGAATGCATACTACAATCTCTCTCTCTCTCTCTCTAACACTCTATCTCTCTATCTCTCTTTCTCTGTTAGAAAAGCCAACGGCATTTCCTTTGACGTATCCGCGTTTACACCGTAGTTGTGTTGTGTTGTGTGTTCACACACACACACCCATAAAAAAAAACAGTAGTTAGATTGGTAGTGTTGTACAAAGCCAAGCATAACTGCATAAAAGAGAAAAAGAGGAGGAGGAAGGGGAAATAAGAAGAAACGAGAGATCATTGAATACTGCGAGAAAGATCGGGATGGGTGGGTGGGGGGTGTGTGGGGGGAGGACCACCTGGGTAAGCAACGGTGCCGGCAACGGAGACCTTTCGATCCGTTCTTTCTCTTCCCTTTCCCTTCCCTTCCCTTCCCTTCCCTTCCCTTCCCTTTCCTTCCTTCCCTTTCCTTCCTTCCCTTTCCTTCCGTAAGCGCTTTCACGCCTGCGTTTAATCTTTCCTTCATCGACCCATGTTAGTGTAGTGGCACGAGGGCGCCACTTACCAAGTCCAAAGGCGCCACCAATCGCGTTGATTCAAGCAATTTTCTTCTCTCGGTCAGTAATACAGGACACAACTATTACAAAGAATTCAATACGAGAGAGAGAGAGAGAGAGAGAGAGAGAGAGAGATAGAGAGAGAGAATTAAATCTATCTAAACTTTATTTCTAATCTTTTTTTTATATAGATAGATTTTTATCTGTTATTTATGCTTTTAATTTTCATTGATTTCAATATTATTAAATGTAATATATTTTTGAAAAAATTTGTATTTTATTTTCAAGAGTATTGTACCCTTTACTTTTGATTATAAACGAAAGAAGAATAAAAATATTATATTATTATTATTATTTTGAGTCTACGAAGAAATTAGTCAATGATCAAATGAGCTACGAAGAAATTCGTCAATGATCAATGAGCATTGACTGAACTTTTCGTAGACTCGTGCATTGACGAATTTCTTCGTAGTTCATTGATTCTCGTAAATTGAACAAATTTTTTTTTTCGTACATTCGATCATTGACTGAACTTTTCGTAGACTCGTAAATTAAAATAAGAAACACAAAGTATAATATTTAATTTATAGAATTAAAGTAAAACTATCTCTCTACGAGTTAGATGAAAAGTGAATCAAATGAAATACTATCGAAGAAACACACACATATCTTTTTCTTCTTTCAAACGAATAAAACGACGTGGGTATTCGAACTTTTTCTTTTTCTTTTTTTTTTTTCTTTCTTTCTCTCTATTCTCCCTATGCTCTTCTATTTTAAGACGTCACCGAGATTTGCAGCAGCAAGCAGCAACAGCAGACGTTTCACAGATGTTGACCACGTGTCCACAAAAATTACAAACACACCACCAGCTAACCGTTGAAATAAAATAAAGTTACGAACTCTTGCCGAGAATCAAAAAGATTTTCTTCTTCTTCTTCTTCTCTTCTTCACAAGCCAGCCAACAATTCGTTCGTTCGTTCGTTCAATGATCTTTTTCATATATGTATTTTTCTTTTTTTTCTTTAACTATAGACAACTATAAATAAATTATTACTGTAGCTGTAAAATGAAACTCGGTCATTTGATAAGAAGAAAAAAAAATTACATAGTTATCATAAGTACAACATAATTGAGAAACAATTTTTTCAATTCTAATCGTAAATTAAATCACGTGCTAAGAAAATGAATCTTATTAATACCTGTTAACAAGAAACACTGTGTATAATATTCACATGGGGGGATATATATTGATTTAGCGCTTCATTGATCTGTCACCGGTAGTGAGCAATCAGCTGTTCTTATTGCGCGCGCGCACTCGTCTTGTATAAATACACACGCATATATTCTCGTGTGTATGTGTGTCGTCATATACGGCACACCTACTTCTTACTTTACCTTTTTTTCATACGTAATCCGAACCTATTTAGTTAATCAATACAAATTTTCTTCTAGTTATTGTTTCAACCCTCTGACTACTAAAGACGACGTTTCATATTTTTATTTTATTTCTCATTATTATCTGTTTTGGTCAATAGTCAATGGAAAAACAGTTGATAAAGGGGTTGGAACACATCATCCCCCTTTCTTCTCTTTCTACTCATGTCACCTACTCGTTTCTTTATCTTTTTTTTTTTTTTCTTTTACATTGTACTTTCGTGTGCTTCTTCTTCGTAATCCTTGTTGGAATCCTTAGATGTGAGCCTGCAGCAGTCAATCCTGACATAACCGACACAAAGAGTTCGAATTAACCTTTTTACTGGTTGAAAAACTTCCACGAGAATAACCAAAACTTATTTCATATATTACATTATCTTTAAACAATATGCATTTAATTCTAGTTACATTTTGAACAAAAAATACACCGGTATTAATGTCTTAACGATAAATATAAAAAAAGAAAAGATATGATCACATAGAGATTTGTATTTTGCATTAACGTCATCATTAATCTCGTGAACTTTAAGGGTGGGTGGGGGGGTGGGGAACGTGCTTTATTCTGATAACGCACGAGCCGTTTTCAAATCTTATCTATTTCGATGATAAAAAGTTTAAAAAGACAGGAGAAGGGTGTACAGCAAAAGAAAATGATTGGAAAATCTTGATACATCAGAGGGGTAGTAAAGTTTTTTTGTTTTTTTTTTTCTCGATTGGATTACCATTTTCGAACGTTTCTGATGGACCATGAAGTAAAACGAAAAAAGTCAAATAAAAAGAAAGGGAAAAAAAACGTGTTCTCTCATCGTCTTGTTGAGACGTCTAGACACTTTGTTTTCGTGAGGCCAAGTTTTTTGATAGGATCAACTAAATAGGCTACTTCTACTGGGTGATTAATCTTCTTATTTTTCTTTCTTTCTTTCTTTATTTTTTTTTTTTTTTTTTTTAATAGAGATCTCCATGAGATTGGTCACGAAGGTCTTATTGTTAGACTTTACATTAGAATTAGTTGCCACGAAGGACGTACATTTTTTTTTTTTTTCTATTTTAATTGGGCCTCAAGTTATGTTAAAGAGTTTGCTACTCATGTATTGGATTGTTTGGAAAATAATTTCGTTTTTTTCCTCGACACAATAATGGGCATTAGTTGATACAAACCGGCAAATAGTAACACATGAGAATAATGAGAAGTTAAATTGATCAAATTCAACTATTTACCCCACCCACCCACTTTAAAGGCCTAGGTTTAACCTTTAAGCAAAAATTATTTTTATATTCATAAAAGAAATACGAAATTACTTTTTGAACAACCCAATATATATATATAAGTGTATTGTCAATATTCTGAATGAATAATTAATACAAACGTAAGCTTTTCGTGAGCTTTTCAAGTGCAACGTGATTATTCCAAGATTTTATATATATATATATATATACACTTGGAATAATTATATTTACCGGAAGTGATAAGCAGGTGCAAATAAGAGATTACGAAACTTGACTGTGAAACTCTTTCTTTTTTTTTTTTTTTTTTTTTTTTTAACTCGTCGACTCGTTTAACATGATCTTGCTAATTTCTCTTATGTCAATATGCTCAAGTAAAGTAAGTAAGTAAGTGTAAAGATAAATCGATGGATTAATAAGGACCTGTCATAATATCACTGTTTCTTTCTTTCTTTCTTTTTTTATCAATATTATTACATATATTCTTTTGTTTTTTATTTTTTGTCTTCTTCTTCTTTAAATTCAAAAGCAACAATCCATTCATCATAATAATTGCAAATATTTGTTTATTTTTCATTGTTTTTTTTTTTTTAAATATATTATAATTTATTACTTATTTGATCAGAAACACCAGTCTTGGAGAAAAACACTTAAATATTCTTTTATATATTTATATTACATTATACTGTATAAATATTATTGAAACATAAATTTGCAGTCTATTTGCAGGCTCATAAATTTCATCAATTTTCATCTTCGCCATATTGTTTATTTATAAGAAAAAGCAAAATAAAGAACAAATCTATTTATTTGTACAATATCTTTTAACGATAATATTATGGAGAGTAGAGAGGTAAGGAGTAACATTACTGTATATGAAAAGTGTCCGACGAAATGCATTCAATTATGGTGGCGCCACAGTATCTAGTGGGTAAATTTTCAAGAGGAAGCGCCAAATATTATTAGAGTAGGATTGAGAAATAAACAAGAAAGACAAATTTCACACAACACTAATTTTACCCATAACACCAGTCTACATCAGCGCCATTCTGGAAGGTTTTTGAACTGTTATTTTCAAAAAATGCTGCACACTTTTTCACATTTTCTTCCGTAAGAGATATTACTCCTTACTTCTACCCTCCATAACAGGAACTGACGTAATCGCTCTTTCATGTAGTGTTCTCTATCGTCAAGTATAGAAACTAACTAGTCAAAGAGGTACGTATGCAAGGGTAACTCTTTTGAATTGTAAACTCTTATGATGATGATGATGATGATGATGATGATGATGACTATGATGTTGTCTTGACCATGTCGGTAATGTAGAAACAGTTATATTATGCATATTGATTGACTACAGTTTAAACCTTTTTCTCCTCTGGCTTATGCGCGAATGACAAACTATAATTAGATTTAGTTTAGTTGAAGTTCTTTAAATAACTAAAACTAATCGATTTGTGCTAAGCAGAAGATATCGCGTCATGTAGTCTGTTTTAACGTCATCAAAATACGTCATGAAAATTCCTAGCAATGTGAAAAGATTCTAAGCAATTTATCTATTACGAAAGGTTAGTGTGAAATCAACAAAAAATATATCAAAGAAAAAAAGAAGAAGAAGATTGGTCATTGGAAAAGGATTATAACAACACACCCACGCAGTTAAACGAATTTTTAGAAAATTCTATTCTTTCTTTAAAGTTCTGATTTAATAGAAGGATTTTGTTGGTTCTTCTACAACTTGACGAATGAGATTATTAATTAGAGCGAAAAGGAATTAGTCTTTAAAGGAAAATTACTTTCTTTCTTTCTTTCTTTCTTATCTTTACGCACTTTCATAAAAGGAATTTTCACGATCGATAATCGAGAAATCTTGTCAGATGATTTAATCTTTGCAAATTAAAAAGAAGAATTCTCAAGGAACAAATAACGACGAATTAATTATTTAACGAAAATACATTTGTAAAGTGCAAAGTGTTTATCTATTAAGTTTGTCTTTTTCTAATTCGTTCTTTTCTAGCTGTTAATCTTACGTTTAAAGTTACCTTCTATCTGAGGGGACCTGGAATAATGCCAGAACAGTTGCTACCTCTACTCGATTACGACATTATCCCAAATCTAGAATAGTGTGAACGAACTCGATTAAACTGTAGGGATAAAACAATCGGATCTCTATTTTTCTCTATTTTATCCATTTCTCTTTTCCTATTTTATTCTCATCTTTTTCCTTTTTTTTTTTTTTTTTTTTTGATTTGTTGGTCAAGATTTTCTGTTTCTATTAGTTCATTTGATTCATTCAAGTGCATCAGTTGCATATTTTATATAAAATATATATGATACGTGTATATTTATTTCTTAACTCCTCGTTGCTTTTTGATCTTTCATTTCCTATCTTTGCTGATAACATAAATACGTAGTTTTACGTATCAATGATAATAGATAAACGATTGTAGAACTAACATCGTACAATCTATTACTTATCTTTTTCTTAATTTTATCTTATTTCTAACAATTTCATTATTTTCTCGAAATCTTGACATAATAGATAAGACGAATTTTATTTTTTTTTTCAAATACCTAATTCGTTTATTTCTAATTTTCCAAATACGATTTTTCTTTTTTTTTAAATATATATAAATTACGTGTCACGTTGTTTGTCCGCAATGTACTCTTAAACTACTGAACCGATTTTAATCGAATTTTGCACACTGTGCAGTTTCATCCAACTTGAAAGATAGGATAGTTTAATATCTCAATTTATAATCGTAATTATTTGTTTATTAACAAAGAGTCATGATTATCTCTGTTAGTTTGATAATAAAAGTATATAAATTGTTTGAATTGTAATCATTATTATAATATATCTGTTCTCTTAAAATAAATTTGTAATAATAAGAATAATAAAAAAAAAAAAAACAGACACACACACACACAAAATAAATATTACGTAAAATTCTTCTTATCATTTAAATCGACCTTGCAAGAAGAAAGAAATAAAACGATTTAGTTTACGCCTACTAGGAAATTTCTTTTTTATACCCCAAGCGAATAAAACACATCGTTTCTCTCGTAATGGTGTTTTTCGGCAAACATCCGTCGGTTTTAGTGCCAAAACCATTAGCACGTCCTTGCAAGTCATGAAAAGAAGAAGAAGAAGATGAAGATGAAAATGAAGAAGAAGAAGAAGAAGAGTATCGGTGTATAAAACGAGAATAACTATTGGATATATACAATCGAGATCTATTTGTATCTTCGATCAGCTGCACTACTGGATCATAACTCAATTGCATATGCATGTGTGCACTGTTTTCCTTTTACTTATATCATTATACACCGATGTACATATACATATAAGTGTTTATCGCGTATTTACCCATATATCTTACGTATTGAGATTGCTTAACATTTAATATTACAACTTTGCAATAAATAAATAATAATTTATAATAAATAAGTTCGTGTCGATTTTGATGGAAGAGCGAAATGCAACTCATTAAGGTTTTTTTAGTATTAATAATTAAACAATTATAATTATTAATATATAAATTTGTAATTTAATAAAAGTGCCATTCACTACAATTTTTCATCATTTTTAAGGGTAACTTCAAAATTTCATCCTTGCAAAACTTCTCAGATTTTTTTTTAACAAACCAACTTTTTCTGAACAACCCAATAATATATTTAATTGTAAGATATTTCTTTTTAATTGTTTGTTGTGAGTATCATTTGTCTGTCTGTATTTTTATTTGTAATACCTGCATGTATTTCTGATTGGCATAATCTCTATTTGTCTTGACTGCTGGGTTATATTTTCTTCTACCCACTTGTTTCTGTCATTATCTTTAAATGGGATTAAACGCGGTAAATAGTAAGTAACGAGAAAAGATGACGATTAAACTAATAATAGCAATAATAATCATCATAATGGGTTCTCTCTCTCTCTCTCTCTCTCTCTCTCTCTCTCTCTCTCTCTCTCTCTCTCTATCTCTCTTTCTCGGGCGTCAACGATGAAACGTAGATCGGAAAGTGGAACGCTCGTTTCTTCGAGTTTCTCGATCTTTATCATATTACATTACTACTATTACTACTACTATTGTTGATTTGATTAATTTCTACTCTTGTTAAACATCATCATCTTTCTTTCAACTGTATTATGCGTTAACTTTTCATTTAGATTATCAATTATTGTGATACTTCATTTATTCATCGAATATGATTGTACATCATACAACCTACAAGGTACAATTATCCAAGAAATAATTTGACAATGTTTTTACATTTACTCAAAATCGTATGAACAAATAATCCATTTTTCCAATTATCACGGTCATACTTTTTTCAACTGAAACAACAATTTCAAAATTCTCATCTCCGTATTTTCAAGTATTCCTGAACATTTGCCAAAAAGTATCTCAAAGGAATCGTGACTAATCTTTCACGATAAAAGATAATAATATATTACATATTATTTATATTTCTTCGTTATAAACGTGTCAATATAAAATAAAAATCTCAAATTTATATGAAAAAGAACAAATGAAAGAATGAATGAGACGAATACAAAGTATCTGCTGTAGGATAATTGTATTCTCTTCTTATTTAGTATCTTGGCCGTTTCATTGCCGCCTACCGCTCCGTTACATAGCCGCCTACCGTTCCGTTACATTTTTTCAAATCACACCTATTCTAACAAAGTTTTCACATGAAAAATACAAAAAAAAAATGATTTAATCAGTTTGGATCGATGCTCTTTCGAATTGAACCGTGACAGTCAACTACCAACACACACTATCATCCAATCCTCTTCCGTTATCCCTACTCTAAGTGGTACTCCTCCCACTATCGTGGCACCAATCAACAGCCACGTTGATCCGCGAACTTGTTCGATTCGTTTAGTCGCGTGTCGAGACGACACGAATTGGTTACGACGTTGTGGTGGTGCATTTTCGTTCTTGCTTGCACATACCCTTGCAAGAAGTGCATCAAAAGATAACACGTCCAATTACTTTTATTTTTTATTTATATATATACATTTATATTTATTATTTATTTCTTTATATGTATTCAAAACTGTGAATATTTTCATCAGTGTGTTAGTGTTCAGTGTCTTTCTTACATTTATTTTTCTTTGTATTTCTCACCTGGTGTGTGACGTGGATGTGAGAGAGTTTTTTTTTATTTTTCTATATGCAATATAGAAATTGTTATGGTGATTTGAGGACATAGGATATTTGATTCTTTTGTTGAGTGTGGATACTTAAACTTGCAAATTTTATTCTCCAAAAAAAAAAAAGAAACAATTGTGAATATTTGAGAAACCAGTAAATCTTGAAATAAAAAGAGTAGGCAAGTGATAGGAAAGAAGAAATACAAAATACATTTTGAAATCTTCTATAGAAAATTGAAAAACATTGTAGAAATGTTTTCTAATTTAATTTTAAGAGAGAAATAAAATCAGTGAACGTGTTATTCTTCTTTTTTTTCGATGGATAATACGAAAAGAAAAAGTAATGAAATTAATGAAATAAATCATCGTATGGTGATTTAAAAAAAAAAATGTTTTTTTACTTGATAAGACAATAGTTTACTTTGACGATAGAGAACTGCAGTTAAACTATTGACGTTTTATCGAAAGAAACAAAAATAAATAAGGAAAAATGGCTCCAGCTAGTACTCTTGATTGGTCGGAACCTTGCCAACAGTGGAGGTATCCGAAACTTTGTCTCTCTGGACAAAGACATGAAAGGACGAAAAATGGCGTTGAATTGAACGGAAAAAAAGAGACCAATGGAGCTTACAAAAAGTTTTGCAAATTCTTACGTCAATTGGGAAGCAAAAAACGTAAGTGTCGAATAATGCATTATTCGAAATAATTATAAAAAAAAAAAAACATCATTCGGATTGATATTTAATAGACAATTGATCCTACAACACACGTTACTTCGAAATGTTCTATTTTTTTGGTTTGATTGATCGACCAATGATTTATATCGGAATCTATTATCATTTACAATTTTATATTGAACATTGTCAAATTATTTATTGTCAGATCTGTATACATATACAATAATAATTCTTTAACACGTTCAGGGAGAGACGGACATGCTTCTCTCCGGGGGCCCCGTCACCGTATACGGTGACGCTCTTCTTGTTGAAGTTAAAGTATTTTTAATTGGAAAAACTTATCACATTTCCCATTTCGAAAGAAAATTATTTTCGATAAATAAAATATAATAATAATAATACAACCATAATACTCGGGTTGCATTGTTGTTGATATTTCTACTTATCGCTTCTATACGTTACGACGCGCCGACAGTCGAATTTTGGGCCTGACGAGAAACTCAACCGATACGTGTTAAGATTTTTCCCAATGAATATAAAATCGAGATCGAACGAGATTTAAAACGTAATCGTGTTCTCAATGACGTAGCTAAAGTAATAATTGCGTATATGTTAGTTAATTTTTTCTTATTTTTTCTCTCAATGTCAGGGAAGTAAAGTGATGCATGTTAATATCAGAATATGTTACTGTTTGCGTGTGCTGATGGTGGTGATAGTAGTAGTGGTGGTGGTGGTGTAGGCTTGGTGATGATGTCGGCGTGAAATTTTCCAATAGGTTGGCTTAGATTCCTTAGTTCTTAGGTGGGCAGACTATGGCAGGGAGGAGAAGGAGGAGGAGAAGGAGGAAGGGGATTGAGAAAAAGGGCAAAATTACACGATGCGAATATAACACGATATAAAAGGGATAAAAAGCGATTAGATGAAGATGAACCGCTTGTTTTACTTTGTTATTTATTATACACGCTTAATTTAACCTAACACTATCGTTTTATATACGCGTGCGTACGTGTGTGTGTTGTGTATATTAATATCTTTTTAATATCTTATCTTTATTCTATACCTGGGTATTTCGGAGATATCATCTTTTTAACTCTATGAATTTAACACGTTCGTCGTCGCCCAGAGCCCGTTTCGCTTGAGTTTTTCGTCAGGCTCAAAATTCGACTATCGGCGCGCCTACGTAACGTAAAGAAAATAATAAAATAAGAGAAAAGTAAGTGTCACCGTATACGGTGACGGGGCGGCCCTCGGAGAGAACCATGCCCGTCTTCAGTATACAGTGCCATGGCGACGAACGTGTTAACTGTATACATTATTTTCTTATCTAAACTGTATAATTTCGTAATTAGAGTTAGTTCTGGTTCATAAACTAAGAAAGGAATGTATCATCTATCGTGTTAGTTGTCAAAATAAAAATGTTTTTAACCAAATATGCTGCTTTATTGGCCCATTTTATTGGCCCTCATCTTAACCAATAAACTTTGTTAGTTAGATTTCTTCTACAAATTTCTATTGGCCCATAGACAACATAGTTTCTTTTCTCTTATGAAAATAAATCCATTTAATTCTAGTAAGACTCGATTGTTTGTTTTATTTCTTCTATTTATCTATCTATCGATCGATCGATCAATCGGATAGTTCGTCACGAAGTTTGTCGCAATTTATATTTCGTATAGAGATAATAAATATTTACTAGAAATAATATATACTACAACTGTTTGTTTGTTTGTCGTCGTACTTTATATCACGGTTTTAGTCAAAATTTAACTTGTTGTTTGATTTAGAAGGATGAAAGAGTCTGAAGTACGACGTAATTTACGACGTTCGGTTACAACTTTTCACGAAAATGGAGGTATCTAAATAATTTATGATTAATTATGTGTGGATGCATTTCAACTAAATTTATTCTGTTCAAATCTAAACATATCTATCTATATATATATATATTTACATATGTGTGTGCGAAAGAATTACAGTTAGGTGTACGACGCGTGTATCGTAAGACATCTTCTTAATAAATATTGATAAGAAAATAATAATCTTTTTTGAAAAATATCTTTCATACTGACTGTAAAGACAACGTAATTCCTAGATTTTTTCTTTTTCTTTTTCTTTTCTTTTTTGGAAGAATACCATGTTAACATTCTAACCTATAAAAGATATCTTTGATCGGGCTTCTTGTCTGATGTCTACACACACAGGTTATTATACATATATACATATATTTATTTTTAGAAAATGAACGAACAAAATAATCTCGTAGGATTTATCGATGAACCGATGAAAAGAAATAAGTTTATTTATTTAATTAGAATATTATGCATTAAATAATACATCTGAAGAAGACAGAGATAATTAGGGTCGTAAAGAAAGATAGAAAGATAAGAGAAGGTGTAAAAATATTAGAGGGAGGGAGAGAGAAAAAGATACGTGATGGTGGTAGTGGTAGTGAATTGAAGAAGAGGTCGATAAGAAGGTCGCTTTGTTTTTCGAAAGATATTTTAATTGATTTCACATGTGCGCATAAGAAGATAATCCCACGTGATATCATCTCAGTCTTCACTTTGTGTGTGGGTTTTTTTCTTTTTTCTATATCTCGATAAAGTAAATTTAGATTAAAAAAAAAAAAAAACAAGCCTCGTTATACATAACAAGATTCATTTATAATATTATACATCAATAATTATTGAAATTTTTTAAGGAAAAAAAAAAATAAAAACTCCTTTTTCTCTTCATGTTTTTTTCGTTGTACTGTAGCGTTTTGGTTTTGAATTTTTTTTCTATGGGTGGTGCGATGTACAATGCAGGCAAAGATGGAAGCAAGGTGACGACAGTAGTGGCAACTCCTGGCTCTGGACCAGATCTACCCCGAGAAGTAGCCTATACCGATACCAAGGTCATTGGCAATGGCAGTTTTGGGGTTGTCTATCAAGCGAAATTATTCGACACCGGAGAAATGGTTGCCATTAAAAAGGTTCTACAAGATAAACGATTTAAGGTGAGTTTATTTATATCTTCCTTTCTTTCTTTCTTTCTTTCTTTATCAAATCATTTTTCAACGCAAATTTTATTCATTTTAAATATAAATTAATTGACCAAAATTACTTATTTGCTTAAACGAATATATATTCGTGGCTTATCATTGATAAGAAATCGTAAACTCGTCAATTATAATTTTTATTTTTAATTCACTGTATGTTTGAGCGATCAACAACACGCATTATTATTATTATTATTATTATCTTTTTCCTTTTGGAAATTTTTACAAATAAACGACGATTCTTCTTCTTCTTACGTTTACAATTTCTTTTTTTTTTTTACGATAAGAGTTATTTTGAAAACTTATTTCCGTTTTGTTTCGTTACAATCTAGTCTTTCACTTCTATATTATTATTAATAATAATTATTATTATTATTCCCCTTTTATATAGAATGATAAAATTTAAGTTACAAACGTACTGATGTTAACTTGCGCAATTTTACGTGACGTCAAGATCATGTGCATCCTATATATACGTATGTATAGGTCAACTCTCGCATTGTGATATACAAACATCCGATTGATATGTTTTAAAGAGAATGATGCATTTCTTCATCATACACATCGAAACTTTCTAACTTTTATCATATAAAGAAGTTACGAGGTTATTATTCTACTCTTATTCTTTCTTCTTGGTCTCCCTCCTCTGTTCGTTTATTCTCTTACGTCAAGACGTCTAAACGAATAAGAATAAGAATAAGAAGAATAAGAAGAACAAGAAGAAGACGAAAATGTTTGACGTCCAGAGATTAGTCACGCGATATGTACCTTGAATATCAATTTTAAAGAGTTTCAACGTTAACGGCATGTTACTTTCAACTTATGCATTATTATACATCTATTTATAATATTATAACCAGGGTCCCAGTGGTTCCCAAAATTTTATCAGAGGGATACCCTAACTTCCTTTTTCTTTTTCTTTTTCTTTTTTTGTATTGGGACCTCTAGCACTTGAATACGCTATCTGGTAGCTAAATTCAAAATTACAGTAGATAGGTCGAATTGCTATGCCACGCCACCACCCCCTGCCAGAGATCCCAAATATGGATGTTACGCGAATCATTTATACAAAAATAATAAATGTTATTTTTTGATTTTAATTGATTTTTGTGTTGTTTTATTTTTCAGAACAGAGAATTACAAATAATGCGGCGCTTAGAGCACTGCAACATCGTCAAACTCAAATATTTCTTCTACTCTTGTGGTGATAAGGTAACTATTAATTTTATTATACATATGTATATGTATCTATATACATATATATATATTTTTTTGTTTATACGTATATATATATATATATATGAATATTTATACATATGTTTATATAAGAATCGATTGAACAATTTGAAGAATAAGTTAAGACCAAAAAGATCTATATTTATTTTTCTTTCTCTTTCTTTCCTCGTTTCTTTTATATCTTTCTTTACTTTTTTTTCTCTCTCTCTCTCTCTCTCTCTTTACATAGAAAATAATTTAAAGTTAAATAAATATATAATCCGGTTAAATTAATTAGGCCTTATATACTCGTACGATAATGTATTAGTGAAATTTAAAATACGTTTAACTCTTTGCAGCATAGAATTTCAGATAATAAAATAGCTAGCCCTATGTTTTATAGAAAAATTTGATTACGTATTAAATTAAACAACAAAATTGGTATATTTATTAATAAAGGTATTGCATAAAACAAACGAGTTAATAACGAATTGTTTTGTCTAAATAAGACTAAATATAAACTTATAAGCATGTATAGCTATTTGCAAATAATATTTCAAGGTGGGACTAAAAATGGTCCCACCGTGCCCCAAAGAGTTAAACACAAATGATCTCTTTTTTAACCAGTTAATTGTGACAATTTAAAGTTTAAATGTAAATTAACTTTTCCGCGTGAAGAATAAAATAATACTCGTCAGTCACAGCTAACTGATTTAAAAAAATGTTCCTTTGAATACATATTAAGTTATAAACAATATATATTGAGATTAAAAAATTAGAAATGAATTTTTTTTTTTTTTTTTTTTTTTTGAAAAAGAAGAAGAACAAAAAGAAACAAGAAAATATATATATAAAAAAAAAAAATAAATTGAACAAATCGTGTTTTTATTTATATCAATTGTAAATGTCTTTTTAGTGTTAATGCATGCTACGTTGTTATGTTATTTTGTAGAACATCTTAAACGCAACTAATCCAGTTTTTCATGTGGACGTAAGTTGGAGCATACCCAGTAGCTTACAAATTTTTATCCTTTTCGCCGAGTTTTATTTACATATTTATTTAGGCTATCATTTGCTTTTACCGTAGAAGAACAGACAAAAAAATACCACAACAACCAATAAGATAAACAAAAAAATAACCAAAAGATTAACCGTAAGAAGAATGTCGTTATCAAAAAAAAAGCGTACGATTTAATTCATTGTTTTTTTATTTTTTTTTTATTTTTAACATGATTTTAGAAGATCACTTTATATATTACACGTTTATTATAATTGAACATTTTAAATCTAGTAAGCTAAAACGCCGCTTCGCTAGTCCTAGAGGATGATCACATCGAGATTGCGTGCATTTGTAACCATAATTAAGTGTGTACGTAACTAACAAATCGAACACTGAATCCAACAATTCGGGGATATAACAATACATATATATATCTCTACAATAAATATATATATTTGTAACATTATGATGATAATGCAATAAATGTTACGAATAAAACATCATATACTTCATTCATCATTAATTTTTTTTTTTTTTTATAATTCTTTTTTTCTTTTCACCCTCCCTCAAAAA
Source organism: Polistes dominula (assembly GCF_049000335.1). Classification (NCBI taxonomy): domain Eukaryota; kingdom Metazoa; phylum Arthropoda; class Insecta; order Hymenoptera; family Vespidae; genus Polistes; species Polistes dominula. The sequence goes on from NW_028301042.1 coordinate 334,105, forward strand.
AAAAAAAAAAAGAAAAGAAAAGAAAAGACAAAATTAGACAAATATGACATAAAAGATTTCTTTCAAAAAATAAAACTCATATTAAGACCACCCCCACACATTATCATCAAAGATAAAAGAAAAAAAGAATGATGAATAAAAAATAACATGTCAAGAGATTGTAATAATTAAAAAGATAATAATTTCTTTTAGAAGGACGAGGTTTATCTGAATCTAGTCCTGGAATATATACCCGAAACCGTGTACAAAGTCGCCCGACATTATAGCAAAAGCAAGCAGACGATACCAATCAGTTTTATCAAGGTAAAAGGAGCCATGCATTAATCTATATACAATTGATACTGATCACGATATTTCTCTTTTTTGTTGCACGCTTTCGATTGGCTCGCTCATTATATTGAGTAACTTTAATTTTATCTGTATATTATTTCTATATTTTCCAGCTATACATGTATCAACTGTTCCGTTCTTTGGCATACATCCATTCCCTGGGCATTTGTCACAGGGATATTAAGCCGCAGAATTTACTATTGGATCCTGAAACTGGTGTTCTCAAGCTCTGTGATTTTGGTTCAGCCAAGCATCTTGTCAAAGGGGAACCTAACGTGTCTTATATATGCAGTCGCTATTATCGTGCGCCTGAACTCATCTTTGGTGCCATTGACTACACTACAAAGATCGGTTAGTTCTATTTATCATAAAATTTTGTTTGTTTTTAGCAATGACTAAGTGTCAATGGATTAATGTACAATTTATTCTTTGACAGACGTGTGGAGCGCAGGTTGTGTTCTGGCAGAACTTTTGCTTGGTCAACCGATATTCCCTGGTGACAGCGGTGTAGATCAACTTGTTGAAATTATCAAAGTACTTGGTACACCGACGCGTGATCAAATACGTGAGATGAACCCTAACTATACCGAATTTAAATTTCCACAAATAAAGTCGCATCCATGGCAAAAGGTAATTTTTCTAATTATCGTATTCATTTTATATTGATATGTTACACCTATGTCGCGTTCAACACACATATATTTATTTTTAAAGGTCCAAATTTAAATCACACCTTTTCTGATTATCCATCCCGTATTGTCCTTGTATTAAAAAAAAAAAAAAAAAAAAAAAAGCACGTTGAAATTAATCAACACAAAAATTCTATAAATAATACGATTATTTTAAACAATATTTGAGAGTTGATTCGCAGAGTTCTTTGGAACAACAACTATTCCCAATTTCCAGAATTGATAGGTAGCATGTAATTAAACACCTTTTTTATGAATAGTTTAAACTGATCAATTCAAATATATTATAATATGTCGAGTATTATTTTATTATATAAAAAGTGTTTAAATGTAGAATGTTATTAATCATATATCTGTAAAATAGGAATAATTTAGTTAATCCTTTCTCATAATTAAATCATTCATCAATACCTGTACTCGTGGTTACAGTATATGCTTCAACGAATGAGTGGACCAAAGTGTTCCACGGAGCACCAAAAAATTAGAGTAAGTGGTCTCCTAGTCCTCAAACGCATTATTAGATACTCTGCTGCACAAGTATTATTCCTTCACTGATCAAATCATTATACTAACCAATTAAATGACTATGATTTTTCTACCCCCCCCCCCATTTCTATGTTATATATTTATATATATTTATGTAAAAGATGCCCCATGTGTTTTTCCTCGCAATTTTATCAACATATTTCATAAATAAAAAAATAAAACAAACATGGTATTTAAACAATACATGAAACATTATTAAATGCTTTATTAAAAAATTATTATAAATAAAAAGGAACTTTTTTTTTTATTCGATATACACACACAACATAGGAATAAGTTGTTGATGCAAATTTGAATTTCATTTAAAAATCATCACGAATGCAGGACTAGCATTTACGAAGAAGATTTACTAATTAATTGATTTGCATACTAATTAATTGGATTCTTTTTTCTTTCTATATATACTCTTATTGAAATAACAATTGACAAGATGGACCATTTGATTTTTTTTTATTTTACATTTATGTACATACCGTTTTCAATACTTTGTTTATCCTTTACCTTTTTTTATTATCGATTAACATTACTAAACTATATATCTCCTTTTTAATTTAAACAAAAACAAATGAAGATAGAAAATAGGTAGGTAGGTAGGTAGATAGGAGATAAATAATACAACAACAACAAAATAAAAATATCACTTACTCTAACGTTTTGGTGATATTTTATGATCTTCGAGAACATATACAAGATGGATATTAACATATTCTAGGTGTGTGAATGGATTAAATATCGTTTCGAGATATTTTAATCGTAATACAACTAAGCTCAACGAGAAGAAGACGGAGTCATCAAAATTGTCATCATCGATTATAAATAAAAATCTAAATATAATATAATATGTGACAATTGGGGGATTGGGGATTGAGGGATGTTTAAAAGAGGAGTGTTATAATAGTAATTGTAATATTATTTATCGTTTTCAGGTTTTCAGGGCGCGTACACCACCGGAAGCGATGGAACTGGTAGCACGGCTTTTAGAATATACACCATCTCTTAGAATGACTCCTCTCCAGGCATGCGCACATTCGTTTTTCAACGAATTGCGAGAAGAAGGGACACGATTGCCAAACGGTCGTGAATTACCACCATTATTCAATTTCACCGAGCACGAGCTTAGAATTCAGCCTATCTTAAATCCAATCTTAAAACCGAAATACAGCATGCAGTCTCCTGACAATCCCGGCGGCGGAGGCCAATCGGAAGCGACGAATGCAGCCGCAGCGGGGGCTAGCGGTAACTCTAGTGATAATAGCGTCAACACCAATACACCCTCCACCACACAAACTACCGATCCCAGCCAATCGAACATGGCTTAGATTAAAAAAAAAAAAAAAAAAAGAAAAGAAAACATACACAGAGAGATAATGAATAAAAAATACGAAATGGTTCAGAAACAACCCTTAATAACAGAAATAAAAATTAAAAAATTAAAAAAAAAAAAAACAAACCTAAACGCTAAAGTAAAGGTAAACGTTTTAAAAGAATGAGAAGAAATAATTCTATATAAGAGAGAAAGAGAGCGTGTGAAAGTGCGAGAGAGTGAGAGTGAGAATGAGAGTAAGAGTGAAAGTGAAAGTGGAGAGTGCTAGGGGAGAGGGTGAGGGTGAAGGTGAGGGAGAGTGAGTGAACGCCGCGCGCAAGAGAGCAAGAGAGAGAGAGAGAGAAATATATTAGCAAAATGATAATCTGATCAGCAAATTCTAATTTGCTTCTTTATATTTCGATATATATTCATTATTATTATTTTATTTTTTATTTTTATTACGATTACTATTACTATTATTATTATAATTATTATTATTATTATTATTATTACTATTATGATTATGATTATGTTTATTATTATTAATTATTATATTAACAAACAAAACAAACAAACTACAAATAGCATAGACAAAATATTTACGAGTCAAACTTATCATACACAAAGCGAGAAAATAATTAATAATAAATAAATAAATAAATGGAAAAATTCAATTGCACAAAAATTAAATGAAAATTTTTGCAAAAAGATTCAAAAAATAAAAGAAGATAATAATAATAAAAAATAAACTTTTAAATATGAAAAAAATATATAATATTATAAAATTTCTTAATTTGCGTTTTGACGAGAACCACAGATCTTCGTTCTGAGGAGGATGTGTCGACCCGACTCCCCCCCCCCCCCCGGTTTTATAACAAAAATTCTATTAATCTATTCTAACAAACAAATAAATAGCAAAACGTGGTGTTAATGGACGAATCAAGTTTTTACGCTATAGTATAATTATTTCAATGAGTTCTTCTTCTGTGTCGTGTGTGACGAAGAAAATGAAAGAAAAAAAAAGTGAACAATAAAATGAATGAATGAAAGAAAGAGTGAATGAATGAATGAATGAATGAGTGAATAAATGAAAATGAGAATGAATGTGCACGCGTGCGTATGCACGAGCGAATAAATAAAAGAAAAAAAAAGAAAAATAAAATAAATAAATAAATTGATTCAACTTTGCTGCCAAGCTGAACATTAAATCTAACACACGCGCGCGCGTGCATACACACACACACACAGAGACACACACACACACCACACTTATACAACACGTATATGTATATAGAATAATACGGTGAATCAAGGGAAATAATTATCATGAAATTTGTTTTCTGACAAAATCTTAAAATCAACAAACATAACACATTATTATTATTATTACAAAGTAACCAAAATTTAGTTGACAATTTAAATAGGAGACAAAATAATAAAAACAAATAGAACAATATCCTATAACAAATAATAATAATAATAATGATAATAGTAATAATAATAATAATAATAATAAAATGAAGGGAGAGAAAGAAAATTGTGTAGAATCTATAATATTATTATTATATCGTAACAATTTTACAATGAACACACAAACGAAACACACACACGCGCTTAAATATAGCTTGCGTCGTCACTCGATTACTGTATATCTTTTTAAAAAAGATTTCCCAGTAACAGCTTTGCGAGATAAGAAGAAGAAGAAGAAGAAGAAGAAGAAGAAGAAGAAGAAGAAAAGGGTGGTGTCGATGAAGATAATAGGGAGTGAGTGTGAGGTGAAATGGGTAGAACTGTTGGTTGGTTGCGAAGATAGAAAACAGGGACGAACAAAATATAATAAAACATTTGAGATATAGATGAAAGAAGAAAACAGAAAAGACGTTTATAATATTATTGCATACGTGTCGTCGACGAGATTGAAAATTATAAATCTTGCATTTTGAATTTAGAAAAAAAAAGAAAAACAAAGTACACGCGCGTGAACGTTATTATTATTGCTACATTTATTATTATTATTATTATTATTATTATTATTACTATTATTATTATTGTTATTATTATTAAATTTTTGATGAGAATGATAAAGGAAAGTAAAAAAGAAAAGAGAAACTTTTGAAAACGATTCCTCCCAGCCAGGGTTCGTGAAAAAAAAAAAAAAATTCTTGTAAATGAAGAAACTTTGTAGACTAATTGTATTTCTTTTTCTTTCTTTCTTTTTTTTTTGTTTTTATTTTTTATTTTAATCTTATTGTGTTCAGTAAAATATAACTAATGATATGTATAGGTATATGTATATATCGTTGTATAAGGAAAAAAAAAAAAGAAAAAAAAACACGTAATTGAAGTTGTTTATTCTATTAGAAGGTGGTAGAGTGTATAGCACACTTTGATTTTGACGTATGTTTGAAAACGTGTGTCTCCTCTTCTGTCGTTGTTGTTCTCTCTGATGACGATTTTTTTTTTTCCTTTTTTTTTTTGGTTTTTTTTTTGTTTTAAAGTGATATACATATACACACGTGTTAGGGTAACGGCAATCGAATATGAGAAGACGCTAATTTATGTTTTGATTGATAGTAAATCATCAACTGACAGTTTATGTATACTTATTTATACTGTAAAACGGTCTTTAACTAAATTTATATTATATATATATATATATACATATATATATTTTACTGTTGACTGCAGATAACTGTCAATTTGGTATTGGTTTAAATAATAAATAAAACGATTTTTAGATAATACTTAAATAATATTTATTATTATTATTATCATCATCATTTACTGTTACTATTATTATTATTAATATTATTATTATTATTATTACTATTATTATTATTATTATTATTATTATTACTAATATTATTATTATTATTATTATTGATAAAACCAAATGAAGAAAAGAGAATAATTACTTTTAACTTACTTAATAAGAATAATAATTCATTAATATAATTATTTAAGAAAAATTAATTCATTGAAATAATAATCATAATTTATTACAAGAAGACAAATAAAATATGAGAATAATTTCAAATTAATGTGAAATTAATGAAATTTCAAAAACAGCACCTTATATAAGAGACCCTCTGCTTACAATGTAAATATATGGCAAGTATTTTTTTTTTTTCATTTTTTCAACTAATAAAATTAGGCGAGGAACATTCAGAAAATTAATTCTAAGCTGATGAAGAAACATCTCTTTTTTTTTTTTTTTTTACAAATGATTATAAAAACTTGCTGTTGTCTAAAAATGCAATGAAATTTAATGTCATCTTAATGAAATAATCATTGTCCAATTGAATTGGAATCTCACATGTGGAGGATTCCTGTTATTTATTGAAATATTTTTAATTATTTGTGCAATTATTGCAATGATCTTTTTTTTGGAAAAACTATTGGGTCTTAATAAGGCACATGTCTCATATTCAATACTGTTACTCTCTATATACATACGAATACAAAATATGTATGTATGTATGTATGTATGTATGTATGTATGTATGTATATTACTTTGATTATCACAAACAGCTTTATATATAAAAGAAAAATAAAGAGAAAACAAATAAATAGAAAAATATGAAACTAAACCAAAAGCTTTGAGATTACCAAACGTGACTCTTTTTACTGCTATTACAAATAATGGCATTAAACATAAAAGCCATATAAAAATATATTATACTTTATCGATCATGGGGCTGGACGATACGAGAGAAATCATTTGTTATATATATATATATTTTATTTTTATGATTTATTAATTAATATCCTTTCTTCGTTGATTGGTTCACACACGATTATTTTTAACACTAGAATTATTTGTAATAATTAATTACAAAGTAAACCTTTGTAAAACCCAATTAAAATGACTAGCTTTAACACAACAGTTTTCTAGTGTTAATTAACCCATTAACTTGCAAATTATTTGTTGATTTCACAAATATTTATATTTTTGAAAAAGTCTTAAATGGGGGATTGTGGCTGGTTGCACGAAAAAAAAACTAATATAAGAGACTATTACTTATTTCTTTTATTATTATTATTATACAAAAAAAAAAAAGAAATGTTAAACAACATCATTTTAATTGAACTTACAGACAAACGAGGATATTAATTTTTAATTTAAATATAATACATTTATTGACGAATATAAATATTTTCTTTCAACCTATTTCGTGTTGTATACATATTTAGAAATTATTTATATTATTGCAAACATATATTTAACGTTTGTCTTACATCAATTCGTTGGGGAAGGTGATTAAAAAAAAAAAAAAAAAAAAAGAAAAAAATACACGAAGAAAGAAGCAGAAGAAGGAAAAATATGAAAAAGATGAAAATAAAATGAAATAGAGAGGATAGTAAGAAAAAAATAAAACAAAAAAAAATGAATTTTGAATGAAAGAAAGAAATAAAGAAGAAGAAGAAGAAGAAGAAAATATTCTTCAGACATTTTCACAATGGTTCTAATGAGAGAATCTAATGAAAGATGCATATAAAGTTGCAAAAGTTTATCACTTGTTCGCGTCGTTATCATAATAATAACATTTTATAATATTCTTCTGCTTGATATTTGATTATAAAAGCGCAAATCGATAATGTCAATCATAAATTTCACACTATCATCATTCTCGTTAGTGTTTTATGTGTAATATTTCTATTCGCAAGATCGTACGATAAATAAAAAGAAAAAAAAAACAACATTGCATCTTTAATATGTTATTATGATGATTATATTTTACAAATAGACACACACACACACATTCACATATCATTGCGTCGTAAGAAACATTTCGTAGAACTGCCGTCGCAAAATAAAAATAAATCGATTTAACCCTTTCGCTACTACAAACCACTATAGTGGCCCTCCTCCATAAGATTGCCACTGAGATAATACTACGGGCCACTATAGTGGTCTTCCATAAAATACCACGTATTTTACATACGACGAACATATGCAGTTATAGCACATCAAATATCCCACACTGGACATGTAATTTTAATATTTTGTTTCTTTTCATTAAAAATCGTTAATGTCAACAACAAAATTACTTAAAAAATAAAGTGCAATTTCGATGCTGCACGTATTATTAGCCACCCCCCGTACAGTAGAAGTAGCATCACGGAAAAATACGCCTGTAGCGAAAGGGTTAATTCCTTACCTAGGACAAGGAAGATAAAAATGGGAAAAGATTTAACAACAACAATTAAAAAATAAATAAATAAATAAGTAAATTAATTATAAATGAAATAAATAGGACGAATGGGATGGGGAACGGGGATTAAAGAAATGAAAAAAATAATAATAATAATAGTAATAATAATACTAAAAGCGAAAAGAAGTGTGAAAGAAAAGTGTGAGAGAACAAATTGATGATAGTGGAGAGAAGTGTAAAAGGTGATGAATGAATGAATGAATGAATGAATGACAGTGGAACATATGAGACTATATGTATATATATATTTAAATATATATATATATGTACATATATATGTGTTGTATGAAAAGCATGGCATTCCGTAGTCAAAGCTGATTGATCTTATTGTGTTGTAAAGTAAAAAATTGAAGACAAAATTATAATGATAACTTAGTGGAAGAGAAAGAGAGAAAGAGAGAGAATCAACTGAGACCTTCGTTGATAAAAAGTTGTCCTTTTTGTTGTTTTTTTTTTTTTTTTCAATTAAACAAAATATACATATATATATATATTATACATAGGTATTATATACATGTACCATGTATATATATACCTATCTATGTATACACAAGTAGTTTGATTAATTAATTAATTAATTTTAATAATAGCGATATTAATGATATAATAATAATAATAATAATAATAATAATATTGTGCTATTGTATAAACAAACAAAAAAAGAGAATAACAGCAAAAGAAGTAATGAAATTACGAAAGACAGATATTATAATGATGATAAAAATGATTACTGATAACTGTTTTATCTAAATCGTAAACATTTTTCTAGTTTGCATGAAAATGATCACCGCTAAAAAAAAAGAAAAAACCACCACCATCACCACCCTATCACCAACACCAATCACTGATTTTCCTAAGAATCTGCATCATTTTCATAATTATTGATGCACATGTTAAATGAAAGAAAGATTTACAAAAAAAAAGTGTAATGATTGTATAAAAATTATTAATAAATTAATTCAATATGTGTATATATACACATATATATATATACATGTATAGTAAGTTAATTATCTCGATTTGTAGTTGGTTTGTTCGTTGTTAATGTTCTCGTATTATTATTCTAATCGTCGATTATATTTCTCGATTGATTGATTGATTAATTATTTGATTTTTTACTGTTGCATCTCTTATCGTTGTATTATTATTATTATTATTATTATTATTTTTATTATTATTATTATTATTTTTTATCATCTTCATTATCGTCGTCACGTCATCATATTTTTGGCTAATGTTAAAATTTATTTTAATTGAACTTCAAATTGAAAACATATCTTCATTTCATTCATATTCAACTTTCGTGCTTCACTCATCTGCAAATCGTATGCACGTAATTAATAATTAATAATGCTGATGATGGTAATAATAATGATGATAATAATAATAACTAATAATAGTAATAATGATCGTGATCCTAGATACTTTGAAAATAACCGAGATAATCCTCAATATAAATTTTCGAAACGTGTTTATATATATATGTAAATCCTTAATGCAGTTTTGAGAGTCATACTGATGCTCATAAAAATATGAAAAAAAAAAACACGTTAAAAAAGAGAAAATAGGAGGAAAAATTTGAGAAAGAAAAATGTAGACATTCTAATGGGTTTTTTCTATCAAAACTAAAAAGATTTCATATATTTATAGGCTTTTCACTTTTGCATTGACAAATCTGTCCACTAAACGTTTTCACGCTTTTGTAGTAAATAATAATAATAAGTAATTCAAGAAAAAAATAATTAAAAAAAAGAAAAGCCAAGCAAGAAAGTATATCCGAGGTTAGAGACGAATCTCAAAAAATATGAATGAAAGGATAAGAAAGTAAAAAGTATAAAACAAAATCAAGAAAAATAAGGAAAGAAAAATGAAGAAAGATGGAACAGAACCGGTACCAATAATTCCATAATAATAATAATAATAATCATAATCATAATAATAATAATAATTTATTTATGTTCGCTACTTTCCTAAAAGAGCACACATTATGCAACGGATTAATCGGAATGAACAAAAATAAATTATAAATAAATACAAATATCAATCGTATGAAATGAATTAAAATAAAACCGCGTGTGTGGTGTGTGTCGCGTTAGACGATTAAAAGCGTCGTTGTGACGTTTCTTTTAATATATATATATATATATAAATATTTAGACCACGATTTAAGAAAAAGATAATTTGCACAAAACAATGATATATCCCTATCATTTTTATCTTGTGTAAATCTTGATAAGTAAAAACACATCGTATATTTAATACTAAGCATCTGTCTTGTTGGTCTCTTTGTGTAAATAGTTAAATGATGATAATGATAATATTAATAATATCATCATAGTAAAATAGGATTAACAATAAAAAATAATAATAATAATAATAAAACATTAATATTATTCCTTTGTATCGGTGACAGATATATAAGAATCATTTTTCAAAATGTTTATGGCACATCTATTTTGCGTAAAAATTTCGCTTTAACTGTCCATTTTCACAGGACGTTATTTATTAATTATATTTAATATCTTTCAAAAAAAAAAAAGCACGCGAAAAATGTCAAAACATCCTCTTCAGAAGTACATCTTCATACTATGGGGGAATTTTTCAAATTTTATGTTTTAAATTTATCTCCATTCAAGGAATATTAGCTATTTGTTTCTTCCTTTTAACGTTGATATATAACAACTTATTATTAATTATTTATTAGTAATATATAAATAATATAATTAACTTGTATATTAATTTATATGAATTAATTACATTACTTATGTATTATTTAATATTTTATGTTATGTTATGTTACAACAAGAGTAAGATCTCATATGTTCGATTTGAAATACTCAAAGAAAATATCCTTATACTTTTCTTTTTATTTTTGAAGTGAAAATTTCTTTAGAATGGGTGTAATTTGAAAAAATGTAACGGAGCGGTGAGAGGCAATGAAACGACCAAGATACTAAATAAGAAGAGAATACAATTATCCTACAGCAGATATTTTGTATTCGTCTCATTCTCCTCTCGAAACTTAGTTTTTTGAAGATTTCACTTCTAACACGTGTAATCTGCACACATGTTTCTTTTTTCTTTTTTTTTCTTAAATCTTTAAAAAGTATAACGCAATTATGTGTGACCCATTACCCCTTACACCCCTTTACCCTTATCCGTTACTTTTTTCTCTTAACTCAACAAACATACGAAAAATACGAAATGACTGATCGGACTGTTTGTTTTTATTCGATATCACACAAGAATAAATTGTTAATTGAAATTATAATTACAAATGAAGGACTAACATCTAATGCATAATTGCATTATTAATTTCTTCTTCGTTTTCTTTAATTGAAAATGAAATGAATGAATCATTTAATCATTGTCGTATTGGTATCCTATAATGTACTGAACAATCATGTAATTGAATTCCTAAATGTTGTTGACGAAATAAAAATAAAAAAGGCTGTGTAGATTTAAGTTACAAGTTTTAACTCCAGTCCGTTATCATTTCGTATTTTTATATTACAACTTTTTATATTAAACATTTAAAAGAGCTTATAACAAATTTTTTGTTTACTTATTTTGACTTATAATAAATTTGATGATAAAACATTTGACAATAAAAATAAAAGATATTTCTTTTGTACGCTACTATTTTTTTCTTTTTTTAAATACGCGTTTAAAGGATTAAAGCTCAATATGTCTCCTAAATTTTTTTTTCTAAAATTAATATAGTTAATTAAAAAAAAAAAAGAATATAATAATTAAATCCTGATCCCTAGACCAGGGGTCTGCAACCTGCGGTTCGCGAGCCTCATGCGGCTCTTTAGCTGAATCGATTAACGAGGATTAGACACCGATGAATAAATAGATTAGTTTTTTTTTTATCAAAATACTAACTTCATTTATGCAAGTACTATTTATTGTTGGCAAGAAAAAAATTTGGTGGCTCTTTAAAAAATGTTGTAAACTGTAATTTTTGGCTCTTCCGATTCAAAAGGTTGCCGACCCTTGCCCTAGACGATAGCTCTCTTGTTTACACTGCATAATATCGTATTCTAGAGGAGGAGAAGGACGTCAAGGAGGCAAAGGAAGAAGAGGATCAGGAGCAGCAGGTGGTGGATGGCGAGTAAAAATACGAAAGAAACGAAACGAAACGAAACGAAATAACGCAAGAGAGAAAATTAGAGTGAATGAATGAATGAAAATGAGATGTGGATATGCGAATCTTTTCAATGGATGAGACGATCATTCGTGGCGATAAAATAATTTTAGACGATACTGGTGATATCGATGATGATAAATCTATAATAAAACAAAATAAAAACACGATGATATGAAGAATGAAAAATATTTGGCCGAGTACCAAGGAGCGGAATCGTTCAATGTTAATTCGTGAATGTACGATACTAGGGAAAAATTGTTTTAAATTAAATAAAAAAATAAAAAAAAAATAATACATAGCGAAACGTAAAATAATAATAAATAATAATAATAATATTAATTACCAAGCAAAAGAAAAAGAAAAAAATAAGAAAAAAAAGCAAAAAAATAAAAAAGAATATTTACTACGCAATCGAAAATAATATAATAATGATAAAGATACGCAACATATATACATATATATATATATATATATATATACATACACACATACACAGAAACACAAATGCATTACAAGGATAAATAAGTAAAGATATAAATAAATAAATAAATAAATATGTAACAAAAAAGAGTAGTAGTGCTATTTACTACCCGTGATGAGGAACATATGAAACATACATACATACATACACATACATTCAAATAAACACACACACGCCTATGAAATAAAGCGCGCTATATAAGACAGCATAAAAATAAAAAAAAAGAAGAAGAAAAAAGTTAACATCGACGATTAGACGAGGGGGTAGAGTGTAAAGGAGAGAAGGGAAATGGTTTTAAAGGGTGAAACTGAAGAATGAATAAGACCGATTTTTGATTGGCTATGTTTATGCGTACGTGCGTGTATTAGAAGCCGTGTAAAAGTTGAACGATACGAATGAATGGCAGGATGTATGTTTGTGTAAGTGTATGTGTATGTGTGTGTGTGTGTAAACGATAGAAAGAAAAAGAAAATAAGGAAGGAAAGGGGTAGGAAAGGAAGAGTGTGGACAAATGTGTCTTCTTCAAGGGAAGAAATAAACATTTTGGCAGCCAGCAACAGCAGCAGCAGTAGCAGCAACAGGGATGGTGCGAAATAATAAGCCTGGAAAGCATGTACATACATATATATGTATGTAATATATAAATACAAAAAAAAGCGCATATATATGAATATGTATATGTATGTATAGGTAACTCTATGATGATTACACCTATGCGAAAAAAAAGAAAAAATAAAAGTAGTAAAGAAAGAAGAAAAAATTGATTAAATAAGCAAATAAAACAAAACAAAAACAAAGAAATAAATAAAAACTCTTATTACGATTACTATGTTTAATATTATGGCGACAATTATTATATAATTACCGATGTTCTATAAATATAAATAAAACTATAAATAAAAATAACTAATGAAGAAAGAAACAAAAGAATAATAATAAAAAAAAATAAAAATTAAAAAAAACCAATATAAGAATAAGAAAGAATATACCCCGTTCGTTTCGCTCCGTTTAAAATTCAACGTAATGAATTATTATTATCTGTTTTTAGTTTTACATGATTATTAATTATATATAGTCGATATCATATCTGTAGTATATTGCTGAATGTGTTTAAACGAGAATCGATACGCCTTCGTTAATACTAAAGCTCTATATATAATATACTATTATTATTATTATTATTATTATTATTATTATTATTATTATTATTATTATTATTATCATTATTATTATTATTATTGTACATTTTTTGTGGTTTATTTAACAATAAAATATTAACAATAATGTTGACAAAGATGCTATTTAATTCGTACTTGATTTTTTTTTCGTGATTAATTACATATACAAACAAAATAATGTTTATTATTAAAACGTTCTATCTTATACAGGTTTTTTACATTACAAGTTTTTTAAGCCCTTTTTATCGTTCATATTTTACTTCTCCTATTCCTAATAATTATTAATACTTTTGGATATTTTATAAATAAATGTGACTCTTTATTTTTGCTCTTGAAATTTTTTATTGGTAAAAAACTTATTCTTCACATCCATTATTCGTTCATTCATTGAAAATTCGTTCAATTTATTATATTTATATTTATCTAATAATCATCAGCCAAGCAATACTTTCCTTATCATCGCTCCACAAACAACTTCTTCTTCACCGTTACGAGGTTCAATGCAATTACTGCTACAGAGGTATTGGAGTAAAGGTAAACGATATTTTCCACAAAAGTCTACGAACTTGACATGTTCAACGCGATTATTGAAAAATACACCTGTACAAAAAAAAAGTAATATTTGATATTACTGTTTAAAAGAAAGTGCACATGCCCCCGTGTGTACTGGGTGTACTCAAAAGAAAGAAAATGAGAGAATATAAAATGTAAAAATAGTAAGTATTCTAACAAGATAAGATGACACCCTGTATATATTATAATTATACTGTATGACGAAAAAATCATACGATCTTTGTAATGTTGGAAAAATCGAGAAAAAATCAATCGCTGACCTTTACACTTAGGGTTCACACAACGGTGTCCACTGTTCAAGTATTCCACTAGAATTTTAGGAATGTGTTCTTCGTCGTATTGCATATCGTTCATTTTAATAACTCGTGCCGCCAATTCCAATAAAGAGGGGGGATTGTGCGTCATGTCTGATACGAATCTGACCACAAGAGGATTGTCTCTCAGAGAAAGCTAAAACACGATAAAACGAATGCTACACGTAATACATAAATACTTATGTATCAATACGAGCAATGATACATAAGAAGGTATTTACTATTAACAAGAGATAAGACGAACTTTATACATTTAAAACGAAAAATTTAATTATTTATCTAATGATATTAAAAAAACAATAAATATTAGACTATTCTTTGAATCATAAAGGAAATACGAACTAAGACACCCTGTATATATTTATAAATGTACGATAATAATTTAGGTTAGATTTGTATTTAACCTCAGTCAAACATCTCAGCGTGATAATTTCCGTAGGCAATGTTTTTAATCTGTTCTTGTGTAGTAAAAGTGATTTAAGATTCGTTAGATTTGCTATTGAACTCGGCAAGCTTTCTATCATATTATCGCACAATACCAACGCTTGTAATGATTTTAATTGACCTAATGTTGAGGGAACTTCGGTCAATTGGTTACCTCCTATTGAAAGTACTTGCAATCTGTCAAAAAATATAAACAATAATTATGATCTTATTAATTCATCATATTGCACATAATTATTATTTTATTTATTTGATATTTTTTAGAATAAAAAGTTGTATCAGGATACCGTTGTAATTTCCATATATCCTTGTTGATTTCTGTTATATGATTACCACCGAGATAAAGATACTTCAGTTCGTGAAGATCAAGAATTTGTTCGGGAAATTCTCTTAGTCTGTTTCCACTTAAATTGAGTTCACGCAGATCGGGTAAAGTGTCGAAGCTTTTTGGCAAAGAATCGTTAGATAAATTATTATTCCTAGCGATTAAACAGGTCAATGGACAATCACCAAGGAAATCCGGAATTCGATTTAAACCACAATTCGATATGTCCAATGTATTCAAATTGGTAAATCGAATAATGCTGGGTGGAACAATGTTAATACGGTTTTGATGAACCAAAATAGTATCCACGTGTTCGGGACTTTTCATCATGACAAAATGTTCATCCAATACGTCACTGTCAAGCATCAAATATGACAAATCCAAGGTTCTTGCGTTACCATCTGAATCACTCGAATCCGAAGTATAATTTTCCATTATAAAAGGTTTTTTTTATTTTCAATTGTCGTCTGAAAAATGATATACACGAAGAAAGAATTACGTAAGTTGACTTATTGCATACTTGAGGCGAATTGATAAACGATGAAAATAAGGATGGATGCATAATAATGATAATGAAGAAGAAGAAGAAGAAGAGGAAGAAGAAGAAAGAGAAGGAAGAGGAGGAAAAGAACGATGATTTCTGATAATATCAAACACGTACGATATAGTTCAAAAGAAAGATCATAGCAAATATTACGTGATTAGATCGTAACGCTTGGATTATTATAATTGAAAAAGATAATAGATCCACCCGGACCGTCTAGAAGATATGAAGTAATCCTTAGATTAATTTCATTTACAGCATTGTAATTGGATATGAATATATTGAAATGAAACAAAATATATATTGCAACGCAGTATACAAATGGTTTACCCTATATACCGAGAGATTATTTTTAAATTTAGCGCGACAGAAGGTTCAACGGGACGGAGAGAAAGGGGATTGGATGCATATATAACACTAGTCAATAAAATAATTCACCTGAGAGATGGCGGTCTTTGCTCTCGCTTCTCTGAAATAACTTTCACTCCTAAATATTTTCCTTGATATTTCGTTCGTTATTATTTTTCTCGTAGACTTATTCTCTTATTTTATTCAATTTGTTAACTCGTTTAATAGTAATAATCGATTTTATATTCTATCGATTGATATATTGATCAAAAAACTTGTAGAATAGTTAAAGATAGATGAAATGGTATAGAAAAACGCATGATTGTTCAAACATCAATGACCGAGAACGCACGGATCGAGACTGAACGATAGTTGCCTTTATCAGTTTACTTTATAAGTTCGTTCCGTTCATCGGTTCTTATCGACGAGACATACGTATATGTTCTTACTTACATATAGAACCACCAGCGTCGTTTAAATCTGACGTATTTATCTACAAATTTGATTACCAGTTTTGTTACCGAATAAAAAATAATGGATAAACTTTGTGGCAAATCTTATTCGAGATATCTATCATTAGTCAGCAAATTTTTATGCATAAACATATTTCACATATTGTTGCAATTCATTTGAAAAATAACAACAGGAAAGTTTCGTCTAAAAAAAAACGTTGATCAATTAATTAAAAATAATGTTGAAAAATAATTTTATAATAATCAAATGCAACCACACAATTGCTACTGCAACAATTTAATTCTAAAGTATAATGATATTCAATCAAATTTGGTAATATAATATAGATTTTATCGACACTTGATAAGGTTCTATATTCGTATCAATAATCGATAAAATAGTATTGTTATATCGACTTTTGATAAGAATTTAGATAAAAATCTAAAGCAATTGACAAAAAATCAGAATTGTCAGAAGGACCAACAAAAAGTTAATAATAATTTAAACATGTAAATGAATTTAAATTGAATCTAGCACAGCCATTCGCCCGATAGTACTTGCGTTACATAATTTACAATTACATTTGGAATAGATCACAAGTAATATCGACCCAGGTCTCACCGCGAGAAGGTTGCTGTGTTCGGAGACCCACGGGCTAAGACTCTACTTTTATAATTATCTTTCTAACTAGTACATTTCATTAGACATTTGTTAGAAAGAAATTTCTAAAATTCAACCGGTAAAACGTGTCACCAAATTTTTTATCCAACTTATTCTTTAAAGTTAGATGAAAAATCATGTACATCGTTTTAAATCGACCCTACCTACCCGATTTACAATCCTAAATTAACGCATACATGTCAAAACTGTGACGTAGATTCGGTTGGAACTTTAAATAATATAAAACGCAAGTTCCTAATACGCAAACGCAAGTTCCTATTAAACAAACGCAAGTTCCTATCAAATAAACGCAAGTTCCTATTAAACAAACGCAAGTTCCTATCAAACAAATGCAAGTTCCTATTAAATAAACGCAAGTTCCTATTAAACAATCGCAAATTCCTAATACGCAAACGCAAGTTCCTATTAAACAAATGCAAAAATATAAACACGCAAGGTGTTACAATATGAACGCACGCGCGCATTTATGTGCACTAAAGTGCATTGACTTTTATTTTAATAATAATAAGAATTCGTAATGTTATAAAAAATATTCCTAATATTATTTAAACCTTGATAAAAATATTTTAATTTCTCGTTGGATCAAAATATTTTTATGATTATTTAATTAATATTTTATTCTTTTATAATTTCTCATTGGATCAGAATATTTTTACGATTATTAAATTTATATTTTATTCTTTTATAAGTTGAAAATATAATTTTAAAAAAATTCTTTTTGCATTACTCATCTTATTATAACATCATAAATCAACCATTTATTTTATTATCTTATCATTTAATATATAATTCTATCTAAAACTAATCCTCTTCAGATGCTATTAACAATATTTCTACCTGTGAATAGAAACAATGTAGAAAGATTTATAAAAAAAAAAAATCAATGAAAATTGTTCACACACACACACACACACAAATAGATTCATTACATTCATACATTCATATATTCAGATACAAAACCCACCACCACACTACTACAACAACACAAACAACAAACACTAGAATCGATCTTGCCAATAATCTTTGTCTTCTGTCTTCTTATTTTTGTATTCCACTTCTGTAACAAAAAACTAGATGAAAAGGGCATGTGTGGAAAAATGAAATTCGATGTAGAATCCCCGACCAAAAATTTCCAATTTAAAAAAAAAAAAAGAAGTTTTAAATGACCAAAAGGTGGACATTAAAAAATATCGAATTCTCGATGCATTAGAAAATGTGTTTTTCTATATTTTAAACACAAATGAATATGAAAAAATGCATGTCTCTGATTCATGCTTTTTTTTTTAATATGCAAATATATGAATAGAAAAATGTTTCAATTTCATACGAAATTATTAATTGATTAATACAATTACAAATACACATAGAAAATAATTCAAGACACATTATAAAAAACTTAATCAATTGTGAATATTTCACAATATTTCAAAATTAATTAACACCGCTTTCAAAAGGAAAAAAAAAAAAACAATATTGCACCTTACGTCGTATTACAAAATGCATACGCAATTATGCATATCACCATAACCATAACCATATCGAGATCAAATATACATTTGATCGATAGATTACATACATTTTTTATTTCATTAAATTTATGTTTACGCGAAGTATGTAGTTACATCAAGTGTCTGATATACATGTATTACATCATTTATGTACAAGACACTTTTTAATTTCTAGTAAACTATTAAAAAACAAAAAAATAGTAATACAATTTCACAATTTTCGAAGTACATATTTTAAATAAATATGAATTCAAATGAAATATCAATTCAATATGAAATTTTAAAGGAAGACAAAATTGAAATTTAATATAGAAAAATAATAATTGAAACAAAATTTGATAATTAATTAATTGCTACTGCTTGCTTTAACAGATTCTAAGCTAATCAAGTCTCATAGATAATTAATCGGAATAATATGACTAATTTTTCAAGGGAAAGGATGATTGACTCTAACTAATGGGACTAATCCGATTAGCCCATATATAAAAAAAAAAAAATACACAAATCTAAACAAGGTGATAATGTTCTTCTGCGACCACGTAAGAGGGATATACCCTCGTGGAAGCAATTGTGATTAGGATGAAATTTAGATGAAGCGTACTACTAATCGTCGAAGAGTGCGATTATATATGTAGACGCAATTATGAATGAACATGAATGAAGGGTATGTAAGGCTTACCTTACATTACCCACAGCTCTATGAGCTGTATGAGAGGGATGTCCCTACTCTACGGGAATTATAATACAAATCTACATAAAAAATAGAAAAATAAAATGCCAAGGGAAAATTATTCCAAATTAAAATCTACAAGATTGATAATCACCCAGGTGCATTTACAATCCCGTATGCAAAGCCTGGGCTCCCTGTTCTCAACTTATTCGTATAATCCACACTCTCGAGAGTGTGGGACAGCCTTTTAATTAGGTTTCTTTATATATCAAGACTTATGCATTTTTATTCCAATTAAATCATTTCTTCTATTATAAATCTGTGTAAAAATAGTCAAATGATTTTTGTATCATCTCTCTTTGCTTTCATTTCTTAGAAAAACTTTGATATTTATTTATATATATTTCATAAAAAATACTTTCTCCTCAAATCTTTCAATTACATATTTATTTGTTAATAATTTTAGAATTAAAATGCACACCCTTGATATATTTATATGCACTCGCATGTGCTGGCTGTACTTTTGTGTATTTTCATTTCGCTTAGCAAGACTTATACGTTTCTAATCAGAATGATTCAAAATAGTTTTTCATTAATTTGCACTATGTAAATATAAATTATTATATATAGATTTAAATGAAATTTTCTAAATTATTATTAGATAAATTTCTGTAGTTAAAAAAATATATTATGAAGATTGAAATATTTTCAATAAATATTTATTAAATACTTTTATCAGTGCACTCCTTCATTCACTTTTGATCATTCTGAATGAGAAATGTATATTCTTACTGTATGTTCATCTGCATTTAGCAGGTATGTTCAATTGCATTTAGCAATTATATTCATCTGCATTTAGCAGGTATGTTCGATTGCATTTAGCAATTATATATTCATCTGCATTTAGCAGGTATGTTTGTACTTACTGCGATTTTCATATGCACTTTTAAGTGCAGGCAAGCCTTTTAAATTGTTTCATCTATGTACCAAGAACTATACATTTTTATTCGAAAAAACTAATCTTTCTACTTTTATATATAATAAATTAAAAAATATATTAATCATCTTCATATTACTCATTATTTCTCTCCCATACATCTCTTATAAAATCTTTCTTCAAATATTTATGTATAGTAAAAATATTTCTCCCACACTCTCTCTTATGAATTTATTAACTCTTTCATTTGGTATTTATTTATAAATAATTATAGAATAAAAATGTACATTCTGGACATATTAATATGCACTTATAAGTGCTGGCTGCCGTTCCTTTTATTCCGTTTATTTAGTAAGACTTATACGTTTCTAATCAGAATAATTCAAAATAGTTTTTCATTAATTTGCACTATGTAAATATAAATTAATTATTATATATAGATTGAAATGAAATTTTCTAATTGTTATTAGATAAATTTCTTTGGTTAAAAAAATATTACTTAGACAGAAATATTTCAAATATTTATTTATTAAATACTTTTATTAATGTAATCATTCGTTCATTTTTTATTATTCTGAATAAAAAATGTATATTCTTACTGTATGTTCATCTGCACTTAGCAGGTATTTCCATCTGCATTTAGCAGGTATTTCCATCTGCATTCAGCAGGTATATTTGTACTTACTGCGATTTTCATATGCACTTTTTAGTGCAGGCATGTACTTACTGCGATTTTCATATGCACTCTTCAGTGCATTTAATCAGAATGATTCAAATTTTCTTTTTATTTATTTGTTACTATTTAAAATAAAAATCAATGACTATATATTCAATTTAAAAAAAAATGTATATATGAATTAAAAGACTATGTAAAAAAAGAATCTTGTAACTTTTGGATGCATTACATTACACATATTCAATAAATTATTATATCTTGGAAAAAAATTGAAATGAATTTAAATGGTATTAAAAAAGATTATGAAAATATTTATTTATTATATACTTTGATTAATGTATTTATTAATTCAATTTGAATCACTCAGAATGATAAAACCTTTTTGTTGACCTCATCTGCATTTTTGTATGCAGAAATATCCTCTTCTTCCATCGTTGTATCCAAATGCACTCTTTTGTGCAAGCTGCAGCAATCCATGGATGTCCACACAATTTAAACGATCGTGTCTCTAATTTAATGAAAAATATCTAAGAAAATACTCTAATTTATATACTTCAAAAATGCAATGACTCGACTATTAATTTATTTTAATAAAAAAAAAACTGCAATGACTCGACTTTTAATTTAATTTAATAAAAAAATAGCTATGTGTTTGTGTATGGTGGGGTGTGTAAGACTCGAATATTAATCTAATAAGAAAACTGCAATGACTCGACTTTGAATTAAATAAGAAAAAATGCAATGACTCTATTATATAAATAAAAATAGCAAAATCTAGATTCTAGTATTTAAAAGACTCTAATTTTTCACGAACGCGAGTGTGGAACAGCGTAGCAGGGAGATGGAATGGTCCATCATCTCCATTCAGGAACAACTTATAACTAATACTACTACGAGCATAAGTGACAACGTGATAAAGGGTAAAAAAAGGATTTTGGTATGACCACGAATCATCGATCAAAGGATTATTAAAAAATCCTTTGAAAAATAACTCGTAGTCGAATAGTTGCCCTCTTGAGCCACAATTAGTGGGGGCCTCTTCGGCATTTTGCCTCTTCTTTGCTTCGTGCCCTGACCACTGCAATGGAGCATTCCCTACGTGCGACGCAAGAAAAAAATTACGTGTCAAAAAACGCCCTACCGTTTGAAACAATACATCGCAAAAATGGGCATATTTCAGTGGATTATATCAAAAGAATGAAATCGTCCCTGAGCTAAACCGACCTAATCCCGACCTGTTCTCACCATACGCGACAAGACTCAAACCCTCGTGTTTAATAAAACGCATTTTATTATACGAGACGCAATTGGATCTAAGCTGAAAGAAAATTGGGGAAGGAATCAACACAGGTATTAATAATTGTTATTTCCGCAGGTTTTTGCGCTGGTATTTTTTTATTTATTCTTATTCTTACTTAACCTAACGAGAGGTAAGAGCTTGCAACGTACAGTATCGATTTATTCTAAATAATATAACCACTGAAATATGACAAAGTTTGCAAATGCATCATCCCAAACGCCACTGACGAGTCCCAACACGCAATCTCAACTGCGTTCCTACCTAAGTGCGTCTCGATTTTTTTCTAACACAATTCTTACTTACTTATTTATGTGTAAAAAAAAATATAAAAAAAATAAATGTGTACAATAGTAAAAAAATATTTAATTAATCCCGTAAAGTAATTAGGCTAGCCTGTGGACGATTAATGGACTCAAAAGAATTCACCGATCGTGCGCAACTACACAGGCACATTTAATCGAATGCTCCAGCAGATATCTTTTTTTCTAAATGATGAACCTATTACAAACTAGGATTAACACGTTGCACATTAAAAGTGAATAATGTTTCGATAAAAAGAAAAAATTACAACAACTGTAATATTCTCATTTTATTCGAGGTATAGGTGTATGTTATTTCTAATATTAAGAAATATATTATATATAGTATAATAAAGATCGCGAAGTGCAAGTGTTAATATACTTAAAAAACTAAGTATCAAAACTAATTCAAAATCCTTTGCTAAGTTCAAAAGATATTGGGTGATCTATCTAATGTTCTCATTGGTTGCAAAGTATTTTTGAACTGTTTGATACAATTATCTTAACATAATGCATAGTATCAGCAAAAAAGAATAGAGAAAAAAGATATGGTGAAAGGTGTAAAACTTTGCTGATACTTAGCTGAAAACCCCGGAGGCAGGAATGTCCACCCTGAATGGAAGCAAACCTTTTGCCGTACCCGGTCCTTACCTACTTAAAATTAAAGTATTCACATACACTCAGAAAAGTATGCTACCTGCCTACCTATCAACCTATATTTAAAAAGTGCAAACAGACACACCAACACATACACTCCACGGTTCTCACACACTCCACCAGGGTGCAAAAGCCTACACTAGAGAGCATGCCCCGGGGCACCTCCGACACCCTAGTTCAACCACGTTTTCTAAACTTATATTCTAAAAGGTTACGTACCAATTGCTGTAATCGACTGCCAAGGCTAATGATTATTGCAATAATGACTAAAGCAAAAATACTGGTACATACTAGTATATATTAGCATACTAGTATAATACAAGTATTGTTAAATTTCCACAAATAAATGTGGGAACTCTACTATTCAAAACGATTAGGAAAAATAAAATGAGAAAAATTGAATATAAGTATAAAAATACAAGTACATATCACACACGTGACTGTACAAGTATTTATCTGAATATTGAATGATGTATTAATTAAAAAGTACCACGAAACGATGTACAATGCACCACCTATAACGCACACACAGGTGCAATGTACACCGTGCAATCACTAACACAATGACAGTCGCCAAAGGAAAACTTAATAACTAAAACCCGTGCAAACTTTTTCTCACCCATACGTGTAACACCTGGGTAACACGCATCGATGAGAACGAAGAAAGCACAGGGGGGAGAAAAGGGGGAATTAGTATATTAGAAGCTGAAAAGCCTGATCTAAAAAAACATAATTAACACATATATAAATATATCAAAAGATTTTAATAAAAATTCATCTAAACGGGCTAAGGACTCTACAAGTCATTTGGTGAATAATGACTTAAACAAGCGAATGAAAAAAAAAAGTTACCCCATATGAAACAATTAGAGTTTCGAGGTAAGGATGTATTAAAAGACTCTACGGTGATGATGGATATTTTTTGCAAACCTCGGACGATTCTTTCACTAAATGGCTGTTCTAATGAAAGAACTGGGCTTTGAGCCACCACTTAATTGCCAGAATCTATCCGTTCGCGAATTTGGTTTGTCTTCTTGCTCATTTATTAACAATATCGAAGTATCGATATATTGAAATAAATTACGATTGAAAAACTAATTACGATTTAAAAACTAATCACGTTTGAAAAATTAATTATGAAGCAGTGCATGTATAACAATTTATAAATACTTTCTTGGCACGAAATCAAGTAAATTAATGCTTGATTTCACCACTACTAACACGAGTAAATACGTAAAGAGAAAAAATAAGTAAAATAATTAATTGAAGTGTTAATTAAGTGAATTGAAACCGATGAAACAAGAAGACCCTGGCCTAATCTAAATAAATCACATATATATAAAAATCACATATATATATAAAAATCACATATATTGGGAATCACTCGTGAGCAAAACCATAGATTTTACTCACGGTCGCTTATGCTCGTTTCGGACAAAACACATCTACGAATACAACCAGGAACCCGTGCCGATATTGGATCTTTCATCCTCGGCATGATTGGGCACTGGAGGGACTTTAAATAAAAACTCACGGTTTAAGAAGTTCTGCGATGGCTCCAAAACACTCGTCCCCCTCGCTGTTGGTTGAATGATGTCGTGAAGTGGATTCAAATTGGATGAATTGTTGAATCGATGTATCGTTGAATCGTTGAATTGATGATTGATCTGTAATCAAAAATTCAATATAAAATTAATTATGTTTCATATCATTCTAAACAATCATGATTTAAAAAATAAATGAGAAGTAATAATTCAAATTACAAGATAATACTAACCGTTGATTTATCCAGACGAAGCCCCAGATTCGTTGATAAAGATGATCCAGAAGAAATGAAGATATTAATTCACACTTTCGACCATGACAATATTTTCATCGAAAACGCAAATCCTCTTCTACCGAATTGGCCGAAAGTGTGTTAATGATTCTAATCACGCGTACCGAGCAAATTATTTTTCATTTAACAAGAATATTTAAACAAATTCTTGCATTGATTTTAAATGTAATTGAGTTTAGTAATTATTTTTAAAGCAATCTATGCGATTGCATAGAAAAAATGTAACTTCGTTCGAAACAAACACTGACTCTAAGATTGCATTGCACGCAACCACAATTGAAGATCTGAAAATGAAAGTTTAGTTAAAGCAAGTCATAGCGTACTTCTGTTTATTTATTACGTTACTAATGAAAAATATATTATTCATTTTAAAATTCAATTATTTAAACTACATATTTCAAAAATTCTGGAATTGTACTATTATTTTAATGTTTTAATTATTAATAAAGAAAAATAATTTAAATAATGTAACCACAACCTTGTAAACTATATGAAAAATAATATAAAATACAAACGAACAAATATCACATTGCATTCTATCTTTCAAAAAATATATTTAATCGCGATAGGGTTATTTTTACAGAAGTATGCTAATTGCGTGAATACCTATAAGAAAGAATAGATATAGCATTAATGTAAAACTAAGCAAGGTACAATATTTATAAATAATCATTTAAACAATTAATTAGAATCGATTGAACGTGTCTTGAATTATTTATGTGAATTTAATACCAAGATAATAAATGAAATGAATCTAAGTGAATAAAATTTAAACAACAATTGCAACGTGTAATTAAATAATTAATTCAATAAATCTTTTTATTCACATTACAATTTAATTAATGATGCAAGAAGTTAAAATTTTCTAATGCATCGAACGTCAGCCATTGGCCCGACAGTGCTTACGTTGTACCATATAAATTCTATGGACATCATAAGCAATATCGGTTACCGGATCTCACCACTGGGAGGTTGCTGCGTCGGAGATCCATATAGAAATTGATGCATTTATAAAATTAAAGAAAAGAAATATATCTGCATGTATGTATGCAGTAGTTTATAAAACGATTGATTAGTATGATTCCCATTGGAACGATAGTGAACGTCTTTCTGATATCATAAAAAGAATTGCATGTTAGTATATTAAAACATATACCAAGTATGTAATGTCAGTAAAAAAATATTAATTAAAATTCTTTAAAGTTGTTTAAATAAAACAGTAATTGTATCAGAGCAAACTTAATAAAGAGTAACATAAAAAATAATCAAGTTTTTAAACCATTCTATGCAATGAAAATCTTTTGAAACTATTAAAATCAAAACGATAAGGTTAGAAATAAAATTATTAAATAATTTAACACGTCTTATTTTCGTAGATGTTGTCTCGTTGAAGGATAGAAGACGAATACTAGATACGTTACTACGTAACCTTCGTAGAGGAGATCTCGGGAGTGTCGAACGTTCGGCTATTATACCTATGTTATCGGCTGTTTACGTTTTGTAGTCGAAAATTCGACAAAGAAAATTCCTCGAGAAATTCCTGGAAATATAAATACACATTTATAATAACGTGTATGTCGATGTATATTGTTTTCTTATTCTTCCTCTCTCTCTCTCTCACACTCACTCACTCACTCACTCTTTCTGTAGTATTTCTATATGCCAAATATACTTTAAAAAAATAAAAAATATTCACCTCAACGTATGTAGAGAAGATAAATTTGCCACAAAATAAAAAGGATAGATATGTGAATTCGTGCTGCAACTCTCCCAATGCTCAGAAAGCTAAAAAAGAAAGTAAAATATGAATACAATTACGTATAAAAATTTTGCGTGTAACTATCATTCGATATATAACAAGAAAGTGTACGTTAGAAAATTAATTGAAACAATTACCTGAAATTAACAGGATAACAAAATACGATGCAACAAATGTACAGATGATAGATTAAAAAATTTGAAAGATTCGCCATAATGCAGCACATAAAACCGGCGCGAAAATACTACTGCGCACTACTTCTTTTTTCCACCTATAATAAAGAAAAATTTCGAATGATTAAAAATACGATATAGGAGCATAAAAATTGTCGAAATATACTCAAAAAATAAAAATTGATCCTTACATCCTTTATATATTATAATAGGAAGGTGTAAACCGTACAAAATATCTTTTAATTACCTGATCTTAACGGGACGATGATACTCCGATGTGTTCTCCACGAATGACGCCATGAAACTAAAGAATTCGGACGAAAGACTGGCTGTGATTGGCTAATTCATTTTTTTGAACATGAAAAGGGTCATCACAGCTTCTTACACGGACAGAATCTGACCTTCTTCATGACCACGCTGGTCAAACTACATATGATAATTTATTTATTAAATAAATTAAAAATCATTTCTATTTTTCTAATAAATGTACACGTAACTTATAAATATTCTAAAAATAATAAATAAAATAAAAACAACATAGACATTAAAAAAACTTTGTCATTTCGCACAAAAGAATACAATCGTATAAAAGAGAATTGTCGATAGAAAAATGTCAAATATGAAATGCAGCATATGAAAGAATAAATTCCCAAAATCTGTATCGATAAAGAATCCTTACAATTGAAATACTTTCAGAGATGCATAAGATGTACATTGTTTTAAAAATATTTATAATAACGTTTATAAACGATTCACACGAAGATCATTTTACATAATTTTCTATGCTATGAGAGGTTACTACATTCTCTTTATTCTATTCATTATTTGTAAAATAATTATTAGTAACAAGTAAAAATTTAATTTGTAATCGAAAAAAGAAACATAAATTTATAACATATCCAAATTATTTTCTATTTAATGTACGTTAAAACATATGAAATGTTTAAACAAATGTATATGCATAGAAATAAACTGAAATGTTATTAAAGTATATTAGAATAATAAAATAATTGTTAATTAATCGAAAGAAGTGTGTATTGTTATTTAAAAGCACCTAGTATATGATCGAAGTACTGTTCTCTTCGAAATTCACCTTCAGGCTGACGGATTGTCCTCTGTCAAAATTCTTTTATTACATCTTGTCTATATGACTGTTTGTATGTTACAAATGTTGAAAATGGAAATAATATTTCACAAATAAAGGTAATTTTAAATTATAGCTATGCAAATGTATCATTTTTTACCTTCTATTGTTATTATTTTATGGCTCCTGTGCAATTATGATTAACTAGTTTTACACTGTCCTGTAATAAAAGAAGAATGTGTATTAGAATGATAAAATAATTGTTAATTAAAGAATGAAAGTGCCTATTTTTATTTAAAAGCTTTATTTAAAATCTATGTACCTTCCTTCTCGAGATTCATTTGGAGAACTGAGACATTGTCCTATTAAAAAAATCCTTTTTTTCAATATTGTTTACGTTATTTTTCAAATGTTGTCCATATATGCAAAGCAACTAACATTCTAAATAAAGTGAATTTAATATTATAACAGTCTAATTTTTACACTCTTTTCACTTTTATGTAATTACTATTTTTATTAAATGCACATGTAACTTGTAAATATTACAAAAATAATGAAAAGAATAAAAATAATGCATAATAAAAACATAATCTTATTGTACACGAGAAAACAATCATGTAGAAGAGAAACTTTGTCAAAGAAATTTGTAAAACAATTGACAATCGCATGCCATCAGTGAAAAAATAAATCCCTATTATCTGTATTGATAAAACACGCCTTTATGATAGGCCTTTTCAGATTTCCAAAATAATCTGTAATTTTTCTTTTTCAGATTCGTTTCGAGTTTCTTTTTTCAATGGATAGCGGGTTGATACTTTCTTTGGTTTCTTCGCAAAGAAAGAATCTACTTCAGAGACCACCATAAATAGATCAACCCAAAATCATGAAAATTGTGTGTGTTTCAG
The DNA here is from genome assembly GCF_049000335.1 of Polistes dominula. Classification (NCBI taxonomy): domain Eukaryota; kingdom Metazoa; phylum Arthropoda; class Insecta; order Hymenoptera; family Vespidae; genus Polistes; species Polistes dominula. The sequence continues at coordinate 363,492 of NW_028301042.1, forward strand.
CTTAAAAATCTTATCTTTCCCCTTCTGTTTTTTATTTTTTTAAATTTTTTAGTTACAGAATAAATTATGAAGAATATAAGTAAGTTCTTTTTTTTTACAGGTAGCATTTAATATCGTCTTTTTTTCTACAGGTATCATCTAATATTGTATATATATTTATTTTTATTATGTATACCATATTTTAGGTACATTAAAAATTATTAAATATAAAATATTTATAACTTGTAATTTCTCGTATATACATATATTGAAATTATTCTAGGGTGTGTTACTTTTAAGTAACATCGATGATTGTATTGAAATTCTATTCAGGTTGCATTCTTCGTTTGTCATTTTTTTTTTTTTTTGAGTAGTCGAACTTTTCTCTGGTATTCTTGATAATAATTCTAAGGATTACCATTAATATTATAATGATTATATATTATAGTTTTTTATTTTCATTACCGTCTACTGGTCATCGTCATCCTAAGGGTAGGAAACCCATCGGACATTTATCACCAAGGACTGCAAGTTCTGACATCTGAGAATATCTGACATAAATGCATAATCGGAAGATAAAACAGAAATCTACATATTTTAAGATATTTTTCTTATTATGAGTAGCATAAATATTTTATTGGAAACATTAATTTATTATTATTTTATTTTAATTACGATGTAATCATTTTTATTATTGTTATAGTCTCGAAAAAATTTTCTTGTAAATTTAATATAAAACTTATCTATCGAGTAATGGTATTTGCATTGTAATTTAATTCAATACTCGTACGAGTAATATTTATTTGAATTAAAAAAAGAGGTATAAAATTAAAAAAAAATATGAATAGTTAGAAAATAATCGTATTCTTGTAAATTGAAACTAATTAAACATATAATATCAATATTTTTTTTCATGTTTCCCGCGAAAAATCTTATTTCTTAATAAAGGTGAACTGAGACGCAGATAACTTCAGATAGATCATATGTTATATATTACGATCAAAGTAACCTTGTTAAATGTTAAAATTTTGATTAAATGTGTAAATCGTTTAGAGTTAATGAAATATTATGTGAAACTTTAAACTCTACAAATTTGTATTAATTTAAACAATTGTTATTAGTTCAAAAAAAAAAAGATAGTGATTATTAACAACACTATATTACTTATAAAAGAAATCTACTACTTGTGCATTTAACCGTATAAAGTATATTATTATCAAACATGTATAGAAAACAAAGTAATTATTATAATAGTTAAACAAATCTAAAATAATATAAATTTAATCTCTCAAAATATGAAATGAAAATGTATCTATTTGAAGAATATGCGTGCGATTGATTAAGAACATTTTTAATGGTTACACTGACAGGACCTAACTTGACAAGACCTAACTTGATGGTAGTGAGGTGAAACTAGGTTCATAAAGTAGAGTTATTTAAATAAATTTAAAGAAATATCATTTCATAAAAGTAAAACTTGACAGGATGGAAGCTCATGAAAATGAACAATATGTTAACTTTCCACTATCTGGAGTGCATGATAATATTCAAGAAAATATAATATCTCACGAAGAGATATGTGAACCTGTTGATGATTGCGTACTCCAAGATAATTTAACAGAGGGTCCTGTTAATGATGTTAATACTGATATACAAGAAGGACATGTCGCTGTGGAAATCTTACCAGAGAGATCAGACGAAGAGGATGAAAACCGTAGCGTTTATCCAATATATATCAAACAAGAGGAACAACAACAATATACTTCTGGTGATGATGAATCAATGGCTGTGGAAGCGCTTCGTCAATTGGGTGGAATGTATCCATATTTTGAAAATAAAAAAGTCACTTGTCCCAATTGCGCCAATCTGTTTATGCAAAGTGAATTTGCTAAACATCAGTCTACGTGTAATGTCAGTAAGTTATCATGTACAACTTGTGGAGAAACATTTGAAAGAAAAATGGATTTAAATAATCATATGGTTTGTCATCAAGTAGATCGACCACATGCATGTAGAACATGCGGTAATTTGTTTCGTTCCAAAAGCAATCTTCAATCGCATATGTTACAAGTTCATCAAATTGAAAGACCACATAAATGTACTATTTGTGGTGCTGATTTTCAAAGACCTTCTAGCTTATCTAATCATATGAAAATACATACTTATGTAGCTGGCCGTGCTATAATGCAATCGAGAGGTAATAACATACAACAGTCAGTGGAGACAACTAGAAAGTGGTCGGAAAATAATACGTCTGAATCACAAGCTGTCCCTGTACCATCCTCTACCGTTCAAATTGTTCAAAATTATAATACCTGTCAAGTTCATTGGACTGTTCCTTCCTTTACTTTTCAAAACGAACAATCTAACGTTGCTACAATTTCTAATCATGATGAAAAAATGGATACATTGCACGAGTTTAATGTATTACCTAATGGTGAAGTAACACAATTCGAATATAATCAGCCAAATAATATAAATAATCAAATCAATCAGCAATATAATTTAGCTCCCAATGCATTCAATAATTCGGATGGTATGATCAAAGTTGAGGCACTTACGTATAACAATGAAAGTAGAAGAAATTACGTAGATATGGGAACAGATGTTAACAAACAACACACATGTAGTCATTGCGGTATTAGTTTTTCAAAAGCAGTGGCATTGGCATCTCATGAAAAGGTTCATACATCTAAAAACTGGATGCCTATTGAATGTGAATATTGCGATAAACAATTTCAAGATGCAAGTCATTTGGCAACTCATCAAACTACTTGCACCAAAAAAATGATGCAAAATAATATAGATCAAGGTGTATCAAATAGCAAATGGGGGAAACATGCTTGCTCGGAATGTGGGAAGAAATTTACAACCAAGCAGAAAATGTTTAGACATCAATGGATACATAGAAAGAAAACACATTGTTGCGAAGTTTGTGGAACACAGTTTGAAAAACAAAATCAATTAGATAAGCATAGATTATCTGCTCATCCTGGTGACTCGCCATTCACTTGTACAGAATGTGGAAAAAGTTTTGTATCACGTCAAGGTCTTTGGGAGCATGGCAGAACTCATGCTGGAAGTCCAGCGTATTTTCATTGCAATACCTGTTCAAAAACTTTCTCCTCTCGTCAAGGATATTTAATTCATAATCGTACTCATACCGGCGAAAGACCATATGGTTGTAAATTTTGTTGGAAAGCATTTAGAGATGGTGGTACATTAAGAAAACACGAACGAATTCACACAGGAGAAAGGCCACATGTATGTCCTTTATGTTCAAGAGCTTTTAATCAGAAAGTAGTTCTTCGTGAACATGTTAGATGGGTACATGCTGCAGGAAAAAATGAAACCGAAGTTACAGGACCGCCTTATCCATGTCCTTTGTGCGGTGCTTTGAATCAAGATCGTGATGAATTGTGCGCACACATTGTTAAACACTCTGATCAAATGATAGCCGAAGCTAAAGCAAAAACAAATAATAATGCTCCTAAATCACGACCTACGAGAAAAAAATCTAAAGCATCTTTAGTAGAAGGTGCACAAAAGAAACAAAATATAGATGATCATGAAATTTCAAGATTAGAACAAAATAAAGCTTTACTGTCTATTACTGAAGCAATGGATAAATCAGATTGTCAACAAATTGTAAATAATAAACAAAATAATACTTATCTCGTAGTTACTGCAGAAAGGCATAGTGAAAACTTAATTACGATATCTGAACTTAAACATGATAATGTAAGATTAATATTAGACAACAAACAAAATGAAAATGTTCATATTACACAAAATGATCAAGAACCTGCTGATTCTTATTTAATAACTATGGAAAAACAAAATGACACTGCGCATATTTTACAAGATAATGATGCTATTCATACGATAACTACAAATAGAAGCGATGAAGTTGATACAATGCATTTAATACAATCCTCCAAACAAAGTAATACCTTACATTTATTATCAAAGCCGAACCAATCACTTCCTGTTTTGACAATAACTAATAATCCTGAAGATCATGAAAATTATTCTAGTCAAATTGCACAGATGGGTAATACCAATCTACCAATAGATATGGCTACGCATGATACATCTAGACAAGATCAGACATTAAAAAATCATAATCGCAATAGACAGGAATCGTTACTACACGAAGGAGTTTCTCAAGGAACAGTTATAGAAATTGTTAATTATCAACAAGATAGTGATGATGGAGAAGAATTAGTTTGTGGTATATGCGGGGAAGATTTTACTGATAAAAACATATTAATGGAACACGTTAAAACTCATATGTAATTTCCAAATATTTTTATTTTACAAAAGAAGAAACTTACAAAAAATCGGATTTTTTAAATTATATATATATATACATACATCAAATTATATAAATAGTAGCATCCGCGCTACACTCTTTTTTTAATGAATTTTAAAAAAGTATACTGTTTTAAATAATTTGTATAAAAGTCTCTTTGTGATCTTACATTTAAATATATATATATATTTAATAATAAATAAATATATATATATATATATTTGGAAAAAGTTTTGTATCACGTCGAGGTCTATTAGATATATATATATATATATGTGTATATAAATATTTCTATATACAAAAAAGACAACTATAATGGAATTATTCCAAGTAATATGTATATATTAAAGGTAATAGAGTACAGTTTTTATTATATAAAACTTATAAATAATATAAGTGTAAATAAAGACTTATTAAAGGCATTTATAATGTACAACATGACAAAGACAAAAATAAAATTGCCTTTTATTTTAGATAATAATTAAACAATTGTTTTAATATCACATTTGTTATATCAAATACTTGGAAAATGTAGATTGTTGAAAAATTAAATTCAAATTTAGCGCCATTCGTATGAAGTGAAATAATAGCATTCAGGTCACGTGACCTATCAGATAGAAATAAAACAAAATGACCACATGTATGTGCGCGCGTAATTATCTTTTAATTTGTATTATAATTATTTGTGATACGATATGTTAATTATTCATAATTTTTACATTTAAGTAAAATATATTCTTTTTCATAGTTTTATTGGATGTTAGTTTTACATTTATGTAAGTATATGTGTATATTTCGAGAGTTTACCGGCTAGTATATAATCATGTTCTTTCTATCGTAACATAGAATTTATTTACGATATAATAATTAATTAAACGTATCAAAGTGTGATTGAAATATTTTATTTAACAGGATTATTGACATATTATTGTTGTTTAACTCACAAAATTTATGCGACGTGATAAAAGGTGCATCAAATTTTGAGGCTAGAATTGGAGGTTATATTCATTGATGAGGTAAGACATTTGATTATATATATATATACACATAATATTAATAAATTTATTTACATTATTAATATAATTGCAAATGTGTAAGATTTCCATATGTCTATGAAAATTAATTGTGTGTACAGTGTACTTAATCGAGAAAGAAATATGCCTACTTGGAATCAGATTCAAGCTCAGCTACGCAATCCAAATAATCCAGTTGTATTTTTTGATGTATCAGTGGGTACAAATGAAATTGGTCGTATGATATTCGAGCTTTTCGAAGATGTATGTCCAAAGACTTCAGAAAACTTTCGACAATTTTGTACAGGAGAGTATAGAAAGGATGGTGTACCATTAGGATTCAAAGGTGCTATATTTCATAGGGTGATCAAAGACTTTATGATACAAGGAGGAGATTTTGTAAATGGTGATGGTACAGGAGTAATCAGCATCTATGGTGGAGGAACTTTTCCTGATGAAAACTTTACCTTGAAACACGACTCACCTGGATTACTTTCGATGGCGAATAGCGGAAAGGATACCAATGGTTGTCAATTTTTTATTACATGTGCTAAGTGTAATTTTCTAGATGGGAAGCATGTAGTTTTTGGAAGAGTAATTGATGGTTTATTGGTCATGAGAAAAGTAGAAAATGTTCCTACAGGACCAAATAACAAACCGAAGATACCTGTAACAATATCGCAGTGTGGTCAAATGTAGAGTAAGCTTTTTCTATTATTTATAAGGAATATTATATCTATAATAGATTTAATATTAACGATTAAAAAAGAAGTAAATAGTTTTATGATATATAAAACTAAAGGATACGTAATATATTTTAATACAATTGATATAAATTTAAATCTGCATCTTTATTATTACCTTTAATATTACTGAACTATATTGCACATGTTGCCTATGGCTATTGCGTAATATCCAATCTCAATAAATTGTTAATTATAATCGGTTAATTAAAAAGATTTAAGTAATCTTTAATATTAGAGTTAATTTAAATTTTATTATTTATTTTAAAAAAGTAATTAGTTTTCTTGCTAATTATGACTTACAGTATAGAAGTAAATTTGAATTAATAAAATGATTAATATTACGTAGTGAAAAATGTTTTTATTTTTATTTTTTGTACGTACAATATTCATATTTACTGTATGATTTGTAAATTATAATCGTGCAAAGAGATATTTATGTGAACTACTTTTTTATTTCAATTATAATACAGCAGATATTATTTATCATTTATTATTAATTCATAGTTATAGAAATAAAACTCAGGACATCTTTAAATCTCATTGCAAATAATATTTTTATTTTAATTTTTCTTAATCTTATATTTAATAATAAATTAATATTTTAACAGTAATAAAATATGCATATTTATTAACTAGAAATGTTTTCGTCTTTGTTGTTACTCTTGTTATTTTAAATAAGTAATCGGCATAATAAATTATTTAAATAACAATTTTTGCAACATACGTATAAATATGTTTGACTACTTAATATATAATTTACATTCATACCGTCAACTAACATATTTCTATAATTTTCTATATTCAATATACAGAGTTATCCTGTAACTAGTGGTACAAATAAAAGAAAATGTTTTTATATAAAAAACTAACTTGAAGATGTAGTAGTACACGTGTATTTAACAAATTTTCCAACTTACTTTTCTCAAAAACAAAGTCTTGTATAAAAGAATTTTATTTTTTGTCGACTTAGTTTTTCATGTAAAATTACCCCTTGCTTATTTGTACCATCAGTTACAGAAAACCTTGTACATATATTTTTTACCATTTATATAAAATTTGTTAATTAAAGTTAATTTTGCATATAGAAAATTATTACGATCCTTGCATACAATGGCAGTCGTTAGTTGCCTGTTTATACACATCATTATTCGATCTTTACGCGTATGCATAATTACATAGTATCTAACTTGGATAAATTGATATGATTCTTAACTATTACATAAAAGTTTTACAGTTTTAAATATATATATATATACGGTGCATTTGAAAAGTTCCAAGTACTAAAACAAGAAATAAATTCGTAACTTTATTTTTTAGGCACCATTATCCTCAAATATAGATTCTACTTGTTTTATGTAAGTAAATTAAAACCAAGTTTTGTTCGTACATACAAACTACGATAATGTACATACATTACATAATAATACAAGCAGATCGATTATGTCAATTCGATATTATCAGTGTATGCATATTTTATATAGTTATAAATGTTAGAATATTTTCTACCTTTCCGCTTAAGTTTGAATAATTTCTTATGTAACAAGGTTGATGATATTCGAACACTTATATGCTTACATTTTTCAATGCTCTATTAGATTTTGATCAAAAACGTATCAGTCTAATCTTAATCTTAATCTTAATCGTTGAAATTCTAGGACACACTTTATAAATTCTATATTTCCAATGTACCTTACTTTAGAAAATGATTAGAAGCTCACGGTAAGGATAACAGTTGATTTCTTTTCTTAGGTACCGTGAGCTCAGTTGCGGTCTACCTACTATTGCAGAAGACATTTTCTTCAATGCTATCAACTTCTTGCGCTTGATCATCTACAACCATAATGGGTGTTGCACCATCGTGAAGACTCGACTTTGATTTTGATCTTTTGTAGACATCTCTGGTAACACTTCTGGTGAAGCTAAACTTTCTTACAAGTTTCTTATCTAATGCAGCAGGACTCTTAGGACCTTTAGCCCTGAATTCATCTTCGGTACCTTGATAGTGTGCCAATAAGACTTCTGTTGCATGCTCTTCGATAACTTCAATGGCATAGTCAATATCTTCTTCCGTTGCATTCTCTTTGACAACACAAAATCTCAATATATACTTACCCATTACCCTAGCAGGAATCATATGTAATCTTCCAGATGCATTGATATTCGCTAAGAGTTCTTGATTGATCTCATCTGATTCTTTCAATCGAAAACATACCAGACCGACGCGTACATCGTTCATTATTTCAAATCTTCTATCTTTTTTCATAAGAGCTTCGAATCTTCTTGCTAATCTAATATGATTCCTTATATATTTTTGCAGCCCAGTTATACCATAAGTTCTCATGACAAACCAAAGTTTCAAAGCTCTGAATCTTCTGCTCAGTGGTATACCCCAATGACGATAATCAATAGATTCACCTGATCTAGCGTGTTGAAGGTAAAGAGGATCCACAACCAAAGCGGATGTCAATTTTACTCTATTTTTAACCCATAAACACGAACAATCAAAATTAACTAATAACCATTTATTAGGGTTCGTATTAAAGGAATCAGCATGTTCGATTCCAGCCATGAAAGGTCTCATCTCTGGACAAATAAATGAGTTACCAGCGTAAGCACCATCCACGTGTAACCAAATACTAGAATAAAGCTTACAAACTGGTCCAATTTCAACGAGATTATCGAAAGAACACGATCCAGTTGTACCCAACGTAGTGGATACAAAGAATGGTACCAAACCATTAGCCACGTCTTCTTTAATCGCTGTTTCCAGTCTTTTACCACGAAGAGAAGCTTTGTCATCTGGCTGAAGAACTCTTAATTTGACTAAACTTATCATTGCTGCTTTCTCCACACAAGAATGAGCTTCAGTCGAGCAATAAGCAACCAATCTTGGTAAGAAAGCTGAGTCTTCCAGATCTGGTTCTTGTTCTTTCAGTAATCTTATAGCATGAGTTCGAGCAGCTAGCATTGTCACTAAAATGCACTCGGATGCTGAACCTTGAATAACTCCGCCACCTTTAGATGTCTTCTCTTCTGATAAGAATTCTCGTGGTAGATCAATAGCTTTAGCGTACCAATCGAGAACAATAGTCTCCAATTCTGTACAAGCGGGACTGGATGCCCAAGAAAAACCGATGCAACCTATTCCATCTGATAACATGTCAGCTAAGATAGATGGGAAGGAATTGCCTGATGGAAAATATGCGTGAAATCTTGGATGTTGCCAATGCGTAATCTGAAAATATATAAATATTTATATATATTTGATAATTATTATTATTATTTAATATTAATATATTTTTATTTTTGTATATCATCAACTTTAAGTTAATACGGTTAATGTTCTAATTATATGAAAGTTCCAAGTAAATTTTTAAAATCGATTTTCACGTCGTCTCGACCATCATTGTGAGCAATCGTGCGTTACATAGACTTTTAATCTTGTTTTTTTTTTCTTATATATATATTATATATATATGTATACCATATGTGTGTGTATATATATACTCACAGATACATGTATTAGCGGGTGTTATTTTTCTATTTTATTTTATTATTTCTTTCTTTTTTTTTTTTCCTACACATTATAATACTTGAACGAACTATAGAAGGTATATGTGAGTTTGTATTTTTGAAACGCAGTTTGGATCACTTGAGTGAACATAAAAAAACATCCATTAAAGTGGATGTAATATTATTTTAGACAAGAGCATACTTTTGTCAAAGTTTCTCTAACATACGCACACACATATTTATTTGCGTTATTATATATTGCGTTATATAAAAAAGAAGAAAAAAGAAAAAAAGAAAATTATAATTAGAATGAACGGTGGTGGTAGGGGGGGGGGTAATCGATCGATCAAATTTATCAGATAAAATCGATACTTACACCGGGCATTATTTTCCCTTCGACGTCTTTCATAATGGCATCCCATGATTCGGGTTTAGCTGGTGCCTCGTTTGGCAAAAGGGGTCGCAAATATCCTGGATCAACATTTGCAGTGACTCTTCTACCTTCCAAAGTACGAAAATACTCGGATATATACTCGACCATCTCCTTTCCACGTACTTGAAACTCGTCGATGTTCATGATAAGCCAATTTACTAAAATATATTTTTTTTAATTTTATTATTATATGTATGTTTAATGAAAGTATGAATGTTTTTGATTAGGCACGATTTCAAGAAACGTGTCTTATTTAATATTTTCTATCAGTAATTACGTAAAAAAAAGAATGTCGCTTTTATTTTATTTGATTCCAAAAATAGAAATATTATTTAACAAAAGTTTATTATATTTTTACATATTCGTATCAATCGTTGGACTTTTAATGTATTGTTATTCGTTATAATTCTGAAAGTGAAACAATTGATCTATTTATTATTATTATTATTTTTTTTAATTTCCTTCACATTCAAACACATATTTTCTTTGATATTATTTAAAACAAATTGTTAACGATCTAAATTTGATATTAATCGTTACCTAGTACCGGCATATTTTTCTTTCAAACACAAAAAAAAATGAATATTAACACATTGCCTATAAAATTGCATTTAGTTTTTAACAGCTTACTCACAATGTTCTTAATATTACATTAAAAATGTCCACCAATATAAAAATGTTCTTTAAATTTTAATCAAAATATTCTGAATATTTCATAAATAAATTTTATTTTGTTTTTCTTTTTTTTTTAAAAGAATTCACTCCCGCGTTTTACGTACATGAAATGTTAGAAAGAGTAAAAATTGTAAAAAAAAACATAAAAGAAGATAAAATATATAGATCAAATGATACGTAATATTTAAAAATATAATAATTTAGTGTGTGATATGAATAAAAAGTCACTAACTTTTTTAGCGAAGAATTTATAGAAAATAAAAGTCCGATCTCGTTCTAATGTTTAACGTGACTTGCGTCAAACTCGATGAGAAACTGTAGCATCAGCCAAAGCGCCGGTCACTTTTATTGACACTATCACTTTTGCACGTCCCTTCTTCTCTTCGTCATGTTGTTGGTTACTTTGGTTTACGATATAGACTCGAGAAAATCACATTTTTTCATTCATTTACGTCACCACTTTGCGGGTTTTGTCCATTACGTTTCAGGAAACATAAGATTAATTTTTATGGTGACAATTATTCTTTTCACATTTCTTTGTAAATTTTTTTTTATAAGAATAAGGAGACTTTAACGATATGTTTTAAAAAAAAAAATTGTCACTATATTTCTACCTCTCTTTTTTTTTTTTATCTGCAATTATCATTTGTAGAAAAAAAAGCATTGTTTAAGTAGTTCAGGGTTAATGAGAAAAATGATTATACCGGAACAACTAAATGAAGTACAATTTTTGCGAATTTTTCCTTACGGAATTTACTCGATAAATATGTCTCAATGGTATTTTTATTTCCGATTCTTCGAACTTCTTAAGGATAATCGATTTATAGTTTTATACAATTTAATGAAACTATTTCCGAAATTATTATCATCCTCTTTTTATTTGAATTATTCACATTTATTTGTAGAAGGAGGATATATTTCATGTATAATTGTTCGATTTTTATTTTTTTTTTGGCCATTTTATCGCACGAAAAGTGTATACAAAGTTATTATCAATGTTGCAATATTATTTGTCCTTAAAAAAAGAGCGTATTCCAAAATACTAAAGTACTTATGATAAAGGTACATAAATCATTAGTATTATCATTTTGTTAAAATATGGTATTTATTTTCAAATTAACTTTCAATATTTTTCAAGGCTTTTTTTAAGAGCTTTTTTACACACGCAATAAAACATATATGAAATAAAATGTAATATATATATTTGAAATATTTTTATATCGTAGAATTTTTCAATATTTTATTCTATATTAAAGAAATATATTTACATTTTATTTTACATTTGTTATAGAGATATTCATTTGCATTTATTTCATAGTATATTTTTTTTTTGCAGATATACATATACACTTTTATATGTGTATGTGGGGAGTATCAATGGCTTATGGCAACGTGATGGGGTCGGTGCTTGAATAAACGAGCACATAGTCTTTCGATGTTGCACAGGGAGTAAATTCAACCCCCCACCCTTAACGCGCTTTCCGTTGTTTATTAATAGATATTTACTCTTCACCTACATTTACAACACACCCTATAGAAACGGTGACAGGTCACCGCTCAATCTTTGTAACATATAAACACAGAGACAAGGCAGACTCCATTTTCTCAACATCACCTTCACGCATGGTCTCCTTGCATTCGACGTTTTTTTCAATTGGATTTCCAACGAACTAATAGGAACTGTACAAATGAAATCATTCTTTTAGATCTGGAAATATTCTACACTCTTCTGTTCCTTTTTTTATTATTATTTTATTCATTTTTCTTTCCTAAATAGGTTTATATACAGAAGTCGATCGAACGGATTTTATTGTCAATGTTAGGAGACGGAGAATAAACTAAATTTAAGGAGAGGAAAATATGATAATTGTAGATATCGGAATGATATTGTTTAATTAATCCATTGGCAAAGAATTCTTTACATTTGTTTTATAGGCAGTATTGATATTAAAATGAACAGATAAATTTAACAACAATTCAATCATTATTTCTTTTCAAACCGAGTCATTATTTATATTTTGAAGTACACATAATTAAAAGAGAAATTTTTTTTACAAGATTTTCTAATCATTATACTTGTAATTATTACGTTCTGCCATTAGGTGATCTTCCACGAGATGGTGAAGCTGTAGGCGATGGTTCTGGACTACATCCATTGCTGCTACCGCGTCTACTTCCAGCACCACTTGCTTTCAATCTTACCATTGTATCCAAATGTCGGAATCTTAAGGATAACTCGCTTGTATCAGTACCATCTCTTGCGTGCTTCAAATATGCCAGTGGCCAAGATATCCATGAACGTCTACAATTGTATTCAAATAATATTACAGTATTAGTTTACATACACACACACACACATAAACATGTTCAAAAGATATTTATTTAAATGATAAATTAATATTTACGTTCCAGTTTGGGAGTTAGTTCCAATACCACCAATCGTTGCTTGAGTATCAAGTTTTGCTCCGGTTCTATTTGGTGTTTTAGTAAACCCAGGTTGTATAGCAGGATCAGACACCATACGAACGAAAAAGGATCGTCTTTGTTCTAACGTAGCTTTACGTTTCTTCTCACGAATATCAGCTAACTCATCCATCACATCCTACAAGAAGATTTGATTGACATGATTTCAAAATCAAGACGATGTAATTAAATAATCAATAATTTCATTTTTATTTTGTACCTTAGATTCTAGCAATTCTGCCAAGTAGTCTGTTATAATGGACCAAGCTATATCTGTGACAATAAATAATTTATTTATTTGTTTGTCTCAAGAATCTTAAGTTTTTAACTTACCAATGTCATCGGCAGATGCATTTGGTGCAGCAAGAGCAAAGCGAATTGTATAACGTTGATTAACACGTGCCGGTACCATGTGTATCTTTCCTGAATCGTTAATACTACTCAGAAGTTTTTGATTAAGTTTATCGGAACCTTTAGCACGGAAACATACTAGACCTAACTATTAAAAATGATATAAAATGAATTTCTTTTATTTTAGGAAATATATGTTTAAAATGAGAAATATATTTCTCACCACAACGTCATTGCATATCTCAAATCTTGAGTCCTTCCTCACCAAGGCTTCAAATCTCTTTGCAAGTTGACAATGATTGCGAACGTATGCTTGTAACCCTGATATACCATAGTTTCTCATAACAAACCATAGTTTTAATGAACGAAATCGTCTACTTAATGGTATACTCCAATGTCTGAAAAGAAATTTATTTCAAAATTATTAATATGAAAATAACAAATCAATTGGAAAGATTATTGATTGAAATCTGATCGAGACCTGTAATCTATCGCAGTATCAGCATGCGTATGCTGAAGATAAAGCGGATCAACAACTAGTGCACTTGTTAATTTGAATCTGTCTTTTACCCAAAGACAAGAACAATCAAAGTTAGTTAATAAGAATTTATTTGTATTGGTGTTAAATGAATCTGCATATTCGATTCCAGCCATTAAATATTTTAATTCTGGACAGATGAAAGCGTTCCCTGCATATGCTGCATCAACGTGTAACCAAATCTGTAAATGAAAATTATTTATTATTCAAAATTAAATGCGAATGAAGATAATAATAATAATTAATTATTTACTCCAGGATATTTTTTACAAATCGGTCCAATTTCTTTCAAATTGTCAAAGGAACAACAAGCAGTGGTGCCAAGGGTTGTAGAAACAAAAAAGGGAACCAAACCTTCTGCTAGATCAGCTTCGATAGCCTGTAATATTTTATGGTGAATATTATTTTGAAGAGTACAAATAATTGTTAGAAAATACCTGTCTTAATGTTTCACCACGTAGTACGCTCTTTTCATCAGGTTCTAGGATTCTTAATTTAACAAAGGAAATCATAGCATCTTTTTCAACAGAACTATGACTTTCTCTACTGCAATAGGCCATTAATTTTCCTAATAATACAGTCTCATCTAAATGTGTATGACCTGGCGATTCTTTTAATCTTGCAATAGCTTGAGCTCTTGCAGCTAACATGCATACCAAAATGCATTCCGAAGCAGAACCCTTTAAAATTTCATACAATTTATAAGTATATTTCTTTTATTTATTAATAAGATTATTCTTTACCTGTATGACACCTCCACCTTTACTACCCTCGCTAAAATAGAGGAAATCTTTTGGCAACCCAATGGCCTTACCTGCAATTTTAATATCAAATTATTATATTTGAAATTTATCGTGTTGTAATGTTAAATGTAAATGAATAATTACCGAACCAATCACAAACTATTGTTTCTAATTCCGTGCAAGCTGGACTGGAAGCCTAAAATAAAATAATAATAATATATTATTATATAAATAATAAAAGAATTTATATGAAAGATCATTCATCAAATAATATCTGACATATCAAATCACAAAATACATTATATATAAAAAGTATCATCCTATAACAAATAATAATTTCCTTCTTCTGACAACTAGATGATCGATCGATCATTTCTACCCTTCAGCTATATAGATTATTAAATGACAATTCATTTTCTTCTATCTCCTTAAATCAATGTAATAATAAAATTTGATTTAGAATTTATTTTCAATTAAAAATCTTAATGTGATTGATCGATTTATTGATAATAACTGACCCAAGAAAAACCGATACATCCAATCGCATCTGATAACATGTCACCAAGAATCGATGGAAAAGAATTTCCTGCTGGGAAGTATGCGTGAAATCTTGGATGTTGCCAGAGTGTGATCTATAACACACATAAATAAACAATTATTTTTAATTGTTTTAATTTACATCATTTACGTGATTCATATAAATCCTTGTTATCTATTTTAATCAAATGTCTTTAACAAGAATTTGTTTGTTTGTTTTTTTTAAATTAATTTGCATCCAACACGTGAATTTACGCAAATCATGTTTTCTATTTTTACATAATTCTTTTTTTAGTATTTGTTTATGAAAATAAGTAATGGGATATATATTTAACTCACTCCAGGCATAATTTTAGATTCAACATCCTTCATAATATCTTCCCACGCTTCAGGCTGTTGAGGTGGTTCTGAAGGTAACAACGGTTTCAAGTATCCAGGACCAATATCTGGTGTTACTCTTCTTTTATGAATGTTATTCATAAAATCGCATATATATTCGACCATTTCTTTGCCACGAATTCGAAATTCTTCGACGTCCATTTTTTCGAAAGAAGAAAACAAGAAAATATTAATGAAAAATCTACGAATCGATCAGAACAATTCTTTCCAACAGGTAATAATAATAATTATTTAAACGCACAGATGAACACACATATAAATTTATAATACCACATACACAACAAATATAGATCACTTTGATTTTAATTCACAATATTCTTTTTTTATTTCAGATAGATCGATATGGTGGTCTCCTACTTGTTGAATGAAATAAGATAACACAAAACTTTGTTAATTGATAGATAAATAGATAAATTAGTACAGAAATAGAGAAAGAGGGAAATATAAGAATTTATGGTGAAACGAGGAACGATCGAACAATACAAACTTTCGCCGATCATCTTGGTCGTATATATAAGCGCGAGGGGGTGCTATAATTTCGTTATTCACCCCCTAAGAGTCATGCGCAATCGCAAGGGATGATTTTATTTCTATTCAACTTCATCGTTCATTTCTACCTATTATCAAAGATTTCTGATTTAGGGTAATTCGATATCATTTTCGTTTGTTTAATTATCGTGTCAGACGCGTGATTGTTTAAAAAAAATATTGTTTGAATTATTTTTAACTAATTTGTTTTATTTTTAGTTTTTATCACAATAGGATTGATTATTATTCCCGACAATATGTAGGAGTGGAAAAATCTAATTTCTCTTTTGTAATTTGTATAATTAATAATTGTTTTGTAGGATTAATTGATGGAAATACAAAAGCTTGATGTCAATACGAAAATTTATGTGAAGGATGACAATTGTTTGAATTAATAATAATAATTATTATTAATAATAACATTATTATAATATTAATATCAAGAATAATAGACGTATTTTGTATATTAATTTTAATAGTAAATAATTATTGAAAATCGAATAGAAGAAAAATGATTTTCCTTCTATTTCTCATCTTTTTTTCAAGTGTACAAGAAAATATCGTTGCAATACTCGAAGACGAAGCCGAAGACTAGGATGAAGAAAAAGGAGAACCACTTGGAATAAATTGCTTGCAACGTACACATCTTCCAAAGTACATTTAGATGAATGGAAGAAAAGAGAAGGTGGTAAAGACATGTTTAAAAAGATGTCATCACCAGAAAACATCTTCTGATATTCTTAATAGAAATTTAATAATAATAATAGTATTGGGTGTAATTGGGGTAGGTTAACAGGTGTTGTAAAGTGTTGAGGGATGATGGAAGAAGGAAAGCAATTAAAACTCTTTTTGTTGATTTATCTTATACGACCTACGTTCTTTTTATTTTCAATCAAAAATTACAATGATCGTATCACGTTTCTGTAAAATTATCATGTCAATTCATTTCAATCTAATTACAGAAAAATACAATTGTATAAATTTATGAAAAAGAAAAGGAAGAAGGGAAGGTTTAATAGTTCAAATAGTACAAAGTACGTTCCCCTTATATTTTTTGTTGGGGTTCTTTTTATTATTCTTTTTTTATCTAGACTCGAAATGTCATCCTTTAGATATAAAAAGCTTTTCATAATAATGGAATGCAGGCAAGAGGCGCCTAGGGGGGTGTTTAATAATGCAATATGCCGTCGAAGTCATGACGCTATGCCGACTATGCCGCATACCAAGAACATATTGGTATACACCTACGCTTTCAACCCCCAACACCTACAACCCTCTCAATGAACCTTTCCTTTACCCCCTCTAATCTTATATCCTTCTACCTAACAGCCATCAAAATCCTATCGTGGGCTAGAATGCTGATTGGAAAATATTGATGGGGAAGACTGTCTTCACCATTATTTCTCTTTCGGTCAATCTAACTTTCATTTTTTTAAATAATATAATTTATAATATCCAACCACACGTGTTGAATTACTAAAATTAAACAATGTTGATATGGTTAATAAAATGAACAGGTATATTTTATTTAAATTATTTGTTTTTAATAAAAATAAACACAAATTTGTATTTTAATTCATTCAAAATAGATCATTTTATTGATTCAAATAATATCGATTGTAAATCGATCGAAAAAATATCGATATTCATAGATCGATAAAAATCGATGTTTTAAATGACAAAACATTTCGATGTTATTGTATTTTTTAACCTAAGTTTACAAATATTTTACGTTATTGACTTGATTATTTTATAAAGTGATAATTATTATAGAAATATTTTTATTATTATAGAAAACCATTTCGAGTTTTCCCATTAACGAGACTCATCGTTACTGTGAACCCCTGACCCAGTAAAATAAAAAGAAAAAGAGACAGAGGTAAATGAGATGGCAACGTATTTCAAGACTTCGACTTCTTCGTTGTTCTAAATACTTCGAATATTTTTCAATCAATTTTTCAATATTATATATATATATATATATATAAATATATTTATAGGATTCGTAAAATATTTTTCTCTCTCTCATTTTTGTTCTTTTTCAGATAACTAAATCGGAAAGCCCCTTTGTTTTCTATTTTCCAAGCAGCAGACTCTACAACAATTCAACTATTCAAAGTTCCTCATGTCAAGTTTGAATTTTCATTAGAAAATGTTTAATTCATTTATTAATGCAACACGCGTAGTAAAGATCGTACGAGGAATATAAATTACAAGGGTGCGTGCGTGATTCGTTTGTAAAAAAAAAAAAAAAATATCAAAATATATTTTTAAAAAGGATTAATTTATTTCATTTAATTCTATTTGTTTACAAATGGGGAGATCTAAGAGAAGAAGAAATGCAGAGATATCGCAAAGATTAAATGAGGATAAAAATTATGTTGAAAATAAAGATTTACCATTTACCAAATTAAATGACAAATATATTTTAATGCGTGTAAGTATTAATTTATTATTTATTATCTGTTATTTCATACAATTGATTAAACATGTTTATTTTTGTAGGTTAACAGTGGTACAAAGAAAGAAAATGTCTTGAGGTATGCATTAGAGGAATTTCCAAAGTTTACAAATATTATTTGGCATGGTGTTGGTCAAGCTGTTTATAAAGTTATTTCTTGTATTGAAATTTTTAAAGTTAAGTATCCAGGATTACATCAAATAAATAAATTACGTTACGTTCTGTAAGTATATAAATAATAATAATATAAACATCAAATTTAAAATATAACTTATTATTTTATTTATAAAGATATTATATGATTTATTTGTTTGTTTTTTTTTTTTTTTAGATCAAACAACAAGAATGGAGGTGATCGTTTTGTTCCAGAAATTCATATCTTGTTATCTAAAGAAGCTCAAGATACTACAGAACTTGGGTAAGATTTCTTTAGAAACTAACCTCTTGCAGTACGTTTTTTCATTTTTAAATTAACATAAAATATGTTTATGAAGATATCAGGCACCGGGTGATACTGGACAATTCAATCTTCAAGGAAATACCAATTCAACAGAACCAAATATTACAGATTTGGATGTAGATAAAAGTAACACTCTTGAGGATGATAATAATAGTAGTGCCATTGATATTGATTCGGAAACTTCTACTACTACGGAGTCAAAATTTACAAAGAAGAGGCCAAATAAAAATCCATTATTGAATCAAACAACAAAAAAGAAAAAGCAATGAAAAAGAATAATAAAAAAATACAGTATATTGTACTATACGAATCAAAGATTTAGCCATGTTGAAATATTAATTTTCATCATATCACTAGTCATACAACATGGACATGGTTAGTAAAATAAATAAATGACTGATCCATCTATTTAATACCGTTTTTTAAACAATAATAAAAATTATTATTAATATTGAATTTACAATGATAACTCAATATTTTATAATGCAACAAAAAAATAAATATAATAGTGTACATGATAACATAAACTATAAATAAATTTGTTACTGTTATACTAAAAATGATTTCTATTGGAACTATATTTGTTAGAAGCAAGATTCTAAAATATTTTCATTATTGTATTTATTACGATTATATTATTTAACATATTATAATTAATTACAGATATATAAACGCTATCAGAAAAACAAAAGAAAAAGTAAACATTCTTTACTCGTTTGTTTTTATCTTAAAACTGTAGAGAATATCGATATTTATAATAATATAGAAGATATATTATTTAATACAAACACATGTATAAGAAATATTAAATTTTCTTTCTTTCGTCGTTATATTTACTATATAAAACATTATAGAAATATTGAAAATGTACAATGAGAGCAAGTTGTTTTTTTTAATGTTTCAGGATTGTAACCAGTACTTCATTCATATCAAATGAAATGTGTCATCGGTCTTTTAATATATTATCAAAGATTTAATAAGTCTTACATAGGTAAACATTAACTTAATTATATTTTTTAATAGCTAATCACGAAGCATGAAAAAATTGCTTGCATATTATTTTTTTGCTTTATCTTTCTTACTTTTTCAAAAAGTCATCGATATCATTTTTCTATTCACTTTCTCGTTCAACGTGATATTATTATACCTATTAGGTATAAAACATTTTTGCATTAACAAATGATCTCTTGTGAAAATGTATCCTGATTATGGAGCAAGAGATTTCTACCAGATCTTTTCAAATCTGATAATAATTCTTTTGTTTCTTCTTGTGTAATACTATTTTTTAATGAATTAAACAATACAAATTTTATGCATCGCTCTCAGTTGCACCATCTTCTTCCATAATAGGTACTATCAAATTATCTTTAGACATCAGA
Source organism: Polistes dominula (assembly GCF_049000335.1). Classification (NCBI taxonomy): domain Eukaryota; kingdom Metazoa; phylum Arthropoda; class Insecta; order Hymenoptera; family Vespidae; genus Polistes; species Polistes dominula. The sequence continues at coordinate 384,025 of NW_028301042.1, forward strand.
TTGTATTTAGTTACGAATGCAGTAAACCTTCGACAAAGAAATGTTTTATTTTCAAACTCATCGAATATCGTTCTGTGATGGAAATATGCATGAGAGAATATTCTATATACTCTGCGACACACAGATCCAAGTTTTGCCACTGAAGATTCTTTGATGCTTACTCTGAAATAATGTAATAATAATAATAATAATATATTGTTATTGTTAAACAAAAAAATATCGATTAATATTTATAAAAACAACGAGATATATATATACCTGCTGGGAAAATATTTATTACTGTTTAATAAACAAGCTGCTCCATCTAATGTATGTCTGGTATAATCGATAGCAGGACATTCTTTAGGAGTTTTATGAGCAGCACATAAAAATATCCATTGTTCAGTCGCTGTCATTTGATTACATGTTTCAGGATGACATTCTTCTTGTAATCTAACTGCCAGTCCATTAAGTTCCATACAAAATTGTCTCAAGTGTTCATACTTCCATACTCCTTCATCTTGAGCATCTGGCATATTGAGTATCAATTCTATATTTGATGGTTCTCTTCTGATGGTTTGTTGTATATATTGTTGTACTGCCAATGTACTATCCATTTCTTCGAACACTTCATCTGGCCACATACTAAAGTCCTGTTAAATATTTAAACAATCAACAGTTAATGATAAATAAAAAAATTCAAAAACAACCATTGATAGCTTGATGAGAAATGTCAAACAATGTTGAAGTTGTTTGTATGAGTTTGAAAAGAATATACTATATTTAAGGTTAGATTAATTTTATTAAATATTTATTATTTGTTATATTTGTTTATAAATATTCATTGAAATATGCGTAAAATGATGCCGGTAGATGAAATAAAAAATTCGTCCCAATCAAAGAGAGAGAAATGTTAAAGCAACATTTGTATTGAATGTAAAGGATGTTATGTTTAGAATAATTAATAATAATATTTACTTTAGCTTTAGTGCCAGGTCTATTTCTTCTCAAGATTGTTGGTCCGTCCGCCATCTTCATGTTGTCAATTCTTGCGATTAATGCAACTCAACATCCAACTGCATTAAAAAGGGAAGATGCTTCTTCTTCTTCTAGAATATCCAATATTTTTTATATAGTAACCAATATTACCTCCAGATGGCATCCATGTATAAAAAAAATTATCGATGGCTAACCTATCGATTTTACTAATCGCACGATAATCTAATCGACTTTTAATGATTATTTATTAAATCTTAATTTATTTATTTAAAAAAATAAGTTTCTAAAAAACATTTAATATTGAATGATAGCATACAATACCTTATTTAACACCAAATAGTACTTACGTATGAATCGTTTGTTATTCTTATCGATTTTGAAAGCTTATTTTGTAATCTCAATTAATTTATTCAGAAAACTTAACTCCTTTAAATGTATTGAATTGTTTATGGAGTTATAATTACGTGTTAATGTATTTATGGTATCTTTAAAAATGGATCTTTCAGTAAAATGGAAGGGGAAATCGATAAGATGACGTTTGATCAACAGCGCCAGTGTATTGTAATTACGTGTAGTTTCGTGTTGATTATAGTAAAAAATTATTTATTTATACATCTGTCATCTATAACCTATAAAATATGAATGTGTAAATAGTTCAAATAATAGTTATGAAAACATGACTTCGTCGGTGGATGTTAATGATTCTATGGAAAGTGCAAATATCAAATTTGTTAATTTAATTGAACGAATATTATCATTAACACACACTAAACTTAGTAATAAATCATTAATTAATTCGTGTCTCAATGATCTTAATGATATTGATTACAGGCACATTAATATAACAAACAATGATGTAAGTTTTATTTTATCTTGTAACAATTAATGTCATTTTTTTAAGGTTATGTCACTTAGATTATCATAAATAAACTTCAGAATAAAATGACATTAATTATTGTTATACCTTGTTGATTATATTTGTTGTTTATTATAATTGTTGTTATTGTTTTAGGCTGTTCTATTGTTGATAAATCAATTATGCACTATCGTACCACCAACAGAAACACTTCTTGTTAAAGATACTTGTCTATTCTTAGCCAATGTAATATTAAATGATCTTGTACTAAAAGGAAGAACCTTAGCTGCTTGCATGAGATGGATCTTGAACGCATTAAAATTTTCTAAACCATTCGCTTGGGTTTCTATTCTTCACGCTTTAAAAAGTGTCTTAGTTAATGGTAATTTTGATAATATCAATCAAGTTAGTATTTTTAATTTGTTGTAAAAATGATTTTCTTCTTTGTAAATACGTTATGTTAATATTTTTATTTTGTTTTTTCTTTTTCAGTATCTTCAATCCTTACTTGGAGATAAGGGTTTGTTGAACAAATACTTAGTACTAGAAAATGAAGAATTGACGGATTTAAATATGCAAGCGATATGTTGTTTGGAAGGAATTTTGATAAATAAAAAAAGTAATTTAAATATATCAGAAGAATACATATGTATCATTAGGGATGTTGTTTTGAATATGGTTTCATTGTTACCATGTTCAAATCATAATACACAATATTATAATAAAGTAATTAATATTATAAACAAATGTTTGAAGTTACATGTTGTAAAGATACGAATTGTTATTTAGAAATGTTGTATTTTCAGATTTTATGTTCATGTTTGAGAATTTTACGTATCGGAATCAAAGATAAATTGATAAAGATTACACCAGATCTTATTGGACAAATTTTAGGAATAGTACAGGCTTTTCTGTTTTATGGAATTAAAGGTTATTTACCTATACAACCGCAACTTCTTCATCCAGCAGCAATGAATCTTCCAGAACATCCACACATCGTACCAAAATGCAAGAATCAGATAACAACCAAAACTAAATCTAAGAAACAAATGTCTAAAAAATCTACACCAGAAGATAAACGTATTTCCTCAGAAAGTAAAAAAATTTATAAATATTCCAGCGAATCTGAAATATCCGATAGCGAAAACAATGATTCTGTTTTCGTGGAATTTAAAATCAGACTTGAAACTGTACGCTTATTGCATGCTCTTATTGAAAACACGCAAGCTCGTGAAATTTTTGGCTACTGGCCACAAATAGTTGCTACCGGTTTGCGAAAAAATGCCAGAGTATTAACTAGGAGTATTTTAAAAGAATCTAATACAAAAGTAAGACAAAATGTTTTAGGAGCACTTACTGAATTATTAATCGGTGCTAGACCTTTCTTAATACATGCCGAAGATGTTCAACCAACTTCGTTTATAACTTTTTTCGGTACGGTTTATCTAATGGTCAATGAATTGCATTTTACTTTATCATTAGCTTTAAATACTGAAAAGAATGCAGCTGTTTTGACACATCTATTAAAGTGCATCACAGTGCTTATCCAAGGTACGCCGTATGCTAAATTAAAACCCGGACTTCCAACTAAGTTAATTCGCAACTGTAGATCATACATAAAACATAAAGGTATGCGTAAATAAATATCTATATATATATATCTATATATTTAATTACTAATTAATATTAAATTCTAGATCCTACTGTAAAGGTAGCAGCATTTTCAGTTTTTGAAGCACTCGCTTGGAATGATCCTATTACTCCAGAAATATTAGCAATTCTATCTAAACAATCTAACGTCAATCCTGAACCAGAAACAAATGCAAGTTCAACTAATGATCTAACGGATCAAGAAGAAGAAATAGATATCGAAGATTTAAATGATAGTATAATTGAAAGTACTGATGAAGATAAACATTCTAAAGAAGAAGGCATTAGTTCTTTACTTCAAGTATGCTTGACTAATATATCAAACAAGGTATTAGACAAACAAATATGTAATATTATTCTATGCAATTTTATTAGATAAATAATTATTATATATATATATATTATTTTAGAATACGGGTATTCCTGTCCAACTTCAATCTTTGAAAGTAGTTGCCGCATTAGCATTTAATGCTAGCAATCTTATATTTCCTTATTTGGAAAGAGTTACCAATACTTTAATTTCTGTATTAGGAGATTCAGAAATACAAATAATATTACATTCTTGTCGAGCACTTGAGTTAATAGCTGATTGTTTAGCGAATACAGATTCAAGTCATAATTCTTTATTATTTTGGAATATTGTATTCGAACCTATGACGTTATTAGTTCAACATGAAGAAACTATAGTAAGAGAAGGTGCCTGTGACTGTTTAGGTGCTATTGGTTCTAATGTGGTCACTCAATTAACGGTATACAATATTTATTTATTTCCAAATGTTATCTCAACTTTTATTTAACATTATTACAATTATTTCAGCGTCAACAAAAAATATTACTTATAACAATATTACTAGGAACAATTCATGATGAAGAAAATGCTGTTAGAGCAGCAGGTTTAAGAGCACTAGGAATGTTAATAGGACTTCCTCCTTTTGAAGAAGACACAGGATTTTTAATGGATTTAGCTGATGTCGCTTGCATTGGTTTAAATGATCAAAATCTTGGCGTACGCATTAAAGCATCATGGGCATTAGCTAATTTATGCGATTGCATTTCTAGAAGACAGTTAGTTTCGTTTACTTCATTATTTTTATTATTTTATATTTTATATCATTTATAACAATTATATATATATTTGTAGATGTAACGAAGATATGGAGCCTATTTTATTCGACATTTTATTACCAAAAATTTATCAAGCGACCATTACAGCTACTAAAGATAGTGCTAAAGTTAAATGCAATGCTGTCAGAGCTTTAGGAATTATTTTGTATATTTGTCCGGATAGAGAAATATTAAAAGATACGTCTTCAGGATTGGAAGCTTTAATTAATTGTGCTGTATTAGGAAATGATATGAAAGTAAATACACATTTATAAAATAGTTTCATTTTATTAAATATACAATTATTTTAAAGTATATTATGAGGATAACTTTGTAGGTCAGATGGAACTCTTGCAGAGCAATAGGATTAGTTATTTCCCAAAATCCAGATTATATTCTACCATCGTCTTGGCAAGTATGTATGTAATATACAAGTTGTTTTGTAATATGTGAAGTTCACATTACATAGGTAACATCCTCTATATTTATAATAATAATAATTTGTTCAATATAAAAATATATTTTTACAGGAACAAGTATTTCCAGCATTGTGCAATTTAATATGTCATAGTCCAAATTTTAAAGTTCGTACAAATGCTGCATGGGCTTTATATTCGTGTAATACTTATGGTAAATACACTCCAACGTTATGGAAAAGTATAGTTTTAGCTTTTGAAAATTGTCAACACGTGCCAAGTTATGTCGAATATTCTCATCGTGATACACTCGTTCAACAGGTTTGTTCGAGTATAATTTTTGCTTTGATATCAAACTAAATTAATATTTAATTTATCTAATATTAAAAACCCCATTATTTCTATTTTTAGTTGTGCCTTACACTAAGTCATATAGCTGCTCATACAAAGGTAACTGAATTGCAAAACGTTTGGGTAGAAATTGGTGATCATATCGAAAGTATTTCCAACTATATTAAAAAGTTTCAGGTACGATTTATAGATAGAAATAATTGTTCATGATTTTTACAAAATGAAATATTTATTTATTTAACAATATATAATATTAGAGGGATCGAAAAGTAATGTCATTTTTGTACATTAAACTAAAACACGACTTTGAAGTATATAATAAATTAATTTAACATACTTCTATTTAACTTAAAACATAAAACATATTATTTTCTGATCCCTCTAATAATTTTACTTTACATTTTACAATGTACAAATATATACAATCACATCTTTTGTTTTTCTTTTTTTTTAAACATAATTTCAGGAAAACATATTGCCAGAGAAAGTTGGTAATATAATAGAAGCTAAAGCGCATTTAGAAAAGTGTGTTAAAACTGCCAAATCATTGCAAGAGCAACAAATAGCCAGTACTTTAGCCAATTTATTTGATAGAACAAGTCTTTACGATAATCTAGATAGTTTAAGTATAATGTAAAAAAAAGTATCATCGACGCATATTTATATTTAATAATAAATCTTCTACTTAAACGATCATTCATTCATTTGAAAAATCATAATCTATAATCAAACTGAACTTGTTGTGCAATATGCATTTTTTTTTAATGTATATTAATATACATACAATTGTTTTTTCTTCTTTTTATTCATCCTCATTTACTTCTTTCTTTGTAGATTCATTTAATATATTAGTCGTATCATTTTCTTGATCTTGTTTAATTTCTGTAGAAGTTGTATCGTTCATAGTATCCTTACATATAACATTAGATTCATCTTTATTATTTTCTTTTCCATCAACTTCGATATCCTTTGACTGTTTCATTTCTGTACCATTTATGTTATTTGTAGATTCTTTATCACAATTAGAATCAGACTGTGTTTCATTATCATTATTTTCATCCTCTGAATCACTGTCCTCTGTATTACTATCTTCTTTATTATTTTCCTTACTGTTGGTTTTCGTATTATTCATTTTCATCTTTTTCCTCCCTTTCATCTTCTGTTTTCTTTTCAATCTCTTAGCACGCTTTTTTGCTGTTGCTTCCTCTGCTAACTTTTTATTTTGTTCCAACTTTTCATGATACTGTGCATCCAAAAGTTCCTGTAATTTCAATGAAAAATGATTTACATTTATTTCAAGAATAAAACAAAGTTATATTAATTTTTTAATATTAACTGAATGAAATAACCAACCTTATATCCTTTCTCTTGAATAAATTTTTGTCTTGCATATTCTTTACGACGCAAATGTCTGTAAACATGAAACTCTCCACTGCCTGCACCAGCACTACTTCCCATTACATTTCTTACAAATTCTGGTACCGTTGGTGTATTTTTTGGTTTTGGTCGTTCTGGTAATACAATAGGTTTGTCCTATTAATAAAAAGAAAGAAAGAAAGAAAGAAATGATTAAACATCACAAATAGTATACAACAAAGTAAATATATATTATTATTACTATTATTTTTATTAATGAAATACTTACTGGATTTTTCATTAACTTCATTAATTTTAATCTTTGTAAATCAACAGCTGTTTTAGCAACTATTGGTTTCTCTTCTTCCTTTTCTTTTTTATTACTCATATTGTTATAAGTAATATAACCAATAAATAATAATATAAGTTGTGATACGATGTCACAGATACTGTGCTATTCTTTTCTTTTTTTAAAGGAACTGTAGCACCACCTAGTATCTTAATTTTTCTGTCGATAAAATAGATTCGCATTTTACCGACTGTTGACATTTACCGGATTGTTCTTCCTCGTCGATATTTTACCGACTGTTGACATTTCCCGAGTTGTTCTTTCCCGTCGATATATTACCGACTGTTTGGGTACTTTAAAAATTATTCTTTTTTTATTGTCATGAATTTTTCTTTTATTTTTAGAAGATATTAATATAAATTTATTCATCAAAATGAATGCTCTGTTTGACTTTATAAAAATATAATTAGTAGTAAATAATGTAATATGTTTTAGTTGTGTAATTAAGCCCAAGTTTCATCAAGAATTAATATATTATTATTTTATTAAAAAGTTTTAAATTTATTTTACATCTTACATAACCATGAAAAAATGATTAAATATTTGGACAATTTTATTTACGATTTTAAAAGAAATATATAAGTATTCTTATAATTACATCTTCTAGTTTTACAGATTTTACAATTTAGAAAGGATTTATAAATGATAAAAACTTTTTCATTAATTATTGATCTTAATATATATTGTTTTAAAAAATAATGAAATAAGAGATACATTAGAAGAATGAAATGTGATAAATCTACGGTACAAAATCTGGATTTTTCCTTAATATGACAAAGCCTTCCATGATAGGAGTCAATGGTATATATTCTTCGGTAGCAAGTTCAGCTCTTTCGCCATATGCTAATAATACAGGAGTCGTATGTGTTTGGAAACCAGTTATTGTTTTAGGTTTACCCGCTTGACCGACAACATCAACTGCAAGACCTACTCGTACTGGTACAGCTAAAGGATTAAGAACCTCATCGAATGTAACCAACATTCTTGGTTGCATGGCAGCTGCTAACGTATATAAAAGGTAATGCGATCTTCCAAGAATAACTGCAATAAATAAATAAATATAAATAATTATAATAAAATAGTATAAATATTAATTTATGTTATAATTGAAATAAATAATTAAACTACTTACTGTTTTTAACATCAAGAAAACCAACCAATGTAGCAAGGAGACCAGCTAATGCAACAGGACTTAATAATTGTCTATCACTATGATATGGAGATAATGTTAATGTTCCTTTTCCAAGATGCGTTAAACCTTGCGATATACGGACCATGAATAAATTATTAGGATCTTTAGAATGGAACAAGGCTAATTGTCTTAACATAGCTGCTAATCTTGCATTATTTGTTCCAGCTCCGACTAAACCCATAGCAAATATTGCATTGTGAGCTACCTCTGGGTCACTGTCGTGTGAAAATTTAGATAAGGTATCTAATATGTTTAATTTAGGATTAGAAACGGATATCAATCCTAAAGCAAGTGGTACGGATCTTCTAATTACTGGTTCGCAATATCTCAATAAATGGCCAAATGTTCTGTATGCCATTTCTGCTCCTATTTCTTCGCCCATTGCAATCAATGCAATTCCAAGAACAGCAATCGCTTGACGTGAGCTTAAATCTTTTTCTTTTTCTTCTTTCTTTTCTTCCTTTTTATCTTTATCCTTGCGATCACTTTTATCTTCTTTCTCATTAGCTGGCTCATAATGTTCAGAACATATATGTAATAGATGTTGTATTTTCAGAACATTTCCTGTTCCTGCATAAGCACATACTTCTACCAACGTAGTGGACATTGATCTAAATGGTTCTGGTATAACTTCTAATGCTGCGATTATTGCTTCAGCAGCTTCTTGTTTCCCTAAGAAACATAATCCCAATCCAAGAGGTAAAAAGCGTGCATACGTATCTTTGAGATCACTTTCGGATTTTTCCATTAATGTATGCATTATTGTAGTTGTAACATATGCATTACAAGATCCAACTGCAACCATTCCTAAAGCAAGACCAGCTACACCAATGACTTCCCAACTTGATTTTGGATCGCTGAGAACCGGTGTAAGTAAACATAATACTGTTTCTCTGTTAGAACCAGCGTATGCCAATCCTAGACCAACAATTGCACCAATTCTCATCGTATTACTACTGTGTAATACATAATCAGAAAGAAGAGCCAAAGCTGGATCGCATTCGTTTCTTACACCACAGTTTACAATACCACAGGCTAGTAATGCTCCAGATTTAATATAATCTTCCGAAGAGTAAAGGTATTTGTCGATAGGTGTTAATCCACCATCAACATCCCACAATAAAATCAAACCCAAAGATGCAGTAGCACTGAGCATTCCATGCTCTTTATTTTTGTATAACCATTTATTACCATCTTCGATCAACAACTTGTCTTGTCCGAATGCAGCATTAACAAAACCATTGACAAAGCTAGCAGCTAGATTTTGTCTCGCCGAATCTACTTGTCCACCACCGAAAGGTGGCCGACAATTTTCCAAATGTGATTTATATACGTCCTCTGGTGTTTTAGGTTCCGTTATATCCAATTCACGTGCCAAATTAAGGAAGTGATTGTTTAATTGAGAATTGGACATTATTTCAACCAAATCGTCATATTCAACGGTTGATTCATTAAGATCTAAGAAGATTTGTTGACGACCCAACATAAATGCCAACTGTCTTTGGACTGATCTGAAAAAGATAAGTAAAATATGTATTAGGAAATAATACTTCATATTCATGACCATTTAACTATACTTATTTTGATAACTTACAGATCGGTACATTTAGTGAAAATTTCTTCAATGAAAGAAAGATCATTGAGCTGCATTGCAAGACGAAGTGCTTGAGGAAATTGACCAAACTTTCCATACAATGTTGCAGCAGTTTGAAGTAGAACACCACTTTCTGCATCAGCGACATAAGGTACACAGCTGGTAAGATAAAGGCAAACTCTTTGATATGCACTCTCATCGACATATTGTTCCAATATATCAAGCCTTTCGATTTCCATCAGCAAATCGCAAGCTTCAGTTTCTGCATTGTGTGCCATATTATACGGCACGATTTCATGTACCAATGCAATTAATCTTTTACTCATTGATACAGCATCAGCTCCACAAAGTTCATCCCATTCTCCTGCTAATTCACCTGACAAGTGTCTGACATATTCGTGTCCCCATTCACCGATGGGCAAAGCGGAACCAGTTAATCTATATTGTAAGCATTCTCTACCCTCTCCCATGGTCATTGCCAATACGGAGATGATATCTGAACACAGTTCTTGCAATTCAGGGTTGGTCATCTCATCGTAAATTTTTTTCATGGTATCATAATGAGGTCTCATAAATTTCAAAGGTTTTGGTACGCTTGTCATAGAAGTCGTCGATGCACGTATCTGTGTACGTAGCAATTCCAATGCAAATTGATGTAACTTTTGATTGGGATCTTGCAATACTTCCACCAAATAAGTTAATTCCTCTTGCAAGAGTTTATCCTCCTCAGTCTAGAGATAGAATAATTTCACATTTGTTATAATATTAATTATAGTTAGAAGTAAGTTCATTATATTGCATTCTGTGTAATTTACTTACCAACTCACTCTTCTCATCTTCTTTCTCATTTTTGATATCCTTAGATGGTTTCACCTCGATTTTCGTACTTTCTGACATTTTGTCTTTTATAGTTTTTTATTATTTTATCAAAAGAATATAATCTCACAAATTTTTTCAATGCTATCGTTGCTATTTCTAGGATTAATCAACTTTAGATGAATACTCCACACTGGATCATGAGTTTCAATGTTTGCTAGTCACCATTATCGTGAACGCCTCTGTGGTCAATTGATCAACTACAATGTCAAATCTGTTTTACCATCAAATTATCTCAGTAGGTAAATATATTATATTTATTTTAAAATAATATATATATTAAATAATAATAATTCATATAATTTGTTTATATATTTTTGTTAATTTCAATATATAAATTAATGTAAAAAAAAACATGTGTCCATATCACACAAGTTAAAAGTGAAACCTTCAAATAAACAAATTTCGAGGATAATTTATTATATAATATTATAATAATATTATTTGTACTTTTAATTTGTAATTATTTATTTAATTAATTATTTAATTATAAAAATTTTATAATTTTATAAAGCGGAATTTTTGTCTGCCCGAAAGATAGGCAACCCGTCATACATACGTGTAGAAACAGTTTTGACTGCAAAAAAATTCCGTCCCAACAGATGTCGCTCGCAAGCAACATTTTCAAAGTGTGTCTGGAGGGTTGCATTCATACAGGCGCGCATTTTTATAATAATACTTACAAAGAAAGTAAATAATAATAATAACTAATAAATATAACTATAATATTATTATATACTAATGCTCGTTATACAATTTGTTTAAGCACAACCATAATGTCTCTTTGTGAGTTGAAATAAATGCGCAAGCGTTTGCTGATTTGTTATTCTCAGTTGTCAAGGTAACAGGAAGTTGACGCCGACGGAGGCGGGAACGTCAGACGTCGCGATGCACCTGTGACGTGCAAATCGCCGTTGGTGGAGCGGCGTTAAGCCGTTTTCCTCCGAAAAAAAAATATCAAAAGAAACGTGAGTGTGTGCGTGAATGTATATATGTGTTTATTATGTATATAAGTTGTACGTGTAGAAATAGATACGTGCGTGTAACAATTCATTTATTTATTTATTTATTCATTTGCATTACTATTACTAATGTATTTCATTAATTAAGTATTTATTTGTTTTTTGTTGTTGTTGTTGTTGTTTTACGAAATATGAATTATTTCAGTAAATAATTTAAAAATTCCTATGAAAAATATTGTATTATCAGTGAAACATTTCTTTTTCATCGTTAACTGGTACTAATCGATATTACAGAAAAGAAAAAAAACACATAACGGTGATTGAGAGAGAAGATAAGCGGTGAGTTGTTTCGCAATTTTCATATTTATCTATAAATATTTATTTATTTTTATTTATTTATTCGAAATATATAAAATTGTTAGTTACGTGAAGTACGCTCACGTTGCATTCATATTGTTCGATAGTGGTTATGGATCAATCACGATTTACATTTTAATATAATTAATAAAAAAAACTGCAACTGCATAATTAATAAAATACAAATATCATAGATCTTTTTCTAAAACTTTATAGAAAAGAAAAGAAATACATTGCAATTGATTGAATTTAAGATAGATCATTAAAATCGTGATCGATAATTCATATTTAATTGATCTTCAATTATCTTTGATTTGACTGACGTTGTATGCTTCGATGGCGCGAGAATTTGAAATAAATCGATCGAAATGAATGATTTTTGTTTAAAATAAAGTTTTCTATTCAATGCTTATTTATTTATTTTTTTGTATTTATTTGTATTATTTTTTTTTTTGATGTGTCTTGAAGAAGAAGAATAAGATTTTGATATTGTAGTTATATGTGTGTTCCAGTTTTGATAAACCCCCTATAAAACGGCAACACACCACACGTTTATATCGTCGCTGTTGCAAGGTTTGCTTTTATTCAGGGGCTTGTAGACATAATGAAATTCTCTCACGAAACGCATATATTTGAAGCAACGTGCGTGTTTCTTGTATCTAGTCGTTGGATATTTCGTTAAGTCGCTTAGATGATATACGCAAGAATGATCGAAGATAAACAGAAAAATATTACAAAGTGTGTATATATGTTCTTTATCCTATTCGACGTATATCAATATTAGATTTATCGAACTATTTTTCTTTTCTTTTCTTTTCTTTTTTCTTTTTGAAGTGAACATTTCTTTAGAATCAGGGTGATTTGAAAGATTGTGAAATGGAAGAACGTCAAACTGATGAAACAAAAATAATTAATTAATTAATAAAATTCAGTGTCACAATATGTTTGTCCACTAATAGTTTCGAAACTACTCAAACTTATTTTAATGAAATTGATTTTATTTCACGCGTGATTTTGTCCAACTTAGCACATAGCACAACTTTTATATTTTTATTATTTTTTATTACTAATTTAAAGATTTTTTTATTTAGAAGTTATCTAGGTTCTGTAAGGTTCTTTCAATAGATGGCATTGTATTACAATTCAATTATTTTGAAGCTTGGTTTTCTTTGAAGGTTTCACTTCTACCGTGTGTGATTTGCACAACACATCTGTTGTTTTTTTTTATTCATGTTAAAACATCATTACTTTCAATTAATTTTATTGCATACACTCCATATATATGATAAAACTTTTAAATTTGTTGTTTTAAAAAAAAGATAGAATTGATTTGATTTAGATAGATGGAAAGAAATTTTTATTTCAAATACTTACAACATTATTATACACGTTAAAGATTAGAATCAAGGATAATAATGATTGTAACAGTTACAGTTTCAAAACTATGCGAATTAGGATGTTATATCCTTCGAAATAGGGCTTCGTTGTTTCGTCAATACTGCAGGTAGTAACCATTTTTAATAGTACATACTATTATACATATATATAAATGTATTCTATCTTATACATGACTTAATATTCATAAAAATATCTATATAATAAGTATTTCATTAAAAATTAATTACAGTAATATACATTACAGTAAATAGGTTGATGCAATTATTAAAAAATAATTTCTTTCGTTTATTTGATAAAACATAACGCCGATAGAAGATCGTAGAAAAATTGAACTCGGTTCGTTTCGATTGGTTTCATGGAAAATAGGCAAACAATTTGAAATTTTTTAATCGTCGATTGTATATATGTGTGTATGTATGTAGATAAATTCGTCTAGGTTCATTTCAAGTGGTACACATACATGTTCATCGTAGTATCCGAGCATCGAATGCCTGCGGCCTTTGCGGTTATGTATATATTCGTGTATATATGTACACACACACACACATCTATGTATGTTCTCATCTCTTTTCTATGTGCAGAGAAGGGGTTATCGATAATCGTGTCAATTTTCCGTGTCACAGGATTCGCCTTATGGGGTCGCGTGTTCACCAAATTGCATTTCTCTGTATCGGCTGTCATGAACCACCGACACACACATACACACATACACATACACACACAGAACTCTCAGAACCCCAACGTCGACATTCGTGAAATTCGATCGATGTTTCTGATTAATATTCGAATGATAGGTCATGATCGTTTCTCTTGATATCTGAACTAAGTAATTATCATTTAAGGATTATATGTCTTTCTATTTATTCCTTTGATTAATATAATTACCTATATATATCTTATAATTATTTAATAATATAATTAATATTAATTTATATAATAAAATAAGATAACAAAACAAAAAACGTGTCACGTTGTTTGTCCGTAATGGATTCCTAAACTACTGAACTGATTTTAATCAAATTTTGTACACTGTGTGCAATTTCATTCAACTTGAAAGATAGGATATTGCGAATTATTTATTAACAAAGATTCGTTCACTTAAAGACGTGTGTATCGTATATATATATAAAATATTTTTATTTTAATAATTTAAAAACGTAATAAAAATAAAATAAATGTAATGCTACTTCGATGTTATCAAATCAATTTTGAAATATAATTCGATTTTTTGTTGTTGTATAATTCGCGTTTATTTATTTTCACATAATTTTAATCGAATAATTTTAATTGTTTGTTTTTTTTTTTCAATTTGTTGTTCAATTGTCTCGAGTATAATAATAAATTTAATTATTGAAAATGATCATCGATAGAACATGAAAGCAAAGTAGAAATGAATTTAGAACGAATGTAATTAGTATTTAAATCGAAGATTATTCGTTCGAATAATTTTATTATCTTCGTTTAAAAGATTATTCGCATTCTTCTTTCCTTTGAATATTTTGTGATATTGGAAAGTGGGTCAACCGAAAGAGAGATCCCTTTTTGGTACCAAAGTATTCTGGTTTTAATACTGAAAGCCACTTATTTCTTTCTCTCGAACAAAGCTTCTAACATTTCAATGTTCTTTTCTTAACACTGTAATATCTTTTTATTTACATGAACTTCATTTAAAAAAAAAAAAAAAAAAAAAATAAAAAATACTATACACATAAAAATTTATTCACACATACACACACTTACGCGTATGCACGAATCTTATTCAAATTTGTATATCTTTTCGTTTGAAATTATTAATAATATTTGTAATTGTTAAGTAAGAAGATTTTCATCTTTATCAGAGATACGTAAAAATATAAAATGTGAACAAGAAAAATCAGAAATGATAAGAACGATGTTTTAGAATGGTTGACTTTATCGATCGATCTTACTATACTCGGTTATAGATACGAATAAATTTATAATAACCGGATATACATATGAATCGTGTGTGTGTGTGTGTGTGTGTGTGTATCTATGAATCTTATAATATTCTTTGTTTATACATTTACGTATTCATAATACTATATCAATCAATTCTAATAGTTATAATTATTTCTATAAAATTTCTACCTATAATTATGAAAAGTAGTCTAAGTCATAAGATCATATGTTCGTCGTATGTAAAATACGTGACATTTTATAGAGGGGCCACTATAGTGGCTCATAGTAGTGAAAGGATTAAAATAATGTACTGTGTAAAATAATTGATATTTCTTTTTCAATTTTTGACTTACAATTAAATCATTTTCATAATTATGGGTACATTTCATGTTTTAACATATAGATCAAATATATTTAGTGTAAATATATATATATATATATATATATATATATATGTATATAGATTAAAATCTGTAGAAAGGAGAGACATTTTAATTAGAGGAAAGTAAAGTTTTGAAGAGAAAGGTTCGATATTTCAGGGTCTTCTTCTTAACGTCAATGTAACACTAAGACTAGGACAACGATGATGACTAAAACGAGAACGACAAGGAACACGACGAAGACGAAGACGAAGACGAAGACGAAGACGAAGACGAAGACGAAGACGAAGACGATGAAGAAGAAGACGATGAAGAAGAAGAAGAAGAAGAAGAAGAAGAAGAAGAAGAAGAAGAAGAGGTCAGGGTACATCGTTTCGTCTCGGAAGCGCAATTACAAAAGTTTCCCTTTTAACGTTAATTAATAAGAGAGCGCGTCGTACCGTACTTCATTATAGTGCGATCCATTACGAAGATAGCCTCAGCTTCTTCTCTATCTATCCATCTATGTATCTATCTATCTATCTTTCTCTTTCTCTTAGAGTAACTCTCTCCTTACTACTCTCCTCTTTTAAGTTACTCGAGCTTTTTCGATCCAAAACAAAATAAGAATAAAAGAGAAAGAGAGAGAGAGAGATAAATGATGGAGATTCTGTAAAGCAACAACAAAAAAGAAAAACATTACTTTTACCTTCGCATATGTTTAACCTTATTATCCATAAAAATGTTCTATTCCCAAGTGTAAAAAGATACATTTTCCAACCTTCTCACGTACCAATTGCTAAAGAATCTGATTACCTTCGTTTATACGAACCTTGTCGATCCTGCGTTTTCTTTTTTGTTTTTTTTTTTGTTTAAGTATACGTATGTGTGTTTTATTTATTTTTGTAAAAGGGGGATGAAAATGTGGATGTTATTAATTTAAAAAAAAAAAAAAGGAAAGAAGTTCTGTCAAGTATATATAATGTAATAAATTATAGAAAAAATCGTTTGATCAAATATCGTTTATTTTGGTAAATTTAATCATACATGTATATATATATATATATATAGATATATATATATATATATATATATATATATATATATATATATATATATATATATATGTACATATAAGCCCCAGTCAAGTAGATTCATATATACTTTATGTACTTATATTTCTTTTTTCGTCATGGATGACGCAGACCAACTCGCGAATGCCGGTTCGCCTACGGATTTCGTGTCATTCGCCATATACGGTTCATCGTCGTCGTCGTCGAAGTCGTGCAAAAAGGAAACGCCAACCGATCGTTTATATTTCTCTTGAAACTTTCTTTTTTTTCTTCTATTTTTCCCTTTCTCTACCCACACACGTTGTGTGTCTCGTTTCAAACAGACGATTCTCTTTTTTACCCGAACTTTATCAAGGCGTGGTAGTTGTATCGCTTTCGCTCCTTTAACGGGGACCCAGCAGACTTTTTGGGATGAACAGTGAAATGATTCAACCAATGGTTTCATGATTTATTTATTAATCCTTTATCAAGTAACTTCTTTCTACTTCTTTGTCTGATTTTTCAATCCCCCAAAATACTTTTCATAATCATCTTAAAAATAAAAAAAAGGATTGATTTGATTATACAGTATCAGTACAGTTCGTTTTACTTTCTTGTCATTAATCTTACAATTGATGAAAATTATTCAACGTTGTTAACAATTTTTTTCTTTTTTGTTTTTCCTTTTATCATACATTTAATTTGCATCTGGTTCTTGATACCAATCCCCCAAGTATCGTCATCGTTGTTATTCCATTACCGTTCTCATAGTTTCTTCGAGTTCGTTCGTTCGTTCGTTCGAGTGGCTAATACTCTCGCTTAGATAGTTAAGAAGGAACGAGTGTTCTTTTCAAGTATCACCATCTCTTATACAGACGTGTATTTAAGAAGAAGTCCTTCTTCTCTTTGATGAGAAAGTAAACTCGACTCTAAACGTTAATTCGATCCCCACCCCCGATAGTAAATGCATTTTTATTTTTATATCAATTTTTATTATAATTCCAATTTACAAATTTCTATTATTATAGATGATTAATTAATTTAATATGAAATGATTCGTCATTGAACAAAATAATATGAATCATACTGTGATATTATCCATAATTGTAATTCAAAGTTTTGTCTCACTTGCATATTGAGAAAGATTTTGCTTCAATTAGAAATGAAATAATTTTTTTCTTATTTAATTTAAATTTAAATTTAAATTTAAATTTTTCTAAAACAAGTATTTCAATATCAGGAAAAAAAACTCTTTTGTTTCGAACACATTTTCAAATCTTTTACACGTTTCCTGCGTCATATTATATCATCGAGTATAGAAGTTTCATCGTCAAGGACACATTTATAGCATACCATTTTCTATCTATCTATCTCTACTCTCTCTCTCTCTCTCTCTTTTTCTCATTTTCTTCTTCTCTTTGATGATTCAAACTTGTTGTTACGTTTTTCATGCTTCGATAATGCGTTAGACTACGTCATTAATTTTTCATTGTAGTCAATTTGCGACACGAACCTTCGCGGGCGCCCACGATAAACGAAGTATTATTATTATTAGTTTCAATTCAATTACAATTCAATTCAATTCAAATTGATTCACGATTTTACTTTTATTTTTTATTTTATTCTATGTTTATTAAGGGTATTTTTGTTTTTTTTTTCATGAACATTATATGTGCCCAATAATTATGAAAGTGATCTAAGTCATGTATCTGTTGTTTCGAGATATTTAAAGATTTATAATACATTTGAACATGAAAAGAATTTTATATAATATATAAAAAAATATAAAAAATAAACATATAAAAAATAATATTATATAATTATATATATATATATAATAATTAAAATTTTATTAAAATCGGTCGAATAGTTTTGAAATTCATTGGAAATTAACAATGTGAGATTAAATTTGTAAATATAAAAATATGATGTAATAATAAACATCATTAATAATTCATTCAAAGTGAATTTTCATTGTAAACGATTAAATTATTTCAACAATATTATTGATCTATTCAAAAATATGTCTAGTATTTATACGTTATCGTTGAAATATTTTCTGATAAGACGATTTCCTTATCTGTTTCTCTCTCTTTTTCTTTTTTTTTTTTTCGTATCTGTCTCTCTGTTTTTCTCATGTAAAAGTAGAAACACTATGGCGTCTCTCCATCGTATTGGAGAACGAGGAGACCACAAGAAGAAGAAGAAGAAGAAGAAGAAGAAGATGAAGGGGGAAAAGGGTAGAGAATGAGAAGATTCGTGACGGTCTACGTCATCGCTCGGTTTACATCGACTTATGTTAGTCGTTGTCGTCGTTGTAACGTTGTCGTTGTGTCGTTGTATCGTTATCATCGTTCGTAGTTGTGTTGTTGTTGTCGTTGTCTTAGTTAGTAGTCACGAGGAACCGGTTCCTCTTGTGAGAGCTTAAAGTTCCTCTCAAACGAACCTCTTTTATCGTATTCTCGTAACATCTCGTAAGAAAAATAACCCATTAGTTTAAAATCTTCAACAGAAAGTACCGTAATGATCAATTTTTACATTTATTTATTTTTTTTCAATAATTATTTTACAAATTTCTATATTTTTCTAATCATTTATGAGTCATCCGCACAAATATTGTTTCTGATTCATCCATCCGAACAAAGTTGAAACTTTTTTTGTACTTTAAACTATTTCATAAACTTTTGAACTTTGATCAACTTAAACCAATAATTTTTGGGACTCACTGTATTCATAGACAAAAATAAAATAAACAAAGAGAAAGAGAGAGAGATGCATCTATTATTCTAATCATTTCTAATCTAGAACAAACGTACACACACACATACACACATATGTTACAGAGAAATATAAGTAAACAGATAGTAAAAGCATTTTACGAGTAAGAAAAAAAGATAGGAGAGAAGTTATGGTAAAAGTTCAAAGAGAAAAAATACAAGAAAATAAAACAAAATAGGAGAGAATAGATATAAGAAGAAAGAGATAGACGATCATTATACTATATATATATATACACACACACAGACGGTATAAACAAACGTATATGTTTATGTATATCGTACAAAGTGCGTTAAGAGGACACATACATATATTATTACACATATGGAAAAAAGAAATATAAGAAATACACACACACACACATATTGTGACACAAAGATCAAAAACATACGCATACATATGTGCATGCACGTGAACGCATACATTGAAAAAGATAAAGAGTGGGGATATATAAGAAACGTCCCAAGCCGACGAGGTCGAGTAAAGTCTTGAAGGTGGTAGAGGGAATCAGCATTCTCCGTAAGCCCAAGTAAGAGAATATAAGAGAGAATAAGAGAGAGAGAGAGAGAGAGAGAGAGAGTGGTGTGTTTGGTCACTAGGGCCCGCGAGTTGGCCGCGGTGCCACATCGACGTGCAATATCGAGCAGAGAACATCACTGAAAACCACACACTCCTTTTCCTGTTATACCTGCGAACTTAGCGAGAGAGAGTGAGAGAAGGAGAGAGAGAGAGAGAAGTAGAAGAAGAGAGGCGAGTGAAGAGGAAAAAGAGAAAGTGAGAAAAACATTGAAAAAAATTTGTTTTGATAAAAAGTGAGACAAGTAGTAAACAATCATTTGTTTTGTATCGTGAATTAATTTTGTGATAATTATAATTAATAGAAAATATATATAAGTGAGGTGTTTTATATAAATATTTTCGTTGTAAAAAAATAAAAGAGAGTTTGATAATCGTAATTGATATAATTAATTAGGTGTCTCTGAGTATAATAATAATAATAATAATATAAATATGACGTTGAATCGTAAGAAAGAATCAACAAATAATACTACGGGAACAAAAGATAATACCGGGGAAAGGAAGACGATTATGTCTACGAATAATAGTCGAAATAATACAGGAGAGATGGCATCTACTAGTGTTGTTGAAACAGTGGTATCATCTAGCAGCGTCCTTGAAGAAGCTCAAAGTTTTGTCGAGAGGGAATGTAGAAGTAGTGTAATTGAAAGTAGCAATACCAGTCGTGAAGTTATCATGGATTCTAAAGGTAATGTAATACGCGTGATAGAAAGTTCAACGCCAATTAAAAAATCAGCAAGGAGTAATTTGACACAGAGAAATGGTCAGACATCAGAGGATTTTTTAATTCAAGAAAAATTATCCCTAAAACAACAACAACAACAACAACAACAACAACAACAACCACAACATGGTCATACTACTGTTGTTCAAGATAAAAGATCAGAAGTAATGTCCTCGTCATCGAGTAGTAAAATATTTGAGACAAGTAGCAGTTCATTGGATCAAAGTGGTGTACAACAAGTGTCATCGTCAAGTAGTTCGATGGAAACCAAACAAATGAATCAACAATCTAAAGAAGAAATAACGAAAAATGGTGAGACAGTTAGCAACGTTAAAACTATCCGAGAATCCGCACAAATGATCGACGACAATGGTAAAGTATTGTCATCTAAAAGTAAAAACGTTGAACACGAGACAAAATTTTTACCGGCTGAACCACAACGTTCACGTGTCGTACAATTTACCGATGACGACGAGGCCAGGGAAACTGGTGAAAGTGTTGTCCTTGATATTACGACAAAATCAGGACAATCAACAACCGTATGGGATGGTACTTTTACGTACGAGGAACAATCTACACCGAGTCAAATACGAAAAAGTCAAGAAGAAATGCATGGTCAAATGTTGGATCGAACGATCGACGAAAGAGGAGGAAGAGATGTTGCGACCGGCATTGAAATCACCACTGGGTCAACTTCAAATAGTACGATTATTAAACAACACACTACGCAGGATACATCGAAATTAACTACCACTAGTAGTAGTAGTAGTAGTAGTAACACTGATGTACGTCGTCAAAAACTTGGTGATTCAACTTGGGATGGTCGTTTCGTTTACGAGAAACCTGTTCAAGCTAAAAGAAGAAGCAACGTATCTGACAGTAGTGTTTTTAGGCATGGCAATCAGGACGATATCATTGAATCCACTCAACGCAGTGATTACAAAGAAAAATCATTAGATGGTACGTATGAAAAGGAATCGTCTGATGTCGTTAATATTCGTGAAGGTTCAACCGATACGTCGAAATTTATTTCACAAGAAAAAATCAGTAGCTCGAAGGAATCTCAAATGTATACAGATCAAACCAATAAAAATCTTCAATTTGATAAGAAACAACAAGATATCGATAAAATGATTAGACGAAGCGATAAACGTGAGGTTGTTGATGTACAAGATATTTCTGAAGAACAACAAAATGTTTCTGAATACGTTTCAACATCTTACGTTGTCGAGTATGCATCTTCCAGCGATACTAAAAACGTCGAATTGGTAAGTTCAGTATCAGAAACTATTCACGAGGAAGACGAAAGTATTTCAAGATCAACCATGAAAAAGGATCGTAGTTATAAACCAGGTGAATCCACTTGGGATGGTAGTTTCGTTTATGAAAAATTGCCATCTAAAGTTGATCGTCATCGAAGAAGACCACAGATGGACGAGACATTTGTGATTCGCGATGTTACCGAGGATCATTCTATCAATGAAGCTGACATCTCAACGACGTCTTACATAGTTGAACATTCCTCAAGTCAGCAAAGTTTCACTGACGTTAAGGACACGTCATCGATAGAAACTATAGTTCACCATGTTCCACAAAAGTACATTGACAAGCCTGGTTCATCGAGTTGGGATGGTACATTCGTATTAGAAAAATCGGAAGACATTAACAGAAGACAAGGAACGAATAAAATTGAAGAGAAATACAGTGACGTATCGAAAGTAGGGGATAGCAGTAGTAAAGTTAATATTTCATTGGTAGACAGACCTAGGAAACATGTGAGCGACGTTACCATCGATATTCACGATAAGACATCCAACGAGACGTTTAACAACACGCTAACGCAACAACTACACGTGGAAGAAACGTTGGAACGTAAGATAAGTAGCCATGACACTTACAATGACTCTACCAACCTCGATTTCACTTCAACTTCCGCCGAAACGGTCGTATATAAAGATGGACAACAACCAAACTTCAATTCTAACGTTCAACGAACTATCACGTTTGAAGATAGACCTGAAACACCTGACACTGGAAGAAGACGTATTACCGAACCATCCGACGAATCATTGCATGTTCAAGATAGAACTTATCGACCTACCAAACCGGGTTCTTCAACTTGGGATGGTTCATTTGTTTATGAAAAATTCGATGACAAAAAAACAAGTTCGTATATTACGAAGGATACACAAAACTTGACCAGTTCAATTGAAGTCACAAAAACTAGTTCAACCAATGAAATTATTGACTCCTCGAAGACTACGGAAGATATTATCGATGAAAGAAGACACGTCAAACAAATTCAAAGACCCCAAAGTCCAACGGATAAATTTACTCGTCCCTCGAAACCTGGTGATTCAACTTGGGATGGTTCTTTCGTTTATGACAAGGTACCAACAACTTCGGTAACTTTTAAAGATGTCTCTACAGATTTGACCAGTACAACACAAGTTTATAGTTCAACGAGTGAAATTATTGATTCGTCTAAAACTACCCAAGATATTTCGGATAAAACGATATTAATTAAGGAATCAAAAGGACCCGATGACTTAGACAAAAGACCACAAAGTCCTGAAAAGAAAGACAGATCTGTTCGACCATCTAAACCTGGTGCATCCACTTGGGATGGTTCCTTTGTTTACGAAAAGCCGCAGGACTTTAAAAAGAAACCAACGGATGTTGACAAAACTTTCTCTCCTTCTCGTGATGATAAAAAATCTGAAGATGTCAAAGATAAACCAGTTGATCAGCCAATCGAAAAGACAACGATTTCAACATTTGTCGAAGATTTTCGCGATGTCCAGGATACCATTGATGTCACTGATTTTACTACCTTTAATAAATCAGATTTCAAGGATATCAGAAACGTCAGTGACGTAACTAATATTACTACGTTTAAATCGGATGTGCAGGATATTAGCGAGGAACGTGTCATCAACGAATTTATTACGGATATTCGCAAGGACACTTTGGTGAGTAAGAAAAAAAAATAAATCACACATACATAAAATAAAATTAGAAAATAAAAAAAATAGAAGATAAAGTAATCATTCAGATATATTTATTCGATAAATAATCCTTACATGGTTTGGATAATATTGACCAACAATTTCTTTTTAAATACGAGTTAGGTGTTTTATCCAGAACGATGAGATCATCCTTTGCCTTAATGTAAAAATAATTACATGGAAAGGTTGGTGATAGTAGTAGTGGTGGTGGTGGTGGTGGTGCTGGAAGAGGGAGTGGGTTGAGCCTCGTTCACACATATACACATACGTAGAATCTTGATTTAAACGTATAATCATGAATTTGTTTGATTATTATTAATTGTCAAGTGTCGTTCACATTTGTAACTTACAGATTGGACGTAATCGTGAAAATTATGATTGTTTCGTCGCCATTGAAATTCAACAGTTGTCTGCTTGGTCAATTTAATAGTCGTTCGAGTAAATAGTATGTGGGTTGAAGAAGTACAAAATATAATAATATTATAATATGTACACACGTGTGCATATGTGTATAAAACAAAAAAGAGAGAGAGAGAGAGAGAGAGATAGAAAAGGAAATATATTATTTTCATGAAATTTGAATATCATCGAGAATGATTATGATTCACCTAAATGTTAAAACGCTTTAGGCTACTAATCGATACTATCGAAGGATAATATTCTAGCCAGGAGCATAATTCTAGTTTGGATAATATTATTATTTTATTACTTACATTGTAAATTATTGATTGAATTATTAACAAAATGTAATTTAGATCATTCGATCATCAATGGTTCCTTTTTTATCGCAAATTATTTTGTATATGTGTGAAAGAAATTCAATGGAAATGTTAAAAGTAAAATAAAAGATGAGTTTGACTTGTTGACAGTGTAATCATTTGACAAAAAAAAAAAAAAGTTCATTGAATTGCTATTAATATATTTATCGTTTAACGATATATCGTAATGAGATAAAAATGTCGGAATTTTTTGATAAAAATTTATCTACGAAGAAGAATGGTCAATTATTTTAAAAACTATAATTATATATACATAAAGGATTTTTTTTTTATAACACTTTTTTAATTAAATAATATAAAGATTAGATGGAAATTTATGAACAATTATTCACGTAAAATAATAAATTATTTGATTAATAATGAAAATAATTTTCTAAAACAGAAATTTTATAAAACAATGGAAAGGATTAGAAATGATTAGAATTATCTTCATGGATGTTAATTAATTATTTCTACAATTTATAACAATTTATATTAATTAAAAATATTATTAATAATTACGTAAAATGATAGTATTAATGACTACCCACGTTACACGTGTATTAAACGATTCCAAACAATTATACTAATTTATTCTCACATTAAATATTCGTTCCACGATGCATACACACATATATATCTATATATATTAACTATTTTTTTTCTGATGACTGAATAACACGTAATGAAAAATATAAATAAATAATAGTCATCGTGTTAATGAATTTCTAATAGTATTTAAAAAAAAAATATATTTTTCTATTTTTTTAATCTTTTTTTTTATCATGATTCTAAATGATCTTCCAAGTCCAAGGTCATAGTTATTGTTCATAGAAATCTCCAGACTAATAAAAGATAAATCGGTATAGTTAAATTGACTGAACGTTCATACATATGTATATGTATGTATGTATACGTAGATGTTTTAAATGATCTAAGCATTCTAAGCAATAGATCAAACATGTATATGTATATATACATATGTGTGTATGTATCATATGTACTTGTTGAAACGATAACGATCGTGCTGAATACTTGGAGTCATGAGTTCGTCAGTGATGTCATCGTTCACGTTGATCTTTTTAAATGTACGACCTGTTTCCGACAATTTCTTACTTGACACAAGATGAATTATTTTTTTAATAATAATATCTAGTATTATAGTTATCTTCTATCAGAAATATTTTTTTTTTTTAGATAATTCTAACATTTAAAAATTATTAGAAAAAATAAATTACTTTTTTACAATCAAATAAATCAAATTCTAGAGATTCTTAATTGAATTTCTAAAATTCTAGGATTGTAAATTGAATTTGCAAAAATTCTATAATCAAAGTTTTCAGATAAATCGAACATTGTAAAAAACAAACTAAAAATTATTAAGAAAAAATAAATTTTGATTTTGTAGAATTAAATAAATCAAATAATGTTCTAGGATTGTAAATTGAATTTCTGAAAATTTGATATAATCTTGATAAATATTTGATTAAATTTATAAAATATTAGTTTAACTGTACTTACAATTTTTTTTCTAACATTTTTCTATTTAATATTTAAGTTAGTTAGTTAGGAATGAATGTTGCTTAGTTCGTTTCAAGTTCTTCAAATCCATACTTATCTAATTTTAAAAAGAACTCCTAATCCGTAACCACATGAATACGACATATATACATATATATATATATGTATATATTTATGGCACGTATATAAGTAGCTTATTCTACTTCTTCTACTTCTTCTTCTTTTTCTTCTTCTTCTTCTTCTTTAAATCTTTGAGTACATAGATGATGAAACAGACTCTTGTTCTCTTTACATGTTAACATGTAATACGATATTTCCTGAGATCGTTAACACGGATTTTAAGATTTGTTTTTTAACAGAGACTGACATTTTAGATCTTACGTTTCTTACGTTACACATTATTTACTCGAACATTATATTAATGAACAAACACCTGTAATTTTTTATTATTCACTTTTTTCAATTTTCCTCTTTACAATATTTTTATTCGTCAATGTAAATTACTTTTTTCTTTTTTTTTTTGTTTAATGTCATCAATTTTCTTTGAAAATATATATTGGCAACACGAAGGAAGGAAAGAAAAAACAACGAGTCATGAATTGTGGTTTATGTATTGCATTATCATAAAAATTACGCGGAAATAATGTTTGAAAAGAAGAGAAAAAATAAACGTGACGAATATACATATTGTGAATGAACACATACAGAGAAATACATACACATAAACATATAAATTATAATATTATGTATGTGTTAAAACGTGAAAGATCGAAATCTTCAAATTATCAAACAACATTTGGTTCATCCAACAATTTTTAAATTATCTAACAATTGTTTTTATTTAATTCATCGATCGAAGAACTTTTGGTACACCCTATATGTATATATATAATAAAAAAAAATGTAGGTAACACCTTAGAATTTTTCGATTGTTCAGAACGTGTAAAGTATCGGTAGCAGTATCAGTGCACGCTCCACTTATTTTGTGACACGCAAAGTTGAGACGTGTGTCGCGTGTAAATATATATATACATATATACAGGAATATAATACATATATGTAATACTCGTAACCTGTATTTTCTCGACGAATCGTTGCATTAGTTGTCTTTCTCATTTATCCTAGTTACCATTGGCTTGAAAGTACACGATTTTAAACAGGATAAAGGATGTATATTTTTATATTTCGATTAATTACGTCAAATTTACGTAGAATACAAAAAAAAAACATATATTGCACTAAAGGAAATAGGATTTTAAATTAAAAAAACAATATACGGAAAGATTTTTATTCTTTTGTTCAAAAATATATTTAAATTATAATAATAATAATAAAATACAAATAAATTAAATATATATTTAAAATAATATTTATTGTTATACTATTTTAAATGCAAACTAAGACGAAACGTCATCATTCTCAAATAATTTCTTCATAAAACAGAAAAAAAAAAACACAAAAAGAAAAAGTAGCTTGGTAAGTGAAATAAAAAAAACAAAGGTTCAAGTTACGTTAGCGTGACGATCTAAAACGTCAATCAAAATTGTTCAATTCATGCACGAAAGTATAATCCCCGTTTTACCATTAGAAATAGTAATAGTAATAGTAATAGTAATAGTAATAATCGTAAAAATGAACTATCGTAATAGAACATCATTGTAATTTAACTTCGCGTATATTATTCGCACATTTGTAAGTAAAATAATACTTCGTTTAATGCATTACCTATTGCACACTCACACACACACACACACATATACACACGTGTTTTTCTCGATTATTATTATCCACTCTTAAATATATGATGATGGTTGCGTTACAGTAGTAAAACTTATTATGGTGAATGTGTTTAACGAAGCAAAACCAAACCAATTCGTTGAACTAACCGTAAAATCTATGTTACTTCATTTTTCTAATAATTTTTTCTATTTTTTTTTCCTATAAATGATCTCATAATCAGTTAAAAACAATAAACTGTTAAATATAATTATGATAAAATACTAAAAATAGATGTATGTGATACACACAGAGGTTTCCTTTCTATAAACTTTCACTCGAACATACAATTATTTTTTATTTTTTTTTTTGAACTAACTATCGACCAACAAACTAATATATAAGTTTAAATAAATAGAAAAAGTTGGATATATTATAAGACAAGAATGAAATCGAATCTGTGAAAGATAGGAGAACGTTTATAACTCACATCAGCAGGTTACGTGATACGTTTACAAGGTGTGTGCATAAAAATTATCCATAGCAATCTCGTATTACTTTGAAACAAAGTAGCACGTGACATTTCTAATCTCTCTTTCTCTGTTTAAACATTTCTTTCTATTTCTATTTCTCTTTCTCTCTTTTTTTTTTTTTATACATTACAGACGTATTAGTAAAATGTAAATAGAAATAATTAATAAAAAACTCAAATCTTTTCTCATTCTTATAATCAATCTTTCTACACCTTGTAATCTGTGTTTAACTGACTGTATCATTAACGTGTATATATATATATATATTTTTTTTCTATTATACGAGATTAGAAATTTATGTTACCTTCAATCATATGTTATTTTTTTTGTTATTCTTGATTCATCGATTATCACAATTGGTATGATTTCATTCTAATGGCAAATTAATGGTTATTTTAATAGTAGATTTTTGCTAACAGTAGATAATTATTAGAAAATATGGTATTGCTTACTTCATCTCTTCTAAATCGATCGATTAGATTTCTGTAATTGCAGTTGTGCGTTTTAATCGTATGTAAATTGATTTGACTTTGCATTAAACAAATAGCTACTTGATTTTTTTTTCTCAAACTACGAACTAAATCATTCGTTTGTCAAATAATACATGATTTCTATTATAAATTTGTAGATTTATGATTGGATTAGAAAATATTATGATTTATGATCTTTATTTTTAATAATTATATTTTTAATAATTTTTTCAAGAAAATATAAAATAATAATACGTAAATGACGTTTTATTATATAGTAAGTAAGAAATTAGTAAGCGGTACGTGAAAGCAACTTGTAATTAGCGTAACGCAAATTATTTCGATTAGCAAAGTCCGTTTTAATTGTCTTTGAGGTGAATGAACTGGCTAACGGTCTAGGTGGTTCGTTGACAAGATAAGATAATAAACGATTAATTCGTATGAATACCATCATGGACTACGTGTTGCATCATTCATAACACGTACGATGTTTTAATAGAAAGAGACACATAGTAATATCACAAGAATATAATTTGTATAAATAGAAATATGTTTTTATATTTTTGTTTGGTTTTGATTTTGATTTTCAGAGAGATGTCACTAAATCAACGAAAGAATTTATCGACACAGAGCAGGTGACTAGTATGGTAGCTCGAGATGTCCACGACGACACTCGATTCGAGAAAATCACCACCAGCTCAACTCCTAAATCAACAACGATCGATTCAACGAGAAAAACTTCCCCAGAAAGACTTGGTTATCCACAAGGAATACCAGGAATTCGGGAAGACGATCGAACGAAACCAATTCCAGCTGCTGGAAAACCATCACGTCCACAGCAACCTGACAAAACTCAAACGGATGATTTCAAAAAGTAAGTTCTATGCAATTTAGGAGTATTCTTAAATATATATTTCATGTTTCAATTATTGACATTACTTTAAATTAATGATAATTGTTATTGATTTGTCAGGCCCGATGGAAAATCGCGAGATTATGTGTCACCAACTAGAAAACAGCAACCAATACCAGCAGCAGGTAAACCAAGTAGACCGAAAGAAAGATCACCGAGTCCGGATAAACCTGAAAAAGTTGTTAAATTGTTGATTCGTCCAGAGGATGATAAAACAGTTGAGGATAGACCCAGTCGACCAGAGGATAGACCAGCAGCAGGGAAACCAAGTCGTCCTGATGAAAGACCAGCTGCAGGAAGGCCGAGTCGTCCTGAAGAACAACCAGGCTTTAAAAAACCAAGTCATTTTGATGAACCTGATGAAAGAACAGTCGAAGGCAAACCAAGTCGTCCCGATGAACCAGATAGAAGACCAGCCGCAGGAAAACCAAGTCGTCCCGATGAACCAGATAGAAGACCAGCCGCAGGAAAACCAAGTCGTCCTGATGAACCAGATAGAAGACCAGCAGCAGGGAAACCAAGTCGTCCTGAAGAAAAACCAGGCTTTAAAAAACCAAGTCATCTTGATGAACCTGATGAAAGAACAGTCGAAGGGAAACCTAGTCGTCCCGATGAACCAGATAGGAGACCAGCCGCAGGGAAACCAAGTCGTCCTGAAGAGAAACCAGGCTTTAAGAAACCAAGTCATCCTGATGAGCCTGATGAAAAACTAGTCGAAGATAAGCTCAGTTATCCAGATTCTAGACCAGCTGCTGGAAAACCCAGTCGCCCTGATGAACCAGATAGAAGACCAGCCGCAGGGAAACCAAGTCGTCCTGAAGAAAAACCAGGCTTTAAAAAACCAAGTCATTTTGATGAACCTGATGAAAGAACAGTTAAAGACAAACCTAGTCGCCCTGATGAACCAGATAGAAGACCAGCTGCTGGAAAACCAAGTCGTCCTGATGAACCAGATAGAAGACCAGCCGCAGGAAAACCAAGTCGTCCTGAAGAAAAACCAGGCTTTAAGAAACCAAGTTATCCTGATGAGCCTGATGAAAAATTAGTCGAAGACAAGCCCAGTTATCCAGATTCTAGACCAGCTGCTGGAAAACCCAGTCGTTCTGATGATAAACCAACTGTTCCATTAAAACCCAGTCATTTAGAAGAAAAGCCAGGAAAACCAAGACGCGGTGATCAAACTCCGGACTCTTTAGATGAATCTGAAATAACACCAACACCATCGGAAATTATTTCGCGTATTCCATTGAAGGAACAGTGCATTTGTGAACTCTGTACTTGTGGGTAAGTGCTATTAATTGTTTAATTTGAGCATTAAAAATAAAAACTATGATCCGACAGATTGACCGAGTTTCAAATAACATTTCTCTCTTAGTTTGAACTTGTACAAAAAAATATGTTCCCACAATTTAGCCGGTTAATCCTGGGGACACTGTGTATGTATAAATCTAGTGTCCTACTTTCATATTAACGTGTAAGTCTTAAACATGTGAAAAGTAGGACACCAGACGCAACCCTTTTATGGTAACTTGTTTCTTTTCGATCACCTTTCGCATTCGTGTTTCTTATTCAAGGCTCTTACTAGAATATCACCCAGTATTCCAAGATGACAGAGTATATTTTTTAAAATGAATCATATTATTAATGTTTCAAAAATATACCGGGTAAGATTTTAGTGAAAAATTTTAAATATGTACTACATACACTTTTAATATTGAGATTAAAGAGATACAAAGTGAGAGTAAGAGAGAGAATGTGTGTGTGTGTGTGTGTGTGTGGTTCAAAGCAAGTATTGAATTTCATAATTAAAGGAAGACAGAGAGAGGAGAGAACTTTAAGCCAATTTCTAATACATGAGTAATAGGAAGAGAGAAAGGGGGAGGGAATGGGGGATCCTATGGCTTTGGGCTTGGTTCTTCTATAGGATGCATACCATTAACGTTCTCATCATTTCGATTGAAGCTATCGTCTAACTTACCTGTCTATCTAACTCAGTCTATGATTAGAAATTAGAATATTTCCTAGATTTAAATATTCAATTCACTTTATATGTGTACTATCAGCCTTATAAATATATACATTTTTTAAATGTCTTTCTTCTTCTTTAAATTACATAAAAGTATAATATTATATATATATGACTAATGGGCCTTGAGAATAATGATTCGTACAGGTATCTCAAAAATTTGCATTTGAAATTGGTCAGACCGTGTACGACCATGCTCCTTTTTTTTTTTTCTTTACACCATAAAAGGTGAATCCTTCTCGAAGGTTTTCGCGTGATACCAATAAGGATTTATGGATGAGATATGGGCGTTGGCTATTACGAAATCTACTCTCATTTCAATCAGATTTCTTCTAATATTATATAGTCATCGTTTATAAATATTATTATAAAAACAATGTTATATTTAATAATAATAATTATTATTATTTATTGGTAATATTTTTCAGACGTCATCGTTGTCCGCACAATTTGCCCCAAGATCATTTAGAAATTTCAAGGGATGAACCGGTATATATAGAAAGTTCCTATAGGGAAGAATTTAATGAGAAACACGTAGAGAGACAACACAGATACCACCATGAGGATCACCTCCACATGGAAGGTGAATTTGTAGGGGAGAGACGTAGCGATTACGTGGCCACTTATGGTGAGAGAGCACCTGTAAGGAAACCGCAAGACCATCTGAAACCCGAGGGTGAGTTTATTGGAAGGCCAAAGATAGAAGCACCGACTAAAGGTGAAAGGGCACCTATCAGAAAACCGCAGGACAATCTTAAACCAGAAGGTGAATTTATTGGAAGACCGGAAGAGGAAGCACCTAAGTATGGCGAACGTGCTCCAGTTGTCAAACCAAAAGATAATCTCAGACCCGAGGGTGATTTTGAAAGTAAGTTATTATCGTTTAATATAATTATGCAAGTTGATTGTTCTTTTTTTTGTTTGTTAAATTAATTGCGCAATCATTTCGTTTAGGTTTGACTACAACAGAGCTGGTGTTTACCGGGGTACCCGGCGAACGACCAAGCCCAGTACGTCGCAACACGTACACCAAACTTGAGGGTGAATTCTTAGATGAAACAACAACTAGATCAGAATTTATTGATCATCGTACTATCCAACGTGCTGAAATTATTAGACGTACGGATAACCTCACCGTAGGAGAGGGTGAATTCACGGTAAATATTACAATTACGTTTTAATAAATAATTTAATTAAATTAGGAAAGAATTTTTATAATTGTTTTTTGTTTTTTGTTTTTTAAATAACAGGGAACCTCCCACTTGAAAGAGGATTTCCATAAATACGATGTCGTTGAACGTGAACCTAGACGTCATCGTCCAGTTTATACGGAAGAGGATGATAGATTTTACAGTAAAACTGAGTTACATGAGAGTACAACAACTACGCATGAAGAATATAAAACATTTGATGAAACTGATTATCTGAATACTACTTATATAAGACGTGATGATAATTTGAGACCGGAAGGACCGTTTGATGGGGTGTCACATGTTAAAGATGATTACATTGTACCAGCAATAACTAGTAGACCTGAACAGAAAAGACCTAAGGATAACTTGAAACCAGAAGGACCTTTCGAGGGACGTCCAAGGGATGATTATAAACCAACTCGTGGTGAGAGGGCTGATGTGAAACGTCCAGAAGATAATCTGAGACCAGAGGGACCATTTGAGGGACGTCCTAAAGATGATTATTCACCAAAACGTGCTGAGAGACCAGAAGTTAAAAGACCTGAGGATAATTTGAAACCCGAGGGTGTATTCGAAGGACGTCCAAGGGATGATTATAAACCAACTCGTGGGGAAAGGGCTGATGTGAAACGTCCAGAAGATAATCTGAGACCTGAGGGTCCATTTGAGGGACGCCCTAAAGATGACTATAGTCCGAAACGTGCGGAAAGACCAGAAGTTAAAAGACCCGAAGATAATTTGAGACCCGAGGGTGTATTCGAAGGGCGTCCAAGGGATGATTATAAGCCAACTCGTGGTGAGAGGGCTGATGTTAAACGTCCAGAAGATAATCTGAGACCTGAGGGTCCATTCGAAGGAAGACCTAGGGATGATTATTCACCAAAACGTGCCGAGAGACCACAGGTTATTCGTCCGGAAGATAATTTACGACCAGAAGGACCATTCGAAGGGAGACCTAGGGACGATTATAAACCAACTCGTGGTGACAGAGCTGACGTGAAACGTCCAGAAGATAATTTGAGACCAGAAGGTCCATTCGAAGGTCGTCCAAGAGATGATTACGGTCCTAAGCGTGCAGAAAGACCAGAAGTAAAACGTCCAGAAGATAATTTGAGACCCGAAGGACCGTTTGAGGGAAGGCCAAGGGATGATTACAAACCTACTCGAGGTGATAGAGCAGATGTCAAACGTCCAGAAGATAATCTACGGCCAGAAGGTCCATTCGAAGGACGTCCAAAAGATGATTACGGTCCTAAACGTGCTGAGAAACCAGAAGTAAAACGACCAGAAGACAATTTGAAACCTGAAGGGCCATTCGAAGGAAGACCTAAAGACGATTATTCACCAAAACGTGCCGAAAGACCAGAAGTCAAAAGACCCGAAGATAATTTGAGACCTGAGGGTGTGTTTGAAGGACGTCCTAGGGATGATTATAAACCAACTAGGGGTGAGAGGGCTGATGTGAAACGTCCAGAAGATAATCTGAGACCAGAAGGACCATTTGAGGGAAGGCCTAAAGATGATTATAGTCCGAAGCGTGCGGAAAGACCAGAAGTTAAAAGGCCTGAGGATAATTTAAGACCAGAAGGACCATTCGAAGGACGACCGAGAGACGATTATTCGCCTAAGCGCGCAGAGAGACCACAAGTAATTCGCCCAGAAGATAATTTGCGTCCAGAAGGACCGTTCGAGGGTCGTCCCAGAGATGATTATAAGCCAACGCGTGGTGATAGAGCTGACGTGAAACGTCCAGAAGATAATCTGAGACCAGAAGGACCATTTGAGGGAAGGCCTAAAGATGATTATAGTCCGAAGCGTGCAGAAAGACCAGAAGTTAAGAGGCCTGAGGATAATTTAAGACCAGAAGGACCATTCGAAGGACGGCCGAGAGACGATTATTCGCCTAAGCGCACAGAGAGACCACAAGTAATTCGCCCAGAAGATAATTTGCGTCCAGAAGGACCGTTTGAGGGAAGGCCAAGGGATGATTACAAACCTACTCGAGGTGATAGAGCAGATGTCAAACGTCCAGAAGATAATCTACGGCCAGAAGGTTCATTCGAGGGCCGTCCAAAAGATGATTACGGTCCTAAACGCGCTGAGAAACCAGTAGTAAAACGTCCAGAAGACAACTTGAAACCTGAGGGAGTATTTGAAGGGAGACCAAGAGACGATTACAAGCCGACTCGTGGTGATAGAGCTGATGTTAAACGTCCAGAGGATAATTTGAAACCAGAAGGCCCATTCGAGGGTCGTCCCAAAGATGATTATTCTCCTAAACGTGCTGAACGTCCTAAAGTAATACGCCCTGAAGATAATTTACGGCCAGAAGGGCCATTCGAGGGTCGTCCAAAAGATGATTACACTCCTACGAAAGGCGATAGAGCTGATGTCAGACGTCCCGAAGACAATCTGAGACCTGAAGGTCCATTCGAAGGTAGACCCAAAGATGATTACGGTCCTAAACGTGCTGAGAAACCAGTAGTAAAACGTCCAGAAGACAACTTGAAACCCGAAGGAGTATTTGAAGGAAGACCAAGGGATGATTATAAGCCAACTCGTGGTGATAGAGCTGATGTGAAGCGTCCAGAAGATAATTTGAAACCAGAAGGACCATTCGAAGGTCGTCCCAAAGATGACTATTCTCCTAAACGTGCCGAACGACCAGAAGTTAAACGTCCAGAGGATAATCTCCGTCCAGAAGGTGATTTCGAAAGACCAGAAAAATCTCCGGTTGGTCCTGCTGAACGTCGTTCACCAATTAAACACCCAGACAATCTTAAACCTGAAGGTGATTTCACTGGTAGGCCCAGAGACGATTTTAAACCAACGAAAGGTGAACGAGCTGATGTCAAAAGACCTGAAGATAATCTCAAACCAGAAGGTCCCTTCGAGGGCCGTCCGAAAGACGATTATGTTCCAGTTCGTGCTGATCGTCCTGAAATTGTCAAACGCACTGATAATCTTCGTATGGAAGGGGACATTGAAACTTACAGGTCTCGTGACGATTACACCGATTTTCTTATCCGTGAACGTGTTGAAGTTACAAAATACGAGGACAATCTTCGTATGGAAGGTGTGTTCACTGATACCAGAACCAGAGATGATTTCAAGATTGTCAGAGGTGATCGTGCAGACATCATCCGTCACCCAGATAATCTCAAATCTGAAGGACCATTCGAGGGTCGTCCCAAGGATGATTATTCACCGAAAAGAGCTTCGCGTCCAGAGATAAAAAGACCTGAAGATAATTTGAAACCAGAGGGTGATTTTATTGGTCGTCCGAAAGAAGAAGCACCCAAACGTGGTGACAGAGCTGATATCAAAAGACCAAAAGACAATTTGCATCCAGAAGGTGATTTCGAAAGACCAGAAAAATCTCCATATGGTCCAGCCGAACGTCGTTCGCCAATCAAACACCCAGACAATCTTAAACCCGAAGGTGAATTCACATCGAGACCCAAAGAAGAGGCGCCAACAAAAGGTGATAGAGCTGATATTAAAAGACCAAAGGATAATCTCCATCCGGAAGGTGATTTTGAAAGACCAGAAAAATCTCCATATGGTCCAGCCGAACGTCGTTCGCCAATCAAACACCCAGACAATCTTAAACCCGAAGGTGAATTCACATCGAGACCCAAAGAAGAGGCGCCAACAAAAGGTGACAGAGCTGATATTAAAAGACCAAAGGATAATCTCCATCCGGAAGGTGATTTTGAAAGACCAGAAAAATCTCCATATGGTCCAGCCGAACGTCGTTCGCCAATCAAACACCCAGACAATCTTAAACCCGAAGGTGAATTCACATCGAGACCCAAAGAAGAGGCGCCAACAAAAGGTGATAGAGCTGATATTAAAAGACCAAAGGATAATCTTCATCCGGAAGGTGATTTTGAAAGACCAGAAAAATCTCCATATGGTCCAGCCGAACGTCGTTCGCCAATCAAACACCCAGACAATCTTAAACCCGAAGGTGAATTCACATCGAGACCTAAAGAGAGAACACCAACGAAAGGTGATAGGGCTGAAGTTAAAAGACCAAAGGATAATCTCCATCCAGAGGGTGATTTCGAACGTCCTGAACACGAAGAATTTAGGCCAGCAGAAAGACCAGAAATAAAGAAACCAAAAGATAATCTGAAACCCGAAGGTGAATTCGATAGACCACAGGTAAAGAAGTTTGGTCCTGCTGAAAAGAGGACACCAATTAAACATCCTGATAATTTGAAACCGGAAGGTGATTTCCAAGGTAAACCTAAGGAAGATGCACCGAAACGTGGGGAAAGAGCTGACGTTAAGAAACCCAAAGACAATTTACGTCCCGAAGGTGAATTCGATAGACCTGTTAAGACTCCAGTCAAACCTGCCGAAAAACGTACGCCTATCAAACATCCGGATAATCTCAAACCTGAAGGAGATTTTATTGGTCGTCCTAAAGATGATTTCAAACCGACCAAAGGTGAACGTGCTGATGTTAAAAAACCTGAGGATCATCTTAAACCTGAAGGTCCGTTCGAGGGTCGTCCTAAAGATGACTATGTAACAGTTCGTGGTGAACGAGTGGACGTTGTAAAACGTACCGATAATCTTCGAATGGAAGGTGACATCGAAACCTACAGATCTCGTGACGAGTACACTGATTTTATGATACGGGAACGTGCCGAGGTTGTCAAGTATCAGGATAATCTACGTATGGAAGGTGAATTCACCGATGTAAGAACCAGAGATGATTTCAAAGTTGTCAGAGGTGAACGAGTAGACATTGTCAGGCACGAAGATAATTTGAGAATCGAAGGTCCCTTCGAAGGTCGGCCTAAGGATGATTATTCGCCCAAGAGAGTGACCAGACCAGAGATCAAAAAACCAGAAGATAACTTGAAACCTGAAGGTGAATTTGAGAGACCCGAGAAGGAATCGGTTGGACCAGCTGAACGTAGGTCACCCATTAAACACGATGACAATTTGAAACCCGAAGGTGAATTTATTGGTCGTCCAAAAGAACAAGCACCTAAGAGAGGTGAACGTGCTGACGTAAAGAAACCCAAGGATAATTTGAAACCAGAAGGAGACTTTGAAAGGCCTGAGAAAAAACCTGTTGGTCCGGCTGAAAGAAGATCACCAATAAAACACGCTGATAATTTGAAACCAGAAGGTGATTTTGTTCAAAGACCGAAAGAAGTAAAACCTGGCAAAGGTGATCGTGCTGTTATCAAAAAACCGAAAGACAATTTGAAACCTGAAGGTGAATTTGATAGACCAGAGAAGACAACAGTTGGACCTGCTGAAAGAAGAACACCGATAAAACATCCGGACAATTTGCGTCCTGAGGGTGAATTCGTAGGTCGTCCTAAAGATAAAACACCTGGTAAAGGTGAAAGAGCCGATGTCACGAGACCCAAAGACAATCTTCGTCCTGAAGGAACATTCGAGAGACCGGAAAAAAGTCCTGTCGGTCCAGCAGAAAGACGTACACCAATCAAACACGAAGACAATCTTCATCCCGAAGGTGAATTCATTGGTAGACCTAAGGACGATTTTACACCGAAACGTGCCGAACGTCCTGTTCAAAAAAGACCGAAAGACAATCTCAAACCGGAAGGGGAATTTGTTGGCAAACCAAAAGATGATTACAAACCTAGCAGACCAGAGAAATCCGAGATCGTCATACACCGTGACAATTTGAAGATGGAGGGTGATATTCACGTGCACAGATCAAGAGACGATTACGTTACAACCTCGAGAATCGAACGAACGGATGTTATTCGCAGAGAAGACAATCTCAAAGTAGAAGGTGAATTTGTCGACATTAAAAGACGTGACGATTACAGAGTAACGCGTGGTGAACGTAGTGAAATTATTAGACACGAGGACAATCTTCGTCCAGAAGGTGACTTTGAACGTCCAGAAAAAACACTGGTAGGTCCAGCAGAAAGAAGATCACCTATCAAACATCCAGACAACTTGAAACCAGAAGGTGATTTTGTTCAAAGACCAAAAGAATCGTCACCTGGCAAAGGTGATCGTGCAGCAATCAAGAAACCTAAGGACAATTTGAAACCAGAAGGTGAATTTGATAGACCAGAAAAATCTCCAGTTGGACCTGCCGAAAGGAGAACGCCAATAAAACATCCTGACAATCTTCATCCAGAAGGAGAATTCATTGGTAGACCTAAAAAAGAAACTCCAGGTCGTGGAGATCGTGCTGATGTGAAAAAACCGAAAGACAATCTTCATCCTGAGGGTGAATTCGCTAAACGTACACCGAAAAAAGTTGAACCAGCTGAGAAACGTGGCCCGATTAAACACGAGGACAATTTGCACGTTGAGGGAGAATTTTATATCGTACCGAAGGATGATTACAGTCCTCAAAAAGTTGAACGTTCACCTATGAAAAAGCCTCAAGATAATCTCAAACCGGAAGGTGAAATGCACATCGTACAAACTTCGAAAGAAGATTACAAATATACGAATGGTGAAAGAATGGAAGTACGTCGTCACGAGGATCATTTGCGTATGGAAGGTGAATTGGATGTTCGACGATCTCGTGACGATTACAAGAAAATCACTAAAGTTGAGCGAGTTGATGTCAAGAAGAGAGAGGATCATCTAAAAATCGAAGGAGAATTCATAGACGTACGAAGAAAAGACGATTACACTTACGTTGTTGGGGATCGGGTGTCTGTTAAAAGACAATCCGATCATTTGCGTCCCGAAGGAGACTTTGACAGACCTCAAAAGAGTCCCGTGGGTCCAGCCGAACGAAGATTACCGATCAAACATCCTGACAATTTGAAACCAGAAGGTGATTTTGAACGTAGGACACCGGAAAAGGTAAAACCAGGTGAAAGACGTTCACCCATTCGTCATGTAGACAATTTGAAACCTGAAGGGGACTTCATAGGCCGTTCACGTGACGATTACACGATGAAACGTGGAGAAAGAAGCGAGGTGATCAGAAGGGAAGACAATTTGAAGATGTCTGGTGATTTCCAAGGTACCAGCATGCAAAAGTCGACTTATACTGTAGTCCGTGGTGAACGTGCTGAGGTTAAACGTCACGAGGATAATCTTAAAGTCAGCACTGATAGTATGGAAACCAAGACAACGAACAAGGACACGTTTACACCAATCAAAAAGGATTTGTCAACCGGTGATAGACAAGTAAGTCGAAGACGTCATATGGAATCATCGATAAGTTTAGGTGACGATACTAGCGTCATGACAACAACTAATCAAAAGAATTACAATACGTATACCAAACGTACTGGTAAAGAAGTTGCCGCACAAATCAGTAATATTGGATCAGAAACTTGGACGAGTGGCAGTGACGTTAAAAAGACAACCTCATCAGTTCAATCCGATCAACGTGTTTCTTCAGCTCACACTGCACATCATCAGACAATCATTGATCGTCGTAATGTATCAGCAATGAACAACGAACAACGTTTACATACAACTCATCATCATCATCAACAACATCAACAGCAACAGCAACACTTGAGTGAACATCAGCAAAGAATGTATTCAAACGAACAACACTCCAGATCCCAAAATGTAGTTCAATCTCGACGTATCATAGAAGACAGATCGTTAGATCATCAATCACGTCAGGGCCAGATTATCAAAGATAGCAAACAGATTCAAGATACTCAAAGACAACAGGTTCAGGATAGTAATAAACGGGATTACGTTAATTCGATGCACATTGATAAACGTCAAACGACAAGTGCTCAGACGAAAAACATCAAACAACACGAACAACACACGATTTCTAGCCAGGCCAGATACAACGGTAATCAAGCGAGTAGTTCGGAATTCAAACAAGCTATCAGTGGATCATCATCTGTCATGGACAATACTCAAGAATCTCAATCGTCTTATCACAAAACGTCTCATCACAGAAAAAATATCATTTCATCGTCATCCACCGATGTAACAAATTCTGTTCTTCATCGTCGCAGTGGGATGACAACGTCAACCGAAGCACTGCACACAATTTCATCGACTGCTGCTGATCAGAAAAAGAGTTTGTCGAATTTAGCAGAAAGTGGACAATACATAAGCAACTCGAGTCAAAGTACAGACAGACGTAGTTACACTTCGATGCATCGTAACAATAAAGAAGCCAATCCTTGGGCATCATCTACTTACGAAAGACCCCAACGAATCGTAAGACAGGACAATTTAACTGTCGGTGGTAAATTTTATTCTCAAAGCGAGGCCAAAACTTATGGCAATTTTGCTAGCAATCAAAAAGTCGAAAGAATACACAAACAACATACCAATGTATCCCATATCAAATTAGGTGATGGTAGTGCTGTAACATCGAGCATGTACAAAAAAGAATATTCCCCTAAACACAAGGGTCCTTGTCCTGCATCCCTCATTGAATCCAAACAAACACCCTTCAAACATACGCGTGACACCCCTAAACACAAATTTTACATGCCAGTTGTATCCAATTAAAATCGAGATTTACTTGACGAATCTCTGTCATAGTTTCATCTATGATTTTGTTGTTGTTGTTGATCTATGACACAAGAATAATTCAACGAAATTTTTCCTGAGTATTTGATCAAAGGTGTGCTCCAATTAATCCATGACATATTTTGTACGAAACTAGAAAACGGGAGCAACGGATTGGATTGTTAAAAAATAATTCATTAATTGTGATAAAAAGCAATTTGTTTGTTTATTTGTTATAATATATATATATATAAATATTATATATATTATGCATGATTGACAATTAATTTGAAAAATTCAACCAACGTGTATTACGAAGCAATAATTAGAGCTTAAATAAAATAAAATAAATAATAATTAATAATAATAATTATAATAGTTATCAGTGATAAGGGTTCGATTTTAAACAGAAAGTTTCAAGATCGTCAAATTAATTAGGTTAATCATGGACTATGTTTAATTATTTTTTTTTTTTTTTTGATAAATATACCGTCCACTTTTCAAATATATATATATATATACATATATATATGTTTTTTTTTATATTAAATATATAACAAATATATATTCCCCTTTTTTTGTTGTTTGTTTGTTTGTTCCAGCAATATCGACGCTTTTTATTATTTTCTTTACTTTATTTTTAGTTTATTTGATAAACGAATGAATGATTGTTTATTCTTTTTTTTCATTTATTATTTGTCAATGAATTTATTTTTCAATTATATATATAAATACGTGTATCTACAATTATGTTATGTTATGTTATTTATTTCGTATTCCCTTTTTCCTTCCTCTTCTTTTTATTTTGTTAATTTACAATACTACAATCTTCTAAGCAATGTGTAAAATGATTGTTTGATCTACATAATTTTTTAATATAATCACAGATAAAGTTTTTCTTTGACTCCCTAATGAATAAAAATACGATTTGCTAATCGTAGATTTCAAATTAGGCGAATTGTCAAAGAAAATATAATTAATATATCATTTCTTATTTTTATGTTTTTTTTTTCCAAATAAATAATTGATTTTATAAATTATATTCTATTACTTAACACACAGTGATATACAGTACGTGTAAGTATTAGTAAATAATAATTAAAAAAAGAAAAAAAAAACAAAAAAACTAAAATAATATTCTAATTTAATACTCTGTGTGTTCTCAGTGCAGTAGGAAATTAATACAGGAATGGGAATTACAATTTTTTTAACTAGGATTATTTGTTAAAAAAAAAAGAAAAATCATGAAATTGTAAATCTTAGAAATTGTTTTAAATTTTACATAAATGAATTTTAAATATCTGGAAAAAATTTAATTTAATTTTGAAAATGAACATTTTTGATCTAACTGAGTGAGAATTTTTCAATCCCATTTCTGTATTATTTAGAATTAATTATAAGCAATAAAATAAATCTATAATATTAAACACATAAATCGTTCACTGTAAAAAATAATGATCGTCAATTCTCTTTTACAAACAACTTCCTTCGTTGATTTTTATTTTGATTGATTTATTTTTTTTTCTTTTTCTTACGTTTTACGAAGCTTAATCAAGTTTCAATTATGAAACATGATTTAACGCTGGCGTTAATAAATAAAATAAAATACAAAAAATCTAGCACAAATATTGTCGTTAATGTTATCGAATTTTTTTGTATAGTCGAGAAAAATGCAATAAATAAATAAATAAATAAATACATATATTGTAAAATATCAATTGTACAATATAAAAACCGCATACCACGAGAGATATTTGAAATAAAAAAAAAAAAAAAAACAAACAAAAAATAAATGTGATTGATATAAATCGATATGAAATAAAAAAGCCAAAAAAAAAAAAACGTGCATCGAAATTCTTCATCTTTTGTTTTGTTTTTGCAAACGTTACATAAAAAAAAAAAAAAAAATGTGAAAATATTTTCTACACGTCAAATTAATCTACACACATAACCAAA
The DNA here is from genome assembly GCF_049000335.1 of Polistes dominula. Classification (NCBI taxonomy): domain Eukaryota; kingdom Metazoa; phylum Arthropoda; class Insecta; order Hymenoptera; family Vespidae; genus Polistes; species Polistes dominula. The sequence continues at coordinate 427,436 of NW_028301042.1, forward strand.
CTACATATACATATATATATTATATATTAATTAATAATTAAATTATACAATAACATTACAAATAATATATATATAAAAAAAACACCCCCTTTTGGAAAGATTTAATTTTTTTTTTTTAACAATGATTTGATACACAATGTTGAAAATATTCAAACTAATTAACAATTTGATCTTGATCCTACCAATATTATTTCAATTAACAACAAGCAAACCTTTTATCAATTCGTACAATAATATTACCAAGTAAGTAATTAAATAATATAATATGTTAAATAAATAATTCATTGTTTTTAATTTTTATATTTATATATTTAGGATCAATCAAGAACTTAATAACAATAATAATAATCATTTGAACAATGACGATGAACAAATGTTTATACTGTTCAATAAAACTTTGGATTATTTAATACCACGACGTCGTTTATTGGACAATCATAATTCACATAATTATTCTAAACTTAAAGATACTCAACAAAATAATATTTCTATTAATACCAATGAGAATTATTTTTCAACGTCAACATGGACGTCAGATTTAACCAATGTTACTGCCAATACAGAATATTTGTCTAATTTACCAATGATCTATGAAGATTCAACGCATGTTAGAAGAAAAAGAAATGCATTGGAAGATGAAAATCGTTCAAAGTTTGACGATGAACATGAAACTGATGAAAAACTTAACGATAAACGTTCATCGTCATTGTCATCGTCATTGTCATCGTCATCATCTGATAACGATGAAAGTGTGGATCAAAATTCGAATGTAGACAAATCTGAAAATGATGAACTCGAAGATTACAACGAAGAATCCAATGAAAATGAAACTGATGATCAAGAAAATGTGGTACAATCGAAAGATACAAAAGTGAAACGTGAAAGTTCTGATTACGATTACGTTGATGATCAAGATAAATCATCGTCAAATGATGTTAGAGTTAAACGTGACGAAACTAAACAAACCAATGATAAAACCATGGTCAAACTTGACAATGAAAATACTAAAAATACCGAATTAATATCGTCTAATAAGAATGACGATGATAAAAGTAAAGAATCAGAAGAGAAGAAGGATGATATGACGGATGAGAAAAAATTAACGAAAGAGGAAGATGAAAATGACGATTATGAGAAACGTGTTGAGGAAAAGATCAAACGTAAAATCGATTCGATCAAGGAAGAAATCAAAAGGGAAATCGAAAGGAAACGTAGGGATCGTCAAATAGAAAAAAACAATGCAAAATTTGATGAAATTCAGAACAAAGATGATGAAGAAGAAGAAGAAGAAGAAGAACAGGAGAATATAAATGACAACATTTCTTCTAATGTTGAAGATAAAAAAGTCATTGCCAAAAGATCGTCAGAAATTGTTAATAGACCTAAAAGAAGAAGGGAAAGAAGAATAAGAAGCAGAAGAAGAGGAAGAAGAAGAAGAAGAAGAAGAATATCAAATGACAATGATAAAATCATTAATCGTTTGGAAGAAATTGAAGGTGTTGATAATCTCAATGACGATGAATATCGAATTGCCAATTTCGTGCCATTGCACGAAAGTAATATTAAAAAACGATTTGCACCTGTTGTTGTTGTTGAAAGATCTATCAAAGACGATGAATCGATGAAAAATCAAATGTCTATGAACAAAGTACCTATTAAAAAAGGGAAAAGGTACGGCAAATGTTTATCGTTAAAAATGACAACGACATGAGACGTAAAAGGAAGAAGAAGAAGAAGAAGAAAAAAGAAAAAATCGATAATCTGGATGAAAAACGTGACGAAGATGATTTAACGATGTTTGATAGAAATTTACTTCGTAAAAATCGACAAAATGAAGAAGATAAAATAATTGACGATGATAATAAGAAGGTAAGAATTAAAAGGGCTAACGAAAGATTGATTACTTTTGAATACAGGCCGCAAAATATCGAAGACGAGGAAAATGACGAAGGCAATGAATTTGGTGACGATAATGTTGAAGATAGAACATCCAATTTGAAAGATCGTAATAGTAATTCGTTGATTGAGGATCAAGAAGATAAAGAAAATCAACGAGCTAATTTTCTATTCCCTGGAATTTCATTTCAATCGTAATATTTTCTTCATTAGTTTATTGTTTTTGTCTTTTTTTAATATCTAATTTATCGTTGCACGATCATTTATTTCACTCTACGATCGGTTAACAAGAAATTCTCGTTATCAACGTGAGAAATAAGTAAAATAAAACAAAACAAAACGAAAAAAAAGGTTAAAACTATTATCTTTTTCGATTAAAGAGCCAATCCGATTTGAGAGCTTTGGCATCATCATCATCATCATCATCATCGTCAGCGAGGGATTCGAATCGACGATTAATTACGGATTACAACGAAGCTTTTGGTGGTCTTCAAAGTCTTCGGGATAATCCTAATGGAGCTTTGACTCGATTTAAAAGGATCAAACGTGTTCTACAAAATTCACGAACTTTACATAAAAATAAACTATCCAACTGATACACGAACATTGTATAAAAAAAAAAAAAAAAAAAAAAAAGACAAAAAGAAAAAGTAACATATACATTATTTAATTTAGATATAAAAATTATTATTTCAATTAATATTTAAATAATATCTGTAATATCTAAGAACTAGTAGAAACTTTAATAATAATAATAATAAAATAAATTCTTATATAATTTATTATCTTAATATATATAAATTACGTGTCACGTTTGTTTGTCCACAATGGACTCCTAAACTACTGAACCGATTTTAATAAAAATTTTCCTAACTGTGTGCAGTTTCATCCAACTTGAAAGATAGGATAGTTTATATCTCAATTTATAATTGATAATAATAATAATAATAATAATTAAATATAAGAATAAAATATAGAGGTTTTACGGGCAAATACACATAGAAACACGACTATATAGATGTTTTAAGATTTAATAATGAATGTACGATTAAACACAAAGAAGACACATAGATCGTTTAACCCTTGTGCGCTTACATTATGGTTTTTAAAGGGAGGAATCGGGCGGGTTTGGGCCGAAAGGGAACTGGGATCGTAGGATTCAAAGGGAAGAAGTTTTTTTTCTTTTCTTTTCTTTCTTTTTTTTTTTATAAATCATTCTTATCATTCGAATGATACAATTTTCGTCAATCACATATATCTTTCTCCATTTTTCTTGTTCTTTCTTTCATTATTATATAATTATTATTTATTTATTTATTTTTTTGTTTGTTTCTTTTACTTTCTCTATCTCTCTTTCTCTCTCTCTTTCACTTTCACCATTTCTTTCTATCGCTTGTTCCTAAATTTTATACAACAATATGAAACAATTATTTACAATGATAGGTATTGCAGTAAGAAGAGGAGTTGATTTTTTTTTTATCTTTTCTTTTAACATTAGTTTAAGACTAAATGCTTATGTGTGTATATATATATATATATATGTGTGTGTGTGTATATGTGTGTTTATGTGTGTGTTCGTAGAGAAGAATTATTTATACATAATTGAAGAAATTGAAGCGATCGAGATCGAAAATTTGTTTAAAGTGTCGTACGAATAAAAAGTTAAAATGGAGATGACAAATGAAAAATTTTGATAAAAAAATTGTTATGTTTCGTATTGTGATAGAAATGAAAAAGAAAATTATTATGATTATTGTTTTTGATAATTGTTTATTTAATTATTTCGAGCTCGATCGCATGATGAGCAGGCCCTGTGTACGAGTCGATATTAAATTTAATGATTCGTACGGTACGATGATTACGTTTTATTCTTAATTATTAAAGATTTGTTTGTTTGTTTTTTTTTTTAATTAATTAATTAATTCATTCATTCATTAGATTCATTAGATAAACGCGAAACCGAATTCGAGTATTTTCCTTTTCTCTCGATTTGTATTTTTGTTTTTGTTTTTCGTTTTCGTTTTCGTTTTCGTTTTCGTTTTCGTTTTCCTTCTTTTGTGTTTTTGGTTGAGAGTTTCTTTTTTTTATAATTTTTAAGTAATTCTTTTTTTTTTTTGTTTTTTTTTTTTAAACGTCAATCGAATCATCAGTCTGGCAAAGGCTCGTTGCTACAACGTTTTGTGAGGCACCGAATTTTCTCTCTTGTTTCTTCTTCTTCTTTTTATTTTATTCATGATTTTTTGTCAGAAAAAAAAAATAAAAAATAAAAAAAAACAATCAATAAAAGTGTTCTCGATCTCGTTCGTAAAAATTTCTATGTGTCTCGAAAGAGAAAAAAGTTTTTAACTTTTTTGTTTATTTAGAAAAATCGATGTCTGAGAAATATGGTGTTCGCAATAATATAATACAACAACGTAACGATATTACATAATAAATGTTTGTTCTTATACAGATGTATATAGATTAATATATACATATACATATATATATATATTATTAATAATAATAGATAGCTTATTTATACCACAATAATTTGGCTATTTACAAATCGTATGTACAAGTTTCATTTTCTTCATTTTCCATTTTATTTTATTTTATTTTATTTTTTTTTTTTTGATTTGTCTAATTATTTCTTAGACCAGGGGTCTGCAACCTGCGGCTCGCGAGCCACTCGCGGCTCTTTAGTTAAAAGAATTTAGTAAAAAACAAAAGAAACATTTAAAAATCGTTCTGAAATGCGAGTACTATTTATTATGTTGGTAAGAAAAAAAATTTGGTGGCTCTTGAAATCTTTGAAATTTTGTAAATTATAATTATTGACTCTTCCGATTCAAAAGGTTGCCGACCCCTGTCTTAGACTTAATCTGAGATTAGACGAAATTATTGATGTTAATATATGTGTAAATGTAATGTAACGTGTGTGTGTATGTGTGTGTATTTTTGTCTTCCTCTCTTTCTTTTACATATTCGTTTGTAGACAGCAACTTTAATACATTTCAAGATGGCTGACAAATTTCAAAATCGAATGAAGTTTTATCAAAAACGTGTGTACGTATACGTCATGTTGATTTTAACAAAAAAAAAAAAATGGAGAGAAAGAAAGAGAGAAAGAGAAATAAAGCGACAATCTATTTTTTTTTTTTTTATTAACAAAATAAAAAAGGTAGTTTTTTTTTTGTTGATTAGTATATGTATTCTACTGTAACAACCGGAATTTCAAGTCGAAAAATCTTATATAGCACAGTCGTTTTATTATTTAGAAGATGTGTTTATTTATTTATTTATTTATTTATAATATGTTTTGTTTATGCAAAAGAATTTTTTTATTTTTATTAATTATTTTTCTCATATGATTCCTCTCATTTTATTTGTCAGCAAATATTTTACTCTTTTACCCGACCGGACACACTCGTTTTTCTTCTTTTTTCATTTTATTTCATTTTTTTGTCTCGATAGGCTCTCGTAAATTATTATTATTAAATATTTAAGTACTAATTGTGTAAGATATTTTTTTTTTTTTGCTTATTTTTAAAATTACACGATCATCTGAGTTTCTAATATTTCATTTCTCTTTTTTTTTTTTTTTACTTCTTCTTCTTCTTCTTCTTCTTCTTTTAATTATTCATCTTTGTCTTCATTTTCTTCCTCGTTTGTTTCTACCATTATTATTATTATTATTATTACTATTAAATAATGTAATGTATATTGATTAAAAATGAATTCTTAAGATCTAAGGCGAATATTTAATACCGCACTTTGGCACCATTTTCAAAACCATACTCTCGATTTTTGAAAAAAAAAAATAACAACAACAATTCTTTGACATATATGAAAAACAAAATGTATTACAACAAGTTATATTAGGTGTTTCGGAAAGTTGTTTCGTTTTTTGCTGACGTAATAACGGCGTTAGTTGATGCAAATCGACAAATAGTAACACATGAGTTAGATGAGAGATTAAATTGATCAAATTCAACTATTTATGACCCACTTGAAAAGGTTTAAGTTTAACGTCGAAGCCAAAATTGTGTCTTCATTTTTACAAAATTAAAACAAAAACGACTTTCCTAATCATCTAATAATTTTATAGCTATATAACAAGAGGACGTATGTATGTATTATACTATAATAGAAGGTACATGTGTGTGATAATCGTTATCGATCGTTTTTAAGAATAGTTTTTTTTGTTTGTTTGTTTTTCTTTTTTTTTTTTTTTGTAAAATTTTCGATCATTCTCATTCAAATTTAATTGAATTGCAATCACGTATGATTCAACGATTCTTTAAAAAAGCGTAATTGCTACATATATATATATTTTACGATCAAATATGAACAATTCGGTATTTTAAATAGTATGTAAATTAGTATAAATGTATGTATGAATAATTTTACATACGTAAATTTGAAAAACTTTAAACAGTAAATGGTGAACGTTTTGAAGATGCTGACTGATAAAGTTTTGTCCAGATTTTACACAGATTGAAAAATTAACAATCGTTTTAATCAAAATTCAATGATACAAGTATAAAAATAAAAGAAAAATAGAAAAGGATCAAATAGGACAATAATATATATATATTAATAATAATAATAATAATAATAATAATAATAATAATAATAGACGTGGATATTTTTCGATAATTCGAAGATAAATTACAAAGTTTTTTTTCGTACAAAGATTAATAATAATATACAAAGTGTACATTAAAACTATGACGAGGATTAAAACGGTTTATAAATTTTATTTATAATATTTATATATATATATATATATATATATATATATATATGCATTTAAATAAACTATATATCGCGAATCTTGAACATTGATGACAATGGCAAAAAAAATATGTTGGAAAAATGAATAAAAATAGGAAGAGGAGGAGGAGGAAAAAAACATCACAGTGTATGTGTGAAAATTATTTACAATTGTTTAACGAGTCTTCATTTAAAACCCGACTTACACATATATATATATATATGTTTTCTTTCATTTGAATATTTGAAATTACATTAGAAAGCTACGAGTGTCAAAGATGTTTCGATTTAAATGTTTCTTTTTCCTATTAATTAATTTTATTTATTTGTTGTTATTAAAGTAATAATATTATAATAATAATAATTAAAAGAAAAAAAGAAAAAGTGGTAAAAGATCGACCATATCTTTCGATATTTTCGCACAATTGTCTCCCCCCCCCCCCGCCCCTCCCCATTATTTGAATAATTTTGTGTATTATTATCAAATTTACAAAAACTTACTATAGATAACTAAAGTCTAATAATATATTACGACGATTATTTAATTAATTAATTAATTATTTATTATCAATTGCAAATTGTCTATATATATATATATATATTTAATTTATTATAATAATTAATACGAGCATAACTCGATCCGGTCGGTCTTTTTATAAATACGTTTTATTTTTCTTTTTCCTTTTTGTTTATTTCGTTTCTCAGACTTTCTCTTCTATAGCGTTTTATTAATTATTATTTTAATTATTATTATTATTATTATTTGTTTGTTTTTTTTTTTCTTTAAGGTGTGTCACAAAAGTGGTAAACAAACTTTTATTACACCGATAAAAATTCGAAGGTATTAACGTTGCGATATAATAGATTTCTTTCCTACTAAAACACCACACGCAGTCCGTATATATAGATATACTTATTTAATATACAAGGTGTTTTTTTAATATATAAAAGAATCCACTTTATGATTTAACATAAGTGATAAAAAAAAACATTTATAAGTGTTTAACAAGATTCTCAAAAAACAACTTTCATCGTAAGTGTTTTTTTTATAAATCTCCATTATTTCTATTAAAAACAATAATTATTATAATAAATATACATAGAATTATACTTATACAATTAGTTTAACAAATATTCTGTATTTTAATATTATTTTCAATCTCTCACTTTAACAATTATCGTTCGAATTAAATTATTTTTTGCAATTGCATTAATTTGAAAGATCAACTAAATGAATGAATTCAAAATTTAATCACCCTGTATATTAATATATATATATATATTTATGTTATTTAGTTCTATTTTATGGTGTTTTTATGTACACACAGCCTGCGAGCTCATTTTCATTTGTATTTTAATTGAATATTTTCTTAAATTTATTAATGAAGAGACGATGATTATTATCGAGAAGAATTAGGTTCATTCATTTATCAATTACATAGAACGAATTATTATGTATTGTACGTACGTATGTATGTATTTTATGTATGTGTGTATAATGTGTAATTTTTACATGTAAGCTTTGTCATCATTTCATTTTATTACATATGTATTATTACACTGTTGTTTGTAGTTGTAGCTGTAGTTGTAGTTGTTGTTGCTGCTGCTGTTGCTGTTGCATCGATTATCCTAAATTCCACTTAATGAATTGTTTGTTTCGTTTTAATTCATTTGTTAATTATTTAGTCAATGTGTATTACAAAGTATAGCATATTACTTTCAAAAAACAATTGACAACCACCATCATTACGGGAAAACACGTTTATTAAATACGTGTTTTGTTCTTTTTAAATCTATTAAAGTTAATTTATTTTATTTTATTTTATTTAATTTAATTAATTAATTTATTTATTTCGCTAATAGTCGTGTCGCAGAATATTTTATTTTATTTTATTTTATACGTTTTATTATTATTATTATTATTATTATTAATTATTTTTATTGCAAAACGAACAGAGCAAGGGAAAAATGTGTATTTGTTTTTGTATGTGTATGTATGTAGTACGTGTATAGAAAGTTAAAATGTTTTTTTATTTTTTATTTCTTAAGGAAGCTGCGAATGATCATTTTTAAATTTATTTGACTTTTCATGATCATTCTGATTCAGGTTTTCTTTTTTTTTCCTTTTTTTTTTTCAAATCGAGACATCGGGTTACATTCTTTTTCGTTCATTTTTTTTTTCTTTTGTTTATTTTTTTTCTTTTTTCATTTTTGTCATTTAAAATTTAAAGATAAAACAATTTAAACAGAAAATTATTCAGTCACGTTAACAACATTAAAAATCACTTGGTAATGTATAATATATAATATATATATATCTATATATGTAACTCATTTGTTTAATAATATACATATAATAATAATAATAATAATGTGTATGTATATACATATACATATATATATATTTTTTTAATGTAAATTTATATACATATATTCATATACGTACGAGTGTGCGCACGCGCGTTCAATAAAAAGAGAACAAAAGAAAAAATGTTTTTTTTTTTCACTATTCTCGCAATATCAATTAAAATTTATCGGCAATTTTTCATAAAAAATATTTAAAATAAAATAAAAAAACAAACAAAAAGATAAACAACAACAAAGTAGTAGGTTTCTCTTTCTTTTTTTCTTTTTTTCTTCTCTTTCTCTCTTTCACGTGTATATAATATGTGTGTGTGTGTGTGTGTGTGTGTATGTATATGTATAATATTTATATATGTCTTCTTTATGCGTCTTCTTCTTTAAGTACTCCTCTTATTTTTTTATTATATTTTTTGTTTTTAATTTTTAATTTTAATTTTAATTTTAATATATATATATATATATATGTATCTTATTTTGTCGAAGGAGTTGAAATTGTAAAATTGAGAGCAACGTTTAACTACTAAACAAGCCTGTTTTGATCGATCCTATATCTTCGAATGAATGAGTACATTCATTCATTCATTCATTCATTTATTAGTTCGTTCACTTGATTTGACAATACATTTATGTACATGTATTCTTAAGTTTTCATTGTATTTCATAATCATTTCGAATATTTTTAACCAGTTAAGCGTGTTTTACGACAATATCCGCAAAGTGGTCTTTTCCCGTTTGATATACCGACCAATATTTTGTGCGCCGTTCAATCCTCCTTTCCCATGTGTGCCACGTGACCAACCCATCTTAATCGGCCTGATTTTACGACGTTGATAATGTCCGGTTTGTTGTACAATTGATGTACTATAACTCTGTGTGTACATTTTACTAACAAAATTGTTCATTTTCTAAAATAATAGTCGTCTTTTTGACTATCCAATATTTTAAACAGCGCCACCACTTATGCTCTGTGTTTGACGACTATATCCGACATCGCTTGATTACCGCGACACACACCAGAGCGCGTGCAACTCTCTGTCGCACAGATTCGCGTCACACTTAACTGGTTAAAACACATTTATTTTTCATATTTTTTTCTTCATATATTTCTATATACATGTATTTTTAAATACGTATACATAGATGTATAATATTGAACGAATGTGTACGAACGAACGAACGAATGAACAAACGAACGAACGAACGAACGAACGAACAAACGAACGAACAAACGAATGAATAAATGAATGAATTTGTTGTTTAATTAATAATAAATTCATTTTTCATTATTTTTTTCTGTTTCTTCTTTTCTTTTTTTTTCAGACAATGATTAGAAACATCATCACTAGTAATCGCATACGATAAAAGCATGTATAAATCAGTAAAGGTATTATTTATCTTTTGTGCTTTTTTCTTGGTTTTTTTTTTTCTTTTCTTTTTTTTTTTTCTTTTTTCTTCAGAGATCATCTCATACATGATACACAATGTACAAAGTAGTATAAAATAAAAAAAGGATTAATAAAGAGATATTATCATATTATCATTATCATTATTATTTTACTTTTTTTTTTATTATTAATTATTATTATTATTAATTTTTTTATCTTCTTCTTCTTCTTCTTCTTCATCTTCATCTTCGATCAATGATGTATCACGAATCACGTATTCGTTGATATGTTTACATTGAAATTTTTTCAAGCTTCTTAATTTATTATATAATTTTTTTGTTTATTTTTTTTTATTCTTATATAGGATGACGATAATAATAAATTGCTTCTATTTTTTTTTCCTTATCTCTCTCTCTTTCTTTTTCTCTATCCTTTTTTTTCTGGCCACAATTAGAATTATTTAATTATTAATTATTATTATTATTTTTCTTTTATTAATAATAGATTTCATATATATATATATTTATATATAATTCTTTATTCTTTATTTTTTCTTTTTCAATGGAAACATTTCAACGTTGTTTTTTTTTTTCTTTTTTTTAATTATTCGCAGTGTCTTCTTATAAAGAGCTTATTTAATTTAATGTTTAATTTTTTGATCGCGACACCAAGAGACAGAATTAGTTTTGTCCTACTTTTTTTAATAAATCGGCCAAGCCACCAGTGTTGTGTATTTTCTCTTTCTTTCTTTCTTTCTTTCTTTCTCTCTTTCTATTTTTTCTGTTATTTTATTTTTTTTTTTTAAATTTATTTTTGAAATATCTCTGAGACTTGGTTTGAGCTTTTTAGAGCCGATCTAACCTAAAGTGTGCTTCTGCACTGGGATCAGATATCACCACGGTTGGGTCTGTGAGCATTTGTAAACCATCAACGTCGATTTGACCCAAGCCCTGTCTAAGGGCATCGTCCGTTGGAAATAGTTCTGGATCGAAATCGCTCATCATTGCCGTTCCTAGATCTTTCACAAATTCTGGATTGGTCAGGTCATCCGCTCCAGAAAAATCTAAACAAATTTAGCAATTTTTTGGGGTTTTGTTTGTTTTTTTTAATTATTAATATTTTTATATTCATAGTAGTATTATACATGTGTGTAACATATCTAAAGTATTAATAATTGTATCATTAAATGTTTATTTATTCTGTTAATGTTTATTTACTTGTTTTAAAAATTAGAATAAATTTAAGTGAGAAGAATAATTAAATATAATATTTAAAAGATTTATCAAAATATGAATTTACCTGTGAGTATGATCGTAGGTGTATTTGGCGTTTGTGGAGTCAATTGTTGTGCCGTCGTAGATGACGTGTTCGTTGGTTGATAACCCACTTGGGGATTCGGGCTATAATATCCACCATCTCCGCTGCCTAAATCACCGCCGACGTTAATCATGTCGTTCTGTAACATAATAAACAATTAATACAATAATTGCAATGATAAAAACAACAGTCTCTACCACACATACACACACACAAAACCAAAAACCAAAAGATATTTGACATTTCATTTGACAAAACAAAGATTCTACTTTAATCGAATTAATATTAAAAAATGACAATGTTATATAATAATAATTTCTAATAATGTAATGTTTGTTTAACACTCACCTGTGAATAACTCGTCGTGTGATTAGGCGAACTAATGTAACTTCCAATCGTGTTAGCAGAGACAGGTGTGTCCATCTAAATCAAACAGAAAGAAAAAAAAACCGAACCTTATTGAACCTTAACGTTTATTGCACAAAAAGGAAACATAATAATTTATAACAAATATACAAATATAATCCTTTAGAGTATACACCATGAAAAACTTACACACCATAATACAATTCAATCATTTTCTAATCTCATGTAAGTTTTCTATAATCAATTGATTTATACTTAAAGGATTACCTTGTGTGTGTGTTTCTCTCATTTTTTTGTTTTTCCAATTAAATAAATTAAACTTAAACGATAGATCGGATCGATTGAAGGAAAAGGATAATTACCACCAAAAAAAAAAAAAAAACAAAAAAAATAATAATAATAAATACAAGACAACAGATGAGGGAAAAGGTTCTTGTCACCTCAATCTGCGTTGTCCAGGTGCAACCAAGTTCCATGAGCTGCTGTGCGAATTTCGGCCAATCCTGACGAATGCAGGTAACAGATAAACACCAAGGATTTTTTTTAACAACCACCGTTAAACTAACAACCATCCCCTTCCCCTTCCCCACCACTTTATTTAATCATTATTATGAAATTATTAAAATTGATTTCATTGTTTTTTACACTTCTTGTTTATGGACAACCCATTTTATTAGGATAATTAGATTTTCAGGATCGACATTTGTTTGGTTTATACGTAAACATGTATTCACACGCATACACACACGTGGATTGTTTAAATAATAATAATAATAATAAAAAAGTAATATAAACTTACCATCGTGAATTGTTCAAAGTCTTGTTGAAGTGCAGCAGCTTGTGCTTGGTTGATGACGTAACTGTTTTGATCTATTCCATCCGAGGTTAGGGTCGGTGGACCAGGATGTCCTGTTGGACTTGGCGGAGCTGATGGATTATTGCTATAACTTAATGGACTCCCCTTGAAATAGAAAAACCAATAGAAAATAATGAAATTTATTTATTTACCATTAACAATATTATAATAATTTAATCAATGATCTATTCTTATCGATCAATTTATTGTCAACAATTATTAAAACTTGAACAAATAAAAATGAAGATATGTGTTATAATAATTCGTATGATTTATTTTATTTTCAAAGTTATATGGTGAATTATTTCATTTACCTGTACAGTTAAACTAGGTGACGATTGTGGTGATGGCCTGTTAACAGGTTGCGAAGTTCTATAGGAACCCAAGGAATTTAATTGAGATTGTTGTTGATGTTGCTGATGTTGTTGTTGTTGTTGTTGTTGTTGATGTTGTTGTTGCTGATGCTGATGTTGTTGAGATTGCTGAGATTGTGACGTTTTCTTAAATCATATTAATCCTTTTTTATTTAGTATTTATGTATACAACGAAAGTAATAATAACGAATATATATATGCGTTCAATATTGTTCAAATTAAATTGATTATAATTAATAGTTCACAATCAGAATGTTTTAAAACAAATAAAAAGACGAAGAAGAAGAAGGTGAGAGAGAGAGAGATAGAGAGATGAAATTAATAAGCCTAAAGAATATTAAAAAAATGTCAATCGTGTCCTTGAAATGTATCCTTAGATACTCTCGAATCAACTTATGGCACCGAAACGATGACTAACCAATATCCGTCAAATCCGTTCGTAGAATAAACGAACGAAGATATGTTGGACTTAAAAGGCAACTTCCCTCTTTATTAACGATCACGATTATCATACTAATAATAATAATAATAATAATAATTATGATGATGATGATGATGATGTATATTCATTTTTGATCGCCATAAAAAATTATATATATATATATATATATATATATATATATATATATATATATATATATATATATATATATATATATGTTATATGTTATAACGTGAAAGATTGAAATTAATGATACATAAATATCTCATTGATAAAGATAACATAAATATATTTATTAATTAATAAAAAATACTAACCGGGCTTTGTGGTGGCACAGGACTATGTGGTTGTTGTTGATAAATATAATGACCAGCAGCCGGATTGTGAGATATCGATGGTGGTGGTTGAGGTGCCGTTTGTTGTTGTTGTTGTTGTTGTTGCTGCTGTTGTTGTTGTTGAGAATAATTCTGAAGATCCTGTTGCGAAGTACTTGTGCTGTTTTCCAGCGCCACACCCTGCTTCATCATACCCATCTCTATTAACCGATCGATTCTCGTGCACAATCTTCTCACCATGCTTTCTCTCTCATTCTCATTCTCATTCTCATTCTCACTCTCTCTCTCTCTCTTTTTTCCTTTTTTTTTCTGTTGTATAACAATTTCCTCCATCTTTATATATATATATATTTTATTTTTATATATTTTCATCGTTAAATACTTCAACGATATTAAAAAAAAAAATAAGAAATAAATAAAAAAGAAGAAGAACTCGCATAATCGAACAAATCGATCACTATTATTACCCTATCAACATTTCCCCCTCCTCCTCCTCCCCGTCCCCCTTCACCCCTCACCCCCATCCACATTCCTCTATTTATTGTATTAGTAAAAGAAAATTTGCAATCAATCTATTAGGTCGAGTCATAAATAACTTCCGTTTTTTTTTTTTTTTAATGAGACAAAGAGAATGGCGTTTCTGCGACTGATGATAAGTGCAAGACACCTTTCATGGAGTTTTTTTTTTTTTGTTGCACTCTTTGCAATTGTTCAACGTATCTATTGGATTTTGCTTCCAATATTACCTTTAAATGGTTCATATCAAAGTCGGAAATACGTCGTTGCACTCGGTTCATCTTTTAAGATCGTATGATACGTACACACGCGTTGCTGTGGCTCACAATCAGTCCGATACATAAATACAAACAATAAAATAATATTACGATTATAAATTGAGATTATAAACTCATCCTATCTTTCAAGTTAAATGAAACTGCACAAAGTGTGGAAAATTTGATTAAAATCGGTTCAGTAATTTAAGAGTCCATTGCGGACAAACAACGTGACATACACGTAATTTATATATATGTATATATTAAGACAATCCGTTTGATTTCGGTGACACTTATAGTAGGTAAATACGAAAAAAAAAAATAGGAATCTACATTAGCCGCATCGGAAGTTACTTATAACTCGATCTAATAATTTGTAATCACAACATTTGTTATTAAATAAAAATGATAAACATTGTACATATTATTTAATGAAATAATTCAATTCGATTTTGTGCGAGAACTTATCTTAACGTTAATAATAATAATAATAATAAAAATAATAATAATAAAATAAATAGTTCAAGCAACAAACGAGATAAGAGGGCACACTACTTTTAATTAATAATTCGCATGTTTGTTTTATGTACATGTGTGTATACATAAATATATATATATATATATATATACACATATGAGTTAAAATAAAAAAAGAAAAGAAAAGAAAAGAAAAAAAAAAGAGGCGTATCATTATCAAATGTATAAAATGCATGTATGGAATTAATATATGATTGTATATGTGCGTATGTATATATATATTTATATTAATGTGTATGTTGTGTGTATATTAAACGTGCTTATATATATATATATTGGCATGATTAAAAGCAAAGAAATTATAGTGTGTAATATAACTACTGACCTTATGCGCGTGAAGGAACCTAGAGTTAACAGGCACTGATAAATGGTTCTGCAAAATAACAAAACACAAACGACCACTACAACAAAGGCAAAATAAAAAAATAATGGACAAACTTAAAAGAGGTTGGTTGGTTGGTTGATTGGTTGGTTGTGTGATTTTTTTTTTTTTTTTTTTTAATTAAGGGCGACAAATTTCCATATAAGCGGGGGAGTTTTCTTTTTTTAATTCATTTTTTAAATTAAAATTAGAAATTTGTGCACGTATTGGGTGGGAAACTATGATTGATTTTTGGATTGAATTATTGAAATGAACATTTTGTTAAATTTGATAATATGAAACAAATCCCAATGAGTATGATGCTTGATAAGATAACACAGATAAAAGCATAGGAGGATTTTTTCTATTTTATTCCCTTGCTTATTGTTTTTTTTTTTTTATTTATTCTATTTTCTCGTTCGATTTTTCTAAATTTTGTTCATGCAACTATGCTCTACTAATAAACTTTTGTCCTAAATTCTGATCAAAGCAATTAATTTCTTAGAAAGTGAGAAGAAGTTTTGAAACGAAGAAAATAAAACAAACAAAAAAACTAAATTCATTAAAATTAATTATTTATTTTATAATTCATACATTTAATTTATAATTCAATTTGTTTTAATAATTTTTCTTCTTCATTTTCTTTCAATGAATGAATGGTACCCTCTCCCTCTCACTTCCGACATTTCTAACATTCTTCTAATCAAATACGAACCATTCGAAAAGAAAAAAGTATCTTTAAAAATGTTTCAATCATTTTTATTTGCAATAAAAAAAAAGAAGAATTGATATTAAAAAATTGAATTATATAATATAAAAATATAATTAATATAATTTCAATCGAATGCTTCGTAAAAGGGGAAAAATAAATTAAAAAAAAAAAAAATAAAAATTTCGACGAACGTCTAAACAAATGCACGAACGCTACAAAAACTAATAGTAATAATAATATTAATAATAATAATATAATTTACGGGGTTAATTTTTGTTGTTGTTGGCAATAGGATATTTACTTGGGCACTTGACGGATTGTGATCCTGTGAAAGGGATAGCCTACCAGCTTGGCATAAGCTGGTCGGCGACAGGTTTGTAGGACTGCTCGTTTGAGGACTCTGGAATACACCAGTTGTACACACATTTTTTTTTTCTATTTTTTTTTTTTTTTTCAATTCTATACGATCTCTACAATACTTTTTTTTTCTTCTCTCAAATATAATAATAATAATTATTATTATTATATACAGGATTATTCGTAAACGTGTGATCAAATAACAGTATCCTGTAATTTATTAATTGAAACAATATACAAAATTAAATATGGTATTTTTGTTTTGTTTAAAGTTATATTGAAAATAATTGTCATTCCCAGTTTACATTTTTAAACAATTAATTTAAAAAAAAAGAAAAAAATCACGAATAAAAATAAGAACACATTTATTGTATGAATTAATTTCTTAAGTTGATCTCCTAATTACGAAACACCCTGTATAGAGAATGATTTCTTTTTTCTAAATATATATATATATCTCTGGTATGTATTTATGTAAGTATGTATATTGTGCATGTAAAGTTTTTGTACAAACTATTGGTAAAAAAAAAAAAAAAATAAGAAAACAACGTTACGACTGCCGATGTTTCCTTTTATTCTAAACTCTCGTGTGAGATAAAAATTCTGTTCTTTTTTCTTATTTTTTTTTTTTTTTTTATTATTATTTTAAATTAAATGAAAACTAAAAAAAAAAACCTCGACGCGTGACCAAACGAATTTGTACAAATTTACCGGTCACCGTCACGTAATTTAATGTAAGATTACATTGATAATCTTTGAACAATCGGTAAAGTCGTGCGTCGTTTAACAACAATTTTCTACTTGAGGTTGGAAACGAGTAAAAAAAAAAAAAAAAATTATGAAAAAAATTATGAAAAAAAAACTCTTTTCCCCCATCTTACAAAAAAAGAAACAAAAATTTCAAATAACATCGAAGAAACAACAAAATATGAAGAAGAAGAAGAAAAGTGTAGAGTGGGGACAAACCTTTAACATCGAACTGAAAAAAAGAAAAACGAAGTAAAAGGGCTTAAAAAAAGAGGGGGGGGGAGGAAGAAGGTTTTTAAAAGAAAAAAAAATTAATAAAAATTAGAATAAAACAATGAAGAAAATATAAATGACAAAAAAATGATTGTATTGCGAAATATTAATTGAAAATATTTACTTACGTTGCTGAAGGGTGTACTACTGGTGTGATCCTCTTGGTCTAGAGGGGTGTGAAGGGGTGTTGGAAAATGGACATTGCTCAAATCTGGCAACGATCCTGTATTATTTCCTATAGGAATTTGTTGTCCAGGTGGTTGTGAACTCAAACATATGCTGTACACATATTCAACAAAATGTATATTTTTAATAATTATATTATTTCATTATACAATGTTAATCTTTTTATCATTCATCAATTGGTATTTAAATAATTCAACTAAAATAAAAAGAATAATAAAATAAGATGAATCAAAATATATATATATATATATATATATATATATATTTAATAAAAAAATAAAAAAAAAGAAAATTATAATAAAATTGAAAAAATATGAAATGTAAATTAGGATTTGAAAAAAAAAAAACTATAAGATTACAATCAGATTAAAAAATTGAAATAATAATTCGTGGAAGGGTTTGGGAGATGTGGGATACATAGGAAAAAAAAAAAATTGAAGTTTAAAATAAAAATAAAAATAAAAATAAAAAATCGAAGATAAAAATAATACGACGTATAATGTGTCAATGTCGTTATCATAGAAACAAAGTAAACGTTCCAAGTATATATTATATATATATATATATATAATGTACAATATTAGTATGTAACACGTTTGCATCGAGATGTTCGGTATGCATGGAATACAATACATATGCACTTGTACAAAGTCGACGTAATATGAATTATGCTAAGTATTCTCCTATACAATGACAACGACAATGATAAATAATATTTAAATAATATTAAATATAATAATAAATATAGAATAAATATATTAATTTTTAATTTTTCAAAGAAGTGTCGTTTGAACCAACGATAATTTACGGATGCATTTATGCAAATATTTTGCATTTTTATTATATATAAATTAAATATATAATTAATTATAAATATATATATGTATATATACGTACTTGATTCCAGGTACTCGTGGCATCTCGCATGACGACCTTGGTCTTTCGATTGAACCATGATACGTTTCTCTATTATCATTACTACCGCTGTTCATATTGTGCTGATCTATATAAATTAACAAAAAAAATATATATATATATATAAATAATTATTTCAATAAAATCAAATTTATATAATCAAATGATCATGAACAAAATAATGTATGTTTAATGCGCGTTGATAAAAATACGCAACGCAATGAATAAGTTATTTACATTTTGTTTTTTATCAAACTAACAAGAAAAATAAGCTAAACACAAAGAGACAAAGAAAAAGAAAGAAAGAGAGAGAGAGAGAGAGAGAAAAAGAAGGGAAAACTATTTTTAGTTTTTTTTTTTTTATGTGAACGCAAGTGAATTCGCAGCGCATTACGCGAGCATAAAATAATCGTAGTGCATTCTGAGAACGCATGAATTTTCAAAACAATCTCTTATTCCGAGTATTCGCGAACCGATGCAACTTAAAAAAAAAAGAAAAAAAAACGATGCACGATGCACACTTTTCGAAAATATTATTTTCAATTTACAATTATTTATCATTTATATTAATTATTGTATTGTATAGATTGAGTTGGCAACTAAGTCATTGATGATTTTAAAAGGCAACTTATCAACAAAATCCACAATTATTCACTTGCCAACCTAATATTATATATTAAATGTTTATAATTATTAAATTTGATCAATTATCTGTTAATTTCTATTATAACAAATTGTATTTTTAATATTCGTTTAATGCAAGTTTCCAAAACAAAATGAAAAACAATAATTTTAAAGTCCCATTGGAAAACTATTGACCCACTTTGTAAAAACCTGCAAGGTTTGATAGTTTTCAAAGAGAATGATTGATTTTTTTCAATTTAAATTTATTCTAAAACATTAAGTTCACCTTTTTACAAACGATGATCAAACCAACAAAAAAAAAATACTTTAATGAAATAATTAATAATAATAATAATAATAATAATGATAATACCTCTTCGATGAGGCATAGTCGTCGTTGATTGGCAAGCTTCATTAGCACTTTGATGCAATGCTGAATCCGAATTGGTCCTTCGCCAATCGTTTGGTAACGATGGTGAAAGATAAGAAACACCACTGTATGGTGATGTGTCGTGTCTTTTTTCCATGGGACGTGAACGTACAGGACCAACCCCCATATGCCTACCTCTTTCATTACTTCGATATACCATCGAATGTTGCATATCTTCCAAATTGCTTAACGCCGTCTACAAAAAACAAAAAATAAACAAACATTTTGTCATTTTCATTTAGAAATTTTGATGTTATGTTTGACGTATAAAAATGTTCTTATTTTTTACAGTCCCCAGAGAGAGAGAGAGAGAGAGAGAGAGAAAGAGAGAGAGAGGATTGGTTGAAGACGATTGGTTGATTTTAGAATATTAAAATGAACAAAACGATCAAATAAACGATAAAAAATTGTATACAAACCTTTTTTTAGATTTGTATTGTTTATAAAAAAAAAAGAAATGTGTTTAAGGGTTTCGTAGGAAAATTTGGCTCGTTTCTCGAATTCATCTCCCATAAAATGTTTCATCCGCTTTACGAGCACCAACTTCCCTCTCTTTTTCCCCTATAACAATTCTCCTTCTTCCTTTTCTCATTGCACTTTCACGGAAGCATACTACATATATAATACATACATTTATACATACATATATATATATATAAAGATAATAACATATAAATAAAATAATTCAACGTTAAGAGAAATATCCTGTCTATGATAAATCATTTAAATGTACAAAAATGTATATAACAATTCAATTATTTATTTGATCATTTTATCACTGATAAATAAATTACAAAATTATTCGAATTATTTAATAGATCAATCAATAAATAAATGTGAAATTTTATAAATAATATTTATTAAATAATTTGTTAATCAATTTTTTGATTGATTTCATATAAGAGACAGTGGGATTACGTCAGGGTTTGTGTTAGGGTTTGTGTTAGGGTTGCGTTAGAGTTTTGACAAGATGTTTGATATGAAATTTAATTAATAATATTTATTAAATAATTTGTTAAACAATTGTGATTGATTTCATATAAGAGACAGTGGGATTACGTCAGGGTTTGTGTTAAGGTTGTATCAGGGTTTTTGGTAAAATCTTACAAGAAATTATTGAACATATGAATCTTTCATACTCTAAGAAAATTTTCAAATAAAATATTATTTAAAACCATTTGATTAATATTATTGATTGATTGATTGATCTATGGTATCTATGATGGTTTCTATTTTTATTAAAAGAAATGAAAATAGAAAAATATTTTTACTTGATTTTTCATATATAACTTCATAGTTCTTATAAGAATGAAGAATATTTTTCCAGTCACGTAATGGAGCTTCTAAGAACTTATGTGGGTCAAACCCTTCTCATTCATTCGATTCGTTCAATGCCTTTTCTCTCTCTCTCTCTCTCACTCTCTTACATACACAAACACCTACACACATATATACACATATGAACATACGTTCTTTTTATCTCTTTCTTACATACGTGAATGAATCTTGGAAATGGTTATGAAAGATAAATAAATGTTAATGTTGTTTTATTAAAAATAAAAACCTTAAATAAAAAACCAATTATGAAGAAAAGCAAATAATATTAACAATAAAAAAAAAAGTAAAAAAATAATTATTACGTTTACATTGGTAGAATACTTTAGATATATACAGAAGAAGAAGAAGAAGATGAAGATGAAGATGAAAAAAAAAAATTTAAATTAATAATTATAGTACTATCGTTGTCTTTTATATTTTTTTTTTTTTTTTAGGAATCTATCTCAGGTTTCTATCTATTTCAGTTAACTGTCTTTATCATTTAATACGGTCGTTTCTTTTCCTCTTATTGTTTTATTAATTGTTCATGCACAACTATCTTGATACCAAAGTTCAAGGAAAACTTCATTCTCCTGCGTCGTAGCATCAAACTAAACTCTTTCCATCTTTCTTACACACATACACAACACATACACACATAATCATTCACTCATTGTATATTTCTGTATCTTTTTAATACATTCTCAATTTGTTATTACGAATAAAGGAAAAATGCACTTAATATATTTCCATCTTATAAACATAATCAATTAGAAACTTTTAAACTATTATTATTTGTTTTGTCTTATTTTTTAATTGTTAATTAATTAGATAATAATAGATTAATATCGTTTATATTACAAAAATATATGACTCAAATTAATATGAAAAATATATTTGTAATAAATAAATATATAATCTTAATATATATATAAATTACGTGTGACGTTATTTGTCCGCAATGGACTCCCAAACTACTGAACTGATTTTAATCAAATTTTCCACACTCTATGCAGTTTCATTCAACTTAAAAGATAGAATAGTTTATATCACAATTTGTAATCGCAATTATTTGTTTATTAACAAACGAGTCATGATTATTTCTGTTAATTCGACAAGATTCTAACAGATGGCGGTATACGGTAATTCGTTGACTTAAATACGTGTGTATCGGACTGATTGTGGGGCACCCCTATATATTAAATAAAATTTTAAATATTTCTTATTTCTTCTTATGTTAAATTGATCGTTATAATGATATCAGTATTAGTTATTTGCATAATGTAAAATGTTTAATGTATTAGTAATTGGTATAGTGACGAAGCAAGAATAACTTCTTGGCGCTATGTTTTTTTTTTATTATAAAACACCTAGGTTAACACGCATACACGCATACACATGATAGGTGCGTACGATCTATCTATTTACCTATCTATCCGATCTATCTATATATCTATTTGTCTATTTATATATATATGTGTATCGTATATTGAAAGTGCATATATACAAGTGTTACGTGTAGTTACGTGCACTCACGTGTTGTCAAAGATTCACACGTGCGAAACTTGACGTAAGGATTAACTTTTAATTATTATCATTATTATTATTATTATTTCACAGATATGTATTTTCATTTTTACTAACATAATCTTTTTGTACAGTTAAATATAAACGTGATGTATACAATTAATTGTATGCAAAAAGAAATCTACGATGATTCTCAAATGAATTTTATTACAACGAAAAATACCAATCAAATGTAAACATTGGACAATACTTTTTCTTCCATGTATCAAATCAAATCCTATGCAAATAATAGTTAAGAAAAAAAAAAATGAAATAATTAAATTAATTGTCTTAAGGATACCAATACCATTACTATCATCACCAAGAAGATAATCGAAATGGATGGATTAATTGAGATGAATCTATAGTATAGTATTTATTGACGTGAGTTGAGAATGCAACGACCTTTTGTTTACGGATGGCCTTTAATTAGCATCGATACTAATTGAACGTAAGCATTGCGACACACGTGTCGTATTCTGATTGGTCGATACGCCGGTGACGCATCCTCTCGAAGCGCGTCGATGCGCTTAGGAGACGCGTCCATGAACTCTGCCATTGAATATAAGTTCTCAATGAAATCGTCGTCGCGTTCGTCGTACAACACACAACGAACGAATGACGACGACAACTACAACTATGACGACGACAACGACGACGACGACCAACTATGACGACGAATAGAACGTTCAAAACGAGAATGAGAATGTGGATTAGGATTAGGTGAGTATTGATAACACTAACCACCACATGAACATGTTTAAACATAATTTGCATAACAACATTTGCTATTATTATTATTATTATTATTTGGTTTGTGAGTATTTTATGTTTCAAACATTCTTTTTTTTTTCTAACCCTGTAATTTAACACTCAACATTTTCCATATTAATTATAAAAATATAAATAATTCAATTAGAACGTACAATGTCTGTATTTTTTTTTTTTTTTTAACAAAATTTTATTCTGTTTTTTTATTTGCAATCATTTTTAGGATCTACAAATTAGTGTCTTTCCCTTAGTCCCTTTTAAAGGCCAAGGACACTTGTTCTTTTCTTTTTTTTTTTTTTTTTATTATTGACAAATGTCAAGTTGCTTGACCGAATCTCAATTAAACAAAAAAAAAAAACAGAAAAACTTTCGAATTAATCGTACATGCAATTAATTTCTTTCTACTACGTACTCATCGTTTGATTTATTTATTCCCGATAATGCATGAAATAAACAAAAATCGATATTAAACAATAGCACGATTGTTGTATCATCAACCAACCAACCAACCAACCAACCCATTGGTGTTAAAACTATAGCAGAAAGAAAGAGAAAAAAGAAAAAAAGAAGAAAAAAAAAAAGGTATGTTAGAAGGTCGCGTATGCATCAACACACGGTTCACCCCTCGTCAAAGAAAATAATAAAAAAATAATAAAAAGAAAAAAAAATAATAATAAAAAATACAAGATAAAAGAGAGTCAAATACGAGGGTGAAATTTATTCAACGATGATAATCGCAATTCCACTGTGTGTTTCTCTAGTTTTTGTTGTTGTTGTTGCTGTTGTTTAAAAATTATAATCACCTGTTTATATTTGAATTAATAAATATAAAAACTTATTATTAAAGTATTGGTATCTGTAGCACTTTGAATACGCTATCTGGTGGCTAAATTCAAAATTACAGTACATAGGTCAAATTGCTACATCACGTGGGATCTTTAGCACACTTGAATACGCTATCTGGTGGCTAAATTCAAAATTAGAATAGATAGGTCGAATTGCTACGCCACGGCACGCCCCTGCCAAAAATTCCAATATACAACATTTTTATATTGATAAATCTGTTTTGTTAGGAAACCGATAAATAAATAAATAAAATAAAATAAAATAATAATAATAATAATGGTAAATGTTAGTTGTTAATAACAGTTGGGTTAAATCAACGTCCTTCGATTTTCACAGACTATAGTCAAGGATGCTGGATGCTTCTTCTTTAATCGATCGAACTTTCGATGACACTTTCCACGTTATAATTTTATCCTCTGGTGACCCCTTATAAGCTACGAGGAGAGCATTAGATGGATGGATCTCGTTGCCCATCGGGTGCAATGGAATGAGAAATTATGTGACCACGAGAGAGAACTACCGACACGATGATGGTTAGAGAGCACGATGAAAGAGAGAGAAAAAGAGAGAGTTAGAGAGAGAGAGAGAGAGAAAGAGAAAGCTTTTAACGCTTGCCAAAGAGTTCTCTTCTCATGACTGACTGTGCCAAGCTTTCGCGACCTTGAGCATTGCTCTTTTTGTTATTTGCATATTTCATAAAAAAAAAAGACAAATTATAATTCTGCGACAAAGAAAAAATTATTCAACGATGATTCCATTTGATTATTTTTCATAAATAAAAAAAAACAAATAATTCAACCCTTAGAGTGTGCTATGGACGCATATAAGTGTTTGTTAATATTGTATGTAAAATAATGTAATGTTTATATTAATTAATCAAATTATATTCTCTCTCACAGAAAAAAGAAAAAACTTTACTTATTAAATATAATTTATTATTAATAAAATTATTCCGTTCGTACAAAATATTTTAATTAAAAGTATTCAACATTTCAAAAGGGTTCGAAATATTATTATTATTATTATTATTTTACATTTTTTATAGAAAATATTTATTATGCAATTGCATATGACATGCAAAACAGTGAACTGTAATATATCAACATTTAGAAATCAAATTATTACAATGATTTTTTTATTTTACCAATCCATAAAATTTTATTTTTCAAACACCTAGACAACTTTCTCATCTTTCATAAAAAAAAAAAGAAAAAAAACTAACAACCCCTAAATCCTATTTAATATTAATGTTCTATTTGAATTCTATTCTATTCATCGTAAACGCAAAAATCCCCAGCCCCCAAAAAAATGTAAATCAAAAAAGGGTTTTATTTGTAATAGATGAAACATATATTGGAAAGAGATAGAGAAAGCAAGGATGGGGGTGAATGTGAGGGTGTGTGTGAGAGGGTTGCAAGTAGAATGGAAGCCGTGTGCGGGCAAAGCTTGAATGACCGAGGAACGCGGAACAAGTTGGAGAGGTCGGGAACCGATCGAGTTCTCTCTCCCTTTCCCTTCTCCCCTTTCCTTTTGCCCTTTCCTACCTCATCCCCCACCCTCCCCCCACTCCCATTTCGACGCCCACGCATCCTCTCTTCGTTATTGTCCGACGACGTCGTCTTCGTCGTCGCGACGGGCTTAAAAACGATGACCCACTTAAGAAAAAAATAACAATAATTATATTTGTTCATTCATATTTAATTATTATTATTATTATTATTATTATTATTATTATTATTATTATTATTATTTAAACAATGCTATTTACAACGATTCTAATTTGTTGAATCTTATTTTGTTGCACGTATTTGTTGAATCCTATTTTGTTGCACGTATATTTGTTGCACGTATTTGTTGCACATATGTTTCATTATTTTGTTTTTTTTATAAACATTCAAACAATATTTTGAATATGGTTTATAATACTTCGTGTAATTTATGATACTTTGTTTCTCTATATAATTTTGATTATTATTTAAACAAATGAATATGTGTGTGTGTGTGATTTATAATACTACAGGTAATTTAAGGTACTTTGTTTCAATTCATTTTTTTGTTTTTTTATTAATCAAACGATTTCTCTACTTTTAAATTAATATGTTTGATATTTTGTTCAACTATTTAAAGAAAGGAATAAAATCAAATAAATCAAATAGATTTGGGTATGTAACTTTCTTTTCTAGATTTCTAATAGTTAATTAAATTTCACTAACTATTTATGGTTGTGTTAGGTTTATTTTGTTAATTCTTTTTTGTTTTATTATCAGAACACTAAGATACACCATAGTTAATAATTCTAATGAGAAATAAAATAAAATAAAATAAAATTGATAATGTTTGAAAACTTTCTCTCCTTATCTAATCCTATGTAATTAATTTTCTAACTATTTCCCTGTCAACTGTAATATTTTTATTTTATTATTTACGTAAATGAGAAAAAGGGAAAGTATTAATAAAAAAAAAAAAAAATTAAATTACAAATAAAATCATTGCAATTATCTCTTTCAGATTTCTAATCATTTTCTAACAAACTATTATGTTTCCATATAATAAATTCAATTTCATGTTAAATTTATTTCAAATATTTATTTGAAAATCATTGCAAAATAATCTCTCGCAAATTTCTAATCATTTTCTAACAAACTATTATGTTTCCATATAATAAATTCAATTTCATGTTAAATTTATTTCAAATATTTATTTCAAAATCATTGCAAAATAATCTCTCGCAAATTTCTAATCATTTTCTAACAAACTATTATATTTCTAAATTAAACATTTAATTTCATATTAAATTTATTTCATATATTTATTTGAAAATCATTGTAAAATTATCTCACGCAAATTTCTAATCATTTTCTATTTTCAACCAAACCTATTATCTTTCTAAATTATTCATTTGAAAATCATTGCAAAATAATCTCTCGCAAATTTCTAATCATATTCTAACAAACCTAATATGCTTCTAAATTATAAATTCAATTGAATGTTAAATTTATTTCATATATTTACTTCAACTTAAATTTGACGTGGGTAGAATTTCCTGTTCATTCATCTGAAGAATTTGAAGTAATAGTAGTAGGTGTGTAAAAACATCAACATCTCAACAACTACAACAACAACAACAACAAACAAAAATAAAAAAAAATAATCTAATAGATTAGGTTAGTTGCATAAATTGTTGAAGGTAGGTATTATATCATTGAATATCGGTCTAGTTCACGACAGTTCATTCGTTTCTTCGTTCGTTTCTATGAAAGGTCGCGAGTATTCATTCATAAATAGGAGTAGTAGTGTGCTACACACTACTACTACTACTACTACTATGTAAACTACACAAGATAAATTTTATTTTAATACAATAAGATAATATTATTTATTTCATATAAACAATGATCATGAACAAATTCATTTATCATAGAAATTAATTTCAATATAATTCAATAATCAAATTTTTATAAATATTGACACTACAGTAAAAACTATTAAAAATGAATAAAAAGAAAGAAATAATTAAATAATTTTGTTAATGCAGTTACAGTTGCAGTTGCAGATGCAACTGCAGTGCTGCTGCTGCTGTGAACGAAACAGGCAAAGCAGAGAGTAAACCTTTACAAGCACCGATCAATACTCACTATATATATATATATATATATATATATATATATATATATATATATATATATATGTATATGTAAGTATATATATACTGACAATAAGTGGAACGAGAGAGAGCACGTGTTTCCTTTTGTTTTCGTTTTTTTTTCACCCATATTTGCAACCCTTTACGCACAAAAAAAAAGAAAAATAGAAGAACAAACCTAAAAGTAAAAAAAAAAAATTGAAACGTTCCTATTGTAATCTGTTATTACAATTTATAAAATAAATTTAATATAAAAAAAGATTTAAACAAAAATTGTGAAAAATATTACACAAGTATTTCAAATTGTAATTTGAAAATTATTC
This sequence comes from Polistes dominula, assembly GCF_049000335.1. NCBI lineage: Eukaryota > Metazoa > Arthropoda > Insecta > Hymenoptera > Vespidae > Polistes > Polistes dominula. Next base: position 455,910 of record NW_028301042.1, read on the forward strand.
CAATTTTCAATTTCAATTTCTAAAATCTAATCAATGAAATTTATTTTCTAAATTTTATACCAGAATTTACAGTTAAATTTGAATTTTTTTCTTTTTTCTTTTTAATTTATTTAGATGTTTCAATAAAGAAATTGATTGAAATATTACCGCAGATTTTTTTCCACTATTTTTTTTATTTCTTCTTTTTTCTTTTTTTTTTTTTTCTGTAAACGAGGAAGCAATTTAAAGCAATCGTCGAGGTGATTATTTATAAAAAAAAAAAAACATAATTTAATATGCTAGAAAGTAAATGTATTTTTAACTGGGGGGTGGTTTTTTTTTTTTACCGGTGTCGTTGTTATCGGATCTGAACAAATTGCATATTGTAACGAAAAGCTGTCGCAACAAATGCGAGGTCACGCCTCCTCTCAAAAGAAACGTTTCATTTTTTTTTTTTTTTTAAATGTTTCACCTAGAACAAATTGCATTTTTATGCATCCTTAAATCACACTAATACAACGAGTCACAAATATCTATGCAAATATACCCGCCGGAGTGTTGTAACATTTCAATTTGCACGAATATTAACAGGGAAGGAGGAGAGAGGAAAAAAAAAATAGAAAAAAAAAAAAATACGAAGTAATTTGTTTAACAAACTTTGATATGTAAAAAATATATTAAGGATTATAAAAATTGTATCATTAAATTAGAAAAAAAATAAATAAAAATTTTTATTTATATCTTTTATATTTAACTTTAAATAATTTAGAAATATTCAAATATAAATTATTATTTATAATTTTCATAAAACAACGATACCAATATATTAAAAGCAAAAGTTTACTAATTAATTTATAATATTTATATGCAAAACCTTCTATTTTCTAAACCTTTATTAAAATTTTAATTTAAATATCATTTTGTTATTGATATTTTTCATAAAACAACGATACAATAAATTAAAAGCAAAATATATCTATTAAACGTTTAGATTTATGATTGAAATTAAGATATAAATTATTTAAAACGCGGTTGGTAACCCTTTCTTTCTTTTTTTTTTTTTTTTTTTTGTAAAAAGTAATCGAACAATAAACGTCGTTTTGTAGGAAAAATATGACAAGCTACGTGGTTCTTCTTCCAACACAAGGGGGATTAGGGGAAAGGGTGAAAGTTTTTATTTTTTCATCATGAAAAACGAGTCTAGGAAGCGAGTCGTCTGTCGTCTCGACTCCGCCCTCTTCGCTTATAAACCCTCAACCCCCTAAACCCCCTCAATCCCTCAATCCCTCCACAACCCCCAACCATCAACCTAGCCAACCATCCACCTCGAACTTATATTGTGTTAACGATTATTTTCATATATATATATATATATATATATATATATTCGTTCTTTACCTTCGTCAAGCTTTTACATATTTTCTGCGTTGGAGAGGAATAATAAGAAATAAAAAAAAAAATAAAAAAAAATAAAATAAAAAAATGGTAGGTATACTTAAATCATCGACAATTTATTCATTTATTCGTTCTAATTCCATTTCCTATTACGTACTTCATTAATAAATTAGATTTACTAAACAGTTTTTATATCCAATTTTATTCCTCACCATTCAAAAGTTTTATCCATCATTTATATTTATATATATATATATATATTACTATTTATAAAACATTTTCTCTTTTACGTTTAAATATCTTATCTTAATATAAAGAAATTACGTGTGACGTTGTTTGTCCGCAATGGATTCCTAAACTACTGAACGAAATTTAATAAAATTTTACACACTCTGTGCAGTTTCATTCAACTTGAAACATAGGATAATTTATATCACAATTTATAATCGCAATTATTTGTACGATGATATTTTATTTTGTGATCGTATCGATGTCACCACGTAATTTCCTGTCGAAAAAAGTATCATTGAAAAAAAAAATAAAAAAGAAAGAAATAAAATAAAATAAAGAAGAAATGAGAGACAAGACAGAAGAAGATAAAAATATTCGTTAGGATGAATGATTGATCGAGCCCAGTTTAAGGCCTCGTTCCCACACAAGGTGGTGGGTGGTTGTGAACACAGAGACAACGAATTGAAAATATCAGCTGAGTGTCTTATATCTCTCACTCACACTCTTTAACACATATATATATCTGTGTGTATGTAATATATGAAATGTATACACTGGATAAATCGTTTGAATAAGAATTACCACTACCTACAAAACAAACAAAAATTTGTTTGAAATTTTCAAACGATTTCAAAAAACTGTCGAAAATGAACGATTTATCAGTCAAGAAAGGAGACTTGAAAAATATGAGAAGATTTTAATTGAAAAATGTCACCCAGTATATACAACACATTTATACACCACCACTAGCAAGGTAGGAGAGGAGAGTAACCCAACTGCACGTGCGCACGGGGCCCAGAAATTCGCTGAAATTCGATCGATTCGAGATGAAAGTAACTCGTCGTATTACTACTACTACTATTACTACTACTTTAACAGACACCCTGTATAATACAAATGCAACTTTGTTTATTTGATTTGATTTCTTAGAAAATTAATATAAAATATTTCCAGAAAAAAAAGAAAAAACAAGAAAATTTATTTAAGTTTATACTTTAAAATAACGAATATAAAAAAAAAAGAGAGAGAGTTTTAAACAAGAATGAATATAAAGAAAACAAAATTAACTTGCAAAAAGGTAAACAAACTTAATTCTAAGTCAATATAAGAAAAGATAACAGGTATCAGTGATTTCTAAGACACCCACACACATAGCTGCTATATTGTAGTAGACTACTACAGTTAAAGGAAATACACGTCTATGTGTAAATTCAATTGGCGTTTTTGTTAAATACATTTTTATTGCATTGTATCAAGTTTAAAAGGCATAATATAAATTTTATCATGGACTATTACAAGTGTACCAAATTTACAAAAAAAAAATATCAAAGCTGGGGGGATTTCCCCTTGTAAGTTAAAAAAAAAAAAAATGCTAAATTGTTTTCAAACCAGAACAATAACAGGAAGAATATTGCAAATTGATAAATAAAAAATGGATGATAATAAAAAGGAAACTAGGGGAGGGGGTGTATTTCAAAAAGTATAATAAATTTCACAAGTAAATAAATTTTAAAATTAAATTGAAAAAAGAAGAAAAAAAAAACACGTACAATAAAGTTCAAAAGTATTAATAACAACAGTAGGAGGAATTTCTAAGATAAAAATATAAAAACATAAAAAATAAAAATAAATGATAATTGACAATTGAAATAAATGAAAGAATTAGAATGAAAAGAAGAGTACACATGAGGTTGAAGAAAAAACGTCGAACCCTAAACAACAGTCAATAGGGAATACACCACCACCACTACCACAACCCACCCACCACCCCCCACAGCAACAGCAACAGCAGCAGCACCACCAGCAGCCAGTTAAAAAAGCCGAGTGCTCTCTTGACCCCAATCCGTGATGCATTTCTTCTCTCGACCGATCGAAACTCGACCTTGCCAGATCCCCCACCCCAACCAACTACCCTTTACCATCTACTTCCTACCCCTACCTTCGTATTTTTCACCCCTTTCGCTTGCTTCGAACGTCTCTTCTTCTTCTTCTTCTTCTCTAACTCTCGAAATAGAGAAAAACGAGAATGGAAAGAAGAATATTTATATCCTCTACACAAATTTTGCGCGTTACTGTGGCTCACAATCAGTCCGATACACACGTCTTTAAGTCAATTGCGATTATAAATTGAGATATAAACTATCCTATCTTTCAAGTTGGATGAAATTGCACATAGCGTGCAAAATTTTATTCAAATCGGTACAGTGGTTTAGGAGTACATTGTGGACAAACGACGTGACACGTAATTTATATATATATATAATAAGAAGATAAGATAAATGAATAAAACAAAACAAAAAATATTATTAGCTGAAGAAAAAAAATAAAAATAAAAATAAATGTTGATTGGTACACACACACACACACACATGTTTTACGTGTGTTGTCTTTTTACATGTCTTAAAAATTAAATAAAAAATAATACAAATTTTATATTCTTATCAAGAACGATTCAATGATACTTTCATTTGATTGTTAATAAATCTACAAATGTTTATTGAATGCAACATTAAATAAATAAAAAAAAAAATCTACGAGAAATGACCCACGTGGTGGCGGTCAACGATGTTAACTGATTAAAAGAAACAAAACCAATTAAAAAAAAAAAAATAATAAAAAAAGGAAGTGGAAGTAGTTAATAAAAATGAACGAGTATGAAAACACAAAATAATAGAAATGAAATAACACACGATTTGAATCGATTTAAAGGAAATCACAATGACGCCGACGTAACATTTAATATTCGACTCTTGTTATTGCAAAGTAATAAAACATAACTAATAATTGTTACAAAACCATAATTCGATATCATTGACTATGGCCATAATAATAACACATAAAATACATACATACATACAATACACGTGTAGTATGTTATATCGTTTTGTGATATGTCACAGAATAAGATTTATATATACTTTACTAATACTAATATACTTTATACAGGATGCAACCAAGGACCTTGTATAATAATAAAAAAAAAAAAAAAGAAAAAAATCAGACTCTAATGTTAAATATAAAAGTATACAGTAAATGCACGTAACAATAATACCACATATGTCACAAGGAGTTTCATTTTCATTTTAATTTGAATTTAAATGTGAATTTTTCTTCTTCTTCTTCTTCTTCTTCTTCTTCTTCTTCTTCTTCTTCTTTATTGAGAGAAAAAAAAAAGAGAAAAAACACAGAGGTAACATTGAAAATGAAAACTAACTATAGTCTTGGACTTTAATCAGTATAAGAAAAGGATAATATGAAATTAACTTATGGCTATAACCACTTAAACGCCCACAACATCCCGTTTGCGATTAGGGGATTATAAATACGCTTACGATTCCATACTAGACTTGTATTTCACTTTGGCACGTGTATTCATAAAGAACTATTTTATTCGACAAAATTCCAACAATATATTCTTTTTTTTTTTCAACGACGAAACATATTTAACAAATAAAAATTAAATTTAATTTGTGATTTATATATATATAATATATAATATATAATATTGTTTAAATTAGTATCATAATTATTATTGTGTAATTAAAATGGAAGGGAAATTAATGTTCGTCATGTTTTTCACCCTACTTTCTATGAAGATCGTTAACGCAGGGGTAAGTTGCATGCATGCATGCTGCTGCATTCCTGTTATATTTTTTCTTTTTTTCTTTTTTTTCTAATCAGTGTGATATTCGTGAAATTTCTTTAGTGCATATAGAACGTCAAAATATTTATAAACAGGTATAATGTGTATAAAAAAGGGACGTCTATTTTTTGACGGTAAATTTTGAAAGGGGTCAAAATTTAAATTAAAAAAAAAAAATAAAAAAAAAAGATTTTATTCAAATTATTGTTGCTACGATAAATCGTTAATGACATTTTTATAGTTCACTATTACAATTGGAATATAAGATATGAAAAAAAAAAAGTAAAAAAAAGAAGTTTCATCAAAAAAGATTTTATTTGTAAATTGCTAAATGGTTTTTGACAAAATTGTCAAATATTTGTAATTTAAAAAAAAAAAATCAGATCACTTGGAAACTTTTGCCTAAAAAAAAAAAAAGAAGAACTTTTAATTGATTTAGTATGTGTGTGTGTGTGTGTCTCTGTGTATGTAACTTTAAATATATAAAATGAATGTATTTATTACGTGTAGGCGTGACACGATTTCTTGGCATCGTTCATTCTATCTCTATCTATCTTTCTTATCGTGAAAATCGATTTTTCTAAGTCATTGACACCTAGGATAGATCTTGCAAATTCTTTCCTTTTTTTTTGTTTATTTTATATTTTTTATTATTGTTTCATTTCATCCCCTTGTTTTTTCTTTTATTCATACATTTTTCCCGTTGTTTCTTCTTACTTCAGATTATTTCTTTTCTTTTTTTTTTTTTTGTATTTACAATAAAATTATTTGTTATCTATTGCCATAATTTGATTACACGCACACACGCACGTGTATATTAAAAGTTAATTAAATTGAAAATAAATTGTTCTCACGTTTGATTCAAAATACTCCATCTTTTCGATGGGAGAGAGATTGCACACCATTTGTAATATTTGTAAATTGTTTTTCCTTTTTTGTTGTTGTTGTTGTAATGGTTTTTTTATTCTCATGGAAATTTTATTCGTGTTACGTTACTGATGGTCGAATACTTACAAAATCGATATTACCACCGCGACAGATAAGATATCAAAACGTTTTTTTCCTTTTTTTTTTTCTATTTTTCTATTCACAAAATTATTCGTCATTCTTTTAATTAAAAAACAAAACAAAACAAAATTTCAAAAAGAAATAATCCAAATAATTTCTATAAACTGATGCAATTGTCTCGTTTCTTTAATAATACGAAATAAAACGAATAGAAAAATTTCAAAACGTATCAACAATATATTGTAAATAATTAATAACAAAATATTCTCTAGAAAACAAAATAATTGTTATAGAAAAAAAAACAACTTTCTATATTTCAATAACATCATTTAATTCGAAATAAATTTTGAATTTAATTAGCCACCAGATTGGGTACCACCAGAAATGATAGAAATGGTTGCCGGTGATAAAGCTCGTTGCATGGAAGAACATGGAACTTCTCAAGGTAAATAATAAATCATATTATTTCAATAATTCAAATAATTCAAATAAAATAAATGAACTTTCTATTCTCGTAATAAAAATATTACAAAATTGTATATATTACATATTAACCCATTAACTACCACGATCCATCCTCATTTGGGGATTTTGGAATTTTACGTACACCACTCGGTTTTATGTGAACTTTATGAAAAAATGGCATAATAATGGCTATTTTTGTATGTATAAGATAATAATAATAAAAGAAATAAGAGTAATAGTCTCTTATTAGTTTTTTTGTTTTCATGCAACCAGCCACAATTCCCCATTTAATCCTTAAAGTGTACACTGGGTGGTAAAAGTTAGTTAAAGTGCACCACTGTGGGTGTTTGACACCCCAACGTGTTTGAAACGTGTCACCTGAAGCCGCTATTTAATATTTAGACACTAAGCAATTTGTTTTAAAAGTAGTTTGATACATCTTGTTTTTAAAAATATCATTAAATTTTATATCCATCTGAATGAACACTAGATGACACTAGACAAATAACCCATTGTTTCTCAGTACCATTTTTGAGAGATGAACAATTTCTTGGGGTGTCAAACACCCCATGTGCACTTTAAAGGATTTAAGACTTAAAAAAAAAATAATATAAATATTTGTGAAATCCAAAATAATTTGCCAGTTAATGGGGTTAATATAATATATAAAAAGAAAATAAAGTGTATGTACATAGATTTTTATTTTACAATGTAATAAGAAACAAACAAACAAACAGATAGAGTAAATAAAAAAAATTAAATGACGAATAAGACAAATTATTTATTTATTAATTATTCAATATGTTTCTCTTCTTTTTTTTTTTTTTTTTGATTTAATGTTGGACAGCTCTAATCGATCAAGTAAATGATGGAAATCTGGTGAATGATCGATCACTATCCTGCTACATGTACTGCATGTTGGAAGCTTTCAGTCTGGTAAATCTAATCATCCGATCTTATCATTTCTTTTTTTATTTTTCTTCTTCTTCTTCTTCTTCTTACTATTCACATTATTTCCTAGATTTTTTCCTATACTTTTTTTTTTATACACACATATATATATAATATTATGTATGTATGTATCTTTTTATTAATAGGTGGATGAGGAAGGTAATTTAGAATCAGAAATGTTGTTGGGTTTCATACCAGATAATTTTAAAGAAATGGGTGCTGATATTCTCAATGCTTGTGCAAGACAGGGTAAATTATTTTCTATATGTATTCAATTAATTAATTTTTATTTTTTTTTTAATTATAATTATTAATATATAAATTTGCAAATTTTTCTATCCAAGATGGTGCGGATGGTTGCGAAAGAGTATTTAACGTTGCAAAATGCGTTCAACAAAAAGTTCCTGAGGTAAGACCAATTTTTTTTCCTTCTTTGTTTATATTTCATTAATATATATTTTTTTTTTTAATTATATTTTATTAACTAACAAAATTAATGTTCTACGTCATACCACACGTTTATCATCAATTACCAAAAATAAAAAAAAAAAAACTTCGTTCAAGTTCATTACATTAAAAACAAAAGAAACAAAAACTATTTCAAATTGTTCCAATAAGAAAAAATAATGTTTTTCCTTTTTGCAGTTATGGTTCATGGTTTAAAAAAAAAAAAAAAACAAAACGAAGAACACTACAAATTTGGGTCAAAGGGGGAGGAGGAGCAGGGGAAAAACCTTGTAAAAGCACTTACGATTATTAGAAATATTGTTATCTATGTGTGTTTCTTTTTTTTTTTGGTTTTTTTGTTTGTCTATTTGCGTTTCTATTCCTTTTTTTTTTTTCTTTTTGTTTCCAATAAAATTTGGAAAGAAAAATATGAAAAAAAAAAAACTCTAAGGTTCCTTCGATATAATTTCTTATTTAGAATAATTATTACGTATGTATACATGATCAATAATGTTATTATAGTAAAAATACAAAATGACGTGAGAAAAATGTAATAAAATATAATAAAAAAAAAAAAAAAAAAATAAAAAAAATAAAGTTAATTATCTTATTCTGAAGAAGATTTATTTATTCTTTTTTTTTAAATGATTTGACGAATTTTGTCTACGTAATTTTTCAATCTACGATTGCAATCTTGCAATGCTGCAAAAAGAAAAAAAAATTGGTCGTATTTTTTTTCCACCTTGGGGAAAAAAACATTTTACGCTATCCTAACAACCTCCATAATTTCTATTTTCTTATTAAAATAGATTTTTTATTAATCCTGTTTGTTTCTTATTTTTCTTTTTTTTTAAATTAATTTGTTATCTTCGTTATTCAAAAAAAAAGAAAAAAAACGAGTTATTTACGAGTTTATTTATTTCTAATGTTTTTTTTTTCCTTTTTTTTTTTTTTTTTTAATTTATTAGATGTGCGTATTTGTCGAGTATATACAATAAGTAGAAATTATTCTTGAGAAAACAAACGATTACGTGGTTATGTCTTCGAATCCTGGTAAAATTCCATTGACTTTAATAAGACAAGAAAATACGTGGTGTAATCCTACTATCCATTAAAATATCAATTAAGTTTAGATGATATACTATATCCATTACATAATTCTACAATTTTCTATAAAACACAACTATTACTACTTCGTATATATAATCTTTTAAATATAACTTCCTTTTTTGATTTTTATTGATTTAAATTTTTTCTTTGTAATTTATTCGCGAAAAGTGATACACACACACACACACACAGTTTTATATTGAATTACTTAATAAATGATTCATTTGAGATCTATAGATCAGGAAGAGAGAGAGAAAAAAAAATTATTTTAATCAAAGGAAATGTACAACAAAATTACACAATCTCACGTAAGAAGATTATGAAAGCTGTGAAACAAGAAAAAAAAAGAAAAACAAGAAAAAACTTCGTAAGTTTAAAAAGCATTTGAATTTTACAATTTTTTTTTTTATCATTTCTTTATTTAACTTTACGTGATTTTGTTTTTAGATCGACGAATTTTATTAATTCAAATCTAATTAATAATTAACAAATCTAACAAGTAATAATTTATATTCAACTACGATTACAAATTTATCTAATATAATTAGCTACAAATGCTAAATGTGATGATAAATGTGTTGGATGATAATTTGCCATGCTGTTTTTAATCTGCGTGCAACCATTAACAACAACAACAACAACGAAATTATTTAAAAAAAAAAAAAAAAAAATAAAATTGCTAAACGACAAAATGTTTTATTGGAAGAAAAATCAAACAATAGCGATATATATATAAAAAGAAATGAAGAATTATCAACCCACTAAAATAAATTAATAAAAAATCATCATGGGATATCAACGAATCCAACAATAATAAAAAAACAAACAAAAGGAACAACCCAAGGAACAAAGTTTGAGAAAATTAGATAAAATAAAATACAACATAAGCAACAATGTGAAATCTATTTGTCAACGTTTTTTAAACAACTAAATAAATAAATAAATAAATAAAAGAAAATACTAAAAACAAAATGCGAAAAGCGTGCTTGGAGATGTAATCCAAAAATCCTTTCTTGTATCTTAAAGAAAGGTGTGAGAATTGAATGAAACAATAACAAAATAATAATTACAAAAATAATAATAATACTAATAAAGGGATGACGATGAAGAAAGGAAGGATGATGATCATCCAATACCTTAAGATCGATCGAATGAACGGCACCGGTGTGTTGCGAAGGATGATGATCCTTCGTGTCGTTGGCACAGTTAGCATTGTTGTTAACGTTAGGCAAGGAACCTCCTGCTCGGAATTGATTGCCCAGGTTAATGTGAAGATGTTTGCCACTTGATTGCGGAGGACTCGCACCGGCACTTTTGACGGAGAGCGGGGCATCCGGGACACCAGATCCCGTAGGACTCGCACCCACCGAGCTGCTTGCTGACGCGACCTATGCAAGTCCGTCACTTTGTGACTAAATCGCTTACAAACGAAGCGATATTTTTCCAAGCACGATTGTTCATTGCAAATTATTTATTTATTTCTCGCAATTTTACTCTTCAACTCATTTTACAATTATTATTTTTTCTTTTTTTTTTATATATCTATTTAAATATAATTTTGTTATTAACTTTTGATATGTAACGTTGTTGATCGTTGTTCTTCGATTCCATTCTAAAATATTTCTTATTTTCAAGGTTTCGGGATTTTTTTTTCTTTTTTTGCAAAAGATCTTGGTATTAGTATTTTAATATAATTTTCTATATCCCAGCAATTACTTAAAATCTCATTTATCATACTTATTGAATTATTTTGCAAGTAATACCAATCGTGCTTGGAACAGCCAAAGATTTGTTCTACAATTTTTTTGTTGTTGTTGTTTATTATCTACGTACTTGTGAATGAAACCAAAAAAAAAAAAAAAAAGAAAAAGTGTAAAACAAAATGAAATGAAAAGAAAGAGAACAAGAAAGAGATACGAATGATAATTCCGATGATTTTGGATTTTTTTTTTTTTCATTTATCTTTTTTTTTTTTCTATTTCTACTTATACATATATCTCTTTCTCTGTCTCTCTTTGTATTTGAAGAAAAAAAAAAAAAAAGAAAAAAAATGATAAGATGTTCGTATAACAACAAAATGAGAATTCTTCGTAGATTGAAAATATACGCGAGAGAGAGAAAGAGAGAGAGAGAGAGAGAGAGAGACTTACGTTGAAGATATAACGTAAACTTTCTTTTCGAAGCATACTTAACTAAAAACAGGTTCTTGTGTCCAGCATTTTTATAATAATCTTAGCCGACTAGATTCCATTCTCCAAGTATACCGAGTATAAAAATCGAATACAATGTTTGCCCGTTTGTTTGCCTGCAAACGCCATAGGAATTTTTGGAACGTTCATTTTTAAATCAGTGAAAGAGAAATTTGTATTTTGTTTGGTTTTTTTTTTATTTTTTATTTATTTTTTTATTTATATGATTCTGATGAAAATGATTATCAAAACGAATGAATAATATTTTTTCAATATCCATTTTATTTCTTTGGAATTTTTTCTACTAAACTTTCAATCTAATGTTGAAATTTATTTTTCTTACAAATATTTTACGAAAAACACACTATTTTTCTTTATAAGAAAATATGTATGTACATACGTGTACATGTATCTCTGTGTGTATATATATATATAAATCATTTCTAAAGAAAATTTTACAATTAATTTACTTTCAATCTAATCTCTTTACTATTCAAAAACATATATGTAAAAGTATATTAAAAATACTCTAACGTTTATTATTATATTTTCTCTTTATCTTTTTTACTTTCAAACGCATAACACAAGGTTCTTTTTTTTTTTTTTTTTTTTTTTTAATTAAAACAAGACCAAAAAAAAAAAAAATCATGGCCGACGAATAATAATGAATGTCGAGGAAGATCAACATAAGTTAGAGAACTTGAAACTTGAATCTTATTCTCAAATTAGATTGACCTTGTTAAAAAGCCAACGTTCATTTAGTTATACGCGTACTAAAGTAAATGAACATTCATTTTGTCATAAATTAAAAAGTGTAATCAAATAAACTAATTTCAACTTTATCTATTACACTCCTATCCAATAAATAAATAAATAAATAAATAAAATAAAATTTAATAAAAAAAAAAATAATAATAATAATGAAACAATTTTCACCAATAAAAGTGAGTGATCATTTTTCCATAACAACGTTTTCAAGAAAATTACTAATTTATAAAATCAGGATTAGATACTAGAAGCATAGTTATTGGTTGAATCATACCCTGAACGAAAGTAGGTCACTGACCCTTGCCTAGTAAAACTGCTAAATAAGTAAAAGCATGGTTATAAACTAGTCTAACTTGTTTTGCAATTAAATGATTCATATTAGAAAGATAAATATATATACTCATACACACAAAAACATATATATGTATGTATGTTATATTATAATTTGTATATTATAAACGTATGTATGTACACGCATATACACTACATATATATAAACAATCTCAAATATTATATATGTTATTTTATATATATATATAATACACATTAATATTAATTATACATAATATATACTATATTTATACAATTTGTATATATAAAATAACATACATAAATATAATAGAAATTTAGAGAAAAAAGAAAAACGAAAGATTATCTTCTCTCTTCTAATTAATTATAGGCTTTAAATATATATTATATTATATAAAGGTATATACATATATAAGGTACATTAATCAATTTTCCAGAATATTAATTTGCCTATCCGGACGAACGAATCAAAGAGAGAACAAGTTATTCAAGCATCAACAAACTTTTACTAAAATTTCCTTATGTGAAAGAGACATTAAACTTAATTACCCTTTAATATAGTAACAACCCTTAAATTATACTAATCGTCAATAATTTGATATCTTTTTCTAAACTCGTACTACTTCTTAAATAAATTAATGTAAGGTTTCGAATAATACTAATTGAAAATTCTTGCTTGCTTTTATTCTTCAGTATACCACCTTGTATTCAAAGTGTTCAAAGAAAATGTTCGAAATAGAAAAAGAAGACATTAACTTTCAACGATTGAATAGAAAGAACCTAATTATTAGTATCTTTTGTTTTAACACATATGTTTTTTTTAGGTTACATTCATAAATATTCTAATCTCGTTTATCCCATTAAATAAACTATGTTTATTTGACAAAATAAATCCTAAGAAAATTCGACTTTTAATATTTAACATTTGATGATACATCAATCTGATCGATCTAAGACACCTTAAAAAGATAATAAATCTTAAATAAGTTTTTAATCAATCAAGAAAAACAATAAGAAACTAAAAATCATAGATAAATAAATCGATCAAATCTATCGCAATCATCATCAATAAAACAAAATCAACATTTTCAAAATTAAAAAAAAGAAAAGAAGTAGAAAATCATTATCGATATATCAAACACTATCGATATGTAAATCAATCGATCTATCAATGAAAACAAAGTTGCAGTTTTAAAGTGAAAAAGTAAGGTAGAAAATGTAACTATGATCAAACTTGCTTGCCACTAATTGTGGCAACGACCACAACAACAACAAAATTAAACATATTTTCATGTATGAAACATTAAAAAAAAAAAAAAGATGGAAGAATCGAATATTCTTTTAAAAATAATTAAACACACGGGCAGCTGTCTTAAACAACGACGTAATATCGCCATCACTTACTACGACGCACATGAACACAAACAGAAAGAGAGAGAGAGAGAGACTAGTAGCTAACACGATACACTAACACACACGTTATTAAAATACTAATATATATATATATACGGAAGGAGGAGCACACGAATATATATATATATATATATATACACTAATATAAACGAATGAAAACACAACGACGACGCCAAAACGCTTTTGCTTCTCTCCACGCGACGAACTTATCGTTATCTCTCTCTCACTCTTTCTCTCTCTCTCTTCTGTTTTTTACTCCTTCCTATTTTATTCACTCTCTCGCTCACTCCCATTCTTCCTCCCACTTCACCCTATTATTTCCTTCTCTCTTTCTGTTATTGTAACCCTAGCAAAGTAAACCAGCCAAGAAGATGAAGAAGAGGAGACCTAAAACCCTTCCCACCCCCTCCATCCCCACGAACAAAATAAAAAAGAAAAACAAATATACATATACACGGTGTCTCTTATTTCACGTTTCGTATCTCGTCGTAACGTAACAAGGATATATCGTCATTTTTAATAGAAAAAAAAAATAAAAAGAGAGGAAACGGTAAAACGTTTTTTGTAAACACAAGCTTAGATGAGAAAAAAAAAGATACGTCAAATATAACATTGTTTAAATTAATTACATATTTAAATATTATTTATCATAATTCTCTAATGAAGTGTAGAGATTTTAATTTTTAATGTATTCTAATCAAATTATAAATAACTAAAATAAATAAAAATGCATACACACACATATATATTTATATATGTATATGTATATTTATATGTATATTTATATGTATGCATGAAAATGTATAAACAAGAGTGAAGTGATGTTGCACATTGTGCGCATAAACGAACGTACTCCTTAAGTAAATGCAAAAGAAAGAAAAAAAGAAAAGGAAAGGAAAAAAAAAGAAAGAAAGAAAAGGAAAGAAAAGAAAGAGAGAGAGAAAGAAAAAGAGAGAGAAAGAACGTAAACAAGAAGCTTCTCTCTCACTTACTCTTCAACTCTCTCTCTCTCTCTCTTTCTTTCAATCTCTTCCCTCTCTCTTACTCTACTCATTCTCTCACTTGCTTTATCTACCTCTCTCTCTCTTTCTCTTTCTCTTAAAAATGTTTTCAATAAGTTAGACAGAGAAAAACATATAAATAGGGAGGGATAAAAACATTGAAGTAAGAAAGAAATATAAATGAAAGAAAAAGATGGAACATGACAGAAAGAGAGAGAGAGAGAGAGAGAGAGATAGATATGCAGTAGATAGAGATAGATGAGTGAGAGAATGAAAGAGATTGTCCCTTAAGATAAGGACCTACTGTGATTTCCTTACTCTGCTCGTAACGTCCGATACTTCTCGCATGATTGCTTCAAAAGCTGCCGTCTCCTGCGCCTCCTTCTGGTTGAGCAAGGCAATCTTTTCACTGAATTTCCGTGGATTCGCCATGATGGCTCCTCTCTCACTCTTTGTGGCCGCCACTGGACTTTTCCAATTCAACTACACATACACTTAAAAACTTCCTAATAGACGACCAACGCAACACTAACGAATAGAGAGAGAGAAAGAGAAAGAGAAAGAAAGAGACACATACACACACATACACCAAACACTTATTCAACTATACAATCCAAGGTAGTGTAGTAGTAGTGGTGAACGCGAGAACGACGTGCGCGTTTCCTCTGCGCGTTTTTTCCCTTTCTATCCCTAATCCCTACCCTTCGATATCTACCCTAACCCCCAATTTCCCTCCCAACTGATACTTTATGCCTTTCTTTCTTTCCTTCTTTCTCTCCCTCTCTCTCTCTCTCTCTCCCGCTCTATCACTCACTTTTCATCGACACACGATTAGAACCACTAACTTTGTTTTTTTTTTTATGTATATATATGTGTGTGTATATTTACTTATTACATGCATATACATGCATAACATGCAACAACACACATTCACTCAATCACTCACTCACACTCATTTATTTGCTCTAACTTGCTCACTTACTCTCTCACGCGGGTAATTCACGCGAATTCATGCACGCACACACGTTATCGTCGTAGAATAATATGCGGTACACTAAATACAATGAACGAGTTCGTTAGCTCGTTTTCTTTCTCTTTCTTTTTCTCTCGTAATCGTTCGTTTATTCGCTTGCTCACTTGCTTGTATTCTTTCTTACTTGTTTGCTACTTGCTTACTAAGTTGTTCGGTTAGGTTCGACTAGACTCGGTTACACTCGACTCGACTCAACACTCCGATTATTTAGATACTACCACTACTATTCGTTTGTAGTTCGTTTCTCGTTCGTTCACTTTTCTAATACTTTCAACGATTCTAACTGACTGACTGAAATTGATTCACTAACTGACCACTGACCACTGACCACTGTCTATCTGTCGGTCTGTCTGTTGAAAAAACTTACTGACTGACTTACTAACTGTCTGACTTCTCGACACCACTGACGACGGACTACTACTAGATTATGCGGCACTGCGCGCCACACGTTATGCGCAGCAACAACCATTTCGCGGGCTCATTGGTCGAATATCTTTTCATCGACAGCGCCCTCTGCATTTTTTAACTTCTTACTATTGAATTTTAATATTTATTTACTTATTTTTATACATGCGTTCTTTTCATTATTATCAATTAATTCTGTCGATAAAAATTCATATATACATTTTTTTATTTATACATGCACGAGAAATATTTTATTCATTTATTTGAAAATCATTATTTATTTTTTAAAGAGACGATGTCTCTTTTCTTTTTTACCCAATGAAGAATGTTAATATATATATATATATATAATAAGTAGATTTTGGAAAATTCGTTTCTCGATTTCTGATTGGTTGAAATGTCACAATTTCTAAATTACTTCGTCGTTTAATTTATTTCTTAAATTAAACAAAAAATTGTATTTTAATGCTTTATTTTCCTATATGATTAGTATAAGTGTGCGTTTAGATGGTTTTTTAACTACGTGAATTGTTCCTGTTTCTCGGTTCTGATTGGTCGATATATTTTATTCCTTCTACTGAATGATACGAAATATGTCAGTTACTTTTAAATTACATATCAATACAGAATATTATACAAAATTGATGAAAGGATTAATATTTGTTGATTTATGTAATTTTTTAAAGAATATTATTTAATTAATTGTTATAATACATTTTTATTTCTATCAAAATTGAATTAACTTTAATTAAATATTATTTTATAAAATAAATATGTATAGTATAAAGTAAATAGAAAAAGAAAGTAACTCGTTTTACTTTACATATTTTCATTCTACAATTTTTTAATAATTATATCTTTTTTGTTCTTTTTAATATTTTCTGTAATATTTTTTGTTTTTTTGTTTTTTTCTTATTCTTTTTATATTTCAAATCATACATATTGTTTTCTATTTCTTTCATTTATAATTTTTAAGAATAGCCAATTGCTATTGCAATAGCAATACTTCACTGTGATTAATGTGTTTAATTATCCAATGACTTTCTAGATCGTCACAATAATCTCTTGAAAATACGTAATTACAAACGAACGTTTTTTGCTTTTTTAAAATTAAAAGTCTTTCCAATCTATCCTTTACTTTCTGGTCGAGAAATTCATGTACATTGAAACCTGGTATGTAATGTCCTACCAATGTTAATTCTACCCTTTTCTTTTCTATAAAAAAATTGATAAACATCATAATCAAAAGACCTTTTAAAGGAAATTTCAAAATTAAATTCGTTTTCATATAATGTCAATGAAATTACCTTCGGTGTTATATATGCGTCTAAACTTTAAATCATATGCCATGAAAAGTGTAATATTCTCTTCATTCATAGCAATAAGCTTTCTTTGTTCATCGCTTAGCGTATCTATTCTTGTTTTTAACAAATTTAATAAATTATTATCTACCAGATTGTACAATGAATCATAATCTTGATTTGCCAGTGCTATGGATACTATAGATGCTGCCTAAAATGAATTTCATTCATTAATTCATCATCAATCGCATTATACATATGCCATATACTTCAATTTTAAATAATTAACAATTATAATTCAAATAATTTTTCATCTTATTAATATTTAGATTTATAACATAGACGAGTATAACGACGAGATGTAATATTTAACTTACTTTTTTAGTGTTAGTAAGAAGAATTGGCAACTCAAATTCAGGATCTTTAGTTATGAAACGTACAAATAATTGCATGAATGGTACTTTAAATACTTTAGGAACACTGAACGTAGTGTTTATCGGGCCAGGTATTAGTTGTGGTAACGATACTTGATCACCTTTTTCTTTATTGTTTTCATTGTAATAATTTCTATATATTGTTAAATTTTTTGGTGAGGTTAGAAACGGTAATAATTCTTTTGATTCATATAACATTCTTCCTGATATAACATTGTTGCATGTAACGGATGAAGAGAAATTTCTTACATTTATTCGTTTAACTGCATTTCTTATTATCACTGATAACATTTTTCTATTTATTTTTAATATTAAATAGTTCATATACGCACACGTATACAACAATGTGTATACAATGTATATAGCACATTTGTATACGCATACATTCAATTTTTTGATTATTCTCTTCTCGTGTTTTTTTATTTCAATTATATAAGACTATTTATTTATTTAAATAATATTTATATCGAAGTTAACAACAATTACTTGTCGAAATATTTCCAATTTATTATTTAAAATTATAATATATATTCAAATTTAGCGCCATTTCCCCTACTATATAATAATTTGATTTTATTTGTTTGATTGATTTAATTATTTATGCTGTCATATATAAATATTCAATGTCAAACAAATTATTATTGTTTGATTGTCCAATTCTAAATTATGTAGTCTAAAATGAATAAAAACATTATTTGTGTTAATGTTGGTAGAACTGTTACGTAAACATAACCTCGCGTGTGGTTGAAGTGTAGTTGAAGTGTAGTTAGAAGAGTTTATTATAGAATAGTGTAAGAAAATATTAAAAAGCAATCATGAGATTAACTAATTATTTATGTAAAAGAGTAGCAGAATGGACGAAGAAATATTCTAATTTACCTGACTCCTACATAGACCGTACCATGAGAACGGTGCGTTAGAATTTATGTATTTATCATTGTATTCCTAACCTAATTTTGACATTTATAATTATTTGTAAAAATAGGTTTTTTGGAGAACTCCTAGAAAAGTTCAATATCTTAAACGTACTCATGAACATAAACGTTATTGGTTTTCCATTCACAAACCTTGGACGAATAATTTTAAATTAGAAAATTGTAAAATAGAAATGCCTCCAGCTATTCCCGTTGAGCCTATTAAAGATTGGAGTTTTTTCCGTGGCGACAGAGTAATCAAATATTTTGGATTTTTCTATTAATTTTTAAATTTAATATACGATGAGAATAAAATTAGATAGTTCTTTGTCGTAGGTTGAAATATTAGTTGGAAGAGATAAAGGTAAACAAGGTATAGTCAAAGAAATAATACAGGAAAGAAATTGGGTCATTGTCGAAGGTCTTAATACTAAATTAGAATGCGTAGGAAAAAAGAAAAACTTTCCTGGAATATTTATGACAATGGAACAACCATTATTAGTTACTACAGATATTGCATTGGTTGATCCTCATGATTTGTATGTATATTGAAAAATGAACATGCTATTAGTTTCTATTTTCTTACATTATTATTCATTTGACATATTGTTTAGAAATGGAACCAAGATAGAATGGAGATATACAGAAAAGGGTGAAAAAGTACGTGTATCTGTTAGAACCGGTAGAATTATTCCAATTCCTGAATCTGCACTAGAAACTATAGATTATAAGACTCCTCATCTTTACCATGAACAAAGTAAAGATACGACTAAAGAGAACGTAGAAACAGTAACATTCAAAGTAAGCATTGTTATATATACAATCATATGAATAGTAGAAAAAAATATCTAATAGAATTATATTATTTAATATATTTTTCTTGTATGTATACTTTTAGCCAGCATTAAAAACTTTTGAAATGGAAATAATGGAAAAAATGGGTATTCAAGAAGATCGTGTACCTAAAAAATCATATTGGTATTAGAGTATATTGTAAGTAGATGAATATATGTATTAATACATTTATTACATAAACAAATGATCTATTTGTTCATATATTACTTGAGATAATTTTTATCAAAATATATAATGATCTATTTATTTATGACACGCTATGTTATTTCTTTTTATTTTTTTATTTATTTTTCTCCATTTATATTAAAAAATACACTGAGCGCGATGGCTTTTGTTTATAAACTGCTGTATTTAGATATGTATGTAGAAATTATTTAACAAATGTATTGTAATTAATATTATTAGAGTTAGATAATAATCAACTTTATATATATATAACGTTGACTGTGTGTAAATTGTACATTATATTATATTTGATATCTCATTGATGCAAAAAGATAATAATAGTTTTATATTATACTTTTCTTTTCTTTTCTTTTTTTTTTCATTTCATATTTTTTGTTTGCTAATTTATCTTATTTAAATAATGTCATGCATACATATCACAGTACAATTTTTTACAAACACACACAGAATACCAAAGAAAATACTAATTGCAAATTTAATTAAAAATAATTTCAATCCAATATTAAATAAACACTTAAACATTAATAATCACTTTTCTTTTAAATATTGCTTCAATTTATTTTTCTCTACTTTTTTATTTATTTATAAATTAATTTTTCTCTTTGACATCAGCAAAGATTAAGAAAAGTGATATTCCTCTTTCTTTTTCTTTTTTTTTAAGATTTTTTTTCCTTTTTGTTTATACAAGCAAATCAATAGCAATAAAAATTTCAATAATATATAATTTGTATGAATACATTTCTTTTTAATATTAAACAAAAGAAACGGAGAAAATTATTTTCTGTATTCGTAAGAAGCAACGTAACATGACAAACCATAATAATAATAATAATAATAATTTTAGATTAACAAAAATATTATAACATATTTTATTAATAATAATAATAATAATAATAATAATAATAATAATGCAAATTCGTGATGCATTGCGTTATATATTTATATATATACTCATTGGAAACTATTAAGCTGTTTTTTAATTTCTTGTATATTCATATATAAAGTGATTGTCATTTAAAATCGTACATCGTTTCGATTACTAGATTTTTCTTTATAAATTATTAATCAATTTTCATACATATACAAGTATACATAAGTATTTAATGTTTAAACAATTAAAAAAATAATTATTCAATTGATACTAATACTAGTAATAATCATTTGAATAGTGAGAACAACGATAGCCAATAGTTGAAAGATCGATTCGAGTTCGATTGTACAAAATCGATTATTCCTCTCGTTCCTATAGTTATACCAACATGGCGATTCTTTATGACAGGTGTGTGCGATTTCATGTGTAATTGCATTTGTTATAATTAATATTTTCAAGTTAAATTTATTTAATATGTAATAAAAATATGTTTAGTGTATTATAATAGTTGTCAAATAAATCTAATAAGAATGTGTTAGTGTACGATTTTAAGTGACATCAACTGCATATTCTGGTAAGCCTCTAAGGAAAATGAAAAAGGTTAGGAGATAAAAGTTGAAGATGAAAAACGAATAAAACTATTACGAAATGAATGCAGTATTATTAAGGTAAATATGACTTAATTAGCGAGGATTTTAGGATTTCAACTATACGAACTATTTAACGTCGATAGTATTATTGCACTATTTCAGCACTTTATATTTTAAGGTTATGCTTCTAAAAGGTTGATGTGTAATAAATGCATTCAATTAATCTCTTTCTAAGGCACTATTTCTATTTTTCTCATTATCTTTTCTTTCTTGATTATTATTTTAACGAATATTATACTTGTGACGTACATGGCATAACCTTAAAAATGAAAATAATAGATAATAAATATATATATATGTATATGTGTATAGAAATTATATCTTTTCTTTTTCTTTTCATTTTCATTTTCATTTCCATTATGTCCATCAATTTTGTGATCTGAAAAATTGATAATTCCTTGATAATTGAATTCAACGATGCATAAACAAGAGAAGTCCATTTATAATTTACTACAATTCACGAGGACTTGGTGGCAGGGTGCCTGACTAGGAGGTTCACTTCACCGTCGTGTAATTTTTTCATTAGAGACCAAGCTTCTATCCTCGACATTCTTGTAACATCACTACCGTTTACTTCCAGTAATTGGTCTCCTGCCTTCAATGCACCTGTTTTTTCAGCAGCACCTCCTAACATTGTAAGAAATAGTTTTATTAAGATTAGAGTTAGTTTTATATTAGAATAAGTTTAAAAAATATGAAAGTTTACTCACCAGTAAATATTTTCTTTATTACCAATGGTTTGTCTCCGAGTGGACTATCACGTCCTCCTTCTAAACTGAATCCGAGACCAGCTCCGTCTTTGTAAACTGCGACCATTGATGGTGGACCCCAGGCGGTATCTTCCACAGCATTCATTTCGAATCCTAAGGAGAGATTAATATATATCCTTTTAGGTAAAGTTAAAAATAATTTTAAAGTATTATATTGTTCATTGTATTAATGTTTTAAATTAATCAAATGTACCTTCAACAATGGTTTCGACACTAGCAGTCCTTGATCTCAATTTACATCCTTCTTCGATTCTTGGTCTGGATACAACGAGTACAACTTCTGATCTTGGTTGTTTTAATACAGTTAAGCTTTCTCTATGTGTAAGACCACGTGCACTTCTACCATTAATACTAAGTATTCTGTCTCCTCTTTGAACACGACCATCTTTGTCAGCAATAGAATGAGCTAATACACGATGAACAGTTATTTCTTTAACTTCACAATCAGCTCCACCTGCCAATGTTATTCCTACGCTTCCTGTAGGATTTTCTTTGTGAAGTAAGACTACTATGACTTCGTGAGCACAACGAGCTTCTTCCAAGCTAGCCTCTTCTACAAGCTGAGCTAATTCTTGTTGTGAAATCAAGCTAGTACTGCTTGCCAATGAACTGATACTACCAAATTGTTCGTTACAAAATCTTTCATTGTCTGTTTCATTTCCAATCGATGATACATTTTCATCTACGCTACTGTCCAAACTTGGGAATCGATTGTGAGATGTAGTTGGCATTACTTGTTGATTTTGACCATTAGTTGTAGCATCGATTTTATCTAAAGCTTTTTTCATATCGGTTACACTGACACTACGTCTACCTAAATTCCTAGCTGTTGGAATCTTGGACGTATTATTTTTTGATTTTTCTGTTATTTCTGTTTCATCATTGTTATCTAAGATTCTTGATCTACCTAACGTCGGTATTTTGGAGACAAATGGTTTATCCTCTCTCCAAGAATCATTAGAATTCGTTGGTGACTTTTTGATAAAACGATTATTATTGTCTCTGGATTCTGGACTAGGTCTATACGAAGACAAACCACTTCCATTTTCCGTTCTATCTTCGCTACTTTGTGTTCGTAATAATTTAGGACATGGACTTTCTACCTTGGCACTTAGTATATCTTCTAAACTCATTTGACTCTTAGATCTACCAAAACTACCATCATCAACGTGTATCGCAGATCTCGATCTACTTCTCGTTGTTAAAATAGTCAAAAGATCATTTTGATCTTCTTGTGTCTTTTTTATTGGAGTACTGACCTTGCATCTTTGTTTCATAGTTTCTTGCGAAATCTGTTCAGTTTCCTTTTGAACAGATCTTTTCTTCAAACCTAAATCATTGGAATTGTATTGTTCGTTAGTATTACGTGACGTAGTTTGATTTTTCAAAGCTACTGAATTTCCTTTTTCTATCGTATTGACTAACTTTTCTTCCGAAGATCTAGCCAAAGCTTTTGCTTCTGCTCTAACCCACATTTTTAAATCATTCGAAGGTTCCAACATTTCTGATTTAGGTGGTCTAACAGCTGGTGTAATGATAGTTCTTTTAGGAGGTAATTTAGGCTCTTCAATTTTCCTTTGTAACTGATCATCTTCTTCTAAGAAGGAATCAGTAACTTCTATGTAAGCTATTTTGATATCCTGTTTAGGAACACCATTATTAACGTTATTTTTTCTTCTAATAGTTCCACCATTTTCAGCATGATTCTCCTCTTCGTCAGAGAATTTTCTTTGGATTAGTGGAGAACCGTTTAAATCTCTACCACTTCTACATCTTGCACTAGCCAAGATATTTTTCCTGTTGATGGCTTCAACGCTCTGAGGCTTCAGTACTCTTCTCGATAATGACTCTGCACTAGCTTGGGAACCCGATGTCAAGGTCGACGATGTACTGCAATTCGTTTCAGTACTGTTAGATCTTCTCAACGTTTGCCTTTGTGGAATTTGTGAATTCCTAGTTGTATCTACTGGCTGAGGTGAATGTGGATTAGAACTGCTGGTACTACTGCTCGACGAAGATGATCTTTCTGATGAAACGTATGTTCTTTCGTTATTAAGAATATTAGGTCTGGCATGAAATTGTTCAGTATTAATTATTGATTCGTTGTCAGACTTAACAAAAGTTTTATTCGAGGTGTCTATGATAAAAGATCGACGTTGATAGTTTAATTCATTCGACACGTAAGATCTTTCAGAAGAAACGGTTGATCTTTCTGATGGTACAGGTGACATAGGTGGACTGAAACCACGCGATATACTACTCTGAGAACTACTTACTGCAGAGTCATTGTCAGAGTCATCGTAATCGTTACGTGTTTTTCTCTGTGTATTATTAGTTCTTGGTCTACCACGTAAAACATCTGGTGAATTACTCGTAGAAACAAATTCAAAACTGTAATCGCTTCTAGTCGGACTACAAATACTTTCCAAACTTTTCGGTGGTTCCGACAAGGTGTTACTCGTATTACTACTCGTGTTATTATTACCTTGAGTATTTTTTGTCATATACGTAGAAGAATTTATTGTATTACTGGAGGAACCATAAACCGTAAGACTCTTTCTTTTGAAAGCTGGTGAATATTTCGAATTTATTTGAGGTGCTGGCATCTTGAAAGATGTTGCTTTCAAAGGAACACTAGCTGAACTTGTATTACTTGCTATTGAACTTTGTGATCCCCATTTGTCATGAATGTTAGCCTTGGGTAACTGTAAAATAAATATATATATATATATATATATGGATTAAATGATTGATATTAGTAAGTTTTATATTGTAAGACTTACCTGACTCAGTAGTATGGAATTACGCGATTTAATCTCCGGTAAATCGACGATTGGTTGTTCGATAGGTACAGTTTCCTTTTCAGGAATTACCAAACCACGTAACTTCGAGATAGATCGTCTCCTTTGTTCGATCAACTGATTCAAGCTAGTTCTTCTCATATCCTCGCTGTTTCTTCTAAAAGTAGAAGCCAAGGAATTTGTTCTGGATACTTGATTATTACCATTAGATACATCATTGTTTCCCGACGATCGTTCTTGAGTAAACGAGCTTGATCCTGAGAAACTTGTAGCTCTCGTTAAAACCGGTGTCGATGTCATTTTCGTTGGGCTATTTATTGGACTGATTACAGGGCTGTTCAACATCGAAGAGGAATACAATTTTGTCGAACTTTGTATATTATCCGGGGAAGAAATTGTACTCGATGGAGAATAAGATTTCATTGGCAAAGATGCAATGTAATTTTTGGTGTCCAACGAAGTCGTTGGTTTTTGTGGTACTGGTGGTGGTGGTGATAACATTTTAGAACTGTTATGATATCTTTTACAAGGTGAACCTTCCGGGGAATAACTTTTAGCAGAATCGGTCAAATCAAATGAACTTTGTGTTCTGTCTGAGAAAAATGAACACCTTTCTTTATGATTAGGACTTTTTTCATCGGAACAAACATCTTCGCTTGATTTGTATTTGGATAATTTTCTAACGTTGTTTACATTAGCAACGTTTACCGTATTTGGAAACAGTGGTGCATCCAAACTACTTTGCGAGGAAAACATTGCAATTTTGTCTCTGACCGATCTTTCAGATTTGTCATCTTGTCTCCATGGATCAACGTTTATAGAAAATTTTTTAGGAGATTGTTCGATACTTTTAGAATGTAAATTCAATTGTTCCAATTTTGGTGGACCTGTAATACAAATGTAATAATATTTTGTACATAATTTAAATTGAAAAAAAAAAAGAAATATTATAGAAATTTACCGGTCAAAGGTAATGGCGGTGGAACCTCGGGACATATTTCTTCAGATCGAATTTGTATTTCCGTTTCGATAGTCGGAATTATATCTTTGTGATAATAAGCAGCTATTTCAATTTTCTTTTCAGAAATTAACATGGTATCTCCATTAGCAATGGGTGATGAACCATCGGATTGACTATTGTGACCGATTGAATTAGAGAAATTTCTGTTTGTAGATTTGTCTTCTAAATTTGTTTCAAAATAATTCATTTCACTTCTCGAACCAACAACGTTGTTATTGTCGTTGTTTAACACTTTAACGTTGTAAGATTTTTTATTATCGTTTTCGTACAAACGAAAACTATTATTTTCAGTGCTATTATTATTATTATTATTATTGTTAATAATTGTCGTAGTAGTCGCCATAGTAGACGTTGTTGTTGTAGCAGCAGCAGCAGCAGCAGCAGCAGTTATAGTAGCAGTCGTCGAGTTAGTTGGAAATCTGTATTCGTGTTGAGTAGCGTTATCGTTAGCAAATTCTTGATATGCTGCTGGAAACTCGTCCCCATCTGGGGGCAGCCGTTGACCGCCTCCACAATTGTCCATTCTATCATTTACCGAATCTGAAAAATAAAAAAAAAAATAGAGAGAGACTAAATTCAAATATATGCTTGCATATATTTGTGTTGTATCATACGCGTGTTGTGTTAGAGCGTAGGATGTTATTTATGTACACGTATTCCCAGATATGGGAATTGTATTCTTGTTTTTAAATTTATAGATCGGTTCTCTTCATAGTCGTATTTTTTGGTGGTCTGTAGGACTTACAAAGATTTTAAACCATCTTATACAAACCAAATTAAAAGTCTTTTTATAATTAACTAGGGGTGCCCCACCACGCGTTGCTGTAGCTCACAATCAGTCCGATTCATAAATACAAACAATAAAATAATATTGTGATTATAAATTGAGATATAAACTATCCTATCTTTCAAGTTGGATGAAATTGTACACAGTGTGGAAAATTTTATTAAAATCGGTTCAGTAGTTTAGGAGTCCATTGCGGACAAACAACGTGACACGTAATTTATATATTTTAAGATGTAGAGTTGCGTTAAAAAACGATCGAATGAGTTTGGATATTTAATCAATGTTTATTACATTTGTATGTATTTCAAATGTTTCATATTATATTTGAGTTGTTATTTTTCAAACTAATCAAATTCAAATCATTCGATTCGGTTCAGGATTAGGATAGTTTTAGGGTTGAACTCGTGTGATTTATATTCTCGATAAATCAAACGACGGAAGAAAAATACCAACAGCAGCAGCAGAAGAAGAAGAAGAAGAAAAAGAAAAAGAGAAAATAATCGAAAAAGAATAATAATCGGTTAGAATGTGAAATAAAGTTAGTTCGAATTCCGTTATGAAAGGATCATTCGATTCGATCGAACGATTTTAAGGAGAACATTTCAGGACTCCTGATGTTCTTGAATTTCCTGGTTCTCAGGGCTTCCAAAGGATAAGAATTTTATATCCTTTCTTTTTTATTTTTTTTTTATTTCTTTATCCTTGTTGAATATATGTAAGCATGTGTGTATATGTGTGTGTGTGAAAGAGAAAGAGAAAGAGAAAGAGAAAGAGAAGTGTGACAAAGAGAAGAACCCCATGGTGCACAGGGGGCTATTAGCAACTAACGGTGCATTATCATCTTCGCATTCCTGAGAATCCTTCCTACGATTCGCTTTTAACTGCGAATCGGGTTCTTCTTCGTGAGCAAGCAAGTAAGTAAGTAAAGGAAGGAAGGATAGGAAGGATAGGAAGGAAGAAAGGAAGGAAGGAAAGAGTAAAAACGCCCTTCTCCTTTAAACCAAAGATGGCTGCAAACTCGAAGGACACGCTTGGAGACCTAACGTCATTCAAAAGAATAAAATATAAAAGAAATACTTTCTTTACAAAAATATTATAAATATAAGATACAAAGATTTAATATTAAATAAGAAGTATTGCGTATATCGTTAAATTAATTTTTTATTTAAATATAAAAAAAAACAGATATTATTGCAAATTATATTTAAATGTTGAATTTGTTTTTTTTTTACGAATATTGGAAACGTTTGAAATGTTTCGTACGTAGAAATGGGAAGAATGATATGAAGAAGACCCCGTTAACTTGAATAAAAATAATAAATGTCAAGTTGTTGTAAGTTGACAAAGTGAATACCCAACTGAAACGTTTCTTATGGGATTCCTTTCTATCAACTAAAATCGCGAACCAGTTAATCTCCGCATTCCCATACGTCGGGATAAAAGTTAAAACCTTCGCGGACTTATGGCTTTTTCTTATCGCCGTTCGGTTCCTTGGAAAAGCAATTGCTCGATCCGAATGAACAGCTTCTTGGTTAATGATCAATATGTATGCGTACGATAGTGCAAGAAACGTGTGTTAACACCAATAAGAAACTAACATATATATATATATATAAATACAAGGTGTTTCAAAATGAGCAAATATACAGAGCTGATTTTAGTATTCTAAAAATAAAATAAAATGAAATGAAATATAAGAATAAAAATTGTTCATACAATGATATCCCTTTTTTTTTTATTTTTGATAATATGTCCTTGAATTACAGCTGTTTTTTTTATCTTCCAATATAATTCATATTACTTTAACAACTGTTACTTTCAATTATTTACCATAATTAAGCTTCTTATCTCACGTTTCTTGGTAAATTCAAACAACACCTGGATATCATTTTTTTTTTTCTTTTTCTTTGTACGAATGACAAAATTTACGATAAAACATTTTTGATAGATTAAATTTACAGTCAAATGTGTTGTCTGTGTGTTATTTTCTATGAAAATAATTTCTGCAACAGATGTGTGTATAAAAAAAAAAAACCTGATTACAATTTGGGAACTAAAGTTTGGGTCATGAATTAATTTACTGTTTCTTTTTTTTTGTATTGTAGGGTATTGAAATAACCCTTGAAATTGATTCTAGATATATTTTGAAACACTCTGTATATATATAGAATATATGTGCATATGTGTATATTGGTGTGCATTCGTGTGCATTCGTGTTAACGGCCGATCGGACCATATTTGTACCGATATCAGGGACAACGTGCGTCACCCATATGTACATATGTAAGTAAGTAAAGTATGCTCATTCCTATGCACTTCTTTACACATATACAAGAACACGACACTAAATGTTTTTATTTTTTTATTTATTTTTTTTCTTTCGAAATTTTTCAGATCTTTCTCCATTTTTTTTTTTTTTGTTAAGTCCAATCCAGAATTTTTCATCAATTTTGTGTTGAATTTTGAAATGTTTCAATTTTAAACAAGGGAAATACAATATATGTATATATATAGATATATTATTTGCAATAAATAATGCAATAAATTATTAGTCACGGTTTCGTTAAATTGCAATTTTCGTTTTTCTGTAACAAATTAAATTGTTTTATTTTTTAAAGATCAAATTATGGTCAAAGTAGTAATAAAGAAATATTTGTTAATATTTGTCGAAGTAAATAAAATAATATAACAAGTTTAATAATATAATAAGTACAATATTATTATAAGTTAAATTTTGTGTAATAAAAAGTATCGAATGCAAATGTTCGTTAAAAAATATATAATTTTTTTGCATTTCTTGCAAAAAAAAAAAAAAAAATAAAACATCTACAAACGTATATACTCGTGTTATGTATAGAAACACATACTAGTGTCGTATTAGTTTACTTTGAAATAATAATTCGCGTCACGATTTCTTCAATGCTTACAAAAAAGAAGGGATTTCGTCGAATCGCAAAAGTATTTGAGAGAATTCGAATGTAGACACATATTTATCATCCATCTCTTCCTCTATCCTTATCTCTCTCTCTCTCTCTCTCTCTCTCTTTCTCTAGCATTTTTATTCCTCCTCCTTCTTCTTCTTCTTCTTCTTCTTCTTCTTCTTCTTCTTCTTCTTCTTCTTCTTCTTCTTCTTCTCTGTAGCTATTTCATTAACGTACTTTATACTTATCTCGTTAAAAAGCATTCTAAGTTCTTAGAAAACCTCGTGCGACGTCTTTAAACGTTCTCTCTCTCTTTCTCTTTCTCTTTTTCTATTTCTCTTTTTTTATTTCTATTACAAGATTGCGCAAAACTTAACACCACACACACACACACACACACACACACAGAAAGAGACACAAACACACATTTGTCGTATTTAAAACGATGCTTCGTTTTAATTTTCATTTATTAACACTAAATATTGCAATTAGTTTTTATTCAACACATTTAACACTTTGTTCAAACACTTTTAATTAATATTCTCACTGAAACAATCAAAAGAAATTCTTCACTGTCTTATTGTTTCTTAAAACGATTGTAAAACTTTTATTAATCAAATTATCAATCACAATTATCAATTGATCGTAGTTACAATTTAAAAAAAAAAAAAAACATACAATCAAATAAAAAACATAAAACCAGATTTAATAATACCTGTTAACAATAAATCAATAAATCAATCCAACCAGGTAATTCTTAATTGAAAATAAATAGTTGATCAAAATAATGGATAAAATTCTAAAAAAAAAAACAAAAAACTTGAAACACAAATTTTACCTCTAACTCCATGTTCTTGAAGCATGATCAAACGAGACACACACACACACACACACACTTCCTTTAAAAAACTCTCAACCCTTTTTGTTTTTGTTAAAAGAACATATCAAAAAAAATAAAATAAAAAGTAAAATGATTAAAGTCAAATACAAAATAAACTAATAATCAGATAGAATTTGTTTGAAAGTGTTAGTAAAGGTGATGGTGATGGTATTGGTGGTGGTGGTGGTTGGTGGTTGGTGGCATCTCTGAAGTCGTTGAATAAGACTCCTGTTGCCGGTGTGTGTCCAAGTCGACTGTCGTTGTTAAGGATACCTCGCAGAGGGACCAAACAAGAACAAGAAGAATAAGAAGACGAAGAAGAAGAAGAAGAAGGGGAAGAAGGGGGGAAGGAAATGGGAGAAGAGAGGACTTGTTCTTACCGGCAAGAAGGCTCTCGTAAGACTGGACGACATTGCTTCTCGAGGCCAGCTTCCGTGGTTAGCACCACAACACCATTGGGGTCCCCGTTCCTTTCCGTTCAAATCACAGTAAGAGAAAGATACAGCAAAACGAAAATAGAAAAAAGAGAATGAGTGAGGGTAAAGTATCGAAGGACTTGGGTTGAACCCCGATGAGTCTTCTTGAAGATTTTTACTAACTTCATTTACAACTTATAATACTTAACTTACTTCTTTATTAATTTACTTATTACTTTTTTTTATTTATTTATTATATTTATATTGTTTGTATATATATATATATTTAATCGTTAAGATGAATTTTATGTTTTTAGTGGTTAAGGAAATATACACAAATACAGATATTCACCGTATAAGTTTAACGTTACAACTGACGATGATAAAATAAAAAAAAAAGGATGAAAGATAGTTTAGCAAGGATGAAATCATCAATGATAATAAGACACTACGACTCATTTTCAAGATACTTTAACATATTTTTTTTTTTTTGACTTCATCATTCTTTTCTGTTCTTTCTTATCGGTATATCATCACGCTTGATATGTTAGTAACTAAGTAACTAAGTAAGTAAGTTAGTAAGTAAGTAAGTAAAGTTAAGTAAATATCCTATTGTTATAATAGTTGGATTATAACGAGTACAACTATGCAATTTAGTATTTTATGTATTTTCTTTTTTTCAAGGTAGATCTATTAATCATTGAATAACGTGTTAACAATGTGAATTGTATGACTCAATTCATTACTAATATATATTTATGTATATATATATATATATATATATTTGAATGTACGTTTATGTATAGGTAATTTGTACAGGGTGATTCTTGGAACGAAGATGGTTAATAACTTTTTTTAAGTAACAATAGAAAAAAATCATAAAGGAAAATGTTATATGGCAGAACAAATGTCAACTATCTCTGACCTTACTTTTTTTCAAAATGCATCGATGCACTCTATATATAGATATATATATATATATATATATATATATATATATGTATTGATAATTATGTTAATGATCTTCTAAGTTATAAAAAATTAATTGTTTTCGATGATTTTATTTGATATCTGTAATGTCAAATAAATCATTGATTAATCATCGTTTTATAAAATTATTTTCTCTAATCTAATCGTATATATTATTTTATTACAAATGTGCAAAGTTAAAAGTCTTGTAGATCGATGAAATAATTTGATTATTATTATTATTATTATTATTATTATTATTATTTTTATCATATATAAAAAAAAATTCGATCATTGTATGAATCATCGAATTGAATTTTGGATTTATATCTGATATGATAAGAATCAAATGTATAATATTGTTTGTAATATAACTTGACAACAATTTTATACTTATACAATTTGATTTTTGTCTGAGAATGAAAAAAAACCAGTAAAATGTGAAATGAATTTTAAAATGAACGTTTTCAAAATATGTATTAAAGTGAGACGTTTGTAAAACACGACAGGGAGGAGAATCTTGCAAACGTTTTGCATAGCAAACGTGATTTTGATGTCTCGCATTCTGAGCATTCGCGTTCTAGCAAGATAAGAAGGTATATAAATGTATGTATATAACTGTAGATTAAAGCAATTTTATATATATATATATATATATATATATATATATATATATATATATATATATATATACAATATTGTATATATGTATATATTTGAAAATATGTTTCTTATCTTTTCATAAACAAGAAAATGAAACATTATAAATTCAATTCGGATTATTCTTCATTCATAATTTACAAGAATATTTGTTCAAAATTATTCAATTTCAATTACCAATTATAACACGTTTTTATTTTTGTATTATTCTTTAATTAATTAATTGTCTAACATAGTTTATAATTTCTTTCATTTTTTTACACATATATTTGTTCATTATTATTATTATTATCAATAGAATTAGATTATAGGCAATTAAATAATTGACCTAATGAAATAAATGTTCTCACTTGGAAAGAATGTTAAAACGATTAGTACTTTCAAACAAGATTAGATCTTTGATTAGTATTTTTTTTCTCTTCTACACGATTAGGAAATAAGTAAATATATATATATTATTTTTTTGTTTGAATATTACGTCACGAATATTATATTTATGATTAAAGTATATATGAAAAGATAAAAAATAAAAAAAGATATGAGGAGGGAGTGTAATGTGTTGGCAAGGTCGTATGAATACCTTGTAACCATAGTTATCAGATAATAATAGGCTTATCTAAATCTTTTTTTTTTTTTTTTTTGGCAAATGATATTATATCATGTTATTTACCAACACACTATGAACAATGATCCAAGTTTTAATATCTGCGAATATTATTATTATTATTACTTAGAACTTCCCCGTTAATTCCTTGAAAGTAGATAATTGCAACGTGTCAGTTTAACTGTAAGTTTAACTTATCTTAAGATTAATATCGTGAAGATAATAAGCTTTTAATTGTATCAGAGTTGTTTTGATTAGATATTACATCTCGGATATGAGATATATTTCTTATTGTGTCTCTACCATCTCTGTTCAATAATTTTCGTTTCAATTGTAATGAATATGCCGAAGTAAATTGTGTTTATAAGAAATTTATATTAATTAATTTGTTTTTGATATATTATAATTTATGTAATACAAATTAATATTTTGAATAGAAGAAATATTAATTTGTAATATGTTTTATAGAGCATAATATCGTTGGCAAGATTATATTCTGTTCTATCCCACGAAGAAAAAGAACAAAAAAAAAAAAGAAAGAAAGGAAGGAACGTCATCGATGCCTCGAGGCACGTGAAACAACGTAGTTGTTTTGTATTCCTTTCCAAAGGTTTCCGCATTCTACGATCCTTATATTATACAATAAATATCATCCTTTTCGACTGTTACACTTGGAATATTTTTCTCACTCTTCAAATATTCTTAATTGAACATTTCCAAAATAAATTTGGGTATTTAAGTATTAACGCTATGGCACCGCAGCAAAAATTTTGCTAATGCGCCAATAAAGAGCAATCTTATTGTTCACACAACGTCAGGGTTGTGTCAGGGTTTCGTCAGGGTTATGGCGATAGTATCAAAATAGAAACAGTTTTGAATCTATGTTAAATTCTATATCGGCCCATTTTCCATCGAAATCCGATTGATTACTTTTTATAAAGAAAATCTTTGGAATTTTCAAAGTGTTTTGATTTTAAAATAAAGTTTATTTATTCTACAATTTGTCGCAACAATTGCATTTCCGCATTATAGCGAAATTTTGTTGCGGTAGCGTTAATACGTAAGTACCTAAATTTATACAAAAACAATTTCAATATACAATATTCAATTTCAAACAAACTTTTCGAATTCATCCTATGATATTATTTGTAAGATTTAGATATATAAATGAATTTTTTTTTTAGGGTGAATAAAGAACAAGAGGATCGTTTGGTAAATCATAGTTTTGTTGTGTTGTGTTCGAGCAAGTTCGTGACACGTCGTTCGTGAGAGAGGATCTCTCAATGTGAAGTTCGCAACACGATCGAGGGCGAATTCTTGGTTACTTTCACCAACGAACAAACTCGCGAAGGCCGGTTAGGCTCGTAAATCGGTAAACTATTTGTGGCTTGACGCCATTGTTACGGGGACCCCGATATCTTTTGCCACCCAACCAACCAACCAACCAATAACAACGATCATCTGACATTTAAATTGACTGACTTTGACTTACGACTATGGCTATAAAACTTTTATTTAGATTAACGATTATTATCATTTCATATTTCTTTTTGTTGTTGTTGTTGTCGTTGTTGTTCTTGTCTTTCTTCTTTATATTTATCAATAATTTATTAGATTTATTTTTTACAAGCTGTGCCCCACCACCACACGTTGCTGTGACTCACAATCAGTCTGATACACACGTCTTTAAGTAAACGAATCTTTGTTAATAAACAAATAATTGCGATTATAAATTGAGATATAAACTATCCTATCTTTTAAATTGGATGAAATTGTACACAGTGTGGAAAATTTGGTTCAAATCAGTTTAATAATTTAGGAGTCCATTGCGGACAAACAACGTGACACGTCATTTATATATATTAAGAAGAAGAAGATAAGATAACGTTTGAACAAATTGGTTTTTTTATTTTTTTTTTAGAATATTCACGTTTGATTCCTTTAAATATTTTCATTGATTTTACATTTGTTAAACACAATTTCTTTTCTTTTATTTTATTTTATTTTATTTTATAATTTTCACATTGAACTTATTTTCTTCTTTTTTAAAATTTCAAAATTATTACCACAAAAGTGTTGGTAAATGAAATATATTATTTATTTAATTGAATATAGAATGAAATGAAATTTATCAGTCAAAGTTTTGTTTGCTTTTGCGGTATCTCTCTCTTTCTCTTTCTCTTCAATAATTTAATAATAACACGCTCGAGGTTCCGGTTATAAACGAGTAATCATATATACATGTATAGAGTTATACTTACACATATACACATACTTAAATGAAAAGGTATACCATTATATATATACACGTGGATATGTAAACGTATAAATGAGAAGGTGTAACATACACAGAATGTGTGTTTCGTAATATGTAAGATCCCATTTTAAGAATGAACAAGGAATATAGAAGGGGGTAAATCGTTCAAGCTTATTTTCATAAATTGTTTTTATATTTGAAGTGAAAACTTTTTTAGAATGGGTGTAATTTGAAAAAATGTAACGGAACGAACGGTAGGCGGCTATGTAACGGAGCGGTGGGCGGCAATGAAACGGCCACGTTACACCAGATATTTTGTATTTGTTTCATTCTCTCGAAACTTAGTTTTTTTTGTTGTTGTTGAAAATTTCACTTTTAACACGTGTGATCTGCACACATGTTTCTTTGTTTTTTTTTTTTTTTAAATAATTATTTAACAAAGTAACAAAAAAAAGGAAACTCACCTTTGTTCGTTTTAGTATTCTCCGACTCGTGGAAATCTTCGATTCGATTTAAACGACTCGTTTCATCTCGTTCTGAAAATCATTTTAATAATATTTTCTCATTATTGTTATAATAATTATTTTCATACAATTTTACATTTCAAAATAATTCATTTTAATTTATTCTAGATAAAATTGATTGACAAATATAACTACCTCGTAAGTCGAGTATTATTAATAAAAATGATCAATTAAAAAAAAAAAAAAAAAAAAGAGAGAGAGACACCCCAACAAATTAGTCGTTCAATGTGACGTTTGACGTTTCAATGAAGAAAAATGAATCTATCGCGAGTTCGTTAATTTAAGTTAAATTAAATTGTCAAAGGACAACGCAAAAAGAAAAGAAAAGAAAAGAAAAAAAAACAAAATACAAAATACAAAATAAGGAAGTCAAATATATTGTAAATAGAAATAACGTGCTTTTTTAAAGTGAGCTATTATAAACGAATCGAGGAAACCATTTTGATCTTATGTTAGTAGACACAGCTGCACTGTTGACTCCAGTTGACCTGTCTTTATTAAACATTCAATGGTATAACCATGCATATATATACTATACTTCTCTTCATTCTCTATTCTAACATTCAATCTAATATTTCTAAACATCTTTTCTATTACATTTTTTTCTTTTCTTTAAAAAAACAAAAAAGATTCAGGTTGATTTAAAAGCGAGTAAACATTGTAGCAAACGTTTGGTCAAAGATAACAGAATATTTTTTCGAAACAATTTTAGAAATGGGGGTGGGGAGGGGAGGGGGAGATTATTTTATAACGATCAAAAAAGCATTTAGAGGAAACATTAGAGGGTGTGAGAGTTTTCTTTTTTTCTTTCTAATTCTAAATATATATATATAACAGAATTCATTTGTATTTTTACCATAGAACTTTTTCAAACTACTCTCCCGCCCCCTTTTCGAAGGATAAAAGAAAGCCGACTAGGAGATGTTTGTAAGAACTAAAAATACTTCAAACACATTTATACACATCACACATGTCCCTCCAACACGTATAGATCACAGAAAGGCAAAGCCCTGTTTGTTGGAATCACACATTTTCTTTTTCTTTTCTTTCTCCAATTTTTGTTTGAATGTTGAAAGATTTTAATGGTATGGTAAAAAAAAAAAAAAAAAAATAAATAAGAAGAAGAAATAGGAAGAGAGAAAAGATAAAAATATTTGATCTATTTTTACTTTTGATGATGTTGAATATTTCCATTTTTTTTCAAAATCAAATATCATAATTATTGTTTGTTTCAAGTAAAAAAAAAAAAATAAGGAATATAATAATAGTTGAATATTTTTGAAATAATATTATAACTGTGTATATTAGATTAATTTACAATGAGGTAGATGAATTTGAGCTAGGTATTACATGAACAAGGTAATCAAGTTTTGTACTTGCAATGTAATCTTTTACTTCTAGAAAGTTTATCTATATATATATATCTCTCTCTCTTATTTAATTTGCAATGGAATAAATCTGAAAGGGGGTTTAATGTTAACACACGTACCATGGCCCTGTTCTCATTTTCATCCTGACACAATTTCAATTTGAAATATCAAGGATACTTTTATGTTTCCCTTTTTTGTTTTCTTTTTTTTTTTTTTTTTTAAATTAAAATATAAAAATAAATGTGTGATGGAAGGTGCAATGAAATGATTTGAAAAATTTAAATTCATGCAAATTCATTGAATACAATTAATTATAATTGATCCAAAAAATCTTATTACTTTCTTATATATTTTTATTTTTTTATTTATATTATATTATATTAAATATATTTTTGTTATATATTTAATTTAAAATATCATTTGCAATGAAATGATTTTAGTAATTCAAATTTATGCTAATTAATTGAATACAAGTTTTATAATTGATCCATTAGGTTGAGTTAATATTTTAATTTCATTTTTTTCTTTTTTTTTTCTTTTTTTTTACTGTATAATTTATTTTATCTTGATTTATTATACAATTAAAAATAATATTGAATATCTTTTGAAAAATTATTCAAATATAATAATCCTGAGTAACAGAATGGTTGATGAACTTTGTTGAATATTGAAAAATATATTTAAATAAAAATAAAAAGAGAATGAAAGAAAGAAAGGTGGGTGGTGTGCAGAGGGGGAGGAGGAGGTGGAGGTGGAGGAGGAGAGGAGGAGGTGTTCAAGGAGTAAGAAGAAGTTAAGATGGTCCAGCTTGGGCAGCAACATCACCGACGCAGCATCACTGGCCGGAGGTGATGACCTGTTCAAGGCCATCCGCTCTCATGAGAGTTCTCTCTTAACGAGTAAAAAGAAAAAAGAGAAGAAATAGAGGAAAGAGAATGGATGTTTTTTTTTTTTTTTTTTTTATTATTTTTCATTACTCTCTTTATCTTATTCCTTTTCCTTTTCCTTATTGCACAGTTCTCTTTCTTTATATTATTCTTCCTTCCTATTCTCTCTCTCTCTCTCTCTCACACACACACTCTCTCACTCTCTTTCTTTTTTTGTCATTTTATTTTATCATTTGTTAATAATTAATTTATTAATAATTATATTATTATTATTTTATTATCATTATATTGGTTATTATTATTAATTATATTTTTATTCTCATTCTATTTTCGTTTTTGTCATTTTATTTTTA
Source organism: Polistes dominula (assembly GCF_049000335.1). Lineage (NCBI taxonomy): Eukaryota > Metazoa > Arthropoda > Insecta > Hymenoptera > Vespidae > Polistes > Polistes dominula. Next base: position 494,688 of record NW_028301042.1, read on the forward strand.
TATTATTATTATTATTATTGGTAATTTATTAATAATTATATAATTATTTTATTTTTATATTATTATTAGTAATTTATTAATAATTATATTAATATTTTATTGTAATTCACCTTCGTTTTTGTAATTATTTAAATAATATTAATTAATATTTATTCTCACTCTATTTTTGTTTTTGTAATTTTATTTTTATATTATTATTATTATTATTATTATTATTATTATTATTATTGGTAATTTATTAATAATTATATAATTATTTAATATTATCACTCATCTTCATTTTTGTAATTATTTAAATATTAATAATTTTTCATTATAATATATATATATATTATAATAATATTAAAACAATTCTATTAACGTTTTATATTAATATTTAAATATCATAATTATTATTATCATTACTAATTGGAAGTATCATCGTAAGTTACATACACAGATATATATATATATATACACATATACACACATACATAGAGGATAACATAATTCTTCAGTTGCATGTGAATCATGCAACAAAATTGCACGTAAACCTGTTATTTTGAAAAAAAAATCGAACATCTATATACTTGTTTGCAACACTCACCTCACACACACACACTCACACTTATAACAACACACAGAAACATTTTACCTGACTGAGTGAATATATAATATTTATATATATATATATATATATATCTATATTTTGTCCCTTTCTTTCGTGTTAGAAATTCTTTTAGTTCGTTGCTCTTATAGAAAATCAGGCAAATTGAGTTTGACAAAGTGGATCAGCCACGTGTGAAAGAAGAAGAAAAAAAAAAAAGAAAAAAGAAGAAGAAGAAGTTGAAGAAGTTGAAGAAGTTGCCCTTTTTCGAGAGCATAATGATCGGCACGTGGCATCAATGTGGCGTCGTCAGTAATTTTTTTTTTCTTTCTATCTTTCTTGTTTGTTTTCTTTTTTTTCGTGACTCTCTCCATCTCAAAATAATATAAGAAAGAGAGAAACTGAAATGAAAAGGGAGAGGGAGAGTGAGAGTGAGAGTATCAGAGTAGTAGTATAAGAGTATGAGAGAAAGAGAGAAGGAAAATGGTAAGACCTATTTCGGTAAGGTCAAATTCGAAGTGTGCAACGAGTGTAATATGCAACTTCTCTCTTCTCGCGAGAGAAGTTAAGTGAATGAGAAAGATAAACATAATAATTATATTAAATTACTGGCTTGGCGTTTTCAAACGTTCTGACAACGATGCGAAAAAGGAACAAGAGAGAGAGAGAGAGAGAAAGAGAGAGACATCATACACACCGAGAGATGATGTACAAAATCGAACGAGTTTTTTCAAATTACCACCACCACCACCACCACCACCATTACCATCACCATCATCACGTACAGTTATTTCACTTTCAATTTTATATTTCTATGATTACTCTAGAAATGTTTTAATATTTCTAAATGTGTTTTATTTAAATAATATCTCAAACGTTTATTCAATTTTTATTTCTTCTTGCAATCATTTTACTATTTGTAATATGTTACACATACACACATATATATATATATATATCTGTTATTTTGTTATTAATTTCAAATAGAATTATTATATAAATTTGTGTGTGTCAATTGAAAATAGAAAAAGTAATTTTTATATTGAAATTTCATTGACTTATTTTTATTTTACTATTTGTAATATATTACACACACATATATATCTAGTATTTTGATTATTAATTAATAATATAAATAATAATATTAATTTATCATAATATTATACATATAATAAATTATATATAAATATATAGAATTATTATATCTTTATAATAATAATAATAGAAATAATATAAATTTATGTGAATTGAAAAAAAAAAAAAAAGAAGAAAAGTAATATACAGTAATATACAGTAATATACAGTAATTTGATTGACTTATTTTTGTTGATATTTCTTCTTCGTATTCATGATAAATGAACATTTTTATCTCTTTACGACTTTGTTTGATCAATTTTATTAAAAATTATTATTTATTATTTTGCGCTTGATTAATCGTTTCGATAATGATTAAAAAAAACAAAAAAAAGAAAAAAATATTCTTATGATAATAAACCACCATCACCCTTCTTGTAAATATTTATATTTACCATGAAACTTATATATATATATATATATATATCTGAAAGAGACTCACTGAGTGCTCATAACTTGGCGCCAGTTTAGATAAACCGATCGCGGAAGATTTCAATGCCGGTCTATGCGTGTGGTAAAAGACCCCAAAAAAAGTGCACGAGGGAAAGAAAGAAAAAATACAAAAAATAATAAGACAGAATGAAATAATGAAAGAGAGAGAGAGAGAGAGAGAAATAGATGATAAAATAAGGAGAGCAGGAGGCAAGTAAAGAAGATGAATACGATGAATGAATTAATTGTACTTTTCATGTTGTATGTGTGTGTATGTGGAAGTGTGTAATCATAAAACTACACTATTTGTACATTTTTATATTTATCTATCTCTTTTGAATTTTTCCTTTTTCTTTTTTCTTTTTTCTTTTTTCTTTTTGATTTTTCATCTGCAGTTTTCATGTTGGGTGTATATGTTGTGTGTGTGTGTATACACTTATAAAACTATGCATTATTTGTATACTTTTATATTTTCATCTTTATATTTATCAATCTCTTTTTATATTTTTCTTTTTGATTTTTGATTTTTGATTTTTTTTTCTCTCTTTTCAACTGCAGTGACGTTGTTAACATGGTCTGTCGCGCGAAAACGAATCGCGATAATCTTACGAGGCCGTTCCTATTCTTCCTCGAGTGTAAATCCTGGAGAAAGTAGTGAAGTTTCATTTTAAGGAAAAGAAAAAGAAAGAAAGAAAGAAAGAAAAAAAAAGGAACATTGAACAAGTACGAAAAGTTATAGTCCTTCCTTGTTTCTTTACTTTTGATTTAAACAAAAGTACAATATTTTGGTTGTATCAACTCTATCTTCGATCTTATGATTGTCAAACATTCATTTGTACGATTGCAATGTAATATAATTACGAATAATTTGATTATTAAAATAACCAACATTAGAAAGTATCGATTAAACAATATTCTAATTAAATTTAATTAATTGCAATATTTAGAAATGCAAGCAAAACAATGTTTGATTGAAATACAAAGTAATACTTGAAAGTATTATTCATATATAGTTTCATAGTTTTTTATTTGGATGGATCATTAAAGTAAGAAGAATTAAAAAAAAATAAGCAAAAAAGATCGTCTCGATTTCAATTAAAGAAACAAACCAGCAAACAATTGCAATATTTAGAAGTGAAGCAAACAAACATTGTTTGATTGAAATACAAAGTAATACTTTAAAGTATTATTCATATATAGTTTCATAGTTTTTTATTTGGATGGATCATTAAAGTAAGAAGAATTAAAAAAAATAAGCAAAAAAGATCGTTTCGATTTCAATTAAAGAAACAAACCAGCAAACAATTGCAATATTTAGAAGTGAAGCAAACAAACAATGTTTGATTGAAATACAAAGTAATACTTTAAAGTATTATTCATATATAGTTTTATAGTTTTTTATTTGGATGGGTTATTAAAGTAAGAAGAATGAAAAAAAAAATAAGCCAAGTATCGTCTCAATTTCAAGTAAAAAAACAAACCAACGAGCAAACAAACAAACAAACAAACAAACAAACGAACAAAATAAGAAACAAATAGAAAGGAAGAGGAAGAAAAAGTTGGCAGAGGGATCGGCAAATACTAAAAGGCAGGTGTAAGGCATCCATGATGCCCAGCTGCCTGCTTGCTTGCTGGTTTGCTGGTTTGCTTACTTGCTTGGGTATTACTATACTATACTATAATATACTATATACCCTTCGAGAAACCCTTCGTCCTTCTATCCTCGCTGACTTAACAAAAGGAAGAAAAAAAGAAAAAAAGGCAAAAAATATTGCGAAGGAACGAGCAACAGCTGCCGTCTCGATTTTACCGTGGGTGGTATGTGTATAATGATCCAATGCATTTCTCAAGGTCACTATGGTTTCTTTCTCTTTTATAAAGACGACACTATGTTAAGTTCTCGAATCAACGTCCGGTCGGTCTCTTAATGCATACTGTTCTTATAAAGGGTTAGATCATTACATGCTTTGATACTTTATTATTATTAGATTAATTAATTATTTGAAAATGTTCATTTTTGTAATTAGTTGTTTATTTTATTATTTTTTTTTTTTTTGATACAATATTATTTTATTCTAATTTTTTTATTTAATCAAATACCTTTTTTTTATTTTTGAAATAACAATTGTAGTATCACAATTGTATTTATTATTAATTTAAATTTGGATAATAGTAGTATTTTATTTTATTTTATTTTTAAAAATATCTTTTGATAAAATAATATAATTTTCATTGGATCAAATACTATTTTTATTTAAAAAAAAAATAACAATTGAAATAATGAAATGGAGTAACAACCAATCGAATGATTTCAACTTTAACGATCGTGATTTGTAACGTAAAATTATGGGGATAAACATAAAAGTAGGACGATTCAATTTCGATTTTGAAATAGATCCTCGAAAATTGTCCAACGATTTATCTATCTATCGATTTATCTATCGATCTATCTATCATTTTTAATGAGATTGTCCTGGTTTCGCAAAAAAAAAAAAAAGAAAAATAAACACAAATTTTATTATTTTTCTTATATATATATTTTTTTTTAAATAATATTAGAAGAAATCATTCGTGCCGTTATTCTTAGAACTACCAGTTAAATGTTAGCAAAAAAGAAAAAGAAAAATTACAAATAAAAAGAAGTTAAGAAAAATATCATAAAGCATGTGGGGGGGGGGGTTTCCATCAAAGTCACAGAAGGAATCTAATCTTGTTTAGTATTAGTCTATAACGGAATGGTGAACGACGATTCTCTCTTTATAAAACCGGTTTTGTTTGTATTTATATAGAGACACACGTTACATATGTTATACTCATGCCAAATTTGTTGTCTAGACTATAATATCATATATATATATATCTAATACTATGGGAAGAAGGTTATGATCAGTTTCATTAGAACATTTAGAACATTCATAGATCTAATTCGTTTCTTCTAATAAACATTATTATTTCTTATTATTCTTCTTACTTTTCTTTGTTTTTGTTTTTTTTTTTTTTTTTTCATTTCTATTTGTAATTTAAGCAATCAATTTATATTATAATTATTTATATAAATCAAATGAATGTTAGATTTGTTCTATTCTCTGTATATTTGATATTGATCTTTTGATCATAATTTATAGATATATATATACATAAAATATATTTTTAATTTAAATTTGTTGTTATTGTAAAATAATGATGGTATGTTAGTTGGATAGTGTTTGTTAGATTTGATCAATTTAATTTTCGATCATCTATAAATCGAAATATATTAATTGTTTAATATATAATATAATATAATATAATTAGTTTAATTGTAATATTTATTTATATAAATTGGGGATTTGTATTAGATTTACGATAAATTTGATTAATTTTGTATGTGTATTATAAATTAGATTAATTTGTATTTATTTATTTATTTGTTTGTATATACACACACACACACACACAAATAATTATATATGTATCTACATTTATATGTTGAATTAAATGTAAAGTTTGTGTGCTTCAAATTATCGTAAAAATTAATGTAAAATCATTTGTGATATAGATTTTTCTAAAAAAAAAAAAGAATTCTATTTTTATTTTTGCTATAATTTGTTTTTTTTAGTTTTTACTCTTAATATAATTATTAAATATTATTACATACCCTTTATTATTATTATTTTTCAAAATTATATTAGATCCTTGATAAAGTTGTATTTACGTGTCTCTTACGTTTGTCTGACTCACTGTTAGTAGGATTTAGATGTTTAAACTTTTACCGATAACTTTCGATGATGTAATGAATGTAATACGCACATGTTATATTTTTTCTTTTTTTTTCTTTTTTTTTGTTTTAAAATCGTTCGATCGTATTTTACATTCGATGACACGTTTAATCGTTTACTCGATATCTTTTTAATAATTAAACGATAATTCTTTGTTATTTAATTTTTCAACCAAAATCTAATATCAACGATCGATATATCACGAAATAATTATTCAACTAAACTGATTATTTATTTAAACAAAATTCAATATTAATAATAATTTAGAATAATAAATAATTTAATTGTTTCTAATAATAATAATAAAAAAAAAAATTCATATAATTTAAAAAATGGACAATTTTAAAAGAAACAAACTATGATATCTATCTTTACACTTTTTTTTACTTTGATTAATAAATTAGAAATTAATATAAATTAATATAAAATAATAATAATAATAATTAAAAAGAATTATTCACTGCCAAATAATTATCACATTAATTAATATAAATAACAATAACAACAAACAATAACAATAACAGCAGCAGTGTCGATGAATTTTAATCGAAATTTAAAAAAATTCTTTTATACGAATACAATTTAAAAAAAAAAACCGAAAGAAAGAAAAAATATATTAGAAACTTTTATATCATCGTACGAATATAACTTTATGATTTAATAAATCATAATCAATAATATAATATACGAAATAATAATAATAATAATAATAATGTAATAAATATAATCACAAAAAAAAACAAGATTTACAACAGAAACGAAAACGTTCCGAACATTTAGTCTCGAGTATCGAGGAAAGACTGGCGAACGACTTTCTGATTCTACGAGCCTGGGACCATCACTGGCATCCCTTTCCACCAATGACGTCTCTTCCTTCTCTTCAATATCTCTATCTTTGTTTCTCTTTCTCTCTCGTCTTTCCGTCTTTCTTCGTGGTAAAGCTAAGGTAACTTTAATATGTTCAAGATAAGCTACCTTCAACTTAACTCAATATATATTTATACATACATACACACATACATATTATTATATTGTACAAATCAAATATCTTTGTGTGTGTGTTTGTGTGTTGTTGCATTCAATTTTTAAATTAAATCAAACCTAAAATATGCATCTTGCATAATAACATTGTAATTTATTTTTCTATGAATGTTATACTTGAAAATATTGTAGCACAAATTTGTAGGATCAATCATATTTGGATCTGTAGCACTTGAATGCGCTATCTGATGGCTGAATTCAAAATTAGAGTACATAGGTCGAATGGCTACGTAACACACGGGGGATCTCTAGCATTTGAATACGCTATCTGGTGGCTAAATTCAAAATTACAGTACATAGGTCGAATTTTGCTACGCCACGTCCCGTGCCAGAGATCCCAATAGAATACACTCACACATTGTTTATAAAATTGAGTATTATAGTATTGAAAATGTATGTATATTTAATTAATTAATATTATTGTTTATATTGAATGATTATAGAATAATTATTAATAATAAATGAGGGTACTATTTAATAGGTTTGAGATAAGCTACCTTTGAATTAACTTGATTTAACTTGATTTAATTTGATTTATGTGAATACAAATACAGTGTGATTGTACACTGTGAATTTAAATGTATATGTATGTAAATGTGTGTGTATGTGTTTTCTAATAAATTTCATCGGAATTGTAAAGAGAGGTACGCCTTTGGGGCCTAAGATTAAATGCCGATTTTGTAATCGTGCTTTTGTACGATTGCTCGAGTTGGTTGGGTTGGTTGGTTGGTTGGTTGAGTTGGTAGGTTGCCTTGGTGGTAGATCCTGTGAAGTAGATCTTATGATGTAATTTCAGGGCTGGGCCCTTCTTTAAACATCTCTGCTTTGCTCTTTTTTTCTTCTTATTTATTTCTTTTTATTCTTTTATGAAATACGAGAATTTTATGGTAATCGATAGGTTGATTCCACTGTATTTACATTTTTATATTCCATCATTTACCTTGCTCTTTTATTCTTTTAATTTTTTTTTTTTTTACACACACTTACACACACACACACATGAGTAGATATACCTTTTCTTATCTTGATATTAATTTATTTTTCAAGGATATTAAATAATAAAAAACAAAAGAATATAAAGAAATAAATGATAGTAATTTGTTGTAAATTGAACGTAATTGACAGATGTTAAATGATCCAAATTGTAATAAGAAAAATAATTTATATATATATAACGTTGTAATCATGTTAAAAAAAAAAAAGTTATTAACGTTTAATGGAAAATTTCTTGTCTTTTTTTATTTTTTTTTTATTTTAATGGATGAATGAATTACGAAATTGTTAATGCAATGGAAATAAATGGAAGGATGATAGTTAGATGAGTAGAATTTGAAGAATTGAGAATCACTGAACAAACGTTTCGCCATGAGACGGCGGGAGTCGAGTAGCTGGTAAAAAAGGAGTCAGCCTGTGCAAGTCTTTGAGGGGTTCGAATTTCCTTCAGTCGGCGGCTAAGGAACATTTGGCTTTCTCATAAATACCCAGTTGAAACGATGTAGATTTTTATAAAAACGTCATCATCATTCTTATCATATTCACTTAATTCACTATTCACTGTTCTATTAATAATTTGTTGTTCAAAAGAAAATACAATAATTCAATTCATATTGTTTATTTTAAATATTATTATTTTTGTAGTGTAAGAATGCATCAGACTAAGTCGAATGATTTGATTTTTCATTTAATTAATTTATTACTGGATTTAACACAAATGATATAATAATAATAATAATATTTAATATCAAATATGAAATACCCATATAGGTTTGATCCTAATGTAAAATTTCGTACCGTTTTTCTATTAAAAAAAAAAAAAAAAAAAATTACATTTCGAGGCACGAACTATACCGCTAAATGTATTTCACATGCAAGTCGTGAGGAATGTCGGCCGATGTCCCGGACAATGACGAACGTGACGCCAATGGAAGATGTAGCCTCGTAAAGGCCGATTCATTGTCACTTTTGAATAATCCGATTAAGTTTTGTCCGAATAACGGATAATTTTTTTTTCACAATCTAATAATTATCCTATAATCTATAATCCCAGCCTTTTTCAATTTTTCTACAAATTTTTCAAAAGCATTCAAAGTAAAAAAGAAACAAATTTGTATAGTTGTATAATTGCCCAAAATTTTCATTTGGGGACCTATGGTGTCTAATAAAACATCCCTGTATAAAATATAATAAATGTGTAAATATAATTGTACAATTATTCTATTATTTAAGGTTATTTAAGTACTGTAAGTATTGTCATTTGTTCAGTAGATGGCGTTGTATTACAATTCCATTATTTCAGGTTTTTTTTTCAGAGTCAGACATGACATAATCTAACCTAACCTTTTTTTACACATTTATTGTACTATCATTTAATATTATGAATAAAAATTAATTAAATAAAATAAAATACTAATTAAAAATTGCAGATTATATTCGACTATTAACGTGAAAGGAAAAAAACTTTTGCAGATATGAACGAAATGACATTGCATGGATGTTTGACTGTTGCTGATGCTGCTGTGCTGTGCTGTGCTGTTGCATCTCTGAACCGAAAGCAACAACCTGCTATCATCTTTCTCTTTCTTTCATTCTTTCTTTCTTTCCTTTTTATCCTTTCTCTTTCTATCTTTTGTTGGTTTTATAGTAAGTTCGCCAACGCGTTCGGAAAACGCGTCCCACGATTCGTTCAACCCTCCGTCAAGTTTCTTTCTTTATTCATTTTATTTAAACACGTGGTTATGCATTTTTAGTATCAATATCGATTTCGTTTTTACGACACACACACACACATATCCGAATAATCCTATTCTACAAATTTCTAAGCTTCTAAACACATTTTTGAAACTTTTTTTTTCCAAATTTCACGCTTCACCTGCAGGTAATTTTTATTTTCAATATGCACGTTGGTCATTGATTTCATTTCATTTCATTTCATTTCATTTCATTTCATTTCAATATTTTCTTTCTTTTTTTCTTCTTCTTTTGTTGGAATTAAAAAATTTCTATTTTTATGAATCATTTTATTGATTTGGTTGGTTCGTTTCAAAAACAAATTACGTGAATTGATATTTATTGAAAATGACAATTAATTCGAAATTTTGTGCAAATTGATTGAAACGAGAAGGTGGTAGGTGGTGTTTCACCTTCACATACATACACCCTCGATATATATATTATAATAGTTTAATGCACACGTGTGTTGCGCTTTAATGCATCCTCCGATCGAATAAACTGCATTCCATCGCGCTAGCTCGAAAACGGTGTGGTTGCTTTGAACAGAACTTGCTTGCTTGCTTGCTTGGCTTGCAAAGAAAGAGAGAGAGAGAGCGAGAGAGAGAGAGAGAACCCTATGAGAGATGAATTCATAAGAAGAGAGAAAAAAATGGGAAGAAAAGGAGGAAGAGGAATGTTTAGAAATTCGCTGGACCGTTTACTGCTACGTTTAGCCGTTAATCGATAGAATTACAATTAACGAGCGGAAACCGGAACCGGTCGTTCCGGACAACTTTTACAATGAATATCTTGTTAAATAAATCTTGAAATTTTATTTAGATAAATACAAATTCCTATAATCAGGAATACTTCTTAAAATAGGTCAAAAGTTTTTTTTTTTTTTTTCTTTTCTTTGAAATGAACCGACAAGTAGCAAGAGAATTAAAAATATATTTAAATTATTACTTTAAAAATATTTTCGACAATTTTAATTTTAATTAATCAAGTTTAGTATTAGAAAATAAAAACCTTAGGAAGGTTTTGAAATGATTTATATTAATTTCTTGGTTTTTTTTTGGTTTAATTATATTGATCAACTTTTGACCCACTCTCCCCTCCTTCCTCCACTCCTTGAGTTTTTGTAAATTTTTGGTTTCGTTTTGTATTTTGAAATAGATTATTTTTTTTTGTTGGAAAGGGGGGTGGGAATTTATTTGAAATGATTTGAGGTAGAAGAGAAAAAAAGGGACGAAATCTAATAAGTCATAGTTTATTATCGACGTTAGAAACGATATAGATTAGCAAGAGATCGGTATGCTTGGAATCTGGATGTACGACGGGTTATTACCGATGATACACGAGTCACTATATCTTTCTCTTTTTCTCTCTCTTTCTCTCTCTCATTCATCTCTCTCATTCATCTCTCTCTCTCTCTCTCTCTCGTTCTCTCTCATTTTATTTTATTTCAACTTTATCTTGTAAGTTTACGAAGTAAATTCTATGAAATCGATCGATGTTTTACGATACCAGAGAGGATATCTTTGATGATGATCATCGGTTGGAATATTATATATTCTCTTTCCTTATTTTTAAATTTTTCTTTTTCTTTTCTTTTCTTTTTTTTTTTATCGAACGTTATTATTTATTTATCGTGTCTTGTGAAATAATTGGACGGTAATAAAATATAAATAATTGCACACACACATATCTTCCTATTATTATACCAATCAAATAATATCATATGTATATGTATATATTTATCAGAAAAGAATTTTTCATATCAAATAAATAAAAAAAAAATTCTAACAAATTGATACAGTTCTAAAAATATATAAAATTATTATATACATATATTTAAATATAAATTTTATAAAATACAATTCTCTTTTTTAAAAGTATAATCACAAATCAAAACTCGTTGAAAATCTTTTACTTTAATCGTTAAACTTGCCAGAAAAAGTTTGCAATTGTATATAAGTTGCAAATAATAATAATAATTCATTAATATTTCAAATAATTAATCAAATAACTTTTGACCATAATTTCCATAAAAAAAAAAAAAAATAAACTATAATTCTTATAAAATAAATTACAAACACACACACACACCCAATAATATATAAAATAATAAATGATCAATTAATTAAAACAAAAAGGATGATAACAAAATTACAAAATTAAATTAAATTAAATTAAATTAAATTAAATTAAATTAAATTAAATTAAATTTAAAAAAAAAAAAAACAAAGAAAGAAAGGAAGATAAATAAATAAACAATAATAGTTGATCGTTGACTCGATTCAAAGTTCTTCTCGGTCGATCGCATAAATTAATTGTATGTACAACCGGCCGGTATGCACGACCATAACTCGATCACGATCTTCCCCCCACCCTGCCCCACCCCCTCTCTCTATTCTCTCCTCTCCTCTCCTCTCCTACCCCTTCTGCAACATCCTATCTTTCTCTTTCTCATTTTGATTCGTTGTATTTTTCTTTCTTTCTTTCTTTCCTTCTTTCTTTCTTTCTCTCTTGTTCGAGAAGTGAAGATCCATCGTCCGGAGGGAGAGAAACCATCTTCGGAAGTAAGACGACCGGTTTTCTCAATGCGATGCGATCTTTGCCCGAGTCGAAGGCTACCGAAGCGAGGAAGTCAACCACCTACTACGGTTGGGGTGGGAAGAGAGGGAGATGGGGAGGGGAAGAGGGGGAGGGGGTGGATGCATTCTCCAATCGCTTAAGGATCTAATTTGCGTTACCGATCTCTTCCGAGTTTAGATAACATCGCCAAAGAATCCTTCTCAACATTCCTAATCCGACACACACACACACACATACATACACACATACATTTTACTTTCATCCTTTTCATATATATACAATACAACGTCACAACAAATTTGAAATCAATTTTTCCATGTATCCTTTTCAATTGTCACACAAATTCCTAATCCGACACACACACACACATACACACATACATTTTACTTTCATCCTTTTCCTATATATGCAATACAACGTCACAACAAATTTGAAATCAATTTTTGCCATGTATCCTTTTTCAATTGTCACACAAATTTTATTTTATTATTTTCTATTTTAATTTAATTTACCTAATTGTCAAGTGCGGTTGCTAAAATTTAATTTGAAATTAAAATGTTTTGGTATTGGGATCTCTGACATTTGAATACGCTATCTGGTGGTTAAATTCAAAATTAGAGTAGATAGGTAGAGTTGCTACGCCACGCCTCCTCCCTCTACCAAAGATCCCAATATAGTTTTATATATACAATAAATAAATTAAAAACAAAATTGAATGATTTCCTATAAATTAGGATACGATAATTATTGATAAATGTAATTTGGAGTTTTGAATAAACCACATATGCAAGATCTACCCCTACACCAAGATCCCCCCTGAGACACCATGCATCCTGTTACAGATACACAATAATTGTAAGGTAAGTGTTAAAAAGAAAGGAATTCAATGGGGAAAGGAAGTATGAGAGAACAAACTGAAAAGCCCGAGAGAGGATCGTACTTCTTCTGTAGTCTAGTCCTTGGAATGCCGTCTCCTTTTCCTCCTCCTCCTCCTCCTTCTCCTCCTCCTTCCTCCTCTTCCTTCTTACCAACTCGACTTCGACGGCAGTCCCTTCGATTGCAACGAAAACGAACGAAACGTCTACGAGAAAGAAAGAGACTAAGAAAGAGAAAGAAACATAAAGACTGTGTATGTGTGAGAAAGGTAGAAAGAAAGAAAGAAAGAAAGAAAGAAAGAGAAAGATCTCGAAAAGGAAGCCGATTAAACGAGAGAATAAGACCTTGAACACGGTCAGCCACTGTCCACTGTTCACTGACGCCATTTTGCAAATTTTATCATATCTACGAATGCTACTGGATAAACTTTAAGTATACCTTTAAACCGTTTATTACATCAATTTCTTCATATTACTAGAAAAAGAATAATTATAAAACATTTGAACTAAACGAATATTCGTTCTTAAAAATAATTGATAATTTGGTTAGTTGGTATCAGCTGCTTCTCAGTCGCCATTTTGCAAATTTTATTTTTACGAATGCTATTGGATAAACTTAAAGGATACCTTTAATCTTTTATAAAATAAATTTCTTCATATTACTAGAACAAAATAATTATAAAACATTGAAACTAAACGAATATTCGTTCTTAAAAATAATTGATAATTTGGTTAGTTGGTATCAGCTGTTTCTCAGTCGCCATCTTGCCGATTTTCTCTCCCAGCTTATAAAATTCTATTTTTTTTTACAAATTAATTGCTTAAATCTTATCAAAACGGGTATTATTAAACTCTATTAACTTTTAATTTTAATTTGTTTAAACATATGACATAATTGGTGAAGTAAAAAGAGGTCGTAAGAGAAATAGAATTTAATTAGTTCTGGGGAAACAAGATTATCGATTAGAATTTGTTAGATTTTCTTATTGTTAGAGGTCGAACACACAACCCACACATCCCTTTCCTCCTCCTTCACCACCTCCCCCGCAATCCCAACCTTTTTACGCTTATTACTTTCACTTCTATGATTTCCTTAGATACATAATTTTTCATTTATCATTGTGATTTCATAGTTTCTTTTTTTTTTTTATTATTCAATCTTTGATTGAACTTCTCATACTTATGATGATTATGATCATTGCAATTATTTAATTGCAACGTTAAATGTCTCATAAATGAATTGGATCATTCGAAATCATTTTAAAATTAAAAATAAAAATAAATAAAAACAACGTGTGATAACCAAATGAATTAAAAAAAAAAATTTGATGATTTATTTGATGATGAATCAACCAAAACAATTCGTAATAAAAGTAAAATAATAGTATAATTATACAGTAATATCTTGATTGATTAATATCACCGTAAATAATTGAATGAAAAATGATTGTAAAATGGTATAATATTTAGGGAAAAAGCTTTATAAATGTGTTGCTCACCTAGAAAGTAGAACCGAAGAGACACTTTGATATTAACAGAAACACTCAGTTCTGTTTTAAACAACAGAAGCCGGAAAACAAACGGACCTGATTGCGCAGGCTTCACTTCGGAATTCTTCAATGACTCTTAATGGTTTCGTTCTCACACCCACACTCTCCTGACACTATCTACATAATATATATATATATACTATATATACTTCGTGTGATATCTATTACTTTTCAAATGTTATCTATACTTAAAACAAATATATATGATTCGATCGTATTACAATATTGTGCAATGTTTTACTTGAACAACGTGTTATTAGAAAATTATTTATCATTTGGTTCCTTCTTCTTCTTCTTCTTCTTCTTTTTCTACACTTATTTATTTAATAAAATAATAAATTGAAAAATAAAGAAACACATTAAATTAGATTTGATTGAAGTCATTGGGGCACGGTGGGATGGTTGTTTTAGTCCCATCTCGAAATGTTATTGCAATTTCTACACATACTCATAAGTTTTTATATTTTGATTGATGCAATCGAAGTTAAAAGTATATAATAGGAATTTCCGGTGATTAGAATCCTAATGTTTATGCAATTAATGCGAATGACGACCTAAATTTATAAAAACGTACATTGGAGGTACCATTTGTTTTTATTTTCTAAAGTATAGTGTCAAACATATATTCATCTTTTTTCAAAACGTATTATTCATATTTAAAGAATTTCGTTTTGTCCCCCCTCTTTCTATTTGACTTCTGCAATCTTTTTTTTACGTACCACATTTTTTAATTGTTTTTTTTTTTTTTTTTTTTTTTTTAACGAAGGTTAACATATTTGAAAATAACGAAACAATAAGCTGAATCAATGAATGAATGGTGGTTTCGTTTACAAGGAATTTCAAGGCTCAATATTCCAAGGTTCATTCTCATGTGAGTTAGTGAGTGTTTGTGTGTGTGTGTGTGTTAATTTTTTTTTCTTTTGACAACAGACTTCGAAATTAAATACAATATACATATTTAAAGTATTTACCACAAAAAATATAAAAAAGAAAACCCTTATACAAATACAATGGTGTAGTGTAATGCAAATTTACTGATTCACCAATTTGAAGAATTTCAAGTACACGAAGTTCTATAATTTAGGATTTTGAAAAGAAACCAAATGCAAATTTGGGATTACTATTGTTTCTTTTATTTTCATTGTATTGTTTTACTTTTCCTTTCTTTCTTTCTTTCTTAAATATTTCCAATTGTCAATTGGATAAATTTGTCAATGTGATACATGTGCCTATAATTATTTGAACAATAAATGAATTTGATATAATGTTGAAATAACTAATACTATCTTTAACAATTTATTTTTGACAATATTTTATACAATTACATTAAATTTATTTAATTTAAAATATAATAAATTCATTACGGGAACAATGGCGAGATTTGGTATTTGCGGCAATGAACTTTCGAGTTCCTAATGCCAGTTAATAATAACAATAATAATAATAATATAATAAATTCATTTTTTTGTTAAATTTTGACTTATAATAAAACCACTTTCATAATTATGGGCACCTGTAACTCTGAAGTTTCACTTACAACCCTCACCCCCTTAACCCTGATGTAATTAAAACGAGAAACAAATTAATAAATAAAATAAGGAAAGAGATAACAAGATGAAAAGATGAAAAGATGGAAAAATATTTTGCAAAGGAACGAGGACAACCGGGTATACACACCCACTCAACAACGCACTTTACAAAACGCAAAGGTTACACATGATATGCATATATATATGTAAATAAAGAAAGAAATAGAAATAGAGAAAGAGAAGGAGAGAGAGAGAGAAAGAGAGAGAAAGAGAGAGAAAGAGAGTTTGGAATAAAGACAAAGGCGTGTTAAAGGGGCGCACCCTTCCCAACGTGGAAATTTTCTATGCAAGATACAACACAACACAACAAAAACAACATATACTCGAAGATAGATCGAGTAATGGTTTCCTTTCGATCGTGCCTTCGTCATTCGTGGAGTTCTACGCCCACGAGAAGAAGTCGCTCGAAGTAACTATCATAAACTATACTTCTTTCACATATACATATACATCAACACACATCACAGTTCGTGAAACGTCTAATTCACCAAACGATTCGAACAAATAAAAAAAGTATGAAAGATGATCGATATAGTATCAAGTTATATATTTTATATTTTTTTTCACGTGATTATTAATTAATAATTTTTCTATTTTACTATTTAAATTAATTTAAAAAATTTATTTATAAATTTATTGCATCCAACTGTACTCAAAATTTCATATCAATTTAATGATGAATCTATGCAAATTTAAAATCTAACCATATAGGTTCATTTTATATTCATATTAATAATAATAATAATAATATAAATTAGGTTAGTTCGTAATAAGAGATAAAATATCCATTAAATCAAATCTAATCATCTAAAGAGACTTGTAATGTTAACGATCGAATCAAATTTTCTAATCGATTATTTTTTTCTTTTTCTTTTTTTTTTGTCACGTTGACATCGATATTTAATAAAACACAGCAAGTGACCTTTATATAATCGTTTAAAAACATATGACCGAGATTAAAGTAGATAGATAGTTATACTTAGAAAATGATTAGAATTCTTACTTACCGTTTTCGAGGTCAACCATCTTGATCTCGTTCGATTTCCTTGTGTCCTTGTTCTCTTTATCCTCTTCATCTATTTTTTTCTCTCTGTATAAAGAAGACAAATAATTATTATACATACTCCTACTACAAAACAAATCTTACAAACAACAAAATAGAAAAATAAAATAATTCACATTATTTGTCTATTTTTTTTCTTTTTTTTTTTACGTTATTTGTAAAAAATTTTGTAAATTACGATAGAATTGAATTAAATTTAGATTTGATCAAACGTGAAAGGTATTTTTTGTTGATAGTCAATCCACCGTATGTTAGATCAATTTTTTACGTAATCTAAATAGCCTAAAAACACTTTCCACACAAAAACCGCAAGTTGTCCTTTAAAAGTAAACAAGCTTTTACGTTCTTCTTGGCAAACTTTAATAAGGTCTATCCACGAGTTATCTCGTTGAGTACAACCATTCCCTCTGATATTTTACATTACTTTTCTATTTTATTCGAAAATCAAGCATTTTTATATTCCATTTCTCAAGTTAAATTATGACGACATTAGAAAATGGATTAGACAAGAATAAAAAAAAACAAAAAGAAATAACAAATTTTGTATAATCATCTTCAACTAGTTTCTCAAATGATTTATTTTACATACCTGTCTTTCACTAACCAATTTTTCGTTAAATATTTCATTTTTTTTTTTCAATATTATCTGATAGATGATTAGAAATAATAAATTAATTAGATGTTACATTTATTTTATATTATTTATTCCTACATTTTTGAGAACTTTAATGTCGTTAGAAATAGCAGATTAGTCATAGATCAAACTCATGAGTCAGACATGTTGATTCGATCGCATAATTTCTATGAACAATCATTATAAATTTTATTCACATTTTTATTCTATTAATAAACATAATTTTAAATTGTTGTTCATCCTTATAGTTAGGATTAGAAATGCATAATATCTAGTCATCCGATCAAATCAATAAAGTACAATCACGAAACTAATGTAAAACAAAAATCATAACCTATAAATCATAATGAAATTTTCCAAATATAATTCTTAAGATAATTTCAAACAAAACAAAAAAAAGAAGAAAAAAATATTAAGATAAAAATGAGAATAAAAAGTTAAGAAACAAAAGTTACTTACACAGAAACATATTCCAAAGAATTAGTTTCCTCTTCTTCACCAATTGTAGCAAGATTAGATTGCCAATAGTAATCACCATCGTCACTATCATCAGTACTATCATCATCATCATCATCATCATCTTCATCATTAACAACAACAACAACATTGTCAACATTCTGATGTATTTCTCTATCATTTTCATCTGATAGAACACGATTGACATTAGTATTTCTTAGATCATCGTTGACTTCATCCAAAGATTTATAAGTTTCATCGTCTTCTTCACTTTCCCGGTATGTTGAATTCTCGCTTAGTATGGTGTCACTTCTTTTCAACGAAATGGCATCCTTGTATGAAGAAGAATCATCCTCATCAACGTCATCATCATTATTGTCATCATCATCATTCTCATCCAATTTGATTTCATTTTTATTAGAATCAACAACTATAGAAGTTACTGCATCAGAATCATTTGAACAATCATCATTGATGATCTTAATAATGGGTTCTTGAACAATTTGTACAATTTCTTTGTTAGGTGACAATGCTTTAGCTTTTCTAAGTTCAATTATTTCTAATACTTTATTGATACCTTGATGATTAGGATCAAATTCATCCAAGTTCATTTGATCAGATTCGAAAGAAGAAGAAAATGATTCGACAGATTGTTCTAAGATTTGTTGATTAGGTTCAGCAATGGTTGGACAAACGAGTTCTCTTCTTGGTACTGTTGGTGGTGGTTGTTGTTGTTGTTGTTGTTGTGGTGGCTGTGGTGGTGGCGGTGGTGGTGGTGGTGGTGGTCTTTTTCTTCTAGCTTTGACATCTTTCCTCGGTAATGGTTTAGGTGGCAAGACAGGTAAATCGGGTCTATCCTTAATTTCATGGTTTTCAGTAGAAGAAGGCTCGTTATTGGCTTGTTGTCTTTGTTGTTGTTGTTGTTGTTGTTGATTAACGTTGATCCTGTTGACGTGATTTCTTGCCGGCAAAGGTGGTGGTGTCTTGTCTCTTGGTGCTGGACGTGGAATAGGTTCTTCCTGTTGTTCCTCGTCCTGATCATCGTTGACAACTCGTTCTACCAGTTCAGCGTCGTCCTTGATTGGTCGGAAATGTGTCGTTGAGTCGGCTGCTAAATCAGCCGCGTAGAAAAGATCTGGTCTTGGCTCGTGACCGTAACTTAATGGTGCATCCTGGAAACTCAATGGTGGTTGCAGTGCTATGGTTTCCTCGATTAATACGGTATTAGGTGCCACGACAGCTGTTATCCTTTCAACTTCCCCACGTGATTCAACGTGAGTAACCGCTTCCGAACTAGCCAATCGATGTAACAAGTAATCGGGTGGATTACTCGATGATAATTCACGTTCCAATTGTTCAAACGAATTTATCATTTGTTGATGATGTTGATTATTATGTTGTTCAGATCCTGTTGAACCTGTCGATGTTGTTGAGATCGTTGATACTCGATCGGAACTCGAAAATTTATCGACTACAGTTGACAATGAACTTCCAGTCTCGTCCGACGTACTGCCATGTGTCGAACCACATTGAGATCTAGCATCCAAGTATATCATTGCCTCTGGAGGTTCCTACAAAATATTATTTTCATCATAGGATTTGAATACGTTTAGGAGAATTAATATTAAAAACAACCTGTTTGAGTTTAACGGTATCCGGTGATGAACGATGTCTCGATGCTGAATCTTTTGGTGAACCTTTCGGTGATTCTTTAGGACTCACATTGACATTTTTAACTTCACCGTGAACAATTGCTCCATTTAAAGATTTTTTAACTGGACTCGGATTAGCTTCGCCGTCTGCCGAACCACGCGTTTGTCTTAATTTTCTTGGTGGTACTGGTGGTGGTAATGGAGGTGGTGGTAAAGACGGTAATTCAGGTGGTATCTTGTTCTTCCTCTCACTGGCAGCAGCCGCAGCAGCTGCTGCCGCCTTTCTCTCGGCACTAACTACTTCCGGTCTGAGTGCACCTCGACATCTAACCATCAACCTGATCACCAATTGGGATTCCTTCAACCTTCGCACGCAATCCAAACGAGTCATGTGTGTCACTGGTACACCATCGATGGATAATACCTGTAAATATAATTAACGAGTGATCTACTAATCATTTCAACAGCAACATTTGCAATGCTTACCTCGTCACCCTCACCCAATGAACCCCAAGAACACTTTGCTCTACTGGCAGGACTCTGTTCGGCACAACTTTGTACGAATAATCTTCTAACACGTTCAGATGTCTTATTACCACCCTCAAATTTCAATCCGAAACCCAGTCTTTCACCTGGAAGCCTGTAAACTTCAACTTCCTCCTCGAGATGTGCCTCAATCGCATCATTGATCAATTTTGTTGAACCCGTTGTTGTTGACGTTGATGACGGGGGTGTAGATTGTTGCGTGGTAGGTGTTGAAGATGAAGATTTTAACGATGGGGTTGTCGTAGGTGAAATATCCTCATCCTCATCCTTTTTAACGGTACCAATTGAAAGTACCGTAACAAAGTTTTCATTGGTTGTTTGATTACCAACGGTAACCACCGTCACAAAATCCTCTTTAACAGAACCCTTGCCAACTTCCATTCTTTCTTTAATTGACCTTAATATCTTCCATTCGTTATTACCATAATTATCATTATCATCATCATCATCATCATCATTAATCGTACGATGATCCTTGTGATCCGGTATGCTGGCCACTCCCTGAAATACAAATGAATTATATTACAAGTGTTAAACTACATTTTGTACAACTACGTGATTCAGTTTAATGTATACGATAGGATGTTTGTCATAAAAATTCTTTCGTTGTATCTAATTAACATAAAGTTGTGATTGAAATAATTTAGTGTATTGTGATAATCAAATTTGGGTTTAGGTTTGTAGGTATATATCTCATGGTTGGTGGTTCAGTAACATAGTTTGTTTTTTTTTTGTTAAGTTTGAGACACCCTGTATTATACTAATCGGAAGTAAATAAACGTGTGACTTGACTGTTTTACAAAACGTAACAATTACGACGGCGTTACATCGCGTGCTATGTAAATCCGTTATCGTAAATACGAGTTACGATTTCTTAAGTACTTTTAACTCAACTGTGAATCTTCTATGGAAGATCCATGATTGTGATTCGTGATTCGTGATTCGATAGGGGGAAGGAAGGAAATTTTCTCATCCTGTGTTTCGAGAAATACAATTTTCGATTGATTCTTTTGATAATTGTGTTTCCCCTTTTGTTTTTAGGTTGATTATGCAAGTGCAATGTTGATTTAGAAATTTAGAAAGTTGATTTTTTTTATAATAACGTTTTTAAACGTAAGATTTTTATTTTATTATTTTTTGATTTTTGTATTGATTAAAAAATAAATCTTTGGATAAAAATATTCCGATATTTCTGAATATAGGTATTTTGAAATATTTCGTAAATGAAATGAAACAATGAAGTCACAACACACTTCCCTCGTTTACATCATTTACATAATAAACAATGAAACTGTATGATCTAGTTTTACACCTGTTTCTTCCTAGTTACATTTATTCTTCTCCCTTTCTGATTCTAATCAACACCTGGTTACTAACACTTTCCCCGCGTGTCTAAGCATACCACGTTAAAATTACTTCATTAAATAATTTCATTTTCATCAAAGTAAATTGAAAATATATTTATAAATCACAGAAATAGATATATGTTTGATGTTATTAAACAAAAAAAAAAAAAGAGGAATAATAATAATAAATGTGTGGATAACAACAAATATGGGATTTAAATTGAATTAAAATTTTTGATTAGAATCAAATGAAAAAAAAAACAAAAAAAAAACGATTGAACGAACTTTCATGTTTTCACTTTAATCGAAATGAAACTTCTAATCATCAGTAGTTACTGTAAATAAGAATTATCGAATATTTTACGGTATTAAACAATGTACATGTATAAGAAAAGAAGATGTTCTCTCACGTGAAAGTATGTTAGTTTCGAATATAAAGTCACCAAATGGAGAGTAGAAGGAATCACCTATCTGATCTGAGAAGAAAATGTGAGAAGTAGAAAGTATAGATTGACCTAGGGTCATTTGTTGTCGAGCAACTGTGCAATCAGCTGATGATGATGATGATGATGATGATGATGATCATCATCATCATCATTTCCTTTTTTCACGGTCATATATACGTTTAGGTGAATCTATCACTTGATGTTACCTAGGAATGTCTCTTTCACCTTTTACATTGAAATATATTTAACAAAAACACTTTCTTATATGGCATTGCAAATATTCACATGCAGAAGGGTGTTTGAAAGTGTTTAGAATATATTTGTATACATAATTAGGTGTTAATTAAATTATCGATAGATTAGTGATTGTTTTGAAAATGTTGTTCAAGTTAGAAATATTGTTCAAAGATTTTTCAATTGATTGAGGTTAGAATACTCATTTATGAGAATGCATTTACTTAATTATTTTTAATTGTAGATTAAATTATTTAAAAAAAAAATATATATATATGAAATGTATTTGAGTGAATGTGTAGATTTTTATGTGACATTGACTTTCTTAGTTTAATCTCATGGTATCATTTTAAGTTCATCATACTACGTTGGTTTATCATTGGTTGTACTCAACGACACAACCATTAATTTTCATGGTACTGTATACTTATGACTGTGTGAAAGAATAAGGAAAAGTTTTTCTTCTCTTTTGGAAAGTTCTAAGAAATT
The DNA here is from genome assembly GCF_049000335.1 of Polistes dominula. NCBI lineage: Eukaryota > Metazoa > Arthropoda > Insecta > Hymenoptera > Vespidae > Polistes > Polistes dominula. The sequence goes on from NW_028301042.1 coordinate 517,826, forward strand.
TCATTTGCAAATACATTTGATAGAAATTTCCAGAACATTTAGAATTCAAATTAAAATGTTGAATGTTTAAAAAAAAAAAAAAAATAGAAAGAGAACATTATAGCAGCTTTATATAAATAAATAAATGAGAAAAAGACAAAAATTGGACAGAATTGTTGAAGTATGCGAAAAGAGAGAAGGAAGAGAAGAGCAGCCCGTACAAGTGCGCCTAACGGAATTTGTAGCCCGAGGGCCCAATGCGGCGCATTCTCGTTTCTCTTAACTTCTATCCCTCTCCCATACACACACACACACACACACACATACTTTAACACACCCATACTATCTCTGTCTTCTTATTTTCTTTTTTTGTTTTTTTACCTTGTTTCGGCATCGAAGCAAGACTGAAAACATTGCGAAAGAAAATATCTGATCGGTGGTTGCACTAGATTTATCCGATTTTACACGCCTAATTCAAAAAATAGAATATAGTTTCACTTTGCTCCAAATTACAATACACACACAAACACACACACAAACACAGTGTACAAAAATTTATTATTATTCGTTTCAAATAATTTTCATAATTTTGTATTTAACATGATTTTTGGAATGTTTAAATTAATTTTTGTTTTTTTTTTAGTATTGTTATATAATAATTGTTATAATGTAATTTTTTAATTAATATAATTTGTATAAAAAAAAAAAGAAACTATCAGGTGTTACTTGAGACATAAGTTTACAAAAAAAAAGGTGTAATTTTTATTACTTAATGGGGAAAGCTTTCTAAATTAATTTCCTAGGAAGGTGATGGAATTTTAACAACACAACACCGTACGAGACATTTGGGGGCATCTTTAATTTAAAGGGCCCCCTCTCCTTTCTATAATCTCAAGTTATCAGATAAATGAAATTGTTTCAATGTTAATTCATGTTTTCCCTGAAATTTTTGTTTAAACTTCTTTCGATAATTCAATATGATAAATAATTGATTATTTAAAGATTAACTTTTAGAATGTATATTTGTGCATCTGGGCTCTGTACAATCCGTCACTGTTAGCAACCATAAGCGAACGTTAACACAATGCGTTGGTTTATGCAACGAATGCTCTCCTCCGACACGGTCTGTAGCATTTGGAGGCGTGTTTCATTCATTATTTCAATTCTACGACGAGTATTAACTCGTCCTCGATTTATTTTGCATGAAATTCCTATTTTTATAATCACATCCTGCATATTCTAATAATAATAATAATAATAATAATAATAATAATAAAAGTGCATTTTATTTCAGAATTATTTCCAAAGTTTTCAATTGGTTTTCAGATTTTTTAATTGAGATACTCACAAAGTAAATTTGTATATTTAATATTGTATTAATAATTATTATTATAATTTTCTTTCGTACATATTAATTTTTGATATTACCGATTAATTAAATATATGTATATGTATATTGTTTTGTATTTATATTTTAAATTAAATATAAAAATATAAAATAATATAATAAATATAAAATGGTAAATAAAATAGTAATCAAATGGTAATAAAATATAAAATTTTATATATATATATATATATATATATATATATATAATATAAATTACATTTACTAATAATAAAATTAATTATAGAAATATAATAATAATTTATTATATAATAAATTATATATATTAAATGATAAAATACAAGATCCCCGTTATTCGTGTTCTATCGAACAAAAATAAAACCTGTATAGTTAAAAGTTTTCTTAACATAACATAAGTGTTGATAAATGAAGAGAGTAATGTTAACAAGTATAGTGGTCAACTTCCTCGATCTTCCTGAAGGTTCCTGAACGTTAATCGGCAAACATAGCTCGTAACCGGTGCTCATAACGATCTCTTTATTTCTTTCTCATTCTTTCTTTTTTCTTTTCTAACGGTGGCTTCCTACTCAACTTGATATAACTATATATATATATATATATGTATATGTATATATATAGGATAAATTACATAGATGGGTTCTATGCTTTTCTCGGCTCGACTACTTTCACGCGATCGAAAATAATTATCCATGCGGGAGGTTTCAAATACTTTTGCCAAAATGGTATATTTATAAACAATACAATGTTTTTTTTTAATTAATTTATTTTATAACAAATTGAACTTTAATTTGTTTTATTGTATTTAAAAAAAAGAAAGGTAAGAAAAATGAAAAGTGTTGATGATCAAAACAATTAATTTCAATATTTGTGTCAACGTCAAACAAAACTTTTTGATTTTGTTTTTATTTATTTTTAAATGAAAATAATTCTATTTTTTCTTTTACATGAATTTTATTTTATACAAAATGAATTATTAAAAGGTAATTTTATTTTTTTATATATATATATATATATAAATTAGATAGAAAAATAATTAACAGGATAGTTTTAGAATTTCTATTTGAAGACTGGTTTTTGTTTTTTCATAGATGATTTCCTATTCATTCGTAAACACGTATAAAATACCGTATATAGTGAAAAAATGTGAACGAAAGTATACTTGTGTAGACACAACATGTGACAACGTGTGTGTTTTTAACGGTAGTATTTCCTATCCTAATGTTAATGCTAATTTTTTGTGTTTTTTTTTTTAATTCCTAATCAATTTTTATACTCATTTTATTCTTGTCCTGTTTAAAAGAAAATTATCATCTTTGATAATTCAATAATTATTATTGAAATTCATTTGATATATATATACAATCAAATTGTTTCTCATACGAATTTATTGATACGTTTTTTTATTCAATGGGTGTGCCAAACACGTGGATGATCCACGTGTGATCAATGTTTTTATTTTATATTTTAATTTTTTAATATTTGCAAAGTAATATAAATACAATACAAAACTAAAATAATTGTGAACAAATAATTGCAAATTTTATTACAAAATATTTAACAAATAAATATTGGTTTGTTCGGAAAGTAATTTCATTTATTTTTGTGTATGAAAATGAAGACAATTTGTGCTTCCTAACCTAAAACTTAGGCCTTTTAAGTGAGTACAAACAGTTACATTTGATCAATTTTATCTCTCACTAATCTCACGTGTTTTTATTTGCCTATTTGCATCAACTAATGCACTTTCATTGTGTCAGGAAAAAACGAAATTACTTTCCAAAAAATCCAATAGATATATGATAATAGAATCGATCAGTTCTACCAATCGATTGTTCACTTATTTTATTAATATTATAAATAAAAGAAAAAAAAAATTGTATATCAAACTATTTACGATAAATTGAATGGTAGTTTCAAAGAAGCCATAGGTTGAACCTTCTAACATCGTTCCTTAAGAGGATTAAACTCTACGTAGGATCTATTAATGCGTAATGGCAGATACTAACTTAAACTCACGTGTCAAATCTTCCTATACACACACAAACACACAAACACATATTGCCTACACTTTCATATTGTATATGTTTTCGAATTATTTTCAAGAAAAATTCATTGACATTTATTTAAATAATTTATCGTCTTCATATACACATACACACACTTACAAACATATATTCATGCACTATTGGTAGAGAATAGTTTTGGAATTGTTTAGAAAAATAATTCACGGATGTATTTAAAATAATTTATGATTGATTTAAATTAAAAAAAAAAAAGGAGTGTTAATTTATTAAATAATTTTTTTTTGTTTATCGAGATAAGTAAAAACAACGTCTTCAGATTTTACGATTAAGAGAAGTCACACACACACACACAGGCATGTATATTTGTTTGTGTATGTTTGTATGTGTTTATGTGTGTGTATATAGAAATACTCGATGCCTCCCATGGACCAAGACCTTTCACTTTCCAAGTATAATCCTTCGAATAACTCGAAAATATCTTTTCCACCTTTCAATGAAGGACGATGGATGAAAGAACGTATTGGAAAGTTTTAGACACTTTCGACGAATTTTTTATTACCTCGTGGGAAAAAGAAAAGATATAAACAAAAAAACTATGTCTAATATAATGAAAAGTGAGTGTGTAATGTACAATGATCAAATGATCGATAGATATCGATCTGTGTTCGTTTTAAAAATGTAAGATCGATTTAAGAAAGTAATGTGGTTTTATTTTTTTTTTGTTAAAATGAAAACTTAATCTTTGTTTCGAGATTAAATTTAGGATTATTCGAGTGTATTTGAAATAATTACATTTGATAAATTTCAACTATTATTGTTATTTGTCAATTTGCATTAATTAATTCTAAAATTGTTTGAAGAAAAAACACGTAATTAATTTCCAAACACGATGTAATATTTTTAATCGAAAATCATTTCATTATTTGGTTTGTTAATAAAATATTGTTAATAAATTATTATTGAAATATTTAGTACTATTTAATTGTAATATATATTATTAATAAATAAATGAACAATATTTGTTTTAATAAATTAAATTTAAAAACAATTCAAAATAAGTTTCATGCATGAGTGAAGGAAAGTGAAAGAAAATAAATAAAAAAAAAAATAAAAATTACTAATGAAATAAATTTTCATTAAAATTATTTCGATGATTAGATTAATAACTTTGATCAATTATTTCTCTTGACTTTAATTAGAATTTAGATAACAATTTATAATACGTAAAAGTATTCTAATATACAGGTGATGCGTATTAATAATTTGTTTGATTTAATACAAATTGATAGAACAGATATATAGATTTTCTACAAATACTGAATTTTTATTAATAATAATTAATTCATAGTTTAACTTACCATTCATTCGTTTAATCCTCGATCCAATTAATAGAATAATTCACCTTCCTTGATCCGAATATTATCACACTTTTATTATCAATTAAATCAAATGAAATCAAATCAATTTTACTTCTTTCTCTCTCTCTCTCTTTCTTCACATTTTTATTACTTACATTTGAATAAAAATAAACTAATTAATAATATATAATAATTAATAATAAATAAATACATGCAAATTCCATTTACAACTATTATCAATTAAAAAATCACAAAATAGAAAAAATAAAAACCTCAAATGAAAAATTAAACAAAAATCAAACATAGAAACAAATCAAAATAAAATATTGAATCAAATCAATTTTTAAACAAACAAACCAACATATAAGTTACTCTAATAAATAATTAGACATTTGTTGAAACATTTGTTTCCTTCTAAAAAAAAAAAAAAAATTTGAAAAAAAGAAAGAATGAAAGAAATAGAGTTCAGGAGAAAGAGAGAGAGAGAGAGAGAGAGAGAAAGAATATAAGGAATATAAGGAATAAAATGAGAAAAGAAGTTGTGTGTACCGTTCTCCAAGTATAGTGTTGGTTGGGTTCCTCGTAAGTGTTGGTTAACCGATCACGTGGCCTCGAACACGCGGAAATCGATGGTTCGACGTGTATTCGGGACAACGCGTCGTACCGGACTGCCGAGCTCTCAAGAGTCGCTTGACTTTCTTCTTCTTCATGCCGTACACACAACACACACACACACACACAACGGATCTCTCCCCTTTTCATTATAAATACCCATCTTTTGTATTTTTTTTTCCTCTCGCACATTCTCTTTTTTTTTTTTTTTTAAATAATTTTTCCCCTTAGTTTATTTGACTTGATTGGTTATGTCATTTCAATTATTCTGGTGAAACTAATTTCTCTTCAATTTGATTTCAACCCCATTCATTGAAATTTCATTCAAAAATGGGTTTTAAGTTTAGTTTGGATTTTTTTATTAATATTTGTTTTATAAATTTATTCAAAACTTTTGTTAGATTTTTAATACAAGTTTTCATAGATACACACACACACACATAAATATATTATTAATTAATTATTCTATTTATTAGTGGTACTTCTTTTGAAACAACCAATCAACCTAACCAACCCTTTAACCTTACCCTTTCTTCTATTCTCCCTTAGAAATAACCTTGTCTTTTCTTAGCCCATTCTTTTACAGTTTGAAGAAGCGTCTTCTATAATCGTAATTGATCATTGATTTTCTATAGAAAATTTATTATTACGTAAATTAATAACTCATTTAATATAGTATAATATTTATTTTGTAATTTTTTTTCAAGTATTAGATATAATTATTACTTGATTTAAACAATTTAAACAAACAAAAAATTTCTAAAACACTTTACAATGATTTCGTTCTCCCTAAGATAAAAATGTGGATTATCTAATTATTTTCCTTTTGAAATTACACACCTTTAACTTTGATTATACTTTGTCAAAGGTACTCACTTTAATCTGAAGTTTCATTGATTTTCTATAAAAAATTAATGTACAATACGATTATTATTAATAATAGTAACAATCTCTGAGAACTCAATTATAATTTTGAAGTTGCAATTAAATGAACATAGAAAAATATTGTACTGTTTAAGAGACAAGTGAATACGAAAAATAATTGCATACAATTGCATTGACAGTTTGCGTGTTTTGTCTATGGATAAGATTAATTATTTAAAAAAAAAAAAAGAAATAAAAAGCAATTTCCAAATTAGGAATCTATGTTAAATAAGATACATAATAATATTTTACGTATGTGTGTAGAAAATGTGTTTTTTTTTTTTTCAAGACAGTAGGACGGATTCTCTCGTTCCAGGTTTTGCGAGATATGTGGTTTTGCGAAATACAGGATGGTGGTGGTATGTCGGACACGTCTGACAGGATTACCTGTTAACTATATCGGTGAGAAGTGGATTAAACTTGTTTACTAACTAAACTAATCAATTTATATTTCCTTCTTTTATTTATTATTACATTTGGATATTATATGCATAGGAAAGAAAACTTCACGATTATCTTTGAAAATTCTTCGATCAAATTCACCAATTGTTTTTACAATTTAATATTGACACATTAGAAAAAAATTAATTACAATTTTCTAATTGTTACATTGTTCGAAAAGTAATTTCGTTTTTTTCTTTTGTTAAAATGAAGACAATTTGTGCTTCCTAACCTAAAACTTAGGCCTTTCAAGTGTTATCTCACGTATTGTTATTTGCCAATTTGCATTAACTAATTTCAAAATTGTGTCAAGAAAAACCAAAATTACTATCCGAACAAATCAAAAATTGATACGATATTTATCATTTGCCAAATAAAATGAAGTTGAACAATTTAGAAGTATCAAAAGTTTAGATCACATTTCGGAAATAGAGAAGAGAAAAGATGAATGGATGATACAGGAAAGAGATAAATGATAGAAAGAGAGGCAAGAAAAGATTATTCTCTCTATTCGTCGAAGAGAAATAACGGCTGCAAGTTGGAGGCGCCTTTTAACGGTAAATTGGCATCGTGCGTGGATCTGGGTTGGTGGAACGAGAGGCGGTCCCATAAAGTTGCACGTTTTCTTTACTCGACAATAAAAATCTTTGAAAAAACAAAAAAACAAAAAAACAACGACAACTTTTCCTTTAACGCTATTACAAATCAGATTTGTGATTAATTATTACAAATTGTATCAATTCTATTAACGAAACATATTCGATCATTTATTACCTTTATCTTGTTGTTTAAATTAAAAGATTTACAGTACTGTAAAATAATTTACCCAGAACAAAACAAAAAGCAGCCAATTAGATTTACGAGTACTCGCGTATCTACAAATTTCATCAAACTTTATTAAAGTTGTATCAAAAAAAATAAAAAAAATAAAATAATAAAAATAGCTAGCATTGACGATTACAAAATAAACAAAGGAGAAAAATATTGGTCCTGTTAAAGTGGTGTGTGTTAGTAAAGTGGTACAACACTCATGAAACAAAACCGGTGGAGATCGTTGTCCTCTTTCAAGTCGATCAAAGGAATTGTGGCGCTCGTCGAATCACCTAACAGAGGCATAGCACTCACCTGCCGCATACTTCTTAACCGTAAAGTTCGTTCAGAGACTGCAAAGGTACGTTCGTTCAATCTTCTATCATTTTCTCTTGAAAAGAAGGAACTGGGGGAAGGGGATGATGAGGAATAAAACATTCGCTTTCTCGATGTTAAACGCACTTTATATATTCGTCTTACCTGTCATACAGATATTCATTTTCATTATCTTTTTATCTAGGTTTTTTTTTTTATTAATAATAAGAATTTTAATGAAATTTTTTAATTTATAGTAAACGACGAGAATATTTTGCCTCCTTGTTAGAAGAAGTTCCTGGTATTAGGAGGACCATCTTAAGACTTTCAATGAATTATCACAGACATTAACAGATTAAAAAACATCGTACCTGATTTTCAAGTGATTTTGTGTTTAAATTTTGCACCTTATATGTCTTAAAAATTAAATTTATATTAATGAATTGTAAAAGAAACTTTCTGTATATGAGATTTATATTAATAAAGTATATTTAAATTAAATCAAATAATTTGTTAAAATTATTTCTATTTCCTGCGTTTAAAGTATTAATTGCAGAGTTGTGGTCCAATCTCAAGGTAAGTAATATTATTTTATAAATTTTTAAAATACTGTCACATAAATACAAGTTTTAAGACATGTCTTTCAAGAACGGATCTGTGGTGCGTTGCTAGCATCACCGACTCGTAACCACGGTGTCGCGGGTTCGAATCTCGCCAGTCAAAATAATTTTATTTTAATTTTATTTATTGCGAAATGACGTCACGATAACAGAGTGATAGAATATCACTCTAATAAAATTTTAAAGTCCAATAGTCAAATTTAAAACTAATATACAAGTTTTAAAGCACGACTTTCAAGAGTTGTTCGCAGCTCGATGCTAGGGTTCCCGACTCGTAACCCCGGCATCGTTCGTTCAAATCTTGCCAGTCCAAATAATTTTATTTTATTTAAAATTTCCGCGGAATGACGTCACGATAACGTGGTCATAGAAAATATTATTCTTATAAAATTTTAAAGTCCCAAATAGAAATTCTAAGCTAATATACAAGTTTTAAGACACATCTTTCAAGAACTGTTCGTAGCTCGATGCTAGGGTTCCCGGCTCGAAACCCCGGCATCGTGCGATCAAATCCCGCCAGTCTAAATTAATTTTATTTTATTTAAATTTTCCGTGACGTGACGTCACGATGACGTAGTAAGGGGTTGAGCATAAGGGGTAGCCCCACCCACTACTGTACTGTAAAGGGGTTGTAACGAAAAATAAATTGCCACGCCCACTTTGATTTCATATTTCTATGTCAAGAAATATTAATTTTTTGGCTAAAAAGTGAAGATTTTGAAAGCACAAAAAAAAAATTAGCGCGTGCCACTTCCTCGCATATCATGTGATCCTGTTACAAATCTCGATTTTCGAGAAAATTTTCAAATTTTGTCGAAAAATTTATTTTGTAACAGGATAACATGATGTGCGAGGAAGTGGCACGATTTCCGGCGATTCTTGGAAATGAGGTTTTTTGAAAATTCGGACTTTCTTGGAAATGAGGTCAATGAGGTCGAAAATTCTCGGAAATTGACCTCATTTCCAAGAATCGCCGAAAATCGTGCCACTTCCTCGCACATCATGTTATCCTGTTACAAAATAAATTTTTCGACAAAATTTGAAAATTATCTCGAAAATCGAAATTTGTAACAGGATCACATGATATGCGAGGAAGTGGCACGCGCTAACTTTTTTTTTGTGCTTTCAAAATCTTCACTTTTTAGCCAAAAAATTAATATTTCTTAACATAGAAATATGAAATCAAAATGGGCGTGGCAATTTATTTTTCGTTACAACCCCCTTACAGTACAGTAGTGGGTGGGGCCACCCCTTATGCTCAACCCCTTACTACGTCATCGTGACGTCACGTCACGGAAAATTTAAATAAAATAAAATTAATTTAGACTGGCGGGATTCGATCGCACGATGCCGGGGTTTCGAGCCGGGAACCCTAGCATCGAGCTACGAACAGTTCTTGAAAGATGTGTCTTAAAACTTGTATATTAGCTTAAAATTTCTATTTGGGACTTTAAAATTTTATGAAAGTGATATATATACCATCACTATGTATTGTGACGTCATTCCGCGGAAATTTTAAATAAAATAAAATTATTTGGACAGGCGGGATTCGATCGCACGATGCCGGGGTTACGAGTCGGAAACCCTAGCATCGAGCTGCAAACAACTCTTGGAAGACGTGCTTTAAAACTTGTATATTAGTTTTAAATTTGACTATTGGACTTTAAAATTTTATTAGAGTGATATTCTATCACTCCATTATCGTGACGTCATTTAGCAATAAATAAAATTAAAATAAAATTATTTTGACTGGCGAGATTCGAACCCGCGACACCGTGGTTACGAGTCGGTGATGCTAGCAACGCACCACAGATTTGTTCTTTAAAGATGTGTCTTAAAACTTGTATTTATGTGACAGTATTTTAAAAATTTATAAAATAATATTACTTACCTTGAGATTGGACCACAACTCTGCAATTAATACTTTAAACGCAGGAAATAGAAATAATTTCAACAAATTATTTGACTTAATTTAAATATACTTTATTAATATAAATCTCATATACAGAAAGTTTCTTTTACACTACTTCAATATAAGTTTGATAATAAAAAAAAATAAAAAAAAAAAATAAAGAAATAAATGAAAGAAGAAAAAATCTTGAAAGATGAGGAAGGTGTAATCTCTTCTACGGTGCTTGAATACGGAAGAAATAGAGATGGAGATGGTACGAAAGAGATTTCGGAGAACAGGTAGTAACGGTACAGGTACAGGTTCAGCCCATCTTGTTAATCTTATTTTTGAATATGACTTTTTTTTTTTTGGTACTCATCGTGACTCTCGTAAGTAATATTTAAACTCGTAACTATTCGAAAAAATTATATATATATTTTATTTCAATATATTATTCGTTAAAAATATTATAACAAATTTACTTCGCCATTTATTGTTTTTCTTGCTGTACTGCATAATAATTTTGTTATTTCCATTCAAATATTATCATCTTTCATTTAATAATATGAATTTATTTGTCTAATAATTTATTTGTTTGTTTGTTTGTTTTTTTTTTAAGAATTTCTAATAATTTCAAATAATAATCGATTAAATGCAGTCATGCTCGTCATAGTAAACGTCATCTTGCAAGCACTTATCAGCTTTCATTGAAGTCTAACAAAAATAGCACACACACGTTTCACTATTAATTTTATTATAAATTCATTCAATTGGATCTATTGATTTCTTTCCATCTATTTCTTGTTTCAATATCTAACTTGAAGAATCTCATTTTCCTTTTTTTTTTTTTTTTAATTATAAAAAAAAAAAATTGTTAAACCGTTGATAGTTGAAAAAAACAAGAAAAGAAAAATGAAGAAAGAGAAAGAGAAGTGTAGTTGTTCCTTGGTGAAAGAGAATAAGATCTGAAAGGTCTCTTCTTGAAGAATCGTGATGCACGAAGAAGGTGTTTATATGCACATCTTTTATGTATGTATTAGTTGTATGTACATATATATATATATATAAATCCATGCATGTATGGTTTAAGCTAGTATGTATGGTACGTTCTTGAAACGAGAATCGAGGTCGATCTCTCGTACGGGCCTCTTGCATTCTTCTTATACTGGGTGACTCGTTGATAACTTTTCTGCAAATATCATCAAACATTTTTCTATGCCATGTGTCTCCTTTCTATTTTTTATTTTATTATTTTTATATGTTTTATAAATCTGGTAAAACAATTTCATGTGTATGCGTATGTGTATGTGTATGTGTGTGTGTGTGTGCAATTAATGCACGAATCAAATATTAATTTTATTATCAAAAACATAAAAAACATGAAAAAAAAAGAAATACAGTCGAATTGAGAATCTCCTCCTATTTTAAAGTCGATTAAAAATTGTTTAAATTATTCTATTATTTATAACATAAATATAAAAAAATGAATATATTATTGTTGTTGTTGTTGTTGTTTTTTATTTCTCACACATATTTTGTCTTAAAACAAAAAAATAATAAATTGTTTTTAAATAATTCGAGTCATTGATAGTTTGTTCATTTATTTATTTATTTATTTAAAAGAAAGAAAAAAATTCAATCTCAGGTTTTTTTTTTTTTGTCGTAGATATCCAATACGCGAATTAAATGTTATTTTAAATAATTACTATTATTATTATTACTATTTATTATTACTATTTATTATTATTATTATTTATTATTAATATTATTAACGGTATTCAAAGATCGTTTTATCGTGTTTTTTTATTATTATTATTATTATTATTATCCTTTAAAACTCGTATTATCGAAAGATCTTTATTTAACAAATAAATATGAAAATAAAGGTATGTACAAAAAAATAAATAGTAGGAAAATAGCCGCGATCGTTGTCCATTTTGCAACGAATACCACGTAACATACATACATACATATATATGATCATACACACGTGTATACAAAAATTCACACAAATCTTATATATATATGTATACTAAATATTTAATTCAATATTATATAACATTTCTCTTATATTATAATTATTTATAATAAACATTTATTATATTGTACACAGGACCTTGAAAAACCATAGGCCTATTATCTCATTACCATAATCGGTTATTATTATTATTAATAATTTAATTAATTAATTAATTAATTTTATTATTAACAATACGAGAGATAATTTCTCTTATAGTTTTTTTTCTTTTTAAATATTAAAATAATATAATAATAATAATAATAATAATAATAATAATAATAATAATATTTAATACAATATAGGTGTATGCAGTTAACGAATTTCTTTTTTTTGTTTGTTTTATTCATTTTTGTTTTTGCTTTTTATATTTTTTTGTTTCTTTTTTTTTTTTTTAATCATTACCAATCGTATAAATAATTTCATTATTTTTTTTTTATTAAAACTAAAAATAAACGAGACATTTTTAATTGTTAATTGTTAATTAAATACGAACGAGAGACACTAAAATATAATTTATAATATAATTTCTAATAAAATTAATAAAGAGACTTTTAATTTTTATTAATTTTAATTAAATACGAACGATAGACGACTCTCAAATTATAATTAATAATAATTAATCGATTAATATTTAATAAAATAGAAAATTATTATAATTTAATATAATGTGGTACCATTCATTTATATATTCTATAAAATAAAATAAAATAAAACAATTAAAGTAAAATTAAGAATAAAAAAAATTATTAAAGTAATAAATAAATTAAAATATATATATACAAAAAAAAAAAAGAAAACTCGTTAGCCGTCATTATTATTATTATTATTATTATTATTATTATAATCGAATAAGTACAACGATGATTTTAATTATTATTACTTTTCTTTTCTTTTTCTTTTTTTCTTCTTCATATTTAATGTTTCACACAAATCTTTCTTTCTTTCTTTCTTTCTTTCTTTCTTTCTTTCTTTCTTTAAAAAAGATTCAGGAATATCAATAAAAAGCATGAAAGAAATTTGTTCTTCTAATTCTAATCATTTCTAATACATCTACTATCTCTTTCTATACTTTTTATTTTAATAAACAACGACGACGCATGATTAATAATCAATAAAGCGTTTTTTTGTTTTTTTTTCTTATAAACACACGAATGAACACACACACACACATACAGACACACAGGAGACATGCAGACACACAAACATTCACTCATACACACGGACGTAGATCAAATTATTATTATTAATAATAATAATAAATATATATATATATATATATATATATATATATATATATATATATATGTATATATTTAATATAGGTACACTTCTTTTTTAATTATTTATTTTATTATTCAATTGTATTCATTTTTGTTTATTAATAAGATTTTATATATTTTCTTTTCTTTTGTTTTTTTTTTTTTTTCCTTATTTTAGGTCGATACTGATATATTATATAATTATTATAAATATATTATTATTTAATTTCTAAATCGTTAATATAATTTATTCAACTGAAATAATAAAATGAAAATGTTAAAAAATAGTCTGCTCGCTGTAAATTCTCTAAACGGGGAAGAAGGTGATTTTTTTTTAATAGGCGAATTCGTTTAAATAAAACGATATGATTATTAATAATAATCATTATTATTATTATTATTATTATTACTATTAATTAATTAATTAATTATTATTATTTAATATAGACTTCGGGCGCGATTAGATTCGATTTCAATACAAACATGATTTATTTATACATTATTTAATTATCTGCCTATTTTTTTTTTTAATTATTATTATTATTTTCTATTTTGCGATAAGAGGAACGTGTTCATATTTCTTATATTTATATATATATATGTATATGTATAATATGTATGTAATATGTATGTAATATGTGTGAGAGAGAAAGAGAGAGAAAGAAATGGAAAAGAGGAACAGAAAAAAAAAGAAAACAATTTACAGTTACTTCTTAATTTACAATCGTTAATAATAACAAACAATGATTTAAATATTTCATTATAAATTAAATCCAAATAAATGTTTTTTTGTTATATTTGTATATGTAAGTAACTGTTCTTATAAGAGAACTTCAAATATTAAAATACAAATTTTTCTAATTACATTTATCATTTTATATAACAAAAATTATTTGGATTATTGTTGTTGTTTGTATGTGGGTGTGTGTGTTTTTTTTTGTAATTAAATTAAATTAAATAATTTGATTTAACTGATATTTTGTTTCTTTTTTCTTTTCTTTTTTTTTTAAATAAACTTCGTCTACTACATTTAAACTTAAATTGTATCGTGACGCATAATTTTGATTTAATAATAATTTACGTATGGATATTTATTATTTATAAATTTATTATTAAATTATAACAAATTGAAAATAGACATTTTTTTCTGTTGTAAATTATCTATTTGAAAAATATCATCAATTATCTATATTCATTTAAATTATTATTATTATCTCTCTCTCTTTTATTATTTTTTTTTTGTCAATAGTTTGAATTATATATTATTTATTTCATTAATTAATTAATATAGCATATTTGGTATAAATAATAAAACCATTCGATCGTCAATCTTCACTCTCACTGGGGGTTAGGGGGTTGGTGGGTGGAAGGGGGTCTAAAAAAAACAGTCTACGTTCTCTCATTCTAAATCAAAAGCACAATAATGCCTCTGAATATATGTAATTTTAATAATATGTATGTATATATGCATGTATGTATATATATATATAGTTTCTGTATATTTGTTTGTTTTTTTTTTCATTCGTGAAACGACGTTAAAAAATATTATTATTAATATTATTTTTAATTTATAAAAACGTCGTGATATTTTGTTGTTTATTTGTTTGTTTGTTTGTTTGTTTGTGTCTTTCTTCTATTTTAACTTTTAATTTTTTATCTCTTTTTTTATTTTTTTTTTATTTTTTTTTTCTATTCATGGAAGCGACTTTATCATTATTTTATTATTTTTATTTTTATTTTTATTTTATTTCTGAACACGGTTTTAGCACCAAGAAAAATTCTTTTAAACTTTTCACTATTTTTTCTTTTTCTTCTTTTTTTTTTCTTCTTTTTTTTACTATATATGTATGTGTGAGAAGTACTAATAATAGTAGGTAGTAATAATAATAGTAAGTAGTAAGTAAGTAAGTAATTAATTAATTAATTAATAATAATAATAATGATGATAATAATAATAATAGTATGTAAATAGTAATTGTAGTAGTAGTAGTAGTAGTAGTAGTAGTAGTAGTGTGTTAGGAGGAGCATGCATAAATATTAATTATGCTATTGCACGAGCTAACAATTATTTTCTTTTCACCATTTTTTTTCTTTTTCTATTTTTCTCTCTTGTCTCTTTCTATTATTTAAATATATATATTTTTATAATAATAATAATAATAATAATAATAATAATAATAATAATAATAATAATGACAGTATAATAATAATAAATATTATTTTGTGTTAATTGCACAAATTATTTACATGTATACGTTATTTCAGTATGTATATATATATATGTATATATAAATGTATATATGTGTACGCATATCATCTCTCTCTCTCTCTCTCTCTATGAAATTACATGCTATGGGGGATTTCTGTTTTTATGTTTTTTTATTTTTAGATTGTCTAAATTATATAGGATATTAATTAAAACATGAAAGAGAGAGAGAGAGTGAGAAAATCCTACGAACGACAAAAATATATATTTAATGTCTTATTATATAAAAAAAAAAAAAAAGGAACTGCACAAAAGAAAGAAAAAAAAATATTCTGCAGCAATGAAAAAAAAAATATATATATATGCAGCTTTTGTCTTTAAGAAGAATTTAATTTCTTCAATTAATGTCTCTTCATGTTTTTCCATTCATTTTATTTCTAATGATGTTTTATACGTGAATTAATGATTAATGATTAATGATAATAATAATATTATTAACAACAACGAAGATCATACCTTGCAAAACTTAAATTATACAAATATTCATAAATTATTAATATATATGTAGTATATGTATGCGTGTAATTTTATATATATATAAAGAAGAATTATTATTATGTAAAACAAACTTATTTTAAATAATTATTTGAAAAAGAAAAAGAAAAAAAAGATTCGATTAAAAATTCATAAATTACAAGTTAAAGGAACGTTCATTGTATATATATATATATATATATTATATTCATTTTAAACGATTCTTTGTGTATATAAATGTTTAATATTAAATAATAATAATATAGAAGAATATTAATAATAATATAAATAAAAAAATAATAATAATAATAATAATAATAATAATAATAATAATAATAATAATAATAATAATAATAGACGATTTTCTTTTCTGAACGATAGACTAATGATAATAATAATAATAATAATATATCTCTTTTCCTGATGTCTATTATTTTGTTGATTAAATTAATGAATGAAAAATAATAATTAATTAATTAATTAATAAAGCCTGGCGTTTAGAAACAAAGTGCAAAATTGTATAATAAATTGATTTGTTTAAATCGTCCTGCACTAAAGGAAAAAAGGAAGAAACAAACAAACAAACAAACCAACAAACAAACAAAACAATTCAATCAACATCCATATCTCAAGACGATAATTACTCTAATTATCGTTAACTAATAAAAACTATCTATCAGTCGTAATGATTTGCTTTTGTTTTTTTTTCTTTTTTTATTCATTTATTAATAATTATTAATATGATTTTATTTATTTATTCGAGAGCTGTGATTAAAGTGACGACAATGATTGCGATTTAGGATTGGTATTATCTCGGTCTTTGCTTATTGAAAAATTCGTAACGAGATTATACGTAATATATAAATTAATTCATCTTGCATAATTATGTACATTTATAATTGTGTGTTGACTTTATTATTATTATTATTATTATTATTTAAAATAGTATTTTTGTTTTTATTCTATTCGCTGCCATGTATAATCAGCTACATTCTCTCTCTCTCTCTCTCTTTCTCTCTCTTTCGTTTATTCTATCATCCAGGAAATGATCATTAAAAAGGCAGTATCTTTTCTGTATATATATATCTATATGTATATGTATGTATAAATTAATAAATGATTTCATTAACGATCAACAATAATCAATCTGTTCGATTACTTATTCGTGGACATGCACAATGTGAAAATTAATGATAATGAATTATAATTATATTTATTTATATCTATATCAGAGAGAGACGGAATTGAGACGTCGTTATAATAATATTTAACAAAAAAAAAAAAAAAATAATAATCATCATCAATTCTTTTATAATTGTTCTTTCATGTTAGCTTGGAACTCTGTCATTAACAAAATGCCCCGCGCGCGATTACAACTTAAGATTATTGTTCATTGATAAATAATAAATGATAAATACGTTTTCCTATCCTTTCGTTCTAGACACTGCCTTTTTTTCTATTATTTTCTTTAATTACAATTTATTTCCTCTTTCTTTCTTTCTTTCTTTCTCTCTTTCTCTCTTTTTTTATTTTTGTTTTATTTTTTGTTCATAGCGACGAGAAATAAATGAGCTATGAGTTTGTTGAGTCTTAGTTACAAATTCGTCGTTGATGATTATATTGTAATTATAAAGAAGAATTGCCATTGTGTAAATGGACTACGTTTTTTTATTATTACCACCGATGTAACCATTGTTCAAAGTTTCAGGTTCGTTCATATATTCGACTCTTGGCGAATGGCGTCTATCTTTTCCTTCAATGTCAACGTCAATTTCTAAAGTGTTCAACGATAACGATGGAAAAGAAAAGTTTCTTTCATAATTCGCTAATATCATCGGACTACTATTCTCATAATCAGGATTTTTCTTGGATTTAGATTTGATCGATATTGGACTATCTTCTTGCGTTCGTTGTTGCTGTTGTATGTGTTGTTTGATCAAATTTTGTAGACTCGTTGCCCTTCCTGTTGACGTTTGATTATCGATTCCTTTTGATGTACTTTTAGCATGAATGAATGGCGAATTTTTAACAGATTTCAAACTATCCTCGACGAATGGTAAATTTAACGTATCTTTGCTCGACGCTAAAGAATCTCCTGAAATACCATCGAAATCATCGAAACCTGCTTTCAATGGTATCTTAGACAAATTCATGTCATGGAAGTTCGTCGTTGTTGTTTTAGAATTCTCACCGTATGGCTCTGTGTAACGTGGGCTCAAACTGTTTTTAATACTGGTTGGCTCGAAACTTGCAAAATCCCCAAAATCCTGACGTAAAGGAGAATCTTCTTCTCCTTCAGCTTCCTCTTCGCGAAACTCTTGAAGAGTGGTCATCTCCAGATCCCTGTTATTATCAAATTGATAGATACACCATTAAACACAGAACATAGATTAAACGAATATAAGTATAAAATTAGATTACTTGTCAGTTTGTGGCGAATGCGACATATTTTGATTTCTCGCTTCGATGCCTTCAGAGCTGTGATAAAAACTGACACGTTCAAAATCTTCCAAATTAACATCTGGTAGCAATATGGTAGCTATGTCGATGAAAGTTGGTCTTCTTGTTGCTTTATGGCACCAAGTACGTCTCATTAAATTGTAAAGAGAGTCTGGACAGTTCTCAGGACGTTCCATAACACCTCCCTCGATTACATATCGTAATACCTAATGAAAATACAAATCAATGTTACAAACAATCTCATTTATAGTATTATCATCAAAATTCAATAAACTCATTTAACAATTATATTTGAATTTTAACCTGGTCATTCGACAAGCCTTGATAAGGTTGAGAGGCAAGAGTTACCATTTCCCATAAAACGACACCATAACTCCAAACATCGGAAAAACTTGTAAAGACGCCATCCTTCAAGCTTTCCGGTGCCATCCACCTTACAGGTAAAAGACCTTTGGTACCTTTACGATAATAATCAGTCTCATAGATATCCCTGGTCATTCCAAAATCACCGATCTTGACTGTAAGATCTTCGGCTACCATACAATTTCTTGCTGCCAAATCTCTGTGAACAAATTTCTTTGCAGCAAGATAAGCCATGCCATCGGCTATTTCAATTGCCATTTGTAATATTCTCTTCAAAGTCGGCGGTTGTCTTGAGAAATTTTCACAAACGTCAGGTCTATGACTTCTCAGGTAAGTCTTCAAATCACCATTCACCATGAGTTCCATTACTACCAATGTAGGTTGTCCCTGAGATACTACACCGAGTAATCTTACCACGTGATGAGTGTTAAAAGCTCTATTAATAAAAATATAAATAATTACATTTCAACATAATCATTGTGATCAGAAAAGAAAAGAAAAGAAACAAAATACTTGCTTCATGACAGACGCTTCGTTGAGAAATTCTATTCTTTCTCTATCAGTCGCATTCTCATTAACAGTTTTAACAGCACAACGAACTTCAGGTTTCCCTTTAACAACGTCTTTGGCTAAACCTTCGTAAACCATTCCAAAAGACCCATTTCCTAATTCTTTCAAAACTTGAATTTTCTTTCTAGGTACTTCCCATTCGTCGGGCACGTAAACTGAACTCACGTATTCGGGATTAACAGTTGCTATGAGTCTAACACTAGGAACGTTACGCATATACTTTTTTTTGCAGAAATAAAGGACTGCAGGTGACAGGATCACGACCAAAATACAAAATATCGACCAAAATAGTACCCAATAGAGTCCAATATTGGATTCCTCGATGAAGAAATATGACGGCTCGGTATAATTTCCATTTCCGGCCAAGCTGGTAGCTCTGACCTTAACCGAGTAATTGCCAGGTGGAAGATCTTTAAGATAGTAGACATTGCCAGATGCATTGAAATCACGTCTGGTGATGCAAACTACCGTTGCTTTTATCTGTAAATAGTATCAAGTTATCAATTAATCAATTACATATTTTACAATGTTAAAATCAATGTTATTATAAAAGAAAATATCATTACATTTAGTATATCAACTCTCTTATATTCGATTTGATAAGTAACGATCAAACCATTGGGTTCCGATGGTTCTGCCCAAGTAAGCTTAATATCAAAAGTATTATTCGTTTTTATCTTAGTCCATTTCAATGTATTAGGTGGAATATTATCAGCTCCTTTTAACGGTAAAGTCCGATAAGTCTTCATACTCTTAGTCGAGCAAGTATCATTGGTATCATTTTTCACAACTTCACGACAAGCTTGTACTTCGATGTTATAATAAGCAAAATGTCGAAGATTTTTCACAACGTAACTGAGATTTGGTGTGGGTACTATTCTGTCGAATGTGATATACGTATTGTTTATCATCTCTTCATTTGGATATTTTTTCTGCAAAGCTTCCGCCTATCGTTAAAGAAAATAATTATTTAATAAATTATTCTTAATAGAAAAGTGTAGTTAAGTTTTGTTTGAATATAGAAATGATATTATTATATACCTGGGTGATATTTTGTTCCATCATTCTGACTGCTCGAAGTATCTCAGAAGTGTCTCGTCTTCTACGAGCATCTATTCGTTTCACATAAACTTGATTATGTAAAGCATCCTCAAATGCAATAGAACTTGAAACTTCTTTTTCGCGCATCGATTGATCCAATTCCCTATCAGCACAATCGCAGGAAGCTAAGTCTGGTATTTTAACTAATTCTTCTTCAGCACGTTTTCTTTCTTCCTCAGCTATGACAGAGATCGATTTTTTCTCTGGCAAAGGCATTGCTAAAAAAATTACGTAAGATTATAAGATTTATAATAATTCTATAAAGAGTTATTATTAAATAATATAAAACACTTACGTTCATCGCAGTAGTTTCTTTGATCGATAAAACTGGAATCATCTTTTACCCAACGTCCCATAATTCTGTAATGCGTAAGATTACCATTCTTTTTTAAAGGTGGAGACCAAGAGATTATAATTTCGCTGCTAGAATTGCTACGAGTTGTAAGAGCTCTGGGTGCACTGGGTGCATGGGGTTTGGTGGTAAAATATGTAACTTTGCTTTGAGCACCTGACCTCTCTGTAGCGATGGTGTATGTTTTTACATAAAATGCGTATTGCGTGAATGGTTTCAATTGTGTTAGGATGTGAGAGAGGTATGTTGTTTTTTCTGGTTCTGTATAATTAGGAGTAACAGATTTGGTAGTTCCTTCAATGGCAGAAACGTCATCAACTCTCCAACCATCACCTCCACAAGCATCTCTTCCATCATACATGGTCACATTTTCATTAGGTGCTTCGATAAAGTATACAACGTATCCCAGTAACGATCTGGGATCATGATGAGTGAATTGTTCCCATTCGATCAATGCTGCATCCGATGTAGTTTTGGTGACAACTGTTTTCAATTCAGTAACATTACAAGCTACTTTATCTCCATTGCTGTTAGGTGCAACTTCGAGATCAGTAAATTCTTGAAGATGTGCCTTTTTTCTCAAAGCTTCAATCTTATAAAAGCAAAGCTTAGGATTGAAATGAAAGAATACTTTGGCTGGCCCGTCTTTGGAGTAAATAGCAATATTAGGGTGCGTACTCCAATCCCAAAGTTCTTGAAGATTTTGATTATCCAAAACAGCAAGAGTATATTTGTTGTTGTCCAAAGAATTTCCTCTTATAACTCTGAGACTCTTTAAAAAGTTCAACGATATCAGTGGAAAACTTCTGACAATTTTCAGATAACCATCGATCTCTTCTATCATATTCAAACTATCCTCCAACTCGTTGACTATGTTTTTACCACCTCTTATTTGAATCTCAAGGCTACCAGTTATGTGAGTACAACCACGTAACTTCTGAGCTGAAGCAATACTGTCAACACTGGTACCACGACATTCTTTTAAACAAGGACCCTTACATTTTCTACAAGATGTCTTGTTGTTAACTTCTTCATCCATGTATCCAGCAGGACACTCAATTATGCAACTACCATTGAATGGTTTATATGGATAGTCTTTGACAATACTTAAAGCTTCACGTGGCTTCACCATTCTACGACATTCATCCTCACCAATGCAACGACGATTCATAAACTCATATGTACCTTCTGGACATCGTTCTCCACATTGATTAGGTCCAATTAATACATTCTTACAAACTTTGCAATCATTTGCTGTTCTTCCTGTACAACCTCCCAAACATGATGGATGACAGCACTGACCTGATGCATCGCAGGCACCTTCCAAACATCTGTCGCAAACTGTGAAGCATCATTTTTAAATTAGATTTTGATTGCAACGTAAATGCAATTATTTATTTAGAAATAAAAATACTTACTTCGCTGACAGTGTTGTCGATTCCAACAAAATGTCTCATCAGGCTTATTGCTAATCAATCTTGTAGTACAATTTTTTTCACATATCGGACAATCATTCTTTGGTTTATTTCCCTGTCAAATATAACAATAAAAATGATTAAATTATATATGTCAATAAAAAAATGTCACTTATATCGAACAAAAAGTAAGGTTAGAATAATGAATTGTATGTACACTTACATGAAATTATTGAAAACTAAATAATTTTCTTCATTTTAATAGAATAAATGTAATATTTATATGCACACATGTATTTGAAGAAAAAGTAAGGTTAGAATAATGAATTGTATGTAGTACACTTACATGAAACAATTGAAAACTAAATAATTTTCTTCATTTTTATAGAATAAATGTAATATTTATATGCACACATGTATTTGATGTATAATAAATGATTTTGATTGTTGATATTACAATGAATTAAATTCATTTTGATTGATTTAGAATAAACTTTCTTTCTCACTGATATAGGTTATTATCGATTCTTCGTAAAACTGTTATCTCGTTTGAAATCTCGAAACGTTCGGTCGTCCGATTACTATCGACTTCGCACTTTTTCTCGACACGTGAAATATTACACGTTCAAATAATAATAAGAATAAAAAGAAGAAGAAGAAGAAATACACACGCGTGCCACTCGAATTTCATTTATCCTACGTCATTTAACTTATCGTCTTTCTTTCTCTCTTTTTTATTTTTTCTTTTTCTTTCTTTTTTTTTTTTTTTTATTCGTCTTACAATACGATTAAATTCTTTCACCACGTGTAAAATGATTCTTCTTCTACACACAAATTTCTTCACTCAAAAAAGACTTTTTTTTAGTTTTTTTTTTTCAACTTATACTTCAATTTTATTAACATATTAATTGTTTGAAATATTTTGTTTAAAGGTTGCATTTACTTTTGAAATTTTTACAAGTGTATCAGTCGGTAAAGTAGACTCATCTTCTTTTATTTTCTATTTAAATTGATTCGACATTTAGGAATTCTAACTTTTTTTTTTTTTAATTTAATAATGTATTGTTTAAAAAAATTTATAAATTTATAATATTAATTCGATATTAAAGTTATTATTCATTCATGTGTAAAATTTATTCCGTCTTGAATTTAAATTGTAAAATTTTATCGGTCGGTAAGATAAACTTTCTCACTCATGAAATTCTCATTCTTAAAAATTTCATTAATCTAATCATATTATTTCCAAATAAATATAATTAGAACATCAAGAATTTTTTATTGAATTATCTCAAAGAGATAAAAACCCATTCAGATTTAAATTATACATTTAAAAAAAAAAACAACGTAGATTTAATCGGTCGATAATAAAGATACCACTCTTATCAATGGTCACATTGTGTTGATTATTTATATAACAAAATTATAAAAATTGACTATAACAATAATTCTAAGAAATAAAAAATAATATCAAAAACAATCGCAACGATATTTCATAAATAATTAAAATAAAATAAAAATTAATTAAACAAATCAAATGAATTTACATATTTGTCGTGTATTGTTCAAATGAATAAAAAACTAATGGTAAGAGTATAATATAGAATAAAATGAGAAAAGAGAGGGTGTATGTACTACACACACACACACGTATATATATATATGAAGAGAGTGGACCGAAAGGGGGTGGAAGAGGGAAACACATCGCGAAGGTCGAAAAACAAATTGCGAAAGGCTGAGAGTTACGCTGCTCGTTTCGTTCCGAGTGTGTTGTTAGTTGTGTTGTTGTTGTTGTTGTTGTTCCCAACACTCGTCTTCTTCGTTGGTTGATTCGAAGGAAAGCACGCGTGTTTGCTTTTCCACGAAACATCTTCTAGTTACAGAGGACAATGCCTTTATGCGGATTTTCAAGGACTCCAACGCGACGACCCATCCAGTTCCGAGGCTACGCCACGTTTGTCTCTTTATAAATGTACATACGTGTGTGTATGTATATATATATATATATTTGACACACAAACGTACCACGTGTAAATGTTCTCACATATGTACACACGTGCCATCGATATTACTTATACACTATACTATTAAATTCTTTCGGCCATTTTTATGACCTTCAAATCGATCAAGTTCGATCCAGAATTTAATCGAATTTATTCCTTCCTTTTTTCTTTTCTTTTTTTTTGTTTTTTCTTGCAACGAGTCGGAAATATTTATGATGCATTTTATTAGATCGATTTATCGAAAGTGGACGTTGTTGTTTTTAAATAAAAGGATTCCTTGTGCATATATATGAGTTTAAATGTGTGCGTATTCATTTGTTCATTGAATTATTTAAATATTATCTTCAAATTACTTTATTATAACATGTTAAAGTTCGCAATAGAAAGAATGATTGTATTTTTTGTTTGTTTGTTTCGTTTCAAAAGTGAATATGAATTTTTTTTTTATAAAATTAAAATGTATATATTGGGATCTCTGGCAGGGCAGGGAGGAGGGAGGAGAGGGGCGTGGCGTAGCAATTCGACCTGTCTACTCTAATTTTGAATGAAGCCACCAGATAGCGTATTCAAGTGTTAGAGATCCCACGTGGCGGCGTAGCAATTCGATCTATCTATTCTAATTTTGAATTAAGCCACCAGATAGCGTATTCAAGTGCTAGAGATCCCAATAAATAAATGATAAAATATTTGTTTGTAATAATAATAATAATAATAATAATAATAGAAAAATAAAAAATTCTTACCGATATGACGTGTTCACCTTTCCCAGCTTTGGCAATGATATCCCAATCGATGGTGTCAACGTAACAAAGTGCTGGATTTTTTTCAAAACGTACTGAACCACGTAGTATATCGGTCAACGAATGTAAACCGATTTCTTGCAGGTGCATCATCTCGAATGCAACTAATGCATAATTAATAAATAAAGAATGACCACGAATCAATGTTAAGTTTGGAAATAGACGGCCGACGCTTCGTAATCCGTTTACTCTGAAAAATAAAAATAAAAATAAAAAAACAAAATCGAAACAACAATTTAAAAAAAAAAAAAAAAAAAAAAAAAATCAACACTTTTTATTAATATAAATAAATAAATAAATAAATAAGACAAAAATGATATCTAATTGTCAAATTAAGAAGCCAACGTTTAAAAGCACATATGTATATTTTCTCATCAAATAATATCTACCTGAAAGTATCTCTCTGTGTGTGTGTATATAACCTAAAAGTACGTGTGTGAGTATTTAAAAAAAAAAAAAAATAAAAAAATAAAAAATAAAAAAGATGGAGTATTTTTAATAGTATTTTTTGTTTTGTTTTACAAACGTGTCAATGAAAAGCTGGTAAGATTCGTGCAACGACTCCATTCTACCTCGTTTCGTGAGATCGTAAAAAAAAATACAAGGGGGGGAAAAAAAAGGAAGAGAAAAAAGGGAAGGAAGACAGGGGGAAGGGAAGGGAAGGGAAGGAGAGAGAAGGGGGGATAAAAAGGAGGCAGAAGCCGCGATAATAACAAGCCGCGTGCCTGAGAACGAGTTTAGTGACCTGAGAAAGGGGTTGCAACCGAGTGAAACGTCTACTCCGTTCTACTCGACCTTTTATAACTTCTCGATCGTTGCATACTTCTCTAACCGACACATGGGGTGGGGCAAAGGGGGCCACGAAGATCACTTTAATACACGTACTAAAAGTTTTATTAAAAAAGAAAAAAAAAAAGGGAGAGAGAAAAATTATTATATTCCAACTTTTATCCTTTTTTTTTTGTCTCATTCAACTTATTTGTAATTAAAAAAAAAAATCAAAAACGATTACGATTTACGATTAAATTGCGATCTGGCAAGGGCGTGGCATAGCAATTCGACCTATGTACTGTAATTTTGAATTTAGCCACCAGATAGCGTATTCAATTGCGTTAAAGATCCCAATATGAAATAAAATTATTGTTAAATTTTATATAAAATTTGCATTGAACAAAATAAAGAAATAAACACACAGACACAGACATTAAAAAAAAACAAAATAATAATAATAATAATAATAATACTTTGATTTAAAAGAATTTTCGTCGTTTGATATTAAATATAATTACGTAAACAGAATTAAATGCTCTCATGCGTTCGTTTATGTGAAGGGGAGAGGAAATGGGAGAGGAGGAAGAGGAAGGAGGGAGGGTGGTTATTTTATTCACATTTCGAGAGATAATTATTGATCACAGCTTACCTGTATAAAATGAGGTATTCCGTTATTTCAACCAAATCTGGAAAGGTGAGATTCGCAAAGGCCGAATCGTCGGCATGATCGATTAGGAGAATTTGGACGAATCCTTCGACTACTCGACATCCTTGCAGTCTTGAGAATTGATTCACGCTGTTTCTTATGTCTATACTTTGGCACACTGTTTAATCAAAAGAAACAAACAACAAGACATTTCTATTAGATAATAGATAATATACAAATATTACATGGTATTAGAAAAAATAAGACCCATTTTATACTTTGTTCAAATTCACAAATAAATTAGTTTGTATATGTATGTATGTGTGTGTGTTTTATCATACGATCATATTTCACATATCAAGATGATTATTATTATAATTAATTATCTTCATTAATAATGTAAGAAGTAAAAAAATAATATATATATATATATACTCATATTTCCTCCATTCATATTTTATTTAATATTATGTAGATTCATATGAAATAAAATACGTGTTTATGTGTATGTGTATGTGTATGTGTGTAGATTCACAGGTTAATTCCAATGCCAGTTGGTGATATTTTTAGCACGACCTGCTAGCATCGAGCACGTCGACCATTTTCGAAAGGGTTGCTTGTAGCACCAGACGGCGCGTCTTCAACTATATAAATAAATTTCTAATGTCTATTTATGTTTTGTTTATTTGTTATATTATCAATTATAAATATGTCTATGTAAATTATAAATATAGAAATATATATATATTATTATTATTATTATTATTATTATTATTATTATTTATTGAAATTTGATTTGGGTTGAGTGTAAGTTTTAGGGGGGGAGTGGTGAGTTTCATCCAATTTTTATTAAATTATTTTCAAAGTATTTCACTATTCTAGTAAATTAATGTTGTTGTGAAATTAATTAATTTTATAAAAAGATAAGAAAAGAATGATTGACATTTCCCAAATTAAATTCGTGTAATAGCAACCTGATTAAATCATCAACCCTACCACCAACCACCACAATCACCATTGATAATGACAACACAACATTAATAATCTGAATTAATTTATATAAAATAATTGTAATATTGTAGATATATAG
Organism: Polistes dominula; assembly: GCF_049000335.1. Classification (NCBI taxonomy): domain Eukaryota; kingdom Metazoa; phylum Arthropoda; class Insecta; order Hymenoptera; family Vespidae; genus Polistes; species Polistes dominula. The sequence continues at coordinate 545,756 of NW_028301042.1, forward strand.
TACCAGGAGGAATCCATTTTCAATGTGTTTCATTTTGATACCAACATCCTCTCTCAACCAAGAAAGAGAGAAAGAGAGAAAGAGAGAAAGAGAAGAGAGTCTTAAGGCAGCCTACTTAAGAAGTTGCACCGGTCGATGCATTCCAGACTCTCTGTTCAAGGTTACTAGCCATTCACCTAAAGGCCGAAGTACTCTGCTGCCCTGACTTGTTACCTCCTCCTCTCTTTCTATCTTTCTCTTTTTATCTTTTTATCTTTTTATCTTTATTCTTCATTTTTCTCAATATTTTACCCTCTATCAAAACTTTTCCATCTTTTCCTATTTAAACAACAAATTCAACTTGAATTATTTTGATTCATTTGCAAAATGTAATTCTTCCACTTTTTTTTCTTTTTTAATTTAATTTTTGTTTTATACTATAATCACACCCTAATCTATTTTTATCTCATCTACTTTGTCGAACACGACAAACACAAGACGCACATTAACGCCACCGCAGCAAACATTTCACTAATGCGCCAATAAAGAGCAATCTTGTTGTTCGCACACAATAACCATGTTGTTTGCACATAGCAACCGTCAGGGTTTCGTCAGGGTTTCGTCAGGGTTTCGTCAGGGTTGCATCAGGGTTTCGTCATTTTTTTAGTGCTACGAAAATGCGTATTTGGGATTTGCCAAAAACAGAACAAGATGCGAGACATCATTTCAAGGTTTCGGCAGGGTTATGGCGACAGCATCAGGTGAAAGAAAAATAGAGACTGTTTTGAATCTATGGTAAATTCTATATCGGCCCATTTTCCACCGAAATCCGATTGTGACTACTTTTTATAAATAAAATCTGTTCAATTTTAAATCTGTTTAGATTTTAAAATAAAGCTTCTTTTTTTTTCCTCTATGATTTGTCGCAACAATTTAAGATTTAGATTGCGCAACAATTTAAATTGGCGCATTAAGCGGAATTTTGCTGCGATGGCGTTAATACGTAAGTACCATATATATCTCTTTGCCCATCATATTTTTGTTATATTCTTTTTTTCTTTTTTTTTTTTTTAACCCACACACACACACATATTTTTCATTTCTAAGAACCTCTTCACCCTTCGTATTCTACCGCCCCCCCCCGACCACCTCTACTTCTCCTCTTATAATTATTATTTCTTTTTATTTTAACTTCGACTTCTTTTCAACATTGATGAGAATCAACATTGTCCCTCGTATCTTAACTTCTTTCACATTCCATTCCTCTCTTCTTCTTTCTTCCTGTCCCTGTTCAACCCCACTCACCGTTTCTCTTTCTCTTTCTCTTTCTGAGTCTATCTATCTTGTCCTTCTCAGACTCTTTTTCTTCCTTTAAACATTCCTCAGAATTCGTGCGTAGCAGCAAAGCAATGTAGAATACCCTTTTTTTTTTTTTGCTAAGGAAACTTCTTTGAAGAAAACCGGTTTCTTTCAACTATGTGTACGACCACCAAGAAAGTCTAAGTTATTGAGTAGAAAAAGAAACGGTCAGAGAGAACCGACTGATTGACTAAGTGAGACTGAGACAGAGAGAAACAAAGAGAAACAGAGAGAGAGAGAGAGAGAGGGAGGGAGGGAGGGAGAGAGAGAGTTGCCGGATCTTCTAACCAGCTCTTACTCTACCATGATAGAGACAAATTGTTGAAAAATGTTTTGTAAATTTCTATTCACGACACCGTGTATCGAAATTAGAAAAGAAAAGAAAAGAAAAAAAAAATTCGAGATATAGATAAGAATAAAGATAATCATAAGATAGATAAAACTAGTGAGTGAGATGTCAGAATAACTATGTAAATTATCTTATCTTTAACACATTTTATTTAGAAAATTTACCTTATCCAATCTACAAACATTGAATTAGAACGATAACACAATCTATGTATTTATTATTATTGATGTATTAGTTAACTGTGACACGTACTAAAAATCATAAAAAAGAACAAAAAAATAACTCAAATGTTAGTTAATTTCAAAGTACGGGGTTGGTTTTCAACAAGTAACTAAATATTAAATGTTATTTTATTAAATAAGGGTTATTATTCGATACGTATTGGGATCTTTAGCACTTGAATACGCTATCTGGTGGCTAAATTCAAAATTACAGTACATAGGTCGAATTGTTACGCCACGCCTCTCCCCCCTGCTAGAGATCCCAATACGTGTGTGTGTGTGTGTGTTGTGTGTAACAACTATAAAGGGATATAGGATATGGTTAAACAAAACAAAAAAAAAGTAGTAACAATAGAATTATAGAAAGAAAAACGGAAGTCCCACGCATACTCGAAGGGGAAGGGGAAAAGGGGAAGAGAATCGTACGAGTATTTCTCAATGGTGTTTTACAGTATATATCACAAACAGAACGTGTAATATATATATGTGTGTGTGTGCGTGTTATTCCAACACGTTCATCGTTTCTCGTCTCGTAATCTTAGTTTATGGTATCGCTAGTCCCAATACTTAGAAAGCTGTTAGATAGCTTTACGATCCCTCTTCTATCATATTTTCTATTTCTGAATTATGGGGAATGGAATATTAGATAAAACTTGCTTTAGAAACAAATCTTGCTTTTATTTCTATGATGTTAAAAGCGTTGCTGTGAGACTTTCTTATCAAACTTGCACTTTTCTTTTTGCAACTACGCCATTTTGTTATTTTTAAAAAAATGTTTGCACATTAAACATTTAGTCATTAGCGACAAGTTAATATAATAATCCGTTTGAATTTTTGGTTTCAAATGACTACGGAAGGCTCGTGTGTTTTTTCAAGACAACCTACTTTTGTTTTTCGAGGACTCCATTTTGATTTAGAAAATCATAAACAAATTGATGTAAAATGAAGTGAAACAAAATATGTTTCTGTACACACACTTTGAGACTTTAATAATAATAAAAAAAAAAAAAGGAAGATGGTGAATAAGAGTAAGAAAGAAGGAAAGAAGAAGTAAGGATCGTCTAGACAGCAACTTCCGGTATCGTTGGGACGGTGGCCATGTTACGACAGACCCCCTTTTGCTTCTTCAACACCTAAGCTACGTCGTTCACTCTCCTCTTTTGAAGGTGAATGACCTCTTTCGGTATACCTTCTTACTTTTTCGTCACTTATTAAATTACAACTTTCAAATCTAATTTCTATGGTTTCAACATTTTTTTTTCTTTTATCGTTGTTGGATCATCAATCTCAATAAAATATGAAACCACATTACACAAATATAAATATTAATAAAACAATTAATTCATTAAACATTGTATTGGGATCTTTAGCGCACTTGAATACGCTATCTGGTGGCTAAATTCAAAATTACAGTACATAGGTCGAATTGCTACATCACGTGGGATCTTTAGCACACTTGAATACGCTATCTGGTGACTAAATTCAAAATTAGAGTACATAAGTCGAATTGCTACATCACGTGGGATCTTTAGCACACTTGAATACGCTATCTGGTGATTAAATTCAAAATTAGAGTAGATAGGTCGAATTGCTAAGCTACGCCACGCCACGCCCCCTGCCAGAGATCTCAATATGTTTTTATCTAATATAATTCTAATCAATTTAATTAGAAATATGTGGTGGACCAGTGGTGGACCAGTGGTGGTTGTGGTTATGGTGGTTGAAAAATAATAAAAAAATAAAGAAAATAAAATAAAAGTATAAACGAATAGAATTCTTTTTCTGGCGGAGTATTTGGCCTGGTGTCTTCACCTTTTAGACCGTTGTCACCAAATTAGATGGACTTTGGCTCGAGAAGGTTCATGAGAAAAAAAAATAGAAGTTTAGTATATGTACACAGAAAAGAGAGGAGGAGGAGGAGGAGGAGGAGGATACGTGATTCGATCAATGGGCTTCTTGCCAAGGACATTAAAGTTAATTTCAAGATCCTGATATATTATTCGACATGTGAAATAAATTTTCATGAAAATAAATTCAATTGAAGAAAATTATTTCAATTTTTTGTGTTTTTTTTTTTTTAATCAAAAATATAATTATTTATTTAAATATATATATATATATATTAATATCAACATTTTCATTTAAACAAATAATAATTGTATTAAACGTGTTTGAAAATAAATGATAGGAAAAACATTAAGAAGAAATAATTTTCTAAATGACCACCATACCCGAAAAATTTCACACATACACACAACATACACAAACATCATTTCCCCTAACGTCGACGAAGTATTATTTTCTATTAGAAAAAAAAAAAAAACAAAAAAATACATAGAAAAGAATACTAAAAGAGGGTACTACGTGTGTGTATTTGGATAGGTTTGTGTGTTTGTGATGGTAACGGTGTATATGAATACATGTACGAAATTCCCCTAACATCGATATCATTCCATATAAGAAAATATATATATATATATGTGTATATACTAAAGGAGGGTGTGTATATTTGTATGTATGTATATATATATATGTGAGTGTGTGTGTGTTCTAAGGAGTACGAAACTACGACGCAGCACTCGCAAAAGTTCATCGGCCTGAGCCACGCGTTGCTGCGTCGTTCTAACCGAAGTAACGAAATTATCGAACGAGAACGTTCCAATATTATATTTATTATTATTATTATTATTATTTTTAAATATTATTCTAATCACTGTAAGCATATACCTAAAAATTTCAACACTTATACATGAATTAAATTAATGAGAAAATAAATGAAACACAAAATAAAATTATAAAGCCTAAATACCAATATTGGTACTCATATAAAAATTATATTAATAATAAAATAAATAAAACCTAAATAAAATTCTTAATCTTAAATATACCAATACCTATATAATATAAAAATACCTAATATTATTCTATAATAATAATAATAATGAATAAAAATTAATATTACTAATAAGATAAATGAAACCTAAATAAAATTGTAAATCCTAAATACCAATACTCCTATAATATAAATTATATTAATAATAAAATAAATGAAATCCAAATAAAATTCTAAATTCTAAATCTCAATACACCTACTTATATAAAAATAATATTAATAATAAATAAATAAAACACAAATGAACTGAAATCAAATCCTGAATCCTAACTTAATTTTCTTTTCTTTCATTTCTGCATACTTTCATGCATACATAAATAAAAATGATCTAAGAAATAATATATATATGAGATTGAAAGTATTTTTGAGGATCAATTAAGTACCTGTCAAGTTAATTAAGTATAATATTTCAAAGACAACGACACAATGATGACGATTATGATTGAGTCGAAATTGACATTGATGACCTATCTAGATCTTTCAACTGATATTTCAAATGAGACTACTAAAAAGATCAATTGATCTCACGATCATTCGATCAATGATATATATATATATGTATTTATATATACACGTGTGTGTGTATATATCTATATATGTATGTATGTAAATTTGAAACGTGGGACGACACACGTCTTCTACTTTTTGAGAATGGTCAATAATTTTACAGTCGTGTTGTTAACTCTTACGAGAAAATGTGATCCTTCTTTCTTAATCTTACACATACACACACAAACACACAAACACACACCAATTATAGATACAAACATTTTTTACTAGTATGCAAGTAAACGTTTAATTTTCTATAAATTATATAAAGTTAATATATATATCTAGATGACATTTAAAATAAGATAATTAATAAGATTTATAATAAGATAAATTTAATATATTTTTTTTTATTTATTGAGAGATATTCCATTAAATTTTCCTTCTCTCTCTCTCTCTCTTTCTCTTTCTCTCTCTGTCTGTAATTAAATTTGTAATTTCCTTTCATTTAGAATGATTTTTCTTAAAAAATCATCAACATCACCTTTCGAATATGATCTGTGAAAGATTAAAGTAAAAGATCTCTTTTAATTTATTGGTAAAGTTGAATAGAAAGAAAAATAAATATATATATATATATATAAAAAAAAAAAAAAACCACTAGAAACATGTTTAAATATCAAACATGTTGCAACGATCTTGCCTGTACCGTTAGAGTATATCTACTACACGATTCTACCATAAAACATAGTTGCATAGCTGCATAGTTACCATACTTGCATACTTCCAAGTATACACACAAGCACACATATATACACTATGTAGAGAAACGAAGTTATTTGCTTCGTTATTTTTTATTAATTTTTTTTCCCCGTCATTATTATTATTATTATTAGTATTAGTATTATTATTATTATTATTAACATCATACAAATATTTAGAAAGGTTTAATATTAAAAAAAAAATAAAAAATATAATAAATAAAAATAATTAAATAAATTATACACACACACACACACAAAAAGAAAAGAAATAAAAATCAAATCATTGAAATACTGTATTGCAATTTTAACATTAATAAAAATAATTAAATAAGATAATAAATATAATAATTTATGAAACATTTAAAATAATCAGAAATGATTGTAAATGTAATCATTAAAATACAGTAATAATAATTCTCATGTTATCTATTCAGAAAAATAATTGAAACATTTAACATGATCAAAAACTACAATCATATGAATGTGAGAACAATATTCATATGTTGAAATCAAGTAATATTGTAATTAAATTTATCTCTCTTATTTTTTTTTTCTTTTTTGGTATCGATTATATAACATTATCAATACCATAAAACACCCATACTAATACTAATAATAATAACAATAATAATAAAGATAGAAGAGAGAGAGAAAGAGAGAGAGAGAATGATGGTGGTAAATGATAAAAATTTACATGCGATTGTATCTACTTAGTTTTGTCCTCGTTCTCACTTCTAGACCACCCATTCACCCACCCACCCCTTCTTCTTCTTCATCTTCTCTCCCCCTTCTCTTGCAACGTTTCTTCCACAAGCCACCCCCCCCCCTATCATTTTCCATCGTACGATTTTACGCTCGATATGATTTAAAACGCCTAAGTTTTATGGATATAATGGCCATGGGCGATTGGACATCGTAAATCTACTTGTGTACCATTCGAAACACACATTTCTCTTTCTTTGTCTCGATCATTTTCAAGGTGGAACACAATTCTTCCCTTTTCAGTCCCTCCCCACGCACCCCTCCCTTCCTCCTCCTCCTCCACCTCCTCCTTTTCTTCTTTTTCAGTTAATATATAAATTAAATTAAAAATCTATATTTCATTACTAGAACATCATTTGGAAATCATTTTCTGTACAAATTTATTGTTTTTTTTTTTTTATTATCCTCCTCCACCTCCACCTCGACATTCTCCTCCTCATATTGTTTCTACTCTTCCTGTTTTTCAGTTAGTATATAAATAATATTAAAAATGTATATTTAATTTCGAGAAAAAATACACAATTGTCTTCATTTTCACACAAAAAAAAAAAAAAAAAAAAAATAAAATAAAATGAAATTACTCTCCGCGAACAACTCAATAAATGCATTTATATGCATATATATTTATTTATGTATGGTGTGTGTGTGTGTGTGTGTATTGAAAAAGAAAAAGTTGTTCAGATAAGATCTATAGATGTTGAGAAATCTTCAACTTCCGAGTTGTATTATTTCGTTAACCGGATGAGATCGTTTTGTCAAATCAATGATATAATATGTCGGCCTAAACCTCGTCATATCGTATGATATTTCTATCTACATGTCACTTCTTCTTCTTCTTCTTCTTCTTTTTATTCCTTTCTTTCTATCTTATTCTGTTTAATTTCGTCTCAATGTATTTCTTTATTTGTGTATATCAAAATGAATTTTGTTTTGCGATTAAAGAAACAAAATATAATAAAATAATGTTTTTTTTTTTTAAATTACATTTAGAATTTCAAGGAATACAATTTGTACTAGAAGCAAATGTTACAAAAATGTATCCTCGAATGTGTGTGTGTGTGTGTTTTTTTTTATTATAAACAAAAGAAAAATAATAATAATAAATTAATAATTTAATTAAATATATAATTTGTTAAATAGTTTAACGGTAATGGACAATTAAGGCAAATATTATTTCATATCTTTGTCCAAAATCCGCAAACTGTATCATCTTCTACCCAAAAAAATTAAATAAAAAGAAATACAACTATTATTATTATTATTATTATTATTATTATTATTATTATTATTATTATTAGTATTATATAATAATTTAATAATAACTTAATAATAATTAATAATAATTATTATTAATAATAACTATCATCTACCCAAAAAAATTACATAAAAAGAAATACAACTATTGTTATTATTATTATTGTTAATAACTTAATAATAACTTAATAATAATTAATAATAACTTAATAATAATTTAATGAATTATTATTATTATTATTACATAATAATAATATAAAAAAACTACATAAACAAAAATATGATTTTACGATATGTAAAATGGCTACTTGAAAAATTGTTATTTGTTTGTTTCTTTTTTTTTCTAAAATATATTTTATTTCATCTTCATCGTTGAAATCATTTCTTTCTTTCTTTCTTACTTTCTTTTCTCTTTTTTATTTTTTATTTTTTATTTTTTATTTTAAAAAATAAATAACACGAAATGCGTGACGTGCGTATTTTAAATATTCATAAGGTTGTTTTCAGTAATTAAATTTGATTTTGATTTATTTCTGACAAGATCACCGGTCGTAATATTCCTCACAGAGAAATATTTTTTCAATGATAATTTAAATGATGAATGAGTTTATTAAAAAAAAAAATAAAAAAATGCGCAAAGATTTATTCAAATTCGATAAATAATCGAATTGGCACGTGGCGACTACTACTGTTTCAAACGTAGTTTTAAAACCACGTGTTTATTTCGATTTAAATGTCATTCAAACTATAACTAATCCAAGAATCAATTTTCTTTTCTTTTTTTTGCATTTATTATTTATAAACGAAAGATGGAACAACTTTTTCTTTTTAAATAAAAGAAAATTATGCATGTGCGATATTTGTTGTTGTTTTTTTTTTTATACTAATTACGAGTATGATAGAAAAGTAAAATTTGTTTTATATGTCGAACTTTGTCAAACTTTTGCAAACCCTTTAAATAATTATTTAAATAAAATAATGAAATAATAAAAAATAAAAATAGCTGATAGGTTTAACAAATAATCAAAGGAATTTTATATAAAAAATCCATATGTTTATATAAATAAAAAAAAAATAGAAAAGAAATACAATGTGAAATAAAGAGTTGTACTCATCCCCATCTTTTTGGGGGTATCCAAACTTTTCAAATAATAATTACAAAAAAATAAAAAATAAAAATAGCTGATAGGTTTACAATATACCCAGGGGAATTTTATATAAAATTCATACAATTATATTAATAAAAAAATAAAGAAATAGAATAAAATATGAAATAAAGAGTTGTTACTCACCCCCGTCTTTTTTGGAGTACCCAACCGAATGTTTTCTTTGCAAACTTGCAACAGCGTTAGGCAGGAAAGTTAATGCAAGGAATAGGGCAATACTGAACGCTAATCTCCAATAACACAAATTTTTCCACCGTACAACACTAGAAGCGTATCTTGAATTTTCTCCACGATTTTGCATAGACGAATAATTATTTTCTCTTGTTATCCATTTATCTTTGTCATCTTTTCTTCTAATACTCTTCGATGATACTTCATAAAACGAACGACAATATTTCGGAGACGATGACGTTGACGATGACGTTGACGTTGATGACGATGAAGATGAAGATGTTGACGATGAATTATTATAATAATTCGTATCAATTTCATCAAAACGATGATCAGACGAATTCAATGAAGATCCATGCAACCTTTCACAAAGTACACAAGTTCTCGTTGCAAATTGATGATGATTATTATTATTATTATTATTAATAATACAGTCATCCTTATTTTCATGTTCTTCCATATTATTCATTTTACATTCCTTATTATTCATCGTAACACCGTTCGAACAACGACAACAACAACAACAAAAACAATAACCACCACTTGGACAACAGAAGTTTGCTGTTGTTGATTGCTGATCGTCAAGTGTACTACTGATGCTTCTTGTTGTACTCCTAGTTGACTTCCTACTACTACTACTACTACTACTACTACTACTACTGCTGCTACTACTACTATTACTACTACTGCTATTTCTGTTTAACTCCTCGTGTATCTCCATTCTGCGCATGCGTCTTGAGAAATACATTTTTTCTTCCTCCCCCTTTTTTTTTGTTGTTGTTTTCTTCCAAATTTTTCACTGCCAAAATTTGTCCAATCCTTTCTCAAGTTTATTGTTTATCTCTTAATAATAATAATAATATTAATGATGATGATGATGATGATGATGATACTTCATTAAATAATTTGGACAATTTGTTGTAATTTGAAATCATTTGAAATCCATCAAAATTTCGTGACGATGAAAATGAAGATGACGATGACGATGAAAATAAGACGATGGTGTTCATTGATTTGTTGTTTTGATCATCATTAATGTTGTTGACCAATGTGTTTTTCAACAAATTCGTTGAAATAATAATAAAACAAATAACTATTGTTGCTATTAATTTATCAATAGTTGTTAATTTTCGTCTTCTTCTACGTCCTCCCATCAAGAATTCGTTCGTGCGTCGTTAAATACGACGGATTCCCACTAATTGCCGTTTATTCGATTAACCAATTTCTCCTTGTCGGTGTGTGTTGTTACCACTACTATAACAGGACCCATATTATTCTTCCTTGACACTTGATAATAATATTCTTCACGAGTAGTATCTCACACTCATCAACAACTAACACATGACAGAGTAAAAAAGATCCCCCCCGTTGTTGTTGTGGTTGTGGTTGTTGTTTGATTTCCAATGGTTGTTTCAAAGTTTAACAAAAAGTAAGGGTTGAAAACGGAAGATTCAAACAAACAAATCAGATGACGAGGAATTGCTTTAATTTGGTCTTTTTTTCTTCTTCTTCTTCTTCTTTCTTCATCCACCTTTATATATGACTCCCCTCCTTTTATTTTCTGTAAATGAAAAATTTGATTTGTTAATTTGATGATTAAATTTATTATTTTCGGATTTGTTAATTAAATGTAAATTGTGTTTAAAATATTGCGATGATGATATTAGAAATCATTCAATTTTCATTTGATTTCATTTCATTTGGATTTGTTGTTTGTGTATTAATTTAAAAAAATATTATCATAAATAATAAAAAGGGAATATCACTGATAACAAATAATATTAAATATTGATTGATTGATTTTCTTCAAACAAATTTAAATAACCTAAATGACGAACCAAATAAAAAGGGCTATGCTTGGTAAGGAGGAAACGTGTTAATGAAAGTAACTAACTAATTAAAAAATTATTATCATTATCAGATAGTTATATAACGTCTTTGGTGCATCAAAACAGTTAGCATTGAAATTGACGATAAGATATCCAATTAGATTGCTATGACTAATATTATTCGTCATTTTATAACTAATTCATATATATTATTTTTATTATTATTTATTTCTTTTCATTTAATATTGTTGTTTATTTCATAGTTTCTTTTTCCTTTTTTTTTTTTAATTGAATTTCTTTGAAAAATCCCCCTCCTACCTCCCTCCCTCCCTCCCCCCACATTTGTTTGTCTTCTTATATATATATATATACATATATCTTGTTGTTTTTATCGTTATTAGCTGTAATTTAAAGTTACTCGCACGTGCTGTGTTGTTGTTGATAAGAACACTGCTGTGTCTGTGTATGTGTGTGTGTTACGTGATAAAAATATAAATTGCTGGTACTGCGATTTGTCTGAATCGATAAGAAACGATATTAAAACGATTTGCAAAAGATGCTTATCATACTTTTTAAAATGAACATTTCTTTAGAATGAGTGTGATTTGGAAAAAATGCAAGGGAGCGGTAGGCGCCGATGAAACGCAGCGGTAGGCGCCGATGTAACGCAGTGGTGGGCGCTGATGAAACGGAGCGGTAGGCGGCGATGTAACAGTGTAGTGGCAGTGTAACGGCCACGATATTTAGTAAGAAGAGAAAAATAGACAAACATGTAGGATTGAGCCTGCGAGAGAATGAGACAGAATATGGCTATACAATTTTTCCTATTCTCGGTTTTTGACTCGAGTTCCGCATTGCACCGCACCGCACCGCACCGCACCGCATTCCGCAATCCGCATATCTTTTTTTGACATTTTTCATACAATACAAAATCAACGTCTCGACAAATTATACTCATCAATTAATTTAAACAAATCAATCAATCGTATTAACTCAAAATACGAAACAAATTTTATTATTCACACAAACGAGTATAAAAAAAGAAAATAAGTAAAGCAGTGTTTGTATTATTGTGGTTGCATTTAGGATAATGTTGAGTTAGAAGAGCTTTAAATGTAACCCCCTTTTCCCCCTTTCAACCCTCAGCAGCCCCTACTACTACCCCCCATAATGAAAAGCACCGTTTGACTTGCAAACGTTTGTTAGTTTCATTGTATCCTATTCTCACAATCCTTCAACTCACAACTTCACCCACACTCTCTTGAACCAACCTCTATCTACCCTTAACCTACCGCTCACCCTACAACCACCACCCCCCCTTCATCCAATCTTTCTCTCCTACTCATTCTCCTACTGTGTCTGTTCTTTGATGTTAATGTTCTCCACCGTGTTTTGGTATTAGCAAATGTGTAGGTACTACACGTAGGTTCAACGATGATGATGATGATGATGATGATGTGTACCTTGTTGTTTTCAATATTGCCTCTCGAATTTTCTCTCAACTTGAATCCCAACCCAACCCTTCATCTAAACCTTCTATCTTCTCTTCCCCCTTTTACACACATGTGTCTGTCTGTTTGTTTGTGTGTGTGTTTCTAGAATTGTATAATAGAAATGAGATGATACGTAATAGAATAAATTGCATTATTATCTTGAAATTAATGTTCAACCTTCATATCTAAATGATAAGATAACAAATATCTAATAATAGAAAATCATTTCTAATTTTATTTTCTAATCATCAATAAGGTTTAATAATTATACTAATTAATACATTACAAATCTCTTTCCCCCACTTATATATATATTTATTGTGGATCCTAATCTAACAAGGTTTCTAGATATAGTAACTTATAATAATCGTTAAAATAGAGAAAACTTGTTAGAAATTTTCTATCGATATGAAACAACAACTTCCCCTCTCTCTCTTTTCTACTCTTCTACCTTGTTTCTCTCCCTCTCTCTCTCTCTCTCTCTCTCTTTTGAACGATTCATTCTCACGGTCGTGTAATTGTTTACGAGTTGGTAACTTGCTATCGGTTTTACTGGTTCGTAAATGAACAATGATACTATTTCACGAATGAAACGATTAGATTGAGCCTATAATGTGTGTGTGTGTGTGTAATACATAAATTGTTCGTTCAAATACAGAGAAATCCTATTATTATTATTATTATTATTTGATTAGGATTTTTGTTGTGACTTATCATCACGAAACCATAATTTCATTTATTATTTGAATAAAAGTAAGAATAAAAAAATTCTCCTCACCTCAGAGAATAATGGATGGAAGATAAATGATAAAAGAAGGGTTGGTAAAAGAAGGGTGGGGGATGAAAAGAAGACGTCTGATCTGTTACTGCACTCGTTTTATCGGATCCGGTCGGTGAATTAAAGCTACTAACACAAATGATTCGATTAAACACGTTGAATTTCTTTTTAATTAACGGATAATTCATTTATTTTGTTCTATCGATTGCAAGGTCAGAATAAACAACTTCAATCGGTCGAATTTATCTTATTTATTTTTTATGGTGTTATTTGTCATGGTATGTGTTGAGTGTGTATATATATGTGTGTGTTTTTGTTAAGCTGTATAACATTTATCAAACGTAATTTCATGAGTATGTATGAATGTACAACATCTACATGTGTGTATGCAATTGTATTTCTTCTTTCTTTCGTTTTGTATGTGTCACACGACAAAAAAAAAAGGGTAAGGGCAAGGGGAAGGAGAAGAGGGATTTAAAACTCACAATCAGACTCTCAGATTGAATCACTATACTTTGATGAACGATCGAAACTGACAGCACCCAATAAACTTTCACGAGATTAATGTGTCATGCCTACCGACCATGATTTTTGACCATTTTACGATCCACCGAGACACTTTTACCGACACTTTTATTTACCTTGTTTTACTTTTTTCTAAACCTCCACCACCTCCTCCTCAACCACCTCCTACCACTTCTTTTCATTCTGCTAGTAATTGGAATTGTATTTTTAATTGTACAACGTTTCGACGAAATTGCATTGGTTGTTGTTGGTGCATTCTACGAAATGTATTGAATGTTTTCATTCACATATGAATGTATTGAGAAATTCACATATGTGTGTGTGTGTGTGTGTGTGTGTGTGTGTGTGTGTGTGTGTATGTGTGCATCACAGATTTATTAATATTACATTTATATTTTATTATATTATAATTATAATTAATTTTGAAACATTTATCTTCTTCTTAAATATATATAAATGACGTGTCACGTTGTTTGTCCGCAATGGACTCCTAAACTACTGAACAATTTTTAATCAAATTTTCCACACTGTGTGCAATTTCATTCAACTTGAAAGATAGGATGAATTTATAATCTCAATTTTTAATCGCAATATTATTTTATTGTTTGTATTTATGTATCGGACTGATTGTGAGTCACAGCAACGCGTGACGAGGCACCCCTAGTTAATTATTATTATATTAATTATAATTTTGTGAATAATTAAAATAGTTGCGTGAAATTTTTTTTAATTAATTATCAATGGAAAATTTGTTATTAAATTGTTGAAATTTAAAAAAAAAAGTTTGGTTGTAGTTAGTAAAAACTATGATACATATAAAGTATGTTATCTATATGTATATATGCAAGGTATCTTAATAGTTGTCCTTCGTTTAAAACATACCTATTTTTATTACGTATAAAATGTTAACAATTTTTATTATCTTGTGTAATAAAATATATTACAAACATTTCCTAACAACAATTTATGTTCCTTTCGATTTAAACAAAAATTCCGAGTAATTTATCACTGGAATTAATAATACATGTAAATTGTGGTTCATTTATATTATTCTAATATTTTCGTCAATGTTTATAAATGTGATTGAAAATAATTGTTATTATAAAATAAATGAATATACGAAATGAAAATTTGAATTGGTTATATTATTCTTGCTTTTAATTTTCCTTCTTTTTTTTTTTTTTTGGTTTGTTATTTTTCTTTCTTTTTTTTTTTTTTTTTAATATTTTCGATAAAATATTACGACTAATCAAGTTTTATCAGAAACTTGAACGGTTCTTCGTTTACATTTGGTCGGCAGCATGGTATAATTACATGGTTCGGTATTACAACTTTTCAGACCACCCACGATGCATATTATCGCATATATATGTATATATATATATATATATATATATATGTATATAAATCATGAAGTAAATGAAGTAAAAGACCACCTACATTGAAATTATTAAAATGTTACGTTTCAATCTAAAATCATTCATCAAATTCTTTCGAAATATTATTTATTATTAACAAATATTATATTGTAAAAATATAAATGCATTTTTTTATAAATTCATATTTTATCAAATTTTATATATGTATATATACATTTGTTAAAATTTACATAATATGATCAATAAAGAAAGGAAGCCGATGTGTATCAGGTTATGCATTAAACTAACGATATGCTTGAACGCACGACAGGTAATGACCGAAGAAGAAGATCGGCAAGTGTTGGTAGTAGTAGGTACACAATACTAAAAGGAGGCGGGGTGGAGGGGGAGGGGCTCGGTAATACTACTACACCGTAGTGGGAAGTGGGACGGATGGGGGGTGGTGAAAAAATGGAAGTGGACTGAGGTATAATAGGTGGGAGTAAAAGTAAACTTGTCTCTTTCTCTGTATGTGTCTGTCTCTGTCTGTCCTCTCTCTGCGTGGTGTGGTGTGTGTATGTGTAAGTGTAGTAGAACATAGTGGACTGAGAGGAAAGTAGTGGTGGGGGAAACTCGACGACCACTCGTAGTATCGTAAAAATGCGATCTTCTTCGGCAACGTCGCCAACCTCTACTGAATGAAGCTCCCGCTCATACCCCCCCCCCTACCAACTTTACTCTTCCCCCTCCCCATCCGATTGCCGACGTTTCTATCCCCACTCATCGTTTTATACTCATAGAACATCAGCTACCATCCCCACCACTGCACCTTTTCGATACTTCGTCGTATTCGTTCTCATTGGCGTAACCAATTACTTTATTTTTTTTTTTAATTTATAATAATCGTATCGGAATTTTGATTTATTATTATTTATTATTTATTATTCATGGATGTTTCTATAGTGGATTGAAGATTTATTTGTATTTATTAAAAGATTTAAGTATATAATAAATTGAGAATTGTGTGTGTGTGTTATCTGTGTAGATTGTAAAAATAAAAAAAAATAAAAAATTAATAATAATAAAAATGATAGGAAACGATACAATATTTTTATTGTTATGATTTATGGAATATTTTATCGTTAAAGTGCACATATGTGAATAAATAAAATATGGTTGAATAGATAAATTATATGTGGTTAGAGATTTAAAAAAATAAAAATAGAGAGAGAGAGAGAGAGAGAGAGAGAGAAAAGTTAAGATGAATGTAATTTGATTGTTGGCAAAAATAAAGTAAGAAAAGTCGCCAAGAGATTGTAAGATTTATAGAAGTTTTTTTCAGTCAGTAAGGACACTTATATTAAAAATAAATGTTTTCATAATATGAAGTAATGGAGATGATTTAAATAATAACAAATGGTTCTATTGTGCAAATTTCTAATACATTACAAAATACATTTATTTATATTTGCGAATATACAAACATAATATAAATGAATCAACTTATACGAATGTTATATGTTATAAATAATTTAATAATAAAATAATAAAAAAAAATACACGTATCTATATTACACAAATAATTAAATAATGAAATAATAAAAAAATACACGAACCTTCATTATTAATTATTTAATAATAAAATAATAAATACAAAAAATACACGTATCTATATTACACAAATAATGAAATAATAAAATAATTAAAAGATACACGAACCATCATTATTAATTATTTAACAATAAAATAATAAAAAAATACACGAACCCATATTACAAAAAAGAATTAAATAATTTAATAATAAATAAATCAAATAAATATTAAAATTTATATTTTATAATCGTACCTATTCAATATTCAATTCACCCATCATCATTTTATTTCTCTATTTTATTGTTCTATAAATAAAATAAATACATGGAATATGTTAGATCATTTTCTATTAAATTAAAACGTGAAAAGGATAATATGTTTTCTAATGCTAGAAATAAACTCTCTCTTTCTACACACATACACCACACGTCCTGGAATTAGAACAAATGCATTATGTATTGAGGTGGACCAATGGTAAAAGGAAGAAACTCGTTGTTGTTTCCTTCTCTCTCTCTCTCTCTCTCTTTTCTTTTCTTTATCTTCCTTCTCTTCTTCTCTTTTTCTCTCTCTCTCTCTCTCTTTCTGACTTCACTTTATCTATTCGCAATTCGAAATTTAAAACATTTCTCAGAAGACGACATCTCGCGATAAGATTCGATTAAAATTCTTAACTCGGTTATTACGTCATTCATCGCCTTGGAAACAACGGTACACAATATTCTTCTGGACAATTCTTTTTGTCCTATTATATAAAAAAATATATATATATTCGTTAAAATAGATCTCTTAACAAATAAATAGATATTTTCTATGGGGGGAGGGGGGAGAGAGGGGAAATTACAATGGACAAATAACTTAAGTTAAGTGATGTGTAAAACTAATGCAATGCCCTTTTAATATTTTTCTAATTAATTTTTCTTTTACTTTTGTAACATTTTTCTATGGGACTGTAATTATTTTTATTTTAATAAATTGCAATCAAAAAAAAAAATAATTTAAATTTTATTAATTTAATTTTAAATGAATCAATTTTTAATATATTAATATTTAATAAATAATATTAATTATAGAATAACTAAAAACCTTTTGCAATCAAAGACTATTTATAAACAAAAAAAATTCAGAATAAAATTGTTTTTTTATCATTCATATTTGTTTTCAATCAATTCTTTTTTTTTATATCTTCCTATATTTTATTTTAGACGAAAAAAATGTTTTCAAGACACCAATCAGCAACAGCAATATCAGCATCAGTAACAGCATCAGCAGTAGTCGTAGTAGTAGTAGTAGTAGTAGTAACAGCAGCAGCAGCAGACAGGAGTAGCAGGCAAACTGAATGGGAAGATATGGTCGATACT
This sequence comes from Polistes dominula, assembly GCF_049000335.1. Classification (NCBI taxonomy): domain Eukaryota; kingdom Metazoa; phylum Arthropoda; class Insecta; order Hymenoptera; family Vespidae; genus Polistes; species Polistes dominula. The sequence goes on from NW_028301042.1 coordinate 564,097, forward strand.
CTCTTCTACCCCCACCTTTTGTTAAACTCCACCTCCTTGACTATTCCAACTACCCCCACTACTTCACTATTACCCCCATCACTTTAGTACCCAACGTCTTTACCACATTTGTTATTCCCCCACTCTGTTTGACACGCGTTACAACGCCAGCTACAATTCGACCAATCAAACAACAGCCAGTCTGCTATATAGGATTGTATGAGTAGTAGTAGTAGTAGTAGTACTAGTAATAGTAGTAGTAATAGTAGTAGTAATAGTAGTAGTAGTAGTAGTAAGTGCACGAGACTTCCAACTGCGGTTTGCATTCACACGCTTTTAGAACTCTCCTAGTTACTATTATAATCATCTATTAATTCTAGATATTTATAGACTTATTTCTAACTATTTTTAACTATCATTCATTTTTATCTATGTTTATTTAATTATTTAATATATTTTTTTCTTTTTATTTGGTTTTTAGTATTCCATTTTATTTACAATTTCTTTCATTCAAATTAGAAATTTCAATGTGTAATATAAATTAATAATAATTGAAATTATAATAAATAATAATTAAATAAATAATAAAAATATTTCAACTATCATTCACATTTTTATCAATGTTTATTTATTTATTTATTTATTTATTTAAATTAGGAATTTTAAGTTACGATATATTATAAAAAATAATTTATAAAATAATAAAATAATTATATTAAATTATACTTGGTGTCATCTTTCAAATAGAAAAAAAAAAAAAAATAGAAACACAAAAATAGAAAAAAAGAAAAGAAAAAGTAAATGTGATATTTATAAATAAATGATTTACATAGATTTTTATAATGATTTAAAACCTTTCCAATTTTTCCTATGTATGTGTGTGTACAAATATTTATATAAATATATATATATATATATGTATGTGTGTTGGTTGTTTTTTCCTCTTGAAATCTATAAATACGAATAAAAGTGATATTTCTCTCGGCATAATTCCAAAGTTCTCAAAACAATTTTTAATGTATATATATATACCTAATAATAATAATAATAATAATAATAATAGTCATTTATTAGTCTCACATTGTAATGCAATAATAAATAGAAAGAGAAAAAAAACAAATAATAAAAATTAAAAAGAAAAAGATTTGCTATGAAATTTTTTCTTTTTATTCAATTTTATTTTATATATATATATATACGCCTAGAGAAACACACACACAGAAACACAAACACATAAACACACAAATGCAATTCGAACTCGTTTTCTAAGAACCACCCCCTGAATAATATCGACGAGTAAAGTTAGGGCGAGGAGTTCAATGAACTCTTTCGAACCTTATTCGGACTTCACCTAAATTTACACACACACACACAAACACACACCCCTTTCTTTTCAACAACCCTATATTATTTATTTAATTACATTAATTAAAAATTTGGAAACATAATAAACACATTTGTTAATCAATCATTTTTTTAAATTACAAATATATATTAGAACAATCTATTTATATTCATGTGACTGATTTTAATCACAAAAATGATTGATTAAAAAAACAACCTTAGAAACAATGCAAATTTTCAACCTCATTTCAACCCCATTTCAAACCCCATTTCAACCCTATCATCCAATCTTAATCTTTCTCGTATTAAAAATATCTTTCAAACATGTTTGACCTAAATCATAAAATCCTACAATTCCAAAAACCAACCTTGAAATGATTCTAATCAACCTCAACCCTATTTTTTCTCTCTTCCCTTTTTCTCCCCCCAATTCATTAATTTAATTAACAAATAAATAAATAAACAAGCAAAAAAAAACAAGAAAAAGGGTTGAGAATCACTGGACGAGACTAAGGTGGTGGTGGAGTGAAGTAGGGCGTGGGTGGTAATGGTAGTGGTGGTGGTGGATTAGACGAAGTGGTGGGAGAAAATAGGTGGTGAGATATGAAAGAGGGTGAAACGGGGAGGGGGAAGGGGCGGGGAGAGGGGTGGGGAGTTGAAAGGGGAATACTACGCCGCAGTTTGAGGGGTAGCTACGATCGATGTCGACCAAAACATTGCCACATGTCTCGTACACGCTAAAACCAACCCTCCCTGCCTCTTTACTACACCAATACCAACACTACCCTTCTTGATACAACCCTTGTTTCTTATTCTTTATTATTTTTATTTTTCATATTCTAACGTCTTCGGGGATTCGATTATTTCTTAAGTTAATTTTTTTTTTATTGCAATTCTAAAAATGTTTGATTAGGTTAAAATTATTGAATTTAATTTAGATTAGGTGGTTTATTATTAATTAGATTTAAAAATAAACAATTGATTAATATATTAATTATTTGATTTAAAATAGAAATTAAATATTGAAATTATTTAATTTATATTTATATTCAAATTTATTATTAAAAAATGTACTACAATAAATTTATTAAATTAATTATTTCATTTAATATTGCACATAATAAATAGAACAATATAATAAATAAATAAATAAAATATTAATAAATATTGCGATAATAAATATAAATAATTATTTTAAGCACAATGCAGTAATATAAATAAAAATATAAATTGCATTCCTATTTTATTCTATAATAAAAAAAAAAAAAAAAGAAAGGTGGGTGGGAGGAAAGGGGGAAGAACAAATGATTCAACATCTTGGAATGAATTCGAGTTAAATAAAAAATAAAAAATAAAATAAAAATAAAAATCGAGAAAGATTAGATGATTTTGCACTTTCCAATGCGCAAAACTTGGTCCAAGAATTTCCCACACACTGCGACACAAACCTGAGTTGTTACGTGTTGTGTGTGTCTCTCACACTCTCTCTCTCTCTCTCTCGGCCTTCATCATTCTATCTCACTTCCTCTTTCTATTCATTTTCTATCTATTCTCTCACACTCACACCTACACTCACACTCACACACTTATAATGTCGTTCTATCTTTATCTCTATCTGTTAACTTACGTAGTAGGTAGATGCATACACGTCACGACACTTTTAGATATATCCTAACACGTGTCTACTAACGCCTACATTGTCCCCCTAACGTTACTTGTAAAGTACATAAATATACACATTTTCTATTGTATTAGTATTGTATAGTAGTATGTTAAAACGAACATGAAACGATTGCCTGCGTAGGTGGTGTATTTCATGACTACAAAATTAAACTCAACTTAACTTAACTTACTTTTCATATATTAGTTCATTTTTTTACCCTCTCTTTTTGTCTTTTTTTTTTTTTATTATACTTTGTTTTATCATTCGAAAGTTTAATATCCTTATTTAGTATTTAACACGCTCGTATTATTATAATATATTGTTAAATAAACTTACAAAAAAAATACATATATATATATATTTTAAATAAAATTTATTAACTTTGAATAATAATTGCAATAATAAATATCTGATAATATTACAATTATACAAGTATATATATATAAAGTATTATTTCATTGTTTGTATAATCATTCGATAATTACATAAACGCGTAAGATTGTTAAGTAAATCCTCCTCCTCCTCCTCCTCCTCCTCCCTTCCTCCTCCCCCCATCTCTCTCTCTCTCTCTCTCTCTCTCTATTTTTCTTGGTGATAATAATCTCATTCTTTTTTACATTGACAAGAATGAAGAATAAAACTTCTCTTTCAGTTTTACAATCATTATCATTATCGTTATCATCATCATCAACATCATCATCATCATCATCGTTGATCGTTATCATCGAATTATTGTTTTTTTTTGGTCGTCTTCTTCTTCTTCTTCTTCTTTCACTTTTTTTTTTATCGATTCTCTTTATAACAAACTAACGATCATCGTATTAAAATATTATTATTGTTAATCCGATGATGTGACAAAAATATTTAAACAATAAAACGATAAAACGATAAATCACGATGATATAATTTTTCTTATTAAATGATTCATTATTATTATTATTATTAAGAATATAAATATAGGTTCTATCTAACATTTTTTAAAATTATTATTTATATATATGTATGTATATTTTTCTATGTGTCAATAAATTGTTGAAACATTCAATAAATTAGGTTATATATATATATAATTTTTGTTCTTCTGATGGAATAAAAATGGAGAACACACAACACGTCCTTGGTTTTGTTAAAATTCACATTGAATGACGACAAGTTTTTTTTGGTTAAATTTTAATAGTACACATATATACTTATTATCTTATCTCCTTTATCGTGTATATATATATTTCTCATAATTCGCAATTCTTTCTCTTTTTTCTTATTTTCTTATATTTCTTCTTACTCTATATTTTATTTCTTTTTTCCTTTTTTTTTTTTTTGAAATGTTAAAAAAAAATATATAAATTCATATTTTATATAAAATATCATTTTAAATAATAGTAATAAAAATAATAATAAAAATAATAATAAGATAATCTGAAGCTTATAAAAAAGAAACGTGGTATTCAAATAAGTGTTTAAAAATAAACTTATACATATACATATACATATAAATATATATATATATATATATATATATATATATATATATATATATGTTTGTGTGTTGACGTGAATCTGAAACATTTTTAATAGCTTAGCTTAACTAGAATTTCGAATTTAACGTTGACATGGCGCCATATATTTTCCAAGAAAACAACAACAAAATAAAACAAACCGTTTTTCCTTCATTCCGCTATAATTTTCCCTATGCATATACATACATACATATATACATATATATATATATATATATATATATATATAAAAATATGTGAAAACGTACGTAAGCAATTATGACGCACGAACTATACTTGTTTGCATTTAAAATATATGAACGTAATCATTTTTGCATTTAATTATATATGTTCGTTAAAAAAAAAAAAAAAAAAAAAAAAACAAAAAAAAAGAGGAAATTAACTTTACTTTTTTTTCTTTTCTTTTTTTTTTTTTTTTTTTTTTTTAATTAAATATTAAACGTTAATTAACACTTTGGGGCATAGTGGGATGAAAAGTGTCTCACATCTTTTTGATATACACCGTAATGCACATTTTGGTGGGATCATTTTTAGTCTCACCTTGAAATATTATGTGCAATATCTGCACATGCTTATATGTTTATATATTTCGTCTTATTTATGCAAAACCATTGGTTATTAATTCTTTTTTTTTACGCAATACTTTTATTAATAAAAAAAATGTATATCAATTTTGTTTAATTTAATACGCATTTCGAATTTTTTCTATGCAACCTAGGACTATTTTATTATCTAAAATTCTATGCTGCAATGTGTGTGTGTGTATGTGTGAGTTAAATCAAATGCAAAGAAAATAATTGTATTTTCTAACTTTTATAAAACAATTATACTAATAATACATCATCATCATCATCAACCAACAAGTAAACAACACATCAGCAGACGTGTATAAACAATTTAAATAAAAAAAAAAAAAAAAAAAAAGAACAAAAACTAACTTCACAGATAAAAAGAAAAAAAAAAGAAAAAAAGAGAGAGAGAGAGAGAGTAAAAGAAAAAAAGAAAAAAAAATAAAAATATGTAAGAAAAATAAATAAACTCGACTTATGTTTAGAGATTTTAAAAATAGAAAAATAGAAAAGAAGAAAGAAAGAAAGAAAGAAAGAAAAAGCCTCCTAGAAAAGAATAAGAAAAAAAAAAAGAAAAAAAATACTAACTAACAATTTATTTATAACTATTTCCCTCTATTCATAAATAATCGAATAATAACAAACGTCTTACATCAACGAAGATATATATTTTGTTCTTCAATTAAAATAGAAAATAGAAAATAGAAAAAAAAAATTAAGAATGAATTAAAAAAGTATTATATAGTACCGGTATGTGTTTCATGATAGGTGGTGACCTATTGTAAGAATCGTGTGTCGTACGATGACGTATTACATACACACACACATATATATATACATCAACACTTGTTTCTATTCTGACGCACGTAAGATATCCTAGAAAGCGGTTTTTTTATTTTTATTTTTATTTAGCGAACTACTCTTTCCTATATGTATTTACACATACATATGTGAATGTGAATGTGAAATATAGACGTATGTAGAAAACGTAGCGGTTACAACGACGTAAAACGTGGGCGAACGAACGCAGAATTTGTTATTGCTTTCAAGAAGAATCACATATATATATATATATATACATACTGACACACACACATATATATATATATATATATGTATTTGAATGTATACATGAATGAATGATCTTTTCAATCGATGATTATAACGATGACTATGACGATATTGATACCTCATGATGATGATGATGATGATATGAAGAATTTTCATGACGTGATCAACGAAAATTGGAACGTATTACAAAATAGGAATTCTGACTCACATTTCATTTGATATTTATATCTTGAATATCATTTATATATTTAATAATAATATAATATTTTAAAATATTAAATTATATAATTATAAAATTAAATTATTATTACTATATATATATATATATATATATATATTCTGAATAAAAAAATAAAAAAAGAAACAAAAAGAAATGGAGTTTACTTGGATGATTGTAAGAACAGAACACGATAATAATTTCAAATGATATTCCTATTTAAAACAAACACATTTATGTATTATTCCGACAAATAGAAAAACAACAAAAAATAACTACGACTAATCGTACTCGTTCTTATCTGGTCACTATTCACACTTTCGTTTACAAAAAAGAAAAAAAAAAGAAAAAAAAGAAAAAAAGAAAAAAAAAAAGAAAAAACAATCCAGAGTTACACGATTCATACGACGACGACGACGACGACGATGATAAAAATAAATCATAGAAAAATCGATAGACAAAATATTCTATAAATTGATGTTACAACAAAAACACATATTCATCAAATCAAAATATAATTCTTACATTTTCTTCATCTATTTTTATTACCAAAAAATATTCATAATTGAGATGATAATAAAAAAAAAAAAGAAAGAAAGAAAGAAAGAAAGAAAAAAAAAAATGAAATCACATAATCATACATATACATTTACTACTATCTCTATCCTCTTCTTCTTCTCCCCCAACCCACCCGCCCACCCACCTATTCTACATACAACGATGAATTTGAAATCACGGTATTGCACAATGAAACGAAATCTTTCATTTACTATCTCTCTATCTCTCTCTCTCTTTCTCTCTCTCTCTCTCTGTCTCTTTCAAACCTATGGGTAAAAATTACAAATATTATAAAATAAATTAATTTAAAAATATAATTCCAACTTGTAAACAATTTCAATGAATTTGAATCTTGTTCTTTGAAACTATTTACAAATTATTTATCATCGTATAATTGGATCATGTAATAATATCATTTTTGTAATCATGAAAATGATGAGTAATACTAAAACGAATCTACACTACTCTCCCCACCACCACCCCCAACCAACTACTTCACTCTTTTTCTATCTTTGACTATCTTTGTTTTTAACTCTAATGATAAGAAAGGAATCCTTCTTATCTGAAATATATATCTATAAGTTGTGTTTTAAAAGAACATAGTAAATAGTATTACTATGTGTTGTAAGTACCTCGTGGTATATTCTCGGACGTTAAACCGTACCTATTATAAACATCTATACACATACAACAGACATACATACAACAGCATACATACAGCAGCATACATACATACAGCCATACATACAACGCATACATACAGCAGCATACATACAGCAGCATACATACAGCAGCATACATACATACATACAGTAGCATACATACAGCAGCATACATACAGCAGCAGACATACATACGCTTACACATACTCGTACATATGTGTTACACGTATATATTATAACATACTTTTTATCTTATACGTTTTGTAAGCTAATAAATGTGTATACAGTTTAATAAAAACTATGTTACTATTAACTTATTATAATATTACTATATATAAAACTAAATGAAAATATGTTAATTTCTTTACATAGTTTTCATATTACACACGATGATAACCATGAATTATAAGTTCATGTTATTTTAATTTCTAAAAATCCTATATACATTAATTTAAATAGTAATTAATTTTTTTCGTTTTTGTTTTGTTTTGTTTCTAATAAAACCAAGTTAAGAATTTAAATTACTTAATAGATTAGAAAATGCATATGAAAAGAAGAAAAATAAGAATAGAAAAGAAAAGAAAAGAAAAGAAAAGAAAAGAAAAGAAATGCACGTATAATACCTGTAATTAATATTCCAACTGTATATTTTTAAAAGAAAACTAAAAAAAAAAAAAAGAAAAAAATACTAAATTAAAGAAAATTTAATAATAACGTATTGAAACTATAATATACATTAACGATATAGAGAAAAAATTATATCTAACTCATATTCAAACGTTATAATTATATTTCCAATGATTAAAAACGACGTAATGTAAATTACTGTAAAATACTTAAATACATGCACGTGGGGGATATCTTATACCGCGCGTGGTATATTAAAAAAAAAAAAAAAAAAATAAAAATAGAAAAAAGGAAAAGAATATACATAACCAACACGTGCGATAGAAATGTGAACCAAGTTTCATATATATATATATATATATAGTTAATGTATCTTAAATGAGTAAACCTTCACGGTTATTTAAATTGCAGAATTAAAAACAATTTCATATTTTATTCGATAAAACATTTGCAATTGAAGTGACATCATCACTGATAAAAAAAAAAAAAAAATTCTTCAAAATAAATCTATGCAAGTTAAAACAATCTTAAATATAAACAGTGTGTATTATAGAATATGAAAATAAATTGTTAATTAATCAAAAGAAATGTGTATTGTTATTTAAAAACCACCTAGTATATGATCGGAGTACCTTCATTCTCGGAATTCACCTTTAAACTGACACACATTATCCTCTGTCAAAATTCTTATATTGAATGTTGTTTATATGACATTTCAAAAGTTACGCATGTGCATAACAAGTATAATCTATCTAATTAATAGAATTTAATATTATAACGTTCAGATTTGATTATTTTTCTTATTCTAAATTAATTATTTGATCACTCATGCGCAATGATGACTTCCTTCGACGAGTTTAATTGTCCTCTATTGTAAATAAAACTTTATGAAAATATTTCAACAAAATTGTTAATTCATTGAAATCAGTGTGTATTGTTATTTAAAAAATCACCTAGTATATGATCGGAGTATCGTCCTCTTCGAAATTCACCTTCATACTGACACTGTGTCATCAATCAAAATTCTTATATTCAATCTTGTTTATATGACATTTCAAACATTGCGCATGTGTAAACAGGTAATAAGAATATTTCGAATAAATTGAATTTCTTCATTATATTTGAATATTAATTTGAAAGAATTTTTAATTAAAAACAAATTAATTTTCATTGAAAAACAACGTGTTACATTAACAGTTGATTATTTTGAATAAGAAGAAAATGGATTTGAACTTTACATTTAGTAGTAGTTTTTTTTTCAATTACAATTTACATTTCTTTCCATTAATTAACAATTAATTTATTCTTCAAATATATCACACCCCCCTACTCCCCCTTTCTATTCATCCTTTTATAAACAAACGTATCTTGCAATAATTTTAACACATGTGTATAGTATACATACACACATAAATATAACTAATACATTAAAAAAATTCTAATAATTTTGTAGAAAAAGAATAGAAATGTATTAGTGATATAATGTATAAATATTACCCATTTCCACTGACACACACACACACACATGTACATTTCACTATTATTATTATTATTATTATTTATGTGTGTGTTAGGTTTTATAAAAGTAACTTTAAAAGCACATACACATTTTATATAAGCAAACGTAAATGCAATTACATTTTACACGTGTATGTATATATATATATATATATGTAAATAAAAAAGAATAAAAAAAGAAACATAAAAGAAAATTAAGAAAACAAGAAAAAAGAAAATTATGAATGATCATTGCAAAGAAAAAAAAACACACAAACACACACACAGGTTATAATTAATATTTATGTTGCACCTATAAACATTTCGATAAGAATAGAAGAAGAAAAAAAGTAATGATTTATGACGTAATACAAATACACTGGCATATATACACTACTACAATACGTGTCTACTATACGTACATAATATACTTACTACACATACATAAACAAAATTATAAGGATAAGAAAAAGAATTACAAATTGCAAATTGCAAATCTTACGTTGTCATGGGTGCATAGAATTAATTTCAATGAAAAACTAACCGTGTGTGAAATAATTATTATTTATGATATAACAAAACACACACACACAGAAACACACATGAATATAAACTACAAATTATATATGTGACTGTTTAAAAATCAACACAACAAAAACTCATATAAACACATAGATACACGTACAACAAGGTGTTTACAAAAAATAGTATGCTTTTAAGTTAAAAGTGACATAGTAAAAAAAAAAAAAAAACATAAATAAATAGATGATACACATACATAGTATACACGTAAATATATTAAGTATGAACGTTCGTGTGTGTATATGATGTATGTGTTATATTGTATAAGAGAAAAGAGAACACACACACACTTCACCGTCTTTCTTCGAACACAAACTGCGATGATTCCGTAACATTTCTCGCGACGTAGTAGCAGCATCCTCTCTCTCTCTCTCTCTCTCTCTCTCTCTCTCTTTCTCTTGTTCTCCCCCCACCCTCCTCCTGTTTCACCCTCTACCATTTCTACCCTCTCTATACGGTATCTACTCAAAGCTTTACCTACCCCCGTGTATCCCTCTCTCTCTCTCTTCCTTCTTGTTCTTCTTCTTCTTCTTCTTCTTCCTCACTTTGCTACTCCTACTACGAGTATTCTACTCGTGGCTTCGTTTCTAACTGTCGGAGGGGTAAGAAAATGCGCAGTATTGAAAAAGAGGGTGCTGAATATGTGTGTGTCTCTACTACTACTACTACTATTACTAGTAACCCCTTGGTATAATAAATTATTGCTTACCAACTAGGATTATTTTGTTTATATTCATTCATTTTTAGGATAATCTATTAAATATTAAATTAATTATTAATTGTTTGTTTGTTTGTTTATTTGTTTAGAATTAATCAACCCATTTTTTATGTGATCTCTTAGGATGAAATCTTATCTTCTTAATTTTAATCTTATCTTATCTTAATTTCTTTTCTTAATATATATAAATTATGTATCACGTTGTTTGTCCGCAATGGACTCCTAAACTACTGAACTGATTTTAATCAAATTTTGTACACTGTGTGCAGTTTTATTCAACTTGAAAGATAGGATAGTTTATAATCTTAATTTATAATCGTAATTATTTGTTTTATTAACAAACGAGTCATGATTATCTCTGTTAGTTTGATAAGATTCTAACAGATGGTGATATAAAGTAATAAAGAAGGTAATTTATCAATGATTAGAATACTTGTTTGTTTGTTTGTTTGTTGACTTATTTTTTAGGATTAATCAACCCCCTTTTTTGTATATGACCTTATTTAAAGTGATGAAGTATCTTTTTATTTGTGTAGAATAAAATAAAATAAAGTTGATTACAGAGACAACTACCTACCCTCGTGTAAAACTCACCCACGCGTTCAGAAAATTTCCTATTACTATTATTATTACTACTACCTACCACCACTACTACTACTACTATTACTATTATTGCATCTGTGTGTGAGAGTGTAGTATTACGTAGAAAAAGAAATTTTTTTTCACAATCTGTTAAAAGTGTTCAATTTATTTTTACAATGACGTTAAAATAAAATATAAAAAAAAATAAAAAATAAGAAAAAGAAACACAACCGTCTAGTTTATAGTCCTACGTTTTAAAAATAATAATAAAAAGAAGAGAAATTGTTTATAAAAAAAAAAAGAAGAAAAAAAACCAAATCAAATTAATATTAAAATAAAAAGATTATAAAAATAAAATGAAAGTGTAATTAGTAAGATAACAACCCTTGTTCTATGTTTATAACCTCGTTCACCCACATTAAGGAAATTTCTCATTAATACTATTACTACTACTACTACTACTACTATTACTATTACTATCACAGTATTTAATATTACTGACAATGAGTGAGAAAACGCATGATGCCCTTCTTCCGTTTGATATTAAAACACGCACGTGCGCTTCCGTAGGCGGAAACGACGCCTCCACTTCTTTTTTCTTCTTCTACTTCTACTTCTACTTCTACTTCTTCTTTTTTCTTTCCATATATCTTTCAACCTTTTTCTATCCCCCATTCGTACGTTTAACCACGCGTTCTTGTTGACTATGACGTTTAAGCTAAAATTAAGCTACGAGAAAACTTTGATAAAAATATAAAAAATCATTCGTGCAAATCTTTTTTTTTTTTTCAAATTTCGACTAAATTTTTCTATATTATTATTATTATTATTATTATGTAAAATTATAACAACAAAAAATAAATATTAAATTCATTAATTAATAATAAATGTTATTACAGTCGGGGTAGATTGATTTTACGTAATTGTGAAGAACCGTAACACACGTATAGGAAAATTAATTAAGATTAATTTGTAAACGTAGTAACGTTGTAAAATTCATTAGAATTAAATTGAAAATGATCGATATGGAAACGTCGAGAGCAAATATCGATTCTCGATTCGACCCGGAATTCCACGAGTACCTTTAGAGAGACCGTGGGAAAATGGAGACTTCTGTCTCTCCTACTTACACATTTAAACAGACAACATACATATATATATATATATATATATATATATATATTCACATATTTGCAGATACACATGTATATGTTTATGTATATGTCCACGGCCTTCTACGACCCACTTATGTCGTTGTGGCTTCACGTGCGTTCCGAATGTCTTTCATTTTGTTTTTTCTTACTTTTTCTTATTCTTTTTCTTTTCCTTATTTCTTTATTTCTCGAGGACAACGAAATCGAAAAAAAAAAACAAAAAATCGATCGAACGATTATCGAGATACCACGTTTACTTATTTACGTATATTACATACCTGTGTATAACATTTGTATGCATGTATGCATGTATGCATAAGTGTGTTGTTGGATTTTTTTTTTCTTACCACGTTTAACCAAGTATATTTTTGATCCAAATCAAATCTTAAACTTTAAAAAAAATAAAAAAAAATTGAAAAGAACACACACACAAAAAAAAGAAAGAAAGAAAGAAGAAAAAGAATAAATAATAACTAGAATAAAGTATTATCTTAAATAGTAATAATAAACAATGTTAAAAAAATAATAATAATATATAAAAATAAAATAATCTTCTTATATATATATATATAAATTACGTGTGTGTCGTTGTTTGTCCGCAATGGACTCCTAAACTAATGAACCGATTTTAATCAAATTTTCCACCCTGTATGCAGTTTCATCTAACTTAAAAGATAGGATGAGTTTATAATCTCAATTTATAATCGCAATATTATTTTATTGCTTATTATTTATGTATCGGACTGGGCACCCCTAGTAAGAATATAGAAATAAAATGAACATTTGATCTGAAATGTTAAAGTTTAAAAAAAAAAAAAAAATGATTTCCATTTGTAATCGTTTGAAAATTTGGTTTTACCAAGTAAGGGAAAGAAGAAGGTAAAAATGTAAATTTGCTCCGCTCCATTCTCCTCTCTCCTTCTCCCTCTCCCCTCTTCCTCCCACCTCCCACTTATGACGCAATCAAAGATTTACCGACAATAAGATCTCTTTAAATCCTTCTATATATGTTTGTGTGTGTTTCTTTTTTTTTGGATGAATAATGAACAACATTTTTACCAATGTATTATACAAAATTAACCCTGGTTTCTTCGTTAACCAATGAAATTTAAATTGTAAAAAAAAAAAAAATAAATAAAAAAGAGGGTTTCAAAGGATGGTATAATTAAGGTAGAATTTACAATTACTGTTCTTCCTATTTATCTATTATTTATCTTTGTATTTATCTTTGTATTTATCTGTACCAAGTTTCAAGTGAATATGGTGTTGTATACGTTTGAGTAGTGGTCTTTAAATAAAAAAAAAAAAAAAAATACAAGAAGAAGAAGAAGAAGAAGAAGAAGAAAAAGTAGACAAAGTAAAAGTACAAATAGTAGAAAGAAAAAGTTGAAGAAGACGAAGAGGGTTTGAGAGGGGAAGGAAAGAAGGAAGGAAGGAAGGGAGAGGTTGGTGAAGAAACTCATGGAAGGTGACTGATAGAATGGTAAGGGGGTAAGAAGGGAAGAGGGGGTGGTAGAGGATCAAACAGGGGAAACGAGGAAGAAGGAAAGAATGGAGTGGTGGTGGTGGAGGGGGGGTGGTGGTGGTTGGAAGTAAAAGCAAAGCAGATGATGAAGTTTGAAGACGATGGAAAGAAACTAACGGGGAAGAGGGTGAAGGGAACATGAAGAGAGACTGCTACTCATGGATGGTGACTAGTAGAATGGCAGAAGGGTGAGGGTGGGGTGGGGGGGATATAAGTAAGTAAGAGAGGATCAAAGAGGGGAAAATAAGGAGAAGAAGAAGAAGGTGGGAGAGGGGAGGGTAGGGGTAGGAGAAGGGTGGAGGGAGGGTCCGATGGCCAGTTGACGTAGAGACGAAGCACCGAACGAAGGGCAAGGGAAACAAGATAAATACTTGGAGGAAAGGGATGGAGGAGGATGAGGGGGGAAAGATTCAAATATGGCGGGGATCCGCTTTGGAATGCGGTTGTGTTATATACCACGTATTAAACGTGTGCCTCCTGCCGCTTGTTTTTTTCGCGTCCGTGTCCGTGTCCGTGTTTTTGTAAACGTTATATCGAATTTTTCTTTTGAGGGGGTTTTTTTTTTATTTATAAAAATACGTGTATTTAAGTATAATAATATGCGTACGCGTGAATAATAATGGTGCATAAAGGTGAGATTTGTTTCAATTAATTGCATTATTATTTTCTATGTTTAAATGTGTCGTTGAATACAAATATTGTTGCAATTATTATAATAATTGTGGAATATTATGTATCGGTTTTTTGTTTGTTTGTTAATAATTATATTCGTTCAATGTTTCATCTTTGTTTTGTGTTTTTTTTTTTTATATAAAAATACCTGTGTATAGAAGTATAATTATACGTGCCATGTAAATGGTGTGCGTAAGGGAAGAATGGAACACGGGGGTTTGTTTTAATTTTGTATTTTATTATTATTATTTTCTATTTAAATTGTTGCAATAATTATATAATAATTATATGGAATATTATTTTGTAAAAAAAAGAAAAAAAAGAACAAAAAAAAATATCTTAGAAAAGAAGATGGGGAAGGAAAGTGAAGGAAGATATGAAAGAGAAATAAAACAGGGGAAAGAATAAAAAAAAGAAAAAGAAAACAAAAAAAACATTGAAGAAAATAAATAAAGTCGATCGTTCGCGTGGGCGACTACTCTCTCGTGGTTAGATTGGATTGTGAGGAGGGAAGGAGGGAAGGAGGGAAGGAGGGAAGGGAAGGAGGAAAGGGAAGGAGAAGGGGAATGGGATGGGATGAGGGGTGTTCACCCCGTCTCGTGTGTGAACGGGTATCTTGGAATGCATGGTGTTTCCCATCCCGCGATGAAATATCGTTCATGGAACCTATGGACACGTTGCACTTTGCATACTCGATGCCGGCAACTTCGAAAAGAACCTCTTCCCCCTCTCCACCCTCCTTAAGATGCATTTTCTCTCTCTCTCTTTCTTTCTTATTTCCTCTCCCTTTTTTTCTCTTATAAGTAACAGTACATGTAAAAAGGGGTTTAAGAAAAGAGAAACGAAGAAAATGATTGGATAAAAAAAGAGTTATAAAAATTATAGAGAAATATTTACAAAAAAATAAAAAAAAATAAAAACACAGGTAATATACAGTGTGTGCTAAAAGTATAGAACGTAATTAAAATAATTGTATGTTGAAAAATAATTAAATGAACGAACGTAGGAACGTACGAATGGTATGAATGAATGTATGTATGCATGAATGAAAAAAAATGAATGAATGAATGAATGAATGAATGTAGAAATGAATGAAAATAATTAATAAATGAATTAATTAATTAAATAGAAGAAGAAGAAAAAAGATATAATAAAGTAAAGTATTATTAGATGAACTCGAGTGATTCTAATCTCCTGCTAGTGTGAACGTTCTCTTGGTTTAACTATTCCGGAACTGAGTTTCCGATGCACACGATGCAAACAACATTAGAAGAAGTAGGCAAAGGGTAGAAAAAAAAAAGATGAGTGAGAAAGAAATATATAAATAAATAGAGAAAGAAAGAAATAGAAAGAGAAGTGGTGAATCTTTTCTCTGTTCAGCTGGCTGGTTGGTTGGTTGGTTGGTTGGTTGGTTGGTTGGTTGGCTCGCGTTAACAGTTCGTAGCTTAACCTTCCGTTACTCCCCCCCTCGTTGTTGTACCTATATCCTCAAATGTAAACTGCATTCCACATCGTGTACAGGATGTCCCGAAAGTACATATATATAATACCTTTTACCTGTGCTTTTACCTTTAATATTCTTTCTTTCTTTTCTCATTTGTATTTCAATTTATATATTTAAATCACATTATTTTCTAAAACTTTATTGTACTCTTTTAGTATATTATACTAAATTTAAATTATTACTAATATATAAATATATAATTAGTATAATATTTTTATTATATATATATATATATACCTTATACAGCCATCTGTTAGAATCTTATCAAATAATTCGCGATTAATAAAATAATATTGCAATTATAAATTGAGATATAAAGTATCCTATCTTTCAAGTTGAATGAAACTGCACACAGTGTGGAAAATTTGATTAAAATCGGTTCAATAGTTTAGGAATCCATTGCGAACAAACAACGTGATACGTAATTTATATATATTAAGAATATATATATTGATTATTTAAATTAGTATAATATATAACATATAATAATATATTATACTGTTTTACCCCCTCCTAAACGAAACACCTAACTATTTCGAATAAAACCTAGAGTTTTTTTTTTATTATTTAACTGAATTTTATAATTTAACTATAACATATGTATGTTTAAAGAGAAAAGAAGAATTTATAAATGAAATGATACAGCCAATCGTAAAGGATGTTAATTAACGTGTAAGCAAACTTCCTAATTACTCTAAACTTGCACGTTGTTTTATAAAAGCAAACAACATTGTGTGTATATATACGATGTTTCTTTAAAAAATAGTTAAAATAATAATAATAATAATAATAATAACAATAATTATCTTTTAGAATTACAACAGATTGCAGTTTGTCTTGTTTTACTAACATAAATAAACTTTGAAATGAAATGAAATGAAATGAAATGAAAATAATAATCGGAATATCATTTAAATAAAAAAAAAATCTTCATGAATTTAAAAGAAGAAGAAGAAGAAAAAGAAAAACCAGCAGAAAAGGAAATAATAAAAGATCGTTGAAAAATCTTAAAACTAAACGTTAACGACCTCGTTGGCTCACGTAGAACCTGGCCTAATTTTTGCCAAGTATTGAGGTCGACATCAACGACTAGGTCGCGTTCGTACTATTTTATGTGACGTTTTTAACGAAAGGTTAAATATCATCGTTTACGTCGAAAATACCTTTCATTAGTATGTACATATTTTCTTTTTTTTTTTTTTACCAAGTTATTTATGTACTCAATACTTCAAAATATCTTTGTTATTAATTTTAGTAATTATTTAATAAGGTAAATTCAACAAAAAAAAAAAATAAAACTTCTGATATATTTTGTAAATGGTCAGGAATAAATCACGTGTACTGTACTTTAAAATAAAATTATCAAAAAAAATATATATATAAAACCAAATATAATAATAATACTAAATAAAAGTGATAAGAGGGGAGGAAAAATAATTTAAAAAAAAAAAAAATCTAAAAAAAAAGGTAGATAATGATACTTGGAAAAAAAAACGAGTGATATTTAACCGTGTGATCCTTTTAACGAGTGTACAATCTGGTCGGACGTTTGTCGGACTTACCACCGGTAAACGTTAATCGTATAACAACGGAAGATAGAAAAAGAGACACGTTATGTACTCTGCTTCTAAACTCACTCGACAAAGAGGGTAGACCTATCCAATTACAATAACCCACGAGAGACATAAACAAGGTCGCCACGACGTAAACTCTCGTCTATAATCCTTCCCCCCTTCTTACTTCATATTTTCTCACTCGTCTTCCTTCTTCTTCTTCTTCATCTTCATCTTCTTCGTAGTTATCATTGTCAACAATTGTTTTTTTATTATTATTTTTTTTTTTTTAATGTATTAATGTTCCTATTTGTTTTCATATTATTTTGTTCTAAAGAAGAACTTGGGTTAGAAATATGAAATATATTTTGGTATTGAAAGATTACACCTCTTTCTCTCCCCCTCTCCACCCACCCACCCACCCACTCTGATTTGTTCTGTTTCTTTGCAAACGAATGAAATGATGCATTGATAATTTTAATTTCAATTATATATTCTACTCTCTCTGATAATCTAATTTATTATTTTTTATTCTCATTGTCAATTAGTTTCAATAATACATACTTATTAATTTTCAATTGATGATCTCAGTCTTTAATTTTCCTTGATTAACCTTATTAACCTTATTAAACTCTTACTACATTATCTGTTAACCTTGATTGATTTTCTCTCATTAATTTCTTATTAACAATCTTATTTATCTATAATCAGGTTTTTATTTATTATTACTCTTTATTTTTTTGTTTTCTATCATTATTTTCTAATATAATCATTATAACAATAAATAATAGATAAATGATTATTAAAATATATATAATAATAGTTCATAATAAGTTCAATATTTCTAAATAGAAAATCAAATCAAATCAAATCAAATAATAATAGTACATTATTTTCAAATAATTATTATATCGTCTAAAAATAAAAAAAATAAAAAATAAAAAAAAATTAAAATAATAAATACACGTTATTGTATATAACAACATGGTGAGTGTGTACAATTTCAATGGAAAAAATAAAATCTAATAGAAATTTATCGAAAACCCTTAATTAGAATGAAATGATATATACAAGAAGAGAATAATAATAATAATAATAATCAAAAAATAGAGTATTATAGAGATAGAAAAAAAAATACAAAATGGAGACAAATAGATAGATTGGAGTCGCATTATGACGATGGGTTATATATATATATATATATATATGTTAGATTGGCGAAAACAAAACGATTATAACGATTACGCAACACGGTCCGATATCGATCGTACGTCTACGTCGTATTCGTTCGCTTCGACACGATGTGGGTCGCAAGTAAATACTTAAAAAAAAAAAAAAAAAATTAATAGAAAAGGAAGATGAGAAGAAAGAAAGGGAGGAAGGAAAGAAGAAATAAAGAAAAAAAAACAAACAAATTATTATTATAATTGCAATACGAGGAGAAGAAGAAGGAGGAGGAGGAGGAGGAGGTTACAACACACCATCATCATCACCACCATGATCCATATTATCAAGCGAGTAAACTCGTCCGTTAGAAATTCTTACTTTTTGCAACGTCACTTATGTGTACGACGATGACGTCAGTCATTCATAAAACTCCGCTCGTTTGAAATTCCCGCGTTTTTCTACATCCTATAATATCATGGGATATCTAACAATTCAATGTGTTTATCTTTTATTTCTATTATTATTATTATTATTATCTTTAATTAACATTAAATGTTAATACAAACTAATGTATTTAAATCATTCTAATAATTTCTTTTTCTATTTCAATTATATCATTCAATTTATAACAAAACCAATTGTGAAACTATTTCTAACATATGTGTACTCTATTATTAACAATATAAAAAAAAACTAATACTACGAATACTTTCTAACATATCTATACAAAAAAAAAAATATATCCCAATCATAAAAGTAAAAAGAATCCCTTATACATTGAACCCCTGAACCCTAAAGGTTTTGTATTTCTCGTCAAAAGAGCACATGAAGAAAGTAACAGTAGAAAGCACCATAAACTATACTAGCGTAGTAATAGTAGTATTATAGTTATAGTAGTAGTAGTAGTAGTAGTAGTATTTAGTATAGTAATAGTAGTAGTAAGCAACAACCGGTAGGTCCGATCGATACCCTCTCTCTCTCTCTCTCTCTTTCTCTCTCTCCCTTCGCTCTCAGCGCCGACGACCGTAAAGGAATCCAGCGAGAGAAGCAACAACGCCGGCGTTTTCCTCGAGCATGGTGGTCGTAGCAGCAGCAGCAGCCACCACCATCACCACCACCACCACCGCCACAGCTGCCATGGGGGTATACACAATTTTCTATCTCTTTCATCCTTTTATTCTTTCTATTCCAAATATCCCTCTCTTTCTTCTCTATTAGAATCCCTAACACACATCATACACGCATACACGTATTCATGTATCATATATATATATGCATTTTAATATGCAATATGTAAGTACGTATTAGACAAAATTACTAATTAACTCTCTCTTTCTTTTTCTTGTCCTGTTTTATTCGTTTCATGCATTTTACTTGGGCCTACATAACACGTACGTGCATATACATACATATATATGTGTATCATTTATTCTCTCTTTCTTTCTCTTTTCTATCTTATTTGTAGATTTACTTATTGGGACCCTAAACACATACATACATTCTTACTTTCTTTCCACCTCTCTCTCTCTCTTTCTCTCTGACTTATTCGTTAAGCTTACTGGGTCCTGAAATGCATATATATACATATATAGATCACATACATACACTAATATTCTCTATCTTTCTTACTCTTCCATCATCCCTTAGTGGTAAACAAGGAAAAGACGAGGACGACACGATGACGAAGATGCAACTACGAACGACGACGACGACGACGACGACGACACGAAGGAGAACGGTGACGAACGAAGCTACCCGAACGAACGGGAGGTCAGTGACTAAACGAAGAATCGTCGTGTGAAAGGCGATATGTCTCCAAGAGAGAGAAAGAGAGAAAGAGTAACAGTAAGAAAGCAAGAGTAAGAGAGTGTAAGGGAAAGAACGAAAGACATTAAGAGAGAGAGAGAGATGAAAAACTATTAAAAAAAAATATATATATATATAATTCAAGATATTAAACGTCTTATTGTAATATATATATATATCGATACATAAGATAAAAAAATAAAAAAATGTGAGGAATAGGAAGAACTCGTTGAGGGTGAAAAACGCCCTTCTCCCCTTCTTCTTCTTCTTCTATTCTCTTTCTCTCTCTTACTTCTTTCTTCAAGATCGATGCTTTCTCCCTCGTAAGAAATAAGTCGAGAGTGTTCTCACAGAAACGCCCTAGGAGCCACCCTTTTCCAAATTCTATCCATCTTTCTATCTCTATCTCTGTCTCTCTCTTTCTATATATATATAGCTTTCTTTCTCAGGATACATACACACATGCACATACATCAAATCGATCGTATTCAACTTCTATAATAAAAATACTTGCAGCAACTAATAAAAATCCTTCATATCTTTCACGTATCAATGTTATATATCTAAAAAAAGAAAAGAATTAATTAATAATCAAAAATAACGTGAAAATAATAAAATCGAATATCGCGTTCATGTTTTTATAAATTAAATAGGTAAGAGTAAGGAGACTTAACTATACTTCTCTTCACTACCTTAATACCTACATGTATATATATGTTATATACTTAAATGTATATGAATATAATGAACGTGCATGTGTGTGTGTAAAGTAGCATTGGTGTGTCGTGCTCCGAAAATACGTCGTAGGCACGCGTGGATAAAGGATAGAGAGGAGAGAAGGGGGAGCAGAGGGTATAGGTTAGATGGAGGGGACTTACCGAGACGGCGTGTTACGACGACGACGACGACTACGACGACGACGTTGACTACGTTGACGATGGAATTGGTGCGATGTATCATCCACAATTGAAAATTTCTTGAAGACAATGTCCAATATTCCCCGTTGATAATTTATTTGTTTGTTTGTTTGTTCCTCTTCTCTTTCTTTATTTTATTTTATTCTATCTCTCTCTCTCTCTTTCTTTCTCTTTCACACAGATAGACACGCACGCACTATATACGTGTATAGATGTACACGCAAGATGAAAAGAGGGAGAGAAAGACCGAAAAACGAGGTCGTTGGTTAGAACGTTTTGTATCGTCTAGAAAGAACGAGAGTGAGTGAGAGAGAGAGAGAGAGAAACAGAGATGGAGAGAATACACAGAGAAAGATAGAAGGAAGACAAAAAAACTAGGCGGAAATAGCGTAGGAGAAGTAGCTCCGACAGTATACACATATACACACGTACACTAATTATATATATATATATATATGCACTGAAAACACACACTTAACCTGTACACTTTTATCGAGAGTAATCACGTCGAATGTTATTCCATTTAATTATACATTTAAATAGATTTTCTTTTATTTAGCACATATAGTTTAATTGACGAGTTATTTTTCTTGGCTTTTTTTCACACTATTTCAGATGAACCAATTAAATATTTTATCATAACTTTTTTAAACACACATCACACACACATATATATATATATATTTATTTATCTCATTTAAGTGTCCACTCCTGTATGTTTATATGTCTCTCTCTCTTCTTTTTTTTTTTGTTATATTAACATATATGCATTTATATCGATAGACGTATACGTATGCACGTACGTACGTATGTTTTATTATGTATATATATGTGTATATAAATAAGAACGAAAAAATAAGTGAGAATTATTCACCGAGCCAAACGAAATCTATCCGCACGAGCCGCGCACAAGTTGTTTACTAGAACGCACACCACGCCATGCCCCGTGAGAGAGCGTGCCTCAATCCCCTCTTCTCCCTCTCCACCAATACCATCAACTTCGATATACTCCGGACCAATAACCGCTCCACCGCGTCCCTCACCACCAATCCTAGTGAGCAAAACAAGAACCTGCGCTGTAATCCTACGCGCATCTTCCGCCCGTCTTTCCCACACTCGATTCTAGCGCCACTGTTTCATCTCTTGACCGTTCTTTCGAAAATTTCAAATTTCCCTATTATCGCCATCTTGTGTACACTCTTTTAAATAAACTATTTCTTTTGGTAAATTCTTTTTTGATGAAATTTATATTTCAAAAAATATAGGAAATGCATGCTTTATGTATCCAATAGAAAATTTTCTTCTTCTTCTTCTTATTATTATTATTAGTAATGATGTAAGATTAGATATAACATTTTTTGTATTACTATATTCAATGATAATGTAGCACAGTCAAAGATAAAATTCATAATATATAAAAATAATACTTTTATTAGTAATAAATTATAATTTTATTAAACAATTTCGAAGATTATCCTTGCTAACATTTTTTGTTTAATTATTCATTGAATGTTCTTTTACTTCAGAAAGTTAAATTATTTATCTCATATCATTCAAATTTCCATTCTTCTTTATTATAGATATAAAAATTATCGTTTTCTGTACCTCTTTTATTTCTCGTTCACTTTCTTTCTCTCTTCTTTCTTGTTATTTTTTTTTCTTTGTTTCTTTTTTAATTACAAACGTGGTTCATAAACCTTCGAAATTCCGAATTATAATAAGGATCTTTTAATCTATCTTAACGATAAATATACACATATACATATACACATACATAGTTAATATAGCTTTGTACAAAAGTTAAAAAAAATATTATTAAATATTACTAATAAAATCTATTCGTTGGACATAAGTCCAGACTTTCCTTTCTTTTTTCTTTTCAAAATGAATTATCTTTATTCATTTAAAAAAGAAAAAGAAAGTTGATGATGATGATGATGATATTAAAGTTAGTAATACTTGAATTAAATCGTTAAAAGTCTTTTAGTATTAGTTTCTTTTTTTCTTCAAATATTCGTTGTCTTTGAACAATGTTATCATATTATAAAATTTTCATAAGAAGAAAAGAAAAAAGTGATAATAACACGTTCTAATTATTTTAGATCCTAAACAATCAACAAGACGATCTAATTACAAATCTAACAATACAACACGTATTACTAATAAAATCAAATTATATACGACAGACAAGTTGAGTATTATTAAATAAAAATTCGTTTTTCGTGAAAAGAAACAAAAACATAAAAAAGACAACAAACAATTAGTAAAATAATAATAATTAATAATAATAGTAATAATGATAACGAACATATTCATGTTAAGCAACGTGATACTGATATTAAAGTGACAAGACCAAGTAGCATCGATGATGCACAAACTATTGCTAATGTGTCACGATTGTAATTTGGACATAATTCTTGTTGATGACATCTCCTATAAAACAAAACAAATAAACAAAAATTAAATTAAAAAGTTCAAGTAAAAATAAATATATATATATATATGTATAATTTTAAATGAAAATGTATGATTTTAAACATTTATTCAATTTGAATTTTCCCGCGCGACTAGATAAACTTACCATCGTTCAATAAGAACAACGACCAATCCGGTGACGACTTTATCGAGAAATGTTACTATCGAATAAACCAATGCACTTCTTTCGGTTCTCGGACCAATGATCTCAGCTGTCACACTTAGTGCCGTTACCATAGTAATCGAACTACCTGCGCCGATTAAAATTGCTATCGAGTATGTAATAATTCCGTGACTGCCGCCAAATTCCGTAATGGCCGCTGACAGAATACCGATGAGAGCTCCAGTAAGGTAACAAATCTAAATAATTGAAATAATTATTTATTCATATTAATGCATATGTATGTAAGAAAATATAATATTCATTGTAATTGTCATAAGATCATTATTTTAAGGTTATGTGCATCATACCTTGGTACCGCAAGATCTGTTCATATATTTGAGTAACAATGCAGCTACAAATGATGATAGGTAAGAGACTAATGGTACAGTGGCTAATGCTTGTTTACCGCCAACTGCAGTTTCTTCAATATAAAGTGGTAAATAAACTGTAGCAAGAGTTATAAATAATCTACTTGCAACATATAACATTGCTACTCTGAGTAAAATAGATGTTGCAAACCATGATCTCCTAGGTCCTGATAAACCATCTAAAAGCCAAGTAGATTCTTCGATATTCATTTTATTTTGTGATTGATTGTCATTTTCTAATAAGTTTCCTTTCAAAAAGATATGAAAGAAGGTAGTAGCAGTCAAACCAATACCGGTTATAACTATGACAATATTCTGAAATAATAATTGATAGATAGCATTAAGATATATAGCTATAAGAAAAATATATGTTATTATATAATTACTAATACTAACTCTGAATTTGTAGTCATCCTTTTCATCGAGCAACACCATGGATTCCCCATTATTTGGAAGGACTATCCACGTAACAATGAAAACTACAACTGCTGCGCTTACCTGTGCTGAATACCTAAAATTGGAAACTATGTATAAGTAAGTGAATTTCATTTAGAACATCAATCATTTCTACCTTATCGCTGTTAACTCTGTTCGACCAAGTAATGAACTTGTTAACGATGGTATCATTGACAAATGTGAAATCTGTACTGCTGCCCAGCCAATTTGGAAGATGACGATACTCATTATGTAGAAGAATGTAATAATAGAGCTAGGACTATTAGCGAAGCCTCCAAAAATCATCGGAAAACTTAATGTTACTAATATGGAGCCAATAATGTGCCAAATCTTTTTCTTGCAATAACGATCAACAAGAAAACCAAAGATTGGTGTTGTAAAAGCATCCACAATTTGACCTATAAAGTATAACGTTTTAATTATTTTATATTCTTATTATAAAAAAGATGAATAAAAGTTAACTTTTATTATATTATTCTATTATTTACCTAATAATAATAATGTGCCAGCCATTATTGGTTCCATTAGAGCAACTTTTTGAAGGTAAATTAAAGTATAAGAAAACCACATAGCTGCTGCCAAATCATTGAAAATATGTCCCAAAGCGTATGCCAATTTGGTTGACATAAATACTCTATTAGTTTCTGTGACAAATACTCCATTTTCCATTTTAATTGTTTTCTCCATTTTGCCGTTGGTTTTCTTTTCTCTTTTTTTACTTTTATCTTGTTAATTTTCTTGTTAATTTTATTTTTGTATTTTGTTGTTATTTAATATTTCATTGGTGTAATATAAATCAGTTGTTGTGATGTGTAGAAACATTGAAATAATTTAGCTTTCTGATCATCATCTTGTTCCTCCTTTTTATTTGTACTAGAACAAATATTTAATTATAGAAGAAAGAATATGTGTGTCAATGTAAATATCTTAACGAATACGTCACGAAATAACATATGAGATTAACATCATTTAAAATGTTATTATTATCCCTTATGTGCAGCTGTTTGATCTATAGATAGATCATTTAATATATTTAGATAAACTTTAAAATTTAATTATTATAAATAATTATTATAAGTTGTGTTTATTTAAAAATAAGTTTAACACACAGTTTAATTTGTAATTTAAATAATACATTTTTTCTTTTTTTTATAAAGACAAACTTCAAGATTTATAATTAATAATAATTATTATAGTTTAAACTACAAGTTTTAATTAAAAAAAAGTTTTAATGAATTTCATGATAAGTTTTCCTTTCACTTGAAATATCAGCCTGAAGCTATTCTCTCCATTTAAGAAAGTTGCTGTTTAAAACGATTTTGTTTTTGCCTTGCAGTTAAAAAAAAACTAATTTACAATGTAACCCGATGTAACATTCTTTGCTACTGTTGCTTTTCATTTATGAAACATGATTGATACAATGACCGGAAATGTAATATTGAATTTCACATATATATTATATACATATATATATATATATATATGTTAGTACTATTATACAGTACAGTACTTACTCGTATCTTAAGAATGATAGGGTTTATTCTTTGTTTTCTTTTATCTTAGTATCGGTTATAACAACACAAACAATAAATAACATTCTCATCATTTGAAATTACTTGAAACTATTGGAAAGAAGATTATTGCGAATTTGAATTTTATAAATTATATTATCTTTAAATTTCAAATCATTATTTTAACTGATTTTACTTTCTATTTCGACTAATAAAATAAATAATATAAATAATAATATATTCAATAAATTTCTTTGATTTGAAATAATTATTTCTATGAGTTCTAAAAAAAAAAAAAAAGGAATGTAAACATACAATTGAATAAATTAATTAAATTTAAAATTATATTATAAATTATTATTGTGCGCGTGTGTGTAAATAAATGTTATATTTACTATAATTATATATTTGAATAAATTTAATTAATAAGATAAAAGAAAACAAAAACGTAAAATAAAATATATTTTCTAAATTAAATGTAGTTTTAGAATTAATAGAAACATACGTAAGATAATGAAAAGATAAGAATCAGATATATATATATATAATTTTCCTTTGCCAGTGTAGAAGATAATAATAAATTTTTTTTCTTTTTTTTTTTTTCTTAAAAACAAGATATATATATATGTATATATATATAATCACAAAATTGTTATAAACTTATGAAGACTTTAATAAGAACATATCAGATTGAAAAACGACGAGCAACTGAATCGTTCGTTGTACGTTCGCCGTTTGCTTCGAAAGAAAGGAGAAAGAAGATGAAGAAGAGAAGGGTCGAAGATAGGACCCCGAGGGAAGTGGAGGAGTGAGGAGGGTGTTAGTGGAAGTAGGAGATGGAGAAGAAGAAGAAGAAGAAGAAGAATTGTAAAATGAAAACGTTTGGTTTGTCCTACAGCCTGTTTTGTGTCAGTTTAAATTTGAAACTAGAAATGTTAATATTATTATTATTGTTAAACATAGAAGAATTTGATTATTCATTTTATTATTATGATAAATAGAAAGTATTTTATTTATAGTCTTATCAAATTGACAAGTAATTTGATAGAAGTAGTGTTTTAGATTGATTTATATTAATTTGTAAATATAATTTTTATTTATATAATTATTAAATGATATATTTATAGTTGAAAATAAATGTTATACTTTATTTATACGATGATTGATAAAATAATCAAGTTGATTTTTAATTAGAATTATTGTAATAATTTGTAAGAGAGACAAGAATAATCAATTTTGCATATTTTTTTCTTCTTTTTGTACTTACATGTAAATATATAGTTGATTAACAATGTTGCTGTGCAACTCATTATTTTTATTTAAAGTGACACTTCCTGTTTCGATTATGTACACATCATTTCAGTTCAATTATAGTAACATTCTTTTATATAATAGGATAATGTTATGTTGTTTGAGTCATATTTAATAATGATTGGTCATTTTTCCTTTTTCTTATTTTTATGTTAGAACTGTAGTAAGAACATTTGTTGTTACGAAAGTGAATAATACATTTTTAATTTAATTTTTTATCACGTACTTGTGGAAAGAACAAAAAAACAAAAAAATTGAAATGATAACAATTTTGACAAATTGTTATTTGATGTTAGAAAAATTAATGTAAATTTGATAAATGAAAGAATATTCTAAATATTAATTTAATTCTAATGTAAAAATGTTAAATAAATTTGTTGTTTGTAATAATCACTGAAGAATGTTACAAAGAATTTTTTTTTTTTGTAGAATTCTACTTTCATTTATAATTCTTGGTACTGGAGACAATTTTTTTATGGTTTAAGCTTTCTTCAATGCAATATACATATGTATATATATATATATATATATATATATATATACATTTATGTGGTTAATGTATATATGTGTGGGGTATGGAGAGACAGTAATCCGAGATTGAGAACATGAAACCGGTGTCTTGGTAAGGAAGAGTACAAAGAAACAATCGATACTTGCTTTTTCTATGGTCTCTTTCGTTATTCATCTCATTTAACTTGAGTTCGTTAACATTTTATAGGCCAGACTAGATTTTCTATCTTTCTCTTTTAACAAATATTATTATTGATTTTCATTTTCATTTTTAAGTTGAAATTAGAATTGTACGATAATTTAAAAAAATAATATAATATATATATATATTTTTTCTTATTATTTATAATAATATTTAATTAGGCATGTATATATATGTATATAAATTATGTGTCACGTTGTTTGTTCGCAATGAACTCCTAAATTACTGAACAGATTTTAATCAAATTTGGCACACTCTGTGCAGTTTCGTCCATTTTGAAAGAATAGAATAGTTTATATCTCAATTTATAATTGCAATATTATTTTATTGCGAATTATTTATGTATTGGTCTGATTGTGAGCCACAGCAACACGTGACGGGATACCCCTAGTATATATATACATATATATTTTTAAATATTTTCAATTATCGTATTTTTAAAGATAAAATTATGATTTAATGAGAAAATAATTAGAATAATAAAATGGAAATATTTAAAAAAAAGTTGAATTTATTTCATTTGAAAATAGATTTACTATTTTTATTATTTTGTTTTTGTTTTTTCTTTTCTTATCTTTTCTTCTTCTATTTTTTTTTTTTTTTTTTATAACAAAAGTGTATATATATATATATATCATTTACGTATTAATCTTGATGCATCATACAAGATATGATTAATGATAAGTTAATTATTCTACTTATTATATACAAATGAAATTATGCATATTTATATGTATATGTATATGTATGAGAAATTCTACAAATCAAATGAAATATTCTAGTTTTTAAAAAGTATTAGAATTTAGTTTAGATTCATTCTCGTGTAATATCTTTTTTCAATCATTGAAAGCTTGTAATTTTGATATTACAAATTTGGTAAAAAAAAGAATTACACATACATTGTGTATCTACCTATCTATCTATATATATATAGAAACTATTCTAATATTTTTGTACAATTTGTTGTTTTCGTTTTAACCGAAGCTGAGTATTCCGTTCCTTCAAATTGTCTCAAATGTATCTGCAAAGAAAAAAAACAGAAAATAATAAATTAATTAATTAATTATGAAGAAGAACAAATTGTATAAAAGATTTGAAATGTATTGAAAATGTATCTACCTGTAAATGTAAATTAACTTCGGCAGATCTACTCAAATATGGAAAATTGCCACCATTTTTTAAATGAGCTAATTTAGCATTAGGATAACATTTATACATTTCTTCTCTAACTGAATTTGATAATGCATAGTCATCGAACACGTCCATTATGGTTATTGGTAGATTACAAATTTTGTCCGGTTGTACATAACAATTGACACAATTCATGGTTAATCTCGATGCCAATTCAGATTGATTTAAACTTTCCAACTGAAGATAGACAGACCATCATCACCATAACACCAAACAACAGCGTAATCAATCCGAAACAAGAATATAATACAAATTTATTCAGTTATATATATATTTAAGTGTGTTGTTGGTTTGTTTTATTAAGGGTGTGTATTATTTATTTAAAAACAAAAAAAAAGGGTAACTCATTATTATCTTTTTTCCTTACTCTTTCAACCATAAAATCGATAGCTTCGATTATTTCTCCATCAACCTTCTCAGTTGTAAAGTTTCCCATGACCATTTTTTTCAATACCATCGATGGCAAGATCCAAAAACTACAACAATTTTTCAAATAATAGAACAAAATTAGACACTATTATTGTTTCTTCTTCTTCTTCTTCTGATGATGATGATTAATAATTTATTTGTTTTGTATTTTTTTTTAAATTTTTGATTTGTTGAATTGTATCGAGTGTGTATCAACTTACTTACACTGCAGCAGAATCGTTGTAACTAAATACAGATGTGTCTGTAAATGTGTTACATAAAATTAACGATGCTACTCTTGGACAATAAGCATTGACTTCGGTAAATTTTTGTGCTAAAAATCCACCTAATAAAATCAAACAATTTATTTTGTTGTTGTTGTTGTTGTATTAATTGAGATTTTTAATAATTAATTAAATTTAATAAGTAAGAACGAAATTAAATTAATAATTGTATCATACGTTCATTGAATTCTGACCTAACGAGGCTCCAAATAGATGAACCCTATCAAGTCCCATATAATCCAAAAGTTTTCGAAATCCATCGCACCATTCTTTCACGTTCCAATATACCGGTGGTTCTGCCTATAATAATTTAAACAATAATAAAATATGAATAAAAATTGTTATTTATGTAAGTAAAAAAAAATGATAAACGAAAGTGTATCAATTATATATTTGAAATAATATAATGCATTATTTAAACTAATTGTCATCAACAGTCGATAAGATAGTAATTTTATGATAAAACAGAATAATTATTGTTAAATAATTTAATATTATTTTGTTTATTTAAAAAAAAACAAAACAAACTTACCGATATAACTCTGTAACCTTTAGCTGCTAATCCTAATATTTGTTTATAAAAAACATCAGCAGTACCACTGACAGGTGGAAGACAAATGAGTGGACATTTAACAGTCTTTGGGCTTGAATCATAAATTTTCCATCCCTGTAAAAAATAAATAATAATATGTTAATTAGAGATTGTGAAAATAAGAGAGAGAGAGAGAGAGAGAGAGAGAGAGAGAGACAAAAACAAGTAGTTTTAACATCAGGATTATGATTTCAATTCGTATGAATCATCTATGTAAGATAATCTTCGATTAATATGAATATTTATACTTGGTTTATCTTTTACATAATCAATGAATAATCGAATTTTGAAAAAAAAACAAAACAAAATAAAATATTATTTAATATTTAAAGTATTTGTTTATTGTATTTAAATAATTATAAATTGATGGAAATTATGTTAAAAATAATTAAACAAAAATTTACCTTAGTTTCATCAACATCAATGACAATTTTTCTAAAAGGAACGGTACTTACGATATAATAATTATTTAATAATTATATAATTTAAAGTATTTGTTTATTGTATTTATATAGTTGTAAATTAATAGAAATTATGTTAAAAATAATTAAACAAAAATTTACCTTAGTTCCATCAGAATCAACGACAATTTTTCTAAGAGGAACTGAACTTCGAAAGCTTTGATATTCTTGAGAACGTGATAGTTCACTACACGAAGACATGTTTCCTTTCTCTCCCACTACTCTTCAAATTATTATTATTATTATAATTTTTTTTTTTAATATTGTCACTTGTATAAGTTTATTGATACAACACCTTGTATATATATATAATATTGCGATAAGAGATATTTAAACACAAAATTATGTTCGTTTAATTATCATGATGAAAATATGTGTGACGATGTTTATTATACAAGAAACAAAGTGTTGTTGTGATAGGTTTTTTTTTTTGTAGTGGGGGATGTGGGGAATCACCAAAAAAAAATACACACACACACACACATACACTCACAAACACAAAAACACTTTTAATACGATCAATAAGAGAAAATTATTTTGTAAAATATGATTGAAAACAGAGAAAGAAAAGATTTCTTCTCTTTGTAATCTTTATCGATTAATCGAAATTTCGATAATATTAACGATATAATTGTAATTAATTTAATTTAATTAGAATGAACAAATTAAAAGAGAGATAGAGAGAGAGAGAGAAAGATGGAGAAAATAAATGAAATGATAAAGAAAAAAAAAGGTAAATGTTTGTAAAGAAAAATATCGAAGCTAACGCGACGATGGTTCATACTAAACTCATTCAACTGGGTTGCTGCTGGTTGGGGTTCTTCCCCCTTGTCCCCGAACCATGTCCATGGTACCATCCTACCAGCAGTTATACTTCCCTTCCTTTTCTTTGTACGAACATGCGCAGTTTTCTTGTTCGATTAGAGAAAGGGAATGAGATAGGGTCACTCACACTTGTTGTCTCCTTAGGTTTATTCTCTCATTCGTTGATTCAACATTCGATCGATATAAATTCAATATTTTATTATTATATTTTTCATGATTATTTATTATAAATTATTGTTTTTGTTGTTGTTGTTGTTGTTGATCAAAATTTGGATATTTTTTATAGGGATCTTTGTTCATTGTTCATAACGTTAAATCGTGTTGACAATATTTTACCCATTGATGGGGATTTACTACTCTATCGACTTGCGGTACAGTAGAATTTATTTATTATTTATTTAATAATATTATTTTTTTTAATTTTAAATTAATATTCGAAGTTTGTTGAATATGATAGAATTATTTGTGAAATTATATTTAATTTGTTTTAGGTACAATTAATTAGTTATATTTAAATAATATATATTTGTGTATTAACAATAATTTTTTGCATATTATATTTTTTGGTTAAATTGATATGATGATAGAATTGTTTGTGAAATTATATTTTGATTTGTTTTAGATACAATTAGTTAATTTAAATAATATATTTGTGTATTAACAATAGTTTTTTTGCATATCATATTATTTGTTCAATTGTTGTTAGATTTCTGTTGTATAATTTTTTTTAAATTATAATTATTGAATTATTCTTAAAATTAATGATAATTCTTTTAGATACTAAATAGTTACCTAATAGTATAATAATTTAAATTGATTTATTTATAATATAATTATATTAAGTAATAATTAAAAAGATATTAATAGATACTTATTATATTATATTAAATTAACTAATAGTTAAAATAACATATTACTTTATCAATAATATTAATTTTCATATGTTCATTACATTTCAGTTTAATTATTTATCGATACAAAGTTTATCATTTATTAATTATTTACAGTTTTTCCATTAATCGATAGTAGATATCAATAAATTGTATTATTATTATTATTATTAATTAAACTACAGACGTACATACAGCATTTTACTTTATCGACTGTTAATTAGAAAAAAACCAACTCTCTTTAAATAATTTCAATATATATATATATATAATATATAAATGTTTAGAAAATAATTACGATCATCAATACAACCAACACACATATAACAATTAATTAAAAAATTTTAATTAAAAAAAAAAAACAACAAAAATCAATTTACGTGTACCATCAAAAATACCTTTATATGGAAACAATAAATAAATAAATGAATAAATAAAAAACAAAAACGAAGGAATGAAAATATTTGAAATAAATTTGAAGTTGTTTAAAAGGTGGTTGGTTGGTTGGTTGGTTGAGGGTGGGGAAGAGGAACGTAGCTCGTAAAAGAGGAAGGAAGGGTCGTAACCACCGTCTTTCTCGTGAAGGGATAGGTGTGGTTCAGCCAGCAGGTACATATCATCTACCTACCTTCCTACCAACATAACCATAAGTGAGTTTAGTATGTACTTGTGTGTAAAAGTACAAGCAAGCAAGCAACAACACATCGGTTATCCATCGAACGACCCGACTGCAAAAGATTAACGATCTAGGAACTTCAACGGTATTACTTTTGCCCACTTCTCTCACTTCTCCCCCTTTTCACTCCCTCTCTTTACCCCCCTTCTCTGCCCCCCTTCTCTCAACCCTCTCAGGCCCTCTTTCTTCTTTCCCCCTTTTACTTATGTTTTTTTTATATATATATATATATATATATATACTTTTTTTGTCTCTTCAGTACGTTTTATTTGTTTATTTGTTTTATCTCATAGATCATCTGTTATGTAATTTGTATTTTTTTATTTTTAAATATTTTAGATAGATTTAAATAATTGTGTGTGTGTGTATTATTTATTTAGCGTTGGTTAACTTTGTAATTTTATTAGGTTAACAGTGTGGTAACATTGAAGGATTATAAAAGTATCAAAATGTATTTTATTTTATTTAGATTTTAACGGTAAAATTATTGTTATAAATTTATTTAGATTTCAATACCTATATTTAACTATGTTAATTATTTAGGTTGGTTAACTTTGTAATTTTATTATTTATCAATGTGGTAATATCAAACGTTGTCAAAGTTATACAAACCAATCTTATTTTATTTAAATATTAGATACAATTAATTTAGAAATTTATTTAGATTTCAATACCTATATATATATGTTATTTATTTAGGTTGGGTAACTTTGTAATTTTATTATTTATCAATGTGGTAATATCAAACGTTGTAAAAGTTACATAAATCAATCTTATTTTATTTAGATATTAAATAAAATTATTGTCATAAATTTGATTTATTGTTAGATATAAAATACAACAAATTTTCTGCACATCGTTTCATTGGGTAATGAAAAACAAACATTATATATATTATTATTATTATTATTTGATATCACATTAATTTATCATACATATATACTTATAAATATTATAATAAACTTATCGCAAAATAATGAACTATTATCGACGTATACGTTAATTATACGAAGTAAACGATGTTAGTAATTAAATGCCTTTTCCAAGTCATTAAGTCTGAAAACGTTGAAATTAATGCTCTCTTTAAAACCGAATTAATCATGTTCAAGGTATATTCACTCTCTCTTCTCTCTCTCTCTCTCTCTTTCTATCTTTATGTTTTTTCTTTTCATTCTTTCATTCTCTTTCTCTTTCTCTTTCTCGTATGGTCCATTATTATCGTCAGTGGCTGGCAAAATTAAACGAAATTCCA
Organism: Polistes dominula; assembly: GCF_049000335.1. Lineage (NCBI taxonomy): Eukaryota > Metazoa > Arthropoda > Insecta > Hymenoptera > Vespidae > Polistes > Polistes dominula. The sequence goes on from NW_028301042.1 coordinate 599,556, forward strand.
CCGAAGCTGGGTAACGTACCGACTATGCTTAAGTATCTTTTAACGTAAGTATGTATACACCATATACTCACATATTTACCATACTCGTTGCTTTTCGATGGGGGTAGAGGAGGGGGCGTACGTTTACTGAAAGAAAAATGAAAAAAAAATAAAAAATAAAAAAGAAATAAAAAGTAACATCTACCACCACCACCATCAGCATCAGCATCAGCATCAGCAGAAGCAGCAACAACCAACAACCTCTTTTCGTGAGTGACGGCTTCGCTAATATCTACCCTCGTAAAGAGAAAAAGAAAGTGTGTGTGTGTGTGAGAGAGAAAAAGAGAGTGAACTTCAACTTTCTTTCAAATATCCTCTTTCTTTTTTTATTTCTATCTTTTACTTATTGTTTATTTTTTGGTAATTTTGAAACCACGAATTTTGCAAACACAGTTCTCAGGAGTCATTTATATATATATATATATATATATATATATATATATATATATATTTTTTTATTATATTACCAATTTTACAATGGCAAATTTTGGTTTATTATACTGTAAAGATATTATTTATACAAAAACAAATGTTATTTTGACGAATACTTTATTCAAAATATTGTAATTAATAATAGTTTAGTATAATTGCACACATGGTGTACAAGTTGGTCTTGAATGGGTTACATTTCACGTTTAATGTTGTATTATAAAAACAAAATCAATTGAATAGTATATAATAGTACATATATAGTATATACAGTATTTACAGGGTGATCTGTAACTGGTGAAACAAGCGAATACTTTACTCAAAATATTGTAATAAATAATAATTTAATGTGATTGCACACATGGTGTACAAGTTGGTCTTGAATGAATTACATTTCACGTTCAACATTGTATTATAAAACAAAATCAATTAAATAGTACATATATAGTATATACAGTATATACAGGATGATCTGTAATTGGTGGTACAAACAAGAAGGAGTTGATTCTACATAAAAAAAATAATAGTTTTGTCCATGTAGAATCATCCCCTTCTGATTTTCGCTTGTACCATCAGTTACAGATCACCCTGTATATAGTATAGTCTAATATAGTATATTTATTTTACTGTAATAATATAGTATAATATATATATACATATATGTACTAGGGGTGCCTTGCCACGAGTGTTGCTGCTGTTGCTCACAATCAGGTCCGATACATAAATACAAACAATAAAATAATATTACGATTATAAATTGAGATTATAAACTCATCCTATCTTTCAAGTTGAATGAAATTGCACACAGTGTATAAAATTTGATTAAAATCGGTTCAATAATTTAAAAGTCCATTGCGGACAAACAATGTGACACAACAGTATACCATAGTTAATGTTAATTATTTGTCGAACACAAACGTTAGGTATTTCATTAAAAATAAATTTGTATATATATAAATTATCTTATCTTGTTATCTTCTTTTTTAATTTCAGACAAAAATAAGAGAGAAGTAAATACAACGAAGATGAGGATGAAGGAAGAGAAGAAGGAAAATTGGTGGATCAAAGGTAAAGGTAAAAATAAAAACAATTCATTCTTAAGCACACACATATATAGGGTGGGAGGGGGAGGGGGAGTGGGGAGGGGGTGAAGTAGAACAGGGTGTAATTTACGAGCTTGAAATATTTCGCATAGCTGACGTTTACATTGCAAATCTTGTTTGATCATTAATAACCGATACCTACATAAGGTTCGGTTCGTGTTAATTCGACGTATCAAATTGAACGACAACACCAAAGTGTGCTCGTTAATCTTTTTACTTCTTTATAATATACACAGTGTTCTAAATTCTTTTTTTTTATTTGCATAAAATTTTGCATGTGATATTTCCACCCCCCTCCCACTCCCACTCCCTTCTGTAAAAATCATTTGGAATGTTCACTTCACATATTAATTGCATGTTACTAAAACAATTAATTGAAATACGTAAATTTTGTTTAATTTTTTAATAACCTTAACATGTTAGTGTGTGTAGTTATTTTATAAATTAATTAATCATTTGAGTAATCAAATGTATTAACATTAAATAAAATTGTATTATTTTAATAATTTAATATTATAAATTTTAATGTAACAATTGTATTTAAAAATTTGATTAAAATAATAAGTACAATTATATATATATTTCACACACGTAGATGCACGAATACATAGATAAAACTAACTACAAATATATAAACTAAATAATAATACAAAGTAAAAACCACCCTACTACTACTACTACTACTACTACTACTACTACTACTACTACTAGAATATAAAAATACTTGTGAATCTTACAACACCATCTATAAATACCTGTAATAAAGGGAACGATCATTAATCTTCGACAGTAATTTCGGTTCGCAGTGGTGACATTCGTCGTCCTCGTTGCTCTCCTTTTACATCTATCCATCTATCCTTCTCACACTCATTCAAGTTTATCGTAGTAGTAGTAGTGGTTGTTTGGTAATACCGATGATGGTAGTTATGGTGATGGTAGTAGTGTTGGGTACGTTCCTGCACTTTCTAGGATAATTAATGATCCCAAAAGCGATCTGCTCACGGTTGTCTCTCGTTTCGGGACGATCTTTCTCTCCTCTCTTATCTTCTTCACCCCATTTCTCTCTTTCTCGCTTCACTTTTACCACCACCATCACCACCACCATCATCACCACCACCACCACCACCACCACCCTCTTCTTTACTTCTTTTACCGCCCCTCATCGACTCCGCCCCTTAAACTCTTTTTTATTTTCTTGTTTGTTTGTTTGTTTGTTTTTTACTTCGTTCTCGTTTTATCTTTCACTACGAGCATGCGTTTTTTTTTCTTATGTTTAACAGTTCATTTTACTTTTTATTTTTTTATTTTTTTATATTAATTTTGTTGTTATTGTATTCGTTTAATTGTAAATTTGATTTGTGTTCAAATGTTGTTTCATTTTTTCATCGATTTATATTTGATACGAGTTTGTTTATTTCAAATACGAATTTGTTTATTTGTCTTTTATTTTAAATTTATTGAATTATTTAAGATTGTATTGTATTTATCTTGTTATACTAATCTAATTAATGTTATAGTAATTGATGGACAACAACAGTTCTTGTATCATCAACTATGAATAAATTAAATTCAACGACTCCACCCACCACCACCCTCCAGGAATAATAAAGAGAAATTAATAAAAAACATTATATTATCCCATGAAACAAATCCTCAGTCCTAAATCCCATTGAAAATGATTCTGTCCTTTATTTATTTAAACATCACATATCCCAAATTTGAGTTTTATTAATAGATCCTTTTTTAAGCCAACATGATGGAAGTAATTTGGTTTTATCTTTTGTAAAAATGAAAAACAATTCTTTTTCATTTCTAGGCTTTTCAATGTGGACATAAACAATTGAATTTGATAAATTGCACTAATTAATGCATTTTTATTGTGTCAGGAAACAACGAAATTACTTTTCATACAATCTGACATATTATATATTGGATATTTAACCCTTTGAGTGTTGAATACTTTTAACTAAATTGTTTTATAGGAACGAAATAATTTATTATTAACTTAAATTCTAATAATAAATTATATATATATAATTTAATTAATTAATATAAACATTACATTATTTTACATTAATATTAACTTAACTTAACATAACTTAATTACATTAATATTAATATGCGTTCATAGCACTCTAAGGGTTAATATATTGGAATATAATTAATAATTAAAATAATAATTAATATAATTTCCATAATAATGGAATTTCTGGTTAACTCAGTGCATTAACGATGGGGTTGGTTTATTATAATATTGATAATGCAAATATCAAAATAAATAATTTGTGAAAAAAGTAAACAACAACTAAACAACTTAAAGTAAGTATATACATCTAGGATCTAAAGGAAAGGGCTTCCTTAACCACTTTAGAGAAATACAATTTACATAGCAGTGTCCAGGTGTGACAAATCTTCACCGTCTTTTCTAACATCTTATTTTATCTTCTTCTACTTCTTCTTCTACTTCTTATTCTATCTAATTATCTGCTAAATGGGGAACTATTGAACGGTTCATCACCTTTCCCTTAACACCCCTTACCTTCTTAACTTGCTCATCACTTTAGCTCTCATCTAACCACCCCTCTCTTATTTTCTCCTCTCTCATTCTCTCTCTCTCTTTCTCTCTTTCTGTGTTCAACCAATAATAAACAAATATTTTCATGACAATCGAGGTGGTAAGTAAGGGTGACAAGACATTGTTTGGTATTATATTATTATCAACTTGGCTCATTCAGATTCGATGAATCTTTCTCTCTCATTCTCTCTCACACACACACACACTCTCTCTCACACTCTCTGTGTCTATTTTTTTTTTTTTTTATTCCTGGTGTCTAACCGAATGAATACGGAAGCATACGAAAGCTGGAATTTCCGGTTGACTCGGCACGCTAACGATGGGGTGGTTTAGTACTCGCTTTCCATGGGGACTATAAGACACGTTGCGAATTCTTTTTACTATATATATATATATATATATCTATATATTCTACTATATATATATATATGTGTGTATATATGAAGAGAGATAGAGAGAGAGAGAAGGTAGTATCTTTTTATCTTCTGTTCAATATCTATTGTCAAGCAAACACAATCTGTTACTCCTCGTCATACAATTTGCACAATAATGGGAACCGTACAACAACGAGGAGGAACAAATTAGCAGAATAACCGTTTGTTGTTGTTGTGGTTGTGGTGATTGTGGTTGTTGAGATTGAATAAAAGTTGTTCGCGAACTTGTGGATGCTGTGAGAGATTTACTTTTTTTTAATTTTCTTTTTTTTTTTTTGGGGGGGATTGTCAGTTTTATCAGAGTTGTTTTTAGAGTAATTTTTAATAAGAAACTTTGTATTTGTTTATGGATTGGATTATTGATCAAGTATAGGAAAGTTAATGCAATGAAGAAACATTAAGAATAATAATAAAAAGTATAGAAAAGGATGAACTGATGAACTGAGAGTGAGGAGGAAGAAGAAGAAGAAGAAGAAGGATTATTTGGAAGATTTAAGAAAGTGGTATTGCAGTTTGGTCTTGCAATTGTATTAGATAACATTTGTTTGTGTAATGATATAGTTGATGAATAATTTTAGATTATTATTGTGTTAGAATTAAACAAGAAATTTGTAGTTTTTTTTTTTTTTTATGGATAGGATTAATCAAAAGTATTTGAAAAATAATTTGAAAGTTGTACTGCAGTTTGTTCTTATATAATTGCATTAAATATAATACATTTTATTCATTTCATGAATATCATTGCATTAGATAACATTTGTTTGTGTGTAACGATATAGAGTTGATGAATAATTTTAGATTATTATTGTGTTAGAATGAAAAAAAAATTTGTAGTTTTTTTTATCTATGGGTTTTTAATGTTATTAATTTGTTCTTAAATTCAAATTGAAAAAGTTGCTATGTTACATGTTACAATAAATTCCATGTTAAATTAATCAATAAAACAGCAATACCTAAAAGTGTTATAGTAAAAAAAAAAAAAAAAAAAAAAAATACAGAGGACTTATATTTATATCTTTCGAGGATATTGATGGATTTGTGAGAGCGTATATATACGTCCTTATCAGTTAAAGAATTAAATAATATTTATTCGTGTTACGTGAAACAAATAATTTGAAATTATTACATCCTAGAATGGAAATATATTTTATATTAATAAAATTAAATATAACAATAAAAACCGGTTTTTTAAAAAAAACAAAAAGATGAAGAGGAACCTATTACAATGTGGGGAGTGTGGAGGAGGGGGAGGGAGGGGTTGGAAAGGAGGTGGAAGAAAGGAAGAAGGATAGGAACGATATAGGAAATAAAGGTAAAGCAGAAGACATAATTGGAAATTACCGTCCCATATTTCCTAAAGCGAATTCCATGAACGGAAAACCATTCGAACTCGTATATTCATACATACATACATCATATATATATGTATATATATCTTATGTTCTTGCATCAATATTTAATTACGGCTAACAAGATGGCGGTGGTATGCAGCAGAAGCAGACGTACACGCAGACGTGCTATAAAAGCGGTAAAGGTGAAGAGAGGAGGGATGAGCTGAGGTGGGGTGGTTACCTCTCCTACTTTTCTGTTGGTATGTTCAACATACATAGAAAGAATGAAAGAGAGAAAAACGTATGTGACAGAATGAGAAATAAAGAGAGATAAAGAGAGTGAAAAAAGTGTAGTGAATGAATTCCTTCATTGGTTGGATTCCAAACATTTTTTCTTTCTATTCTTTCTTTGTAATAGCTTGTTAAGGAACGTTGGAGTGACGAAGAAACTAACTTAATGTATAAAATATTAATATAAAATAATAATAATAATAATGATAATAATAAATTACAGTGTTAGGAAAATTAGAGAAACGTTTAGAAATATCGAAATATATTTGAATAATATAATTGTTATAAATATATATATATATATATATATGTTATATAATGTTGTTCTTTTTTTTTTTTTTGTTAATATAGTAGTTATATATAGGGCGTAAAATGAACATAACTTTATATGAGTAAAATGGCTCTTTTCATCTTCCATTTCGTCTTGTATACCTCTGGTTACAAACTCGGATTGGGCATTCTGAGAATTCTCAAAGGACGCTCAATAGCCCACCTTCGTTACACCCTTCCAACCCCTCTCACCTAAATTCTATTGGAGTTCTAGTCCTACTTGGTGCTAACTGTACCCTGAATAGAATTTATTTGAATCTACGCCATTTTGAAAAAAAAATGGTTTTCTTTAATTTTCTTATTTATAAATATGATTTTACAAATATAAATATTATTGACAAATAAAGAAACAACAAAAGGCCGGGAGGGGAGGAGAGAGGGGTGGTTGGCTGGTATTGATAATTCGATAAACGACATTTGAAAATTTCATTGAAATAATCAACGATATTTCATTGTGTTTATTTTTTTTTTTTTTTAATAATAATAATTCAAATTTGGTAACATGTGTTAAATTAATCCTTTGACTGTTAAAAGGCGTATTATATATATATATATATATATATATATATATATATATATATATATATATATATAGTAAAAAATTATTATTAATAAAATAAAATAATGTATTTTTTATTTTGAATATTTTCTTTTTTTGTTTTGTTTTGTTTTTTTGTTCATCGTCATCGTGTATTTTATTTGATTTAATTTTATTATATTACACTCGATCGAATGTTGAATTTACCCCCCGCCCCGCCCTGCCCCGAACGTGAATTGTATTGTTGAAAAATGTCAATTTAAACGAATTAGAAGAAAAAAGGATATTTCTGATTTTTAAATCACCCGTTAGATCCGATGATTTCTCCACCATGGTCACGTTCGTTTTCTAAAATGCGATTTATAGAACCGACTCCCCATACCACCATAGGCTTGATCAGTTTAGATCATTTTATAGTGGCCATTCTATCACAGACTATCGAGGAAGAAACATCTACAAAAGGCAGCGTCGAATTTTTGTTAGTTTGTTTGTTCATTTAAACTTCACATTTAATCATTTGTTGTTGTCGTCGTGTTGTAGTTGTTGTTGTTGTTATTATTATTATTATTTTAATAATAATAATAATTTAAATTATTTCATTATTTTTCTTTATTACGTATCTGTAATTTTCATTTTTTCGTTTTTATCATCAGTTATTCCGGTGAGTGAATTGAATTTTTTGTTTTGTTTAATTATTATTATCCTTATTTGTGATTAAGATTGTGATGATATTGGTGATTTATTTAAATTATTATTATATTCGTCATAGATATGACACACCTGCCATTTTATATTTTGCTTGCCGTTTCCTTTCTTTTCTTTTCTTTTCTTTTCTTTTCTTTTTTACTATTATTTATACGAACTAATTTTGATTTTTTATTCTTTATTTGTGATTAGGATTGTGATGATATTGGTGATTTATTTAAATTATTATTATATTCGTCATAAATATAAGACACACCTGCCATTTTATATTTTGCTTGCCGTTTCCTTTCTTTTCTTTTCTTTTCTTTTCTTTTCTTTTGTTCTATTATTTATACGAACTAATTTTGATTTTTTATTCTTTATTTGTGATTAGGATTGTAATGATATTGGTGATTTATTTAAATTATTATTATATTCGTCATAAATATAAGACACACCTGCCATTTTATATTTTGCTTGCCGTTTCCTTTCCTTTCTTTTCTTTTCTTTTCTTTTCTTTTCTTTTCTTTTCTTTTCTTTTTTTTATTATTTATACGAACTAATTTTGATTTTTTATTCTTTATTTGTGATTAGGATTGTGATGATATTGGTGATTTTTATAAAAAAAATTTATATTAAAAAAAATTGCGTTGGGGTTTTTATATGTATAATACGCACCTGGCGTACGCACCTACTTTCGTAGCTATCCCTTCTTTTCTATGGTTCTTTTCTTTTCTTTTCTTTTATTTTATTTATTTTTATATAATTTTTATTCAATTAAAAATTTCCATTATAAAATATTAAATTTATAGAATAATTCTGTCGCGGATTTTTTTCTTTTTATTATTTCTATACGTTGATCGTCTACTTTATGATGGTGAGGCGGAGGTTTACATTGTACATTTTTATCCAGGTTGATGCACACAGTAACGTATCTATAAAGGAGAATATCATTTTATAAAATAATTAACTAAATTATTTTTCATGTGATTACATCAATTGATGTACTACATTCATGTTACTTCATGTTACATCATGTTATGATGATGAACTACATTCATTGTTTGAGAAAAAATATGTGAAAAAAAAAAACATTTAATTTGTACTTTGATATAATATATATTTTTCTAAAATAATTTACTTCGTAGTTTGTACTACGATAAATTATGTGAAAAAAATATTTAATTTCTACTTCGATTATTATTTTTATCAAAATCATTTAGTTCGCACTTCGATGAATATTTTTTTTTCAAAATCATTTAGTTCGCACTTCGATGAATATTTTATTAATTAATTTAGTTTGAACTTCGATGAATATTTTTTCTAATTAATTTAGTACGTATTTCAATAAAATTTGTATTTACAAAAATAAAATAATAATTATTAATTATTATTAGAAAAAAAAAACAAAAAACAAAACAAATTTACATGTAACATAAACGTTATTTAGTTTTATATATTTTATTAAAGAATAATATTTCATTGTGTTAGTTTAAATCGAATAATATCGATCGAATAATATTCATATATATATATATTCGTTTCTATAATTAGTATATGTGTGTGTATAGATGAACAGATAATACAAATAAGCGTGCAATTTAAGTTAATGCATTTTTGCGACTTTTACATTTAAAAAGAAATCATCGTAATTGTATTAAATTGAAGGTACAATTATTCCAACCACCCCATTTTTCTTCTTCCTTTTCTTCTTCTTTCTCTTCCTCGTCTTCTTCTTCTTCTTCTTTTTTAAATTAACAGATGACAGGTGTTTTTCTTCGAAAATACGCCAAAAGAATAAATTTTCTTTCACCCTTCTTTCATTTTATCTCACCTTTTTTACTTCTTCTTATCCTTTTCCTTCTCATTGGTGAATTCGTTACTTGATTCTTATTATATATGTATTTGTATTTGTGTGTGTGTGTGTGTGTGTGTGGCCCGCATCACATACATTTTTCCTATCTTCATCGGAAGTTCAAAGATAATTTTTTTGCATTTTAAACGACACCTCTTCTTTTTCTTTTTTTTCTTATCTCTTTCAATTTTATTTCATTTCATTTAACAAATTCAAAAAACTCAAACGATTACATTTATCATTCGACTTTAATTTTGCATTTAATCTTTTAACTGCTAAAAGCCGTATATATACGCTCTCACAAATCTATTAATATACAGGAAAAGCATAGTCGTATCTTTGTATATTATTCAAAAATTATCTTAAAAGGATCTTATCTAGAAGATAGTTCAAAGATTTCTATCATTTATTTCTTCAAAAAAGATTAATCAATCTATCGAATTGAAATCCCATGCTGTGTTTTGATTTTAGATAATTTTATCTGTAAAATACAGTAAGTTTGTTTAAACAAATCTACTTTTCAAATTGTATTTGTTGTTCAATGTAATTTTGTTGAATTAATCTAACATCGTAGTTTATTTTATTTAATTAATATGATGTTGAAATTTACGTATTTAATTTATCATACATTTTTCATTAAAATTATGATTTAATATATTTATATTATTATTTATTTCTATTTGTTATTGAAAATTATATTTATTTCTTAACTTGTATTGAAAACATTTTTTCCATCATTAAATTTGAACTCCATCGGCTGAATTCAATGAATGAAGCAAATAAAATAAAATGATAGATAAATAGGGCTTGTATATTAACCACGTGTCAACCTTTTGTCGAAGAATTTTGATTTGTAATCCCTGCGAGAGTTAATTCAAATTTTATTTATAATTAAAATAAAAATACGAATAACCGTATATATTTTTGGGATCACATTTATACAATTTTGATGATTTTTTCTTATGTTTCTTTAGATTTCAAAGTGTCCTACTTTTCTATGGAAAATAATTTATTTTTATTGTATACAATTTCATTGAATTTTGTTTTTTTTTCTCAATATTAGAATTATTAATTATTGTATTAAAAAGTGAAAAGGTGGTTCGGCCCATTTTGAAGAAATAAATGATGAAAAAGGTCTACATATCGTTGATATTAAAAGACACCGGCGTTGAAAGTTATACAACGTGTTAAATTTTTATGTTAAATGTTAGATTTTTTTTAATGTTTTTCAAAAGTAATATCAAATGTTAATGAAAATCATTAACTATAAACCACCCCTAAAGTAACAGCATTTTTACCTGGACTTTCTTCTACCTGTCTACTGTAAGTTAGGTTAGATTATATTTTGAAAAAAATTTACTCCATGGCATTTGTAAAGGGTTCCCTTTTTTTAACAACTTCCTATTCATCGAACGATACAAAAATATGTCATTCCTGGTCGTAGTATAGCAGCTGCGATGATGAAAGAGAAGAAGAAGAAGAAGAAGAAGCAGCAGCAAAATGGGAAGAATTTGATATAAAAGTAGTGGAGTGTAGAGGTGTACAAAAATTCAGTAAAAATTCCTGAAACTTTTCGAGATTGAGATCGAATGGTGGGGGGATAGGATAAGAGTGGTGGTGGGGGGAGGGAGGGGAGAACGATCATCGATAATGATCCTTCGAATATGATTTCCATGTAAAAGATTAAAAGAAAACCACACACACACGCACACACAAAAATCAGTATAAAAGTTTAACTGATTGGGGTTTAAGAAATGAGTAAGGGGTTATAAAGGGGGGAATGATATCTTAAACGCGTTACGATTGGATGCAGGAAGAAAATTGGAGTAGGATTACGTTGATATGATCCAATACAAGGAGTGTATAGTAGTATCGTCAGGTATTAGTAGGCGTGGTTATCAATTCTCTTTAGTAAAGCTCCACCCACTGTTAAAGCGCCGGTTGGCGGTTAGTAGTTGAGGCCGCGTGGTGGGGGAAAAGGTGTCTACTCTATGTTCTCGGAGACTCGTACGCGCGCGCTTAAGTCAGATCACTAGAGGACGCGGTGCGCGCGCGTCATCAGTCCTCTACTTGTCCATAAATATATAAACGTGTGTGCTCTTGTTTTTTATATTATCATTATTATTATTATTAGCATTATAATAATAATAATATCGTCGTTCAACCCTTAACAAACGTGCTCATCATTAAATATTGTTTAATTATACGCGTAAATAAATGATCAATGAATTTTCTAATTCCGAAGTTGAGGAAACGAAAATCGAAGCGTGGTTTTATATGTAACTCGCAAGTAAATGACATTTTTGTTCTTTTTTATATGTCACAATTAACGTACAAAAACAAATATGATGAGAGACGTTTGACAAGATACATCTAATTTAATTAATTAATTAATTAATAATAATAATAACTGTAACAAAAGGAAGACAATCATGTTCGTCGTCGTGGTGTTAAACGTTTAAAAGTGAATAAGAAAGTTTCAAGAAAAAAAAGGGAACGAATCGAAAAAAAAAGGGACAAAAGCAAAAATAAGGAAAAATATAAAAAGCCGGGGTGGGGGGGAAGGTAAAAGAAAATAACAATACGAGTGTTTCTAAGTGTATCGTCGTTGTGTCGTCGTAGGCGTCATCGTGGTCGTCGCCGTGTAAAACTAGTTGGCCCTAGTAAGCCCATCCCTACCTTTTTTTTTCCTCTCTCTCTCTCTCTCTCTCTCTCTTTACAATACCTTTCGTCCGATCCCTTTGCCTGTTCCTTCTATAACCCCCTTCCCCAACCCCTCCCCTCTCTCTCTTTTCCAATGTATCTCTTCTTCTGAATTTATCCATCATTGTGGTACCTAGCTTCGTTTTTGGAAGAAGGGATAGGAACGTTTGAGTATTTTTCCGCCGTCAGTCCCATTCTATCGACGGCGCCACTACAAACGGATGATTAAATAAATTTGTGGTAAAAGTTTGAGAAAAAAAAAAGTTTGACAAACTTCATTGCGCGAATCTTCAATTGAAATTAATATTTGATTTTTTTATTTATATATATATATATTTTTTTTTTCTTGTGTGTGTGTGAATTAACCCGCCGCCCTCCCCCTCAGCCCCCGGGTTAGATCAACACTCTCTTATATCGTTCAGATGATTATTTTAGTATTTGATTTGATTTATTTGTTTATAAAAAGGGTGGTAGGAAATTTTGGAAATAACTCGTACGATTTGAATTTAACGAATTATCCGTGATACAAATTTTTGACGTTTATAATTAACAATTATTATTTTCTTTTATTGGTTTTTTTTTTTTTTATATATATTTATAATAAAATATAATACTTATTAATAAAAAAGGTGAATAAGAAAGAAGTTTAGAAAAAGTAGAAAAGAAAAGAAAAGAAAAGAAAAGAAAAGAAAAGAAAAGAAAAGAAAAGAAGCACTCGATACGAACGCATATTTAAAATATAATAAAAACAGGTGTACAACCTTGTGAAAATAATAAACAACAATATAACATATTCGCGTTTATTAATAAATTAATAAATTAATACACAAATACACATATACATATATACAAAATATAAAATCGTTGTTACTACGATAAGTGATAAATAAATAATTAAATGAAAAAAGAAAAGAAAAGAAAAGAATAAAATTATTAAAGTGAAAAATCGATCAATAATCGATTATTATTATTATTATAATAATAATTTATAATTGTGTGTTGGTCTCCTGTGCAATAGAGAGAGAGAAAGAAAGAAACATATAAAACTGGAAGGAATTTGGATAACAACGAAGTCTTGAATCACTACCCTCTCCCCGCCCGACCGGCTCATCTGGCCCTCCCGCCCGGCTCATCCGGCCCGTCCGGCCCGCGCGTGTTGTGAACAATTTGTTCAACGTTTCGTTTTTTAATCAACATTGGACGGCCCAAGTGCCGAATAAACAATCAAAATTCGGGTTAAGAACAAAGAGCCGTTGCCATCGTACGCGATGGAGATGAGCGACGATTATCAAGACATGGTCAATCCTGGTGGAGGGATGTCCAATCTCCAACCCATGGGGGGACATCATCGGAACACACCTGAGAGCACCTCAACGGTATGTAATTAACCATAAGTAAAATACACACTTTCTTTCATTCATACACACATGACGACAAGTATTTGTACTTTTTTTATTTTATTGCTTTCTATTGTCTTCTTTATTGCTTTTTATGTCTTTGATTTTTTTTTTTATTAATTTCTAACTCACCCCCCACTTACCCACCCCCCTATCATCATCATTCAATCATCATTTATCCCCGTTTAGTTTCAGTTCATCCCTTGTCTTTGTTTAAGTTTCAGTTCATCCTCTTAGCACCGTTTAGTTTCAGTTTATAACTTGTCTTAGTTTATTCTTTTTGGAGGGGGGGGTTATTTTGTAATTGGTATAACTCACCCCCACCCCTTTACACCTCACACCTTCAAATTAACTTCCTACTAGTCTTTTTATCCCGCTTTATTTTCAGATCATCCCTTGTTGTTTTTCTTTTTCACCTAAACTTTTTTACTTTTCGTTTACTCTGCTGGTTTTTTTTGGGGGGTGGGTGGGCGGGGGAGGGTTATTTCGTAATTGGTAGTAGATGATAGTTTGTAAAATGTTCTCTTACGTTTTTATTTTTCTGTTCACGTTTATATTTGTATGTGTGTGTGTGTGTGTTTTTTTCTCTTTTTTTTTTATTACGTTTACATGGACAGGAAAAAAAAGTTTATCGAAGGTAATGGGAATTGTTTGTTTTATTTCATTCGACGAATCGTTTTGTTTTGTTTCGTTTATATTTTCTTCCTTTTTTTTCTTTTTTTTTTTTCTTTTCTTTTTGTTTATTTTTTGTGATAACATCTTTTGTACAATTTTTCCAAGTAAAAATCAAAATTTGTATAAATGGCCAGATCAATTTCTATTATTTATTAATATAAAAAAATTGAATACAATATTGAAGAAATCGTAGTAGTAGTCTTCTTCTTGTTAGTTAATTAATAATTATTATTCAATACTTTGTGGGATTGTGTTTGTAATAAACAAAAAAACAAAAAGAAAATAATTATTATAATTAAACTTTCTTCTAATACTACATGTATGGCATTATTTCCTAGAATTGTCCCATAAGAATACTTGAGACATGTTTGTGAACAAAAAAAATTGGAAGCATTCATTAACTTTATCATTTTTTTTTAATATTTTTTATTTTTTATAATTGCAAATAAATATTTCAATAATTTTTATGCGAATTATTTATTAGATCAAATTCGATTAATAGTATACAAACATGTATGCAATTTGATATCAATTATCGGTTTGTCATGGTTTATCATGGTTCAAATAATTCACAATGGTATTTGAAACATTTGCAGATTTTATTTATGAAAATAATTGAAACATATTTCATCATATTAATTTATTGTTTATATTAACCTTTGCTTAACACACTTGGTCCAGAAATGGACCCAGACGACCTTTTATTGCAACTTCAGTCATTTTTCTCAATTGTACTCAACTTTGGTAATTTTTTTCAACATATTTAAATTTAATTTAATGCTATAAAATCTATATAGTAATTTTAAGTGAGTATTAAAGAAGTGTGAAAAAAAATGTTGAAGTAAATCTATGCAATAATTAATTGTTTATAACAATTTTTCTTGCACGGGTCCAAAAGAGTCGGGTGTAGTAAGCGTTGGCACTCCAGGAAGGGTGGTTGGTATAAGCAAAGGTTAATCTTTACCGATCGTATTTGTTTATTCTTCAATTTTATTATTTATCATTATCATCTTTATATCATCTTAATATCATCTTTTCTTTTCTTTTATTCATATCAAGTCTTCTTTTTTTTTTCGGGTTAGGACAAACAACACGTTGTTGAGGAAGATCGGAAAAAATATTTGTTTGTTTGTTTCTTTTTTTTTTATAATACAATTGAATCAAATCTGTAATTGAAGTTATTTTTAGTCAAATCTATATGTGCACATTGCATTGATCATCAATGATAGTAGTGGTGGTGGTGGTGGTGGTAGTGAGTGGTGATTGCTTTTTTGTTTATGATTGCAATATTAAAATTCTTCGAATGTATTTTTTTTTATTTATATAATAATAATATTTGGAAATCTTTGAATTGTCAGCTTTCTTTTCTTATCTTTCTATCTTCAAATGACAAGTTATACAAAACATTTTTTATAATAATACATTAATTCAATTTTTTATCTTTCATTTAATTTTTTCCATACACGTTATGTTGAATAATTTAAAAAAAAAAAGCAAGAAAAAGAAAAACAACATTCAATACTTTTGAAATGGATTTTTTTTTTTTTTAATATCAAATATTATTTCATAATTATCGAATAATAATTTGAACGAATGAACAAACACAAAATGAGTTTCGTCAATTAAACAAAAAAGAAAAAAAAAACAAATAACAAAACAAAAGTACAAGGAAAATAAATTAGGAATAATATGTTGATTGCATTTAAGAGTTTTGTTTTATTTTTGTAACGATTAGTTTATAAATAATTTTAAGTGTTCCATTTACGTGAATCATCATCATCATCATCATCGTCACCCTCCCCCAACCCACCCCACTCTGTTAAGTGCTTATCTTGTTTTTTTTTTTTTTTTTATGTATTATAGATATGTTTAAACAATATAATGTCACGTGTGACAATTGGCCAATAATTGTCAAACTAAAATGCTGCTTTTTTTTTCCTCCCATACGAATAATTGAATTTAATATCACACTTGCAAGTTAAGTGGTTTGTTTAACAAATAGAAATGAATTCTTCTTTTTTTTTTTTTTTTTTGAATTAGAAATATAGAAATAATAAATGAATGAATGAAGAAATTATGAGAAATTAGGTAAAGAGATTTGTTGTTGTTTTTTTTTTCTAATTTTTTTTTTCTTTTTTTGGTCTTCTTTAATTTTATTAGAAATATTTTCCGACTAAGATTGAAGAAGTAGGAGGAGGAGGAGGAGGAGGAGGAGGAGGAAGAGTAGGAAGAGTAGGAGGAGGATGAACGTCAGTTTATGTTTCGTGCAACCAGAGAAAATAATAATCGGCCATTAATAACGGCAATTTTGTAATTGTAGGTGTATATACATATATATATAGTAAATATATACATATATGTATATAAAATCAGAAACGACACGAAAGTACAGGAGAGAATTCAAGAAAGTGTACTTACACACGAATATAATATCGCGAGAAAAACGAGTCAGGTGATTATTATTATACTAACTATATATATATACATATACATATATATATACACATATATAAAGTCATATATATAGTACACGTTTTTTTTTGTGAGTTTCGATCTTTCGTAAGGAATATTCGTGATGTTTACATTTTTTCGTTTTAGTTCGGATTGGGTACGTTGTTTTGATTCGTTTCCTTTTTTCTTTCTTTTTCTATCGATTTGACTATCATATATATATATATGTGTGTGTGTGTGTGTGTTCTATTGACAAGATTGTAACTCTCATCTATTTTTTGTTCTATTTTTCTGTTTTTTTAATTTTTTTTTATATTTTCTTTTTTCAAATAAAAGAGATTAATACATGTATGGGTATTTGTTGAAAAGTAAAGTACGCGGTAGCATTTTAACAAGGTCATTTAAAAAACAAAAAAAGTATCTACGAAAATAATTGCGTATTAAGATTTTTTTTTTTTTTTAAATAACAACACTAGTATCTTTACATCTTCTTTATGTTTTTTTTTTTTTTTTTTTTATTCCTAACGATTGGTAATAAAATCAACGTTTGTTTACGTGCTTTTTTTTTTCTTTTGCATTCTTCTTTTATCATTGTGTATTATTTCTATATTTTTCGATATTTTTCGATATTTTTCGGTATTTTCTTTTTACGTTATATTAAATATATTCTTATCATCACACACACTGTTGTACAATGTGTTTATTAATTGTGAATGTCGGTGATAGGTATATTATTAGTTATAATAATATTTTTATTATTATATAAATTATTAATATACTATTCTATATATATATTTATATAAAATATTAATATAATTATTAATATTATATAAAAATTATTAGAATATTATTTTATATAATTACAATTAAATAAAATTACCATACGAGAAAAATAAAATAAAGCTAAAAGAAAATAAAAAAAAAATACCAATCACATTTCGTAGAAATAAAAAAAGTATATTTCAAGAATAGAATGTTTCACCATAATAATCATAATAATCATAATAATAATAATAATTCGTTAGATTCGTTTAGATTAATAAGACATTTCCGAACGTCATTGATCTTATTTACTCTAAAATGACGTAACACACACACACATATATATATATAACCAAAAGACGTTTGTGTGTTACGAAGGTGATAAATCAATACTTTATACGATCGATGAAATTTGCTTTTCTATTTGGCGAGAAGAAACTTGTGACGTCATACAAATATCATATATACACACACACACACACACGTATACACACATACGTATATATGTACCACATACTCACGAGTATGCATACCTAGAATTACATGTATTTCCTCCTCTTCCCCCTTCACCTTTTCCTCTTTCCCTCCACCCCCGTTGGTTTCGTTTAGTTTCGTTTAGTTTCGTTTCGTTTCATTTCGTTTCGTTTCGTTTCGTTTCGTTTCGTTTAGTTTCTAATTTTGGCAGGAACAAACATTGCATAGGTTTTATTATATTCCTAAGTATATAATCACATTCATAGACATGTTTTTTTTTTTTTTCACTTTTACACCCATTTATAAACTACACGTTTTACCTACAAGGTGTCCCTGTTAGTTTCTTTTTTTTCTCCTTTTTTTTCTTTCTTTCGTTTCATTTTTACCTTCTTTTAATTTAAGAAGAATTAAATGTGTATGTGTAATGTGTAATGTGTAATGTGTATGTGTTTTGTTTTCTCTTTGTAAGAACAGTCGAATTTTTTCTTTTTTTTAACACTTGTAGAAAGTGTCCTTGACAAATGAGACACATGATACACATGAGACAAATGAGAGGTAATTTAATAAAAAATAAAATTAAGTAAAGGTAAAATAAAATGTATTTAAAGGTGTATTCGTACTATGGTCTCCCATAGTCTCTAATAGTTTCATTGTATTTGTTTTATCACAGTTTCGTAGGATGACATAACACATGAGGAAGGAAAAGGAAGAATTTTAGGTATAATAATTCGAATATTATCATATACAATGTGACAAAAAAGTTACTCACGATTTATCACAATTTTATTTTATTTTATTTTATTTTCATCTCAAAATTTTATTAAAAAAAAAAAAAACAAACAGATGTGTGCAGATCACACAAGGTAGAATTGAAACCTTCAAAGAAAACCAAGCTTCAAAATAATTGAATTGTAATACAGTGCCATCTATTGAAAGAATCACCTTACAGAATTTAGATAACATCTAAATAAAAATCTTTAAATTAGTAATAAAAAAATAATAAAAAGATAAAAATTGTGCTAAAGGCTAAGTTGGACAAAATCCACGTGAAATAAAATTAATTTCATTAAAATAAGTTTGAATAGTTTCGAAATTATTAGTGGACAAACATATTTTGACACTGAATGTTTATATTTAGAATTTTATTAATTAATTAATTAATTAATTAATTAATATATAGAATTAAATATATAGAATTGAATTATAATATTGAATTTGATTAATTAATTAATTATTTTTCTTTCATCGGTTTCACGGTTTCTTCCGTTTCACTTCCAAAATACAAATACAAATACAAATGCAATAGTATTTTTTTTGTTTATTTATTTATATAAAGATGTAGTCCCATACTATGGTGTTGAGTAAAAAAAAAAAAATTATTGGAAATGTAATTTCATGAAAAATAATTGTTGAATGATCAAAAATCCTGTGTTAGATTTTTGTTTGAAATGTCCTTGATAAAGATTCATATATTAAATAAATAAATAAATAAATAAAAAAACGAAAATAAGTATACGTGAAAAATGTATTATATGAAAACTTAGCAACGGTATTTCACGAAGTATGGTGTGTGTGTGTGTGTGTGTGAGATGGTGATCCTATGGTGGTCTCCCATAGAACGATTATTATCTTTCGGTTAAAAATGTGCACCTTGGGATGTGCAGACTTTAAAGAAGGACTAACACATAACACTGGCCCAACCTTCTCTATCTTTCTCACATATACACATACACACATGTATACATGTATATATATATTTGCACTTATACAATCTTATGGAGTTACGAATTATTACTTGGCCGTTTTACGATAGCCCTATAAAAATCTCATAATTAGATTTCGGAGCTAATATCCTGAAGCGGGGCCTCGAACCTTGGAACCTGGTCCCAAAATTGCGAACGCCAATCTCTTCTTCTTTCTTTCTTTCTTATCTCTCTTTCTTTTATTTTTTCTTTTTTTATTTCTTTTTTATTTTTGTTGTTGTTTTTACAGAAGGTTGAGTTGAATGCATCCCTAATAATCGAATTGTAGTAGAACGGTTTCAAACGTAATCCTTACACATCCTTTTTACATCCTTTTATCTCATTTTTTCTTTTTTATTTTACACTTTACATGATTGTTCGAAATCATTAAATTGACGATTTGAATTAGGGTTCTTTTTTTTTTTTTGATTATTTCGATTACTAATTGCAATGGTAATGAATGGTTTGTGAAGACATTGTGTTCAGAAATAAATTCAAAAGGGATGTAAATGTATATAAAAATTTATTCCAACCCCCTATGAATTATTGAAATAACGTTGATGATTTAATTTTCTATAAATCTAGGTGAAAATATTTGTTTGAATTTTTATTTTTTTTTTTCCTGTAAATGTAATTCAATTATATTTTTCTCAAAAGTTTGTCATTTTTCAATTAACGATTGCATTAGTAACGAATGGTGGGTAGTAACATTTTATTCAGAAATAAATTCAAAGGGATGTAAATATATATAGAAATAAATTCCAACCCCCTTATATTATGTATTAAATATATATTCATAAATAGTTTAAAAATTTCGAAAGTTCCTCAATTCACCATATATTATTTCTATTATATCTATCTACACTTTAATCTATTATAACAAAATGATTTTTTGACGGATCCTTTGAACTAGTAATATTAACAATATCATTCAAATGAATATTTCATGCGCAATCTGATCATTCAAAAAAAGGAACCTTTTATTAATTCCTATTTATGTATTTTTCCATTGTACCTTTAGATGTACCTTTTATCCAAAAATTCCAAGAAATTCCTTGTCCCTTTTGTACCTAAGATGAAATATTTGGTGTGGAAAGAGCGCGCGGAAGGGTGCTGAAGGGGAAGGATAGATGAAATGGATTTAGTCAGAGTACGCAAATGTGCACGCAAACGCGCACGCAAACGCGCACGCAAACGCGCACGCAAACGCGCACGCAAACGCGCACGCAAACGCGCACGCAAACGCGCACGCAAACGCGCACGCAAACGCGCGCGCAAACTCAAACGTTCACCGACTTCTCCCCCCCACCCCACCCCACCCCCACTTTTCATTCACGAATTAGAAGAACAGAGATAGAAGAAGAAGAAGAAGAAGAAGAAGGGTGGTAGTGGTGGGTGGTGGGAGGTGGTATTGAAGTATTATAAGAGAAAGTGGGGGAGGAAAAGGTGTAGAGTCAGGTGAGGACTTACGGGGTTGGGAGGGGGGCGGTGGGGAGGAGAAATCAGAGGTCTTTTGCTTAACATCAGCACACACATCGTGGAATGGGAAAAAAGGGGGAGCGAATGAAACGACGGTAGGAAAAAAAAGCTTCAACTGGTTGTGGATTGTGATTGGTCCGTTTCGCGGAGCCTGTTGGGCGCACCTCCTACGGTCACGCCTGCCTCCCACCGATTTATATATTTATATATATATATATATATATATGTGCATGTGTGGTGGTTAAGTATATTTATTATAAATAATATTGTTTGATTGTTTCATTAAAAATATTTCATTGTCATTTAAAGTTTCATCATTAGAATCAAACGTGTGTCATTTTAATTTCAAGGTTTGGTTTTAGGTATTTTTTTTTTATTTTTTGTTTGTTTCATTTTTGTGTTGTTTAATTATTATTATTGATTATCGTATTGTTGTTTTTATTGAGTGTGATAAAATATTTAAATTAAATATATATATATATATAGGTATAATAATTTTGTATACACGTCAGGGTTGTCACGCGTTGTAGTAGGGCGTCAGGGTTGCGTTGTTCTACTGTGGTTTTTTTTTTTTTTTAATGCAACATTTTAATAAAATATAAATAATAATATATATATATATATATATATATGTTTTTTATTTTATAATATTTCTATTTTATTTTATTTTATTTTATTTTATTATATTTTATTTTCTAATGTTTCTATTTGATTTTATTTGATATTTTTCTTGATCAATTATTATTTTTATTAGGTGTGTGCGAAAAAATCAAAATTAAATAAATATATCTATAATAATTTTATATACACGGTGTTCAATAGATATGACTATGAGTTAAGTTTGATTGAGAGAATGTAAAATAAAAATAAATAGAAATTATTATTGTGTTAGAAATATTAATAATAATAATAATAATGATGCAAATGAAAATATAACTCTATTAAAATTTGTGTATTCATCGTGTCATAGGGAAATCCGTATTGCATATTTTAATACTTTCACCAAGGGGTCTTTTTAATACTTCTCAGAATATAATGCCTTCATCATTCTGTAGAATGATGATAGACATGTAACGATTTTAACAGTCAACATGTTGATGCGTGTAATAAAAGAGGACAATAATCTTCTCTCTCTCTCTCTCTCTCTCTCTTACTCTCACTCTCTAACTCTTTCTGTCTTTCTCTCTTTCTCTCGAAAGTTTCTACTTGTCTTTCTCTCTCTTTTTCACTTTTATAGACCCGTATATAAATTCAAATGTGTCGAACTATTATTATACGTAATAAAAATTGTCATAAGATTATTATCTGAAACAAAAACAAAAATTATTATTATTATTTATAAAGTTCAATTACTTCTTTTTTTTTTTTTTTTTAGTCTCTTTAAATCGTCAAAAAAAAAAAAAAATTTACAGTAATAAGTACATAGAATTTTACATCAGATAGGATTGCTTGAGAACAAATTTGTTGCTAATTGTACAAACAAATATAAACATTGATTTAATTAGAAGAAAATTAAACTACGAACATATTTGTTTCTTTTCAAAATCAATGGTTCCTTTTTTTTCTACACCCCATATGATAAAAATACAGTACAAATCGTTGAATTGTAGATTGGAATAGGTTTTTTGAAACATAAAAAAAAAAAAAAGTTGATTTAATTATAAGAATATTAACTATGCAAGTATTTGAATATTCATTTATATAAATCGTGTGTGTGTGTGTAACAACTATGATGTACACCGTAGATATGAAAATATTGTATTTTTTTTCTTCGAAAAATAACTACGCCATTTTTGTTCTCAATAAGTCATTACTAATCGTTGATTTTTTGTCGAGATATTATTGACGTACATTCTGTCAATATTTATACACACACACATATATATATATATATATAGATATATGTATGATTGCATGTATATATGTATGTATATTTGTTTCATTGTGTATTTTATGGATATCTTTTTCTTTCTTTTTTTTTTTTTATAATATTCTCTGTGTTGTGTGTATTATTTGTGTGTGTGTGTTGGTAATAGTAATATGAAATATACATTTCCAACAAAACCATTTGTAATTACTAGCAAAGTATTCGTCGACTATGACGATTATCGATCGACTTAGGTGAATATAGGTGTTGCATGAACTGGCACGCGATCTTTTACTATGTTCCATGATATATATATATATATATATTGAACATTATTTACTATACTTATATACATGATACTTATAATATACTTTACAATACTTCAAATAATATTATAACAAAATATTTGACATACAAATGGTTAATGTATTTAATTAAAACGTGTGTCTCATATTATATTTTTCATTAGAATTGTTTTTTCATTCATTCATTCATTCATTCATTCATTCATTCATTATAAGAGATAATTCTTATCTAACAAATATCTGAAAATATTTCTAATAATTTATCTAAACTATTATATTTCAAATGTTACATTCAAATTTGTGTAATTCCTAATCTTTGAATAAAAAAAAAAACAAATATGTTTTTTTTTTTGGGGGTAATAATTTGAATACATTTTAATTGATAGTTTGGATCAATAGGTTTCTATGATGAAAAAAAAAGGAAAAAAAAAGAAAAATATTGAATTGAAAGAAACAAAAAAATCTTGTATAAAAGATATGTAAGACTAACAATTATCAAACATTTCAAGAAAATTCATAAACTTTATATTAACGAACTTTAAAGTTACGAAATGACTGGCTATAAATATTACATTGTGCCGGTAGCAAGAAAGTATTATAGCGAATGTAAACTATAAACCTCAATTTTAACTTGGACTCTTGCACGTGTATACAGACAACACACACACATACACATATTTTAAAAAAAAAACCCACCTAACATGAAAACTTGAACAAATTCATGTGAACGATTTAATGCATTGGTGAATGTAATAATACGTTTATCTATTTCTATATATATATGTATATATATATTTGTATCAATGTGTGTATTGCATTTGTGCAAGTGTGTATATGTATATGTGTGTGTATGTTTGACGATTAACGACAGGTATGTCGCCTTGGTAATAATAAAAGCGATAATGTAGGGAAACGATTAACCGTAATTAGAAACGTCATTGTTATACACCGCTAGTTTCGCTCTATTATTTTTTTTCTTTTTTCTATTTTCTTATTTTTTTCTTCTTCTTCTTCTTCTTCTTCTTCTATTTCCTATTATATTTCCTCGTATTTTCTATTTTTTTTTTTTTTTTTTTTTTGTTAATACCTATGCGTATTATTTCTGATGAATTTATGAAGAAGATATTGTTCTCTTATATTTGTCAAAAATATTATTTTATTATTTTATTTTTAAAATTGCATATAGGAAATAATTTAGGAAATTGTTTTGAAAATAGTTTGATGCAACAGTAATGCATTATTAAAATGTTTTAAAAATCTCAGGTAATAGAAAAATCAATGAGAGTGAAATTAATTTTATTTATGAAGAACATTGTCTCTTTATATTTGTCAAAAATATTATTTTATTATTTTATTATCAAAATTGCATATAGGAAATAATTTTGAATATAGTTTGATGCAATAGTAATGTAATGCATTTGAAGTATTGCATAAATCAATGAATGAAATTAATTTTATTTATGAAGAACATTGTCTCTTTATATTTGTCAAAAATATTATTTTATTATTTTATTATCAAAATTGCATATAGGAAATAATTTTGAATATAGTTTGATGCAATAGTAATGTAATGCATTTGAAGTATTGCATTAATCAATGAATGAAATTAATTTGTATTTAAGAAGAACATTGTCTCTAACATTTCATATAACGTTTTAAATAATTTCAATAAATTATTAGAAATATTGTAGATTTGTTTAATAAGAATTATATATTAATTTTAATATTAAATATTATAAGAATAATATTGAATTAAATTTCATTTCATTTTCATAACAAAGTGATTTACAAAATTCTACACAACTATCAGAATTTGATTTTAATTTTATATTATTGAAACTAAATCAAATAGTGAACACTTTTGAAAATAATAATTAATATCTATTTCTATTAACTAATTAATCTAATTACACATATTAATGAAAATAATACTAATTAAAGTACTTAATTCATCGACAATAATAAATCATAGTACCTTAAACATTTAGATTAAGTTACTATTATACAAATTAATATGTTTACTTACCACAACAACATAATAATAAACCCATATAAAATCTTTTGTCAACATTTTTCAAATTTTAAGAATAGGAAACAGGGTAGATAATGATCTTTCACGATCTTTAACACTACATTGTGTGTTTATTATTGTTATTATTGTTATGATTGTTGTTGTTGTTGTTTGATAATAAATATTGTTAATCCCTATTGAAAAGTAGTGACGTTTTTATCGTTTTACATCAATGATATAATACAAATGGTTGGTCAATACCTACAAGTATCTACAATAGAATTCAACTATAGTGCTTTAAATTTTTTCTTTTGAGTCTAATAAAAGGAAATCAGGATTTGTTGATTGTACCCCTATTGTATCCCAATAAATACATCTATCTTAAAATCAATCTATCTAATCTATCTATCTATCTAAAAAGCTGTTTATCTAATCTATCTATCTATCTAAAAATTAATCCTAATTAATATGTAAAAGTATCTTTATAAACATTTCTTTCCTTTGGGTTGTAAATTTATTTTTTTTACACGTTGCAATTAATAAAATTATTAATTATTATCTATGTGTTGCATAATATATGTAAGTAGTAGATTATATATAAATTTGTACAATCTATTCCATCAAGTAATATATATATATTATTATCAGGTAATTTTTTGTATATAATTGCATATATTGCATATAATTGCATATATAATATTGCATATATAATATATTGCATTTATTACATATAATTGAATATATTATATATGCATATAATTGCATATAATATAATGCATGTATATAATAAATTAATATATAAAATATATTATATAAAATAATAGTATAACATTGTATAATATTAATATTGTACAAGAAATTATACAATGTTATACTAAAATTTCGAAATAAAAAAATCCAATTTTTTGTTTGTTTACAATTATCCAATTTTTGAAATAAAATTATCTACTTAGAATCATAGACAAAATAAAATATATTTGCATTCTTACAACATAATTCTTATATTATTATTATTAAAAAATAAATAGAATCAATCTAATATAAATCAAATAAAAAAAAAAAAAATATGTTCTCAAAATACAATTTTCTAAGAACTTGATTAAAAGTTATGAATTATAAACTTTGAATAAAAAGAAAAAAAGAATTAAAATCAACTTGTTCAAGTACTAATGATAAAAACAAATTAGTATTGGTTTAAGTTTAACACAAATTTACACATAAGTTGTTTTTTTTTTATTTTTTTTTTAACGATCTTTCTTTTCTTTTCTTTTCTTTCTTTTTTCGAGTATACACCAAAGAAGGAACTAACACACCATTGGGACATTGACACGTAGTCTTCTTTATACATACATACATACATTTATATTTCCCATATACTTTTAGATATATATATGTGTGTATGTATATATATTGTATTATATGAGGCTTGTTTTAAGAAGAATTTCTGTTAAGCCGTTACAGAGTCACGTTTAGTGGTAACGACACTAAGATATTGATCTTTGCATTTCACTAGGATCGTTAGTAAAGTTTCCGTATAGTTCTTCCTGATTCCATACCAAAGATAACGGGGATTTGACGTATCTAGTCTCGATTGATTAGAAAGTATCTGCACACACACACACACACACATACACACATATCCATATAGTATACATATGTATTTAAGAGTATATTAAATCTTGTGTGTATATGAGGATAAATTTGAACATTTTGTTCATTTAAATATTATTGTTCATATTATATTTTTGATCTTATTATTTTGTTAGGTATACATAATTATAGGTGGGGTAAAATGATTGTAATTTATTTAGGAATTGTGTAAATTATTTTATACATTTGTATTGGGATAGAGGTGGGTGTAAGTAAAGAAAGGGGGAAAGTTATAATATTAATAATTTACGTTTTAAATTAAATAGAAAATTAGGAAATTGTAGTAAAGGAAAATATGAAATATTGAATTATTAATAATATAATTTTATTTTAGTGAAATAATATTTTATAAAATTATAAAATAATAAAATTATTAATGTACCATAATTTTAGTTATATAATATTAAATTAAATACACACACAAACCTCAATATAAAATTCAAATAAAATATTTTAAAATATATAAAATAATAAAATTATTAATACTATAATTTTAATTAAATACAAACCTAGGATATACCATTAAATAAAAAATTCAAATAAAATATTTTAAAATATATAAAATAATAAAATTATTAATGTACCATAATTTTAATTAAATACACATTTAGGATATACCATAAAATAAAAAATTCAAATAATATAATATATAAAATATTAAATACAAATTTGATCAAACAAACCACGAGTAGATTAAATACACACACACACACATACACACACACCTTTCACATATATACATATATGCGTTTAAAATGAATCGTTAAAATGAATTTCTTGGATTCTCGGTATACTCTAACATTTCTTTTTCTTCATTTCTCCCACCCCTTTTCCTGTAAAGTCTCCTCTTTCTTTTCATTTGACTTCTCAAAAGGTTAAAATATTGAATTTGAACGATCGTTCATCTCTCAGTGGTCCTAAGTAAACTTGAACGTCGGTTTTCTTCCTCATCTTTGTCGTCATAGTCATCATCTTCGTCGTCATCTTCGTCTTCATCTTCGTCTTCATCTTCGTCATCTTTGGTGAAATATCGTAGTGGTGGTTCAGTGTTGGTTGGTTGGTTGGTTGGAGGTTAAAGTCGATGAGAAAAAGGCCAAACGAGTTTCTTCTTATTCTTCTTTATCATCATCATCATCATCATCATCATCATCATCATTTTGTTCATCTTCATCTTTATCTTTAACTTTATCTTTATCTTTATCTTCTTCTTCGTTCATCTTCTTATTCCTTGTTCGAAGTCTATCCGTGTAAATAGTAGTGATACACTCTTATTGACTTTACTCGCTTTTTATTTTTGTCCTTTCCCTTTTTTTTAATTTTTTTTTTCTTATTAGGGTCATCGACATTTATTTATAATTTTTTTATTTTATATATGTCTATCCCCTTTTTTTTTGTTCTTTTTCATTCTTTCAGGTTTTTATGCAAAAACCATATAAATGAATATTCTTTGTTCTGTGTTATGGGGAGCAGTTTCTTGTATTTTAATATTATTCAATATTTTTACACATTTTTGTTGAATTTTATTTTTTTTCAATTTAATTACAAGTTTTTTATTCATTTTTTAATTGTCTCATTTTTAATTTCATTTCATTTCATTTCATTTGATTTATTCGTTTGATTTCATTTACATTTGATTTATTCGTTTGATATTCTTCATGTTTATAAATAATGGTTAAAGAAAATGGGATGTATGGATGTAACATAAAAAGAACATATTATTACTATATTATTCGATAAAAATAGAAACATGAAATAGAATTTATGGGAGGGATGAGGGGAGGGGGGAGGGGGGTCTAGGGGTATCATTAAATTTACCTTCACTTTTGTTATTTCTAAACTCTGATAATCATACGTCATTTGCTTTTTTTTTTTTTTAACATTCACTTTAGAAAAAGAAGAAATTTTGTGTTGAATAATAAAAAAAGGTGATGGAATATTGAATTTTTCATATTATTTTCATTTTACATGAAATGACACATGATTTGGTCAAACACACATTTATGTAGAATATAAATCCTGCGATCAAGTCGTAAGAAATATATATCGTAATAACTTATTATAGTTATTTTGTAAGGTATCATAGTTACAACTGAAATCATAAAACTGTTACCAACAAGAGTAGTAGTAGTAAAGCCCTATAAATCTAATTTAATATAATTACATGAAACAATATATTATAAACAAATATTACATTTCAAATCATTTTGTGTGTGTGTGTGTGTATTTTATTTTTTGATTAGAATACAATTTGATTTATAAAAATTAAAAATTATTTAATTTCTATACTTAATAAAAAAAAAAAGATAAAAAAAATGATGTGAATGAAGGAAGGGGAATTTGGAATGGTTAGAATGGATTGAAAATATTAGAATGTAAAAGGTATTTAGGTTGATTCACCAATCGAAAGTTATATTAGTTATAAAAGTGTTTGGTGAAACACACACACACACACACACACATTATTAATCATCACAGAATAAGAAACCTTGACAAGGATCGTAAAAATATAATTGCGAGTAATATTGCAACAAATGGTTATCTCTTTAAGTATATTTTCCAATAAGGATAATAATAATAATAACTTCAATCTATTCCGTATTATTATTATTATTATTCACTAAACTTTATTCTAAAGAACAACAAAATAATAAAATAAAATAATATTAAATAAAATTAAATTAAGCGAGATAATAGTAGAGACATATATGCATATTACACGTATTTACAGTTGTAAATATTAACTGTATATAATTATTATAACAATTTATATATCTTAGTTTAATACGAAACTTGATTTGTTATTTTGCAATTTTGTTTTCTAAGTTTCTATGCATTTTTTTATTTTTTAATATCAAATGCATAATAATTACACATTTTAATTTAATTATATTTTATATTATTATTTATATTTAATTTTATTTTATTTTATTTCAACTACGAAACGCGACGAACAACTTCGGTTGACCGCATTTTTCCTTTTCCCGGAAAACAAAAAAATAAAAGAACAAAAAAAATATATATTCTTTAAACGATAATTCACGGAAAAAAAAGGTCGATTCACGATAGTCAGATACCCAATAGCGATATCTAAAATTACCTGGACGATTTCACATTTATGCGTTTCTTCTTATCTCTCTCTCATATATATATGTACATATATACACACATACACATTTTTATATATATAAGTATATAAGTATAATAAACGAACTGTGCCATTCTCGCGACATTTCAATAATTAATTATAGTTTCCTTGAAAATGTTTATTGTATATAATTTTTTTTTTCCTTTTTTAACTTATTCTTAGATATATATATATATATATATATACAGTATGTGCATAAAAATAAGAACGATAGGTCATTAAAATAATTAAAACGTTTAACATTGCAACGTGATCGCGTTTATTGTTTCATTTGGTGGCCACATGTGGGTCCCACGTATGGATCATTTGTCATCAAATTTATTATATACAATTTTTGTTTTTGTACTCTTTTTTATTTTATAATTTATTTAACGTCGAATTAATAGTTTGCAAAGTTATTAGATGATTTATTATTTATTATAGTATTATATATATTTTTCTTATAGTATTATATATATATATATATATTTTTGATATATTTTTTATATTATTATTTAGAATTAAAAAAAAAAAGAAATTATTTAGAATTTTTATATTTCAACTTTTAAATATATTTCTAAATCTTTTTTTTAATTTTATCTTTCCATTTATATATATATATCTGGATATGAATATCTATATATATATTTATTTATGTATACCATGAAAGATCGAAAGTTCTATAAAGATTATAGAAAAACAAGGAAAATAATCTATCAATTTACCTTCGTTCTTCAGAGCAAAAAAAAAAAAAAGAAAAAAAGGGAGAGAGAGAAAAAGGTTCCACTTTATTTTATTTATCTATCCATCCAGTCCGAATTTATTACAACGATGACCCAGTACCATAACCACCACCACCACCACCTTCACCACCACCACCACTTTATTCGTTATTATTTAAAACTGATCCCACATCCACCCTCTTCTTATCCCATACTTAAATCAACATACTGGCCGATTTTTATCATGGCAGAAAACATTTTCTTTCCATTTTTAACCTTAAGAATCACCCATTTTATCTTACGATCGATCTTTAGTTTGTTGGCTTGTCGATGAGAATGAAGAGGGTAGAGAAGGATAGTTTGCTTTCACGTTTTAAATCTAAATACCTGTGAGGGCCTCTTCAAGCCAATCTTTAATGGCGACTACGAACATTTTCCTTTTGCTCGATAAATCAAAATCCGCATAACATATCCTCCCTCTCTCTCTCTCTCTCTCTCTCTCTCTGACGTGAATAATAATAATAATAATAATAATAACTATTAATCGATATTTTTCATTATTTATATTCGATATTTTATTTCAACCGTGAGCAACTGAGTTAATTTGTTAAACAAATAAAAAACATCAATTGCGTAAATTAATTCTTTTCTTTAAGTTTTTCGTTAATTTCGTTGCGTCTGGTTTATGATCGATTCTGAAACCACGTAAAGTTGCTGAACCATTTTAAACTTTTATTCCGGATAATCAAATGGATCCTGAAAGCACCTAAAGTTGCTGAACCATTTTAATATATATATATAGATTTTAGATAAATTTTTCTCCCATTTCTTTCGATGTTCTTCTTCTTTTTCGAGGAAATTCCTTTAGAAAATGCTTTTGATCTGTCTAAATGACTAATGATTCTGTGCAACACATTTTTGGCGCCATCCATTTGGTTTTCCATATAAAAGACCTGTTATTACTATTATTATTATTATAACCTATTTCTTAGTGTAGATAAAGATCGTGAGAAATCGTGCATGGTAGGGAAACATATTTTTGTTGGGAATTGAATATTTCACATTTGTAGAAATTTTATAGAATATTATTTTATATTTTTTATATTATAGTTAAATAAGTTTATAAAAGAAGAAAAAGAAAAAGAAGAAGAAGTTTTCAGGTATACCTGAAATATATACTCCTTTAGGGTATTTACCCTGAAGTCCCCCCCTACATGTTCGTTCCCCTTGACAATATTCTTAATTCTAAGGAAATAAGTTTATACTGGTTACTGATTACTGATAAACTTTATTCCATGTCTACCCTCACGGGTTTCAACATAACCTCCTTGCTTTATACAGTGTCACATATTCCTTATCCTACTTTCTTATAACTACTTATTTCCTATTCGTTTCCCCTCGCTACCCTCTCAAAAGACCTTGCTACCTCACACATCTCTACCTCTAGTATCCTTTCCCTTCCAACGCCTTCTTCCATCCACCCTTCGGGTCCTCCCTTTGTTGTTCTTCCTATTCCTTAAAGTTTCTTAAAATCAGCTCATCCATCCGCCTCAGGTCCTCCTGGCAGACCATGTGCCCTAAGGTTTCCTTCTTACTCCTGCATACTCTATACCTTATGTCTCTATACCTATGTCTAGGACATGTCTACCTAATGTCCTTCCATGCCTCTCTCCCTAAGCTCCCGCATAACATTCTGGTCCATATTTTCCTGTTTTCTCCTCTCGTCGTTCCTTCGTCCCAATACCCTTCCCTTCCCGGTGTCTTTTTCCTTTTTTTGTATTTTATGCAAAACCTTGACGCGTTTATTTTTCCCCATATACTCTGGACCTCTTACTCCGTCAGCTTCTGTACCGCTATTCCCACCTTCATCCTCCACTCTTCCACATTCCCCCTTCTTTATCTGACCCTCCCCTTAAATAAGTTTATAATATTATTAGATATTTTTTTTATACTAATTAAATAATAATTTATATTAATATTATTTTATATTTTTATTTATTAATCTTATAATTCACATAATATTATTTTACATTTTTTTTTATTGATATAATTCGTATAATATTATGAAATATTATTTGAACTATTATTGACAATTACATTAACTGTGACAACATTTTTCTACCCTTCGATTGTATCACGTACAATATGAACACTTTTTAAAAATCAAAACCAAATCAACAACAATAATATAAACCGGAATAATTGAAATAAAGTTGGTCTTATATATAAAAAAAAAGAAACACCGATTCTCTCTTATTTACAAATATCTTGTTAAACCATTGAGCTCAACTAACCGGTTGATCGAACAGCTGCCCAAATGACATATTTTCAGAAAGGTTATTGTACGGTACCTTTGTTAAAGGCTGTAGTAAAGATAGGTTAGGAATGGAGGTAGGTTAATAAATGGACGATTGTGCTTTTACGGTGCTCAGAAACTCCTTTAAACGGAAAGAAATAAATTCTTTGAACTTAGGATTAGCATGAAAAATCCATAAATACAAAAGGAACGTCGCATGATGGGGCTAGATATAGATAAGATGAAAGTCTGGAGGTTGCAGTGTGATTGAAAAAACCCTATTTCAAAAATAGGGTGAAATATATATTTTATAACAAAATTCCCGTTGTACAATGGTTTCTCACCGCACACGTAGAGTCCTTATTTAATCTTACCCGTCAGTTTTTATTTTATTTTATTTTTTTTTTTTTTTTTGACACAAGAAATATTTTAAATGGAGGAAGGAAAAAAACATGTTGTTACCTTTTATAACGGGGGTATAAGCTGTTGATCAGGTAAAAGAGATTTTGAAATGGATTGATGGTTTATAATAAAATGGAAAAATCCTTATACCTGCATTTCTTGTTAGAAAATCTTTTAATATCACTTTTGTTTCTCGTTTTGGATACTATGTATCATAATGTGTATATTATACAGAGTTTCTCTGGAAAGAAGCACATATTGTTACCAATTGGAAGATAACTGTATTATTTATTATATTACAATATTACAAATCTTTTTTTCTATTTTTCTAGTATTCTGCACTTTAGGTATGAAGGATTTTTCAAACGATTTGAAAAATCATTGATATTCACTTGAAATTCATTGATATTCATATTTTGTAAAAAAAAAAAAAAACGAAACGGTTAACACAATTATCGATGAAATGTTTGTCTTCTTTTTGGGGATCCTTTTTTCTTTGTTTTTTTTTTTTTTAATAATTTTTTTTTGTATTTTTTATTTTTACACAAGAAAAAAATCAATAAATAATAAAACGAAGTTTAACGATAATCATTTATTAATTAAAATTTGTTTTCTTCGATATAATTATTAATTTTTTTTTAATTTTATTTATTATAAACAATCTCTAATTGAATTATTTTTATTTTTATTATTATTTTTCTTTTTTGGTATTAAAAAAAAAAAAATATAATGAATCGTTTAAGAAAATTCAATTGAATGGTTTTAAACGAAAATAACGAAATGATTATGCTTGTCTCGTTTCATCGGTATCCTTTTAACACTATGATTACGAGCATAATCTATTAGAATAATTTGTGTTTGTATGTATGTATGTATGTATGTATGTATTTAAAGTGTAGATATGTTTCTTTGAAATATACATAGACAAGAAGAAGTTGAGTCGTGCGTTGTGTCGTCGTTAACGACCGGTTTTAGAAATGATACAACACTAATACTAACTAACCAACCAACGTGTTACATACATACATACATACATACATGTATACATGTATGTAATATACATCTAACAGTGTTTTGAGAAGCTTGTGTTAAAGTTGAAGTTGTGTTATTAGAAAGAAATCGTTCTTGCAAATCGAGAGAGATGAAGAATGTAGAATCTTTTCAAATCTGATCTTTGACAGCTCATTTTTTTTTTTCTAAGTCAACATTTTCTCTTTTGTTCTTATTCTTTTGAGACATTTTTTTAATAATTAAACGTTTTATTTATTATATTTTTCTTTTTTTCTATAGGTGTCTTTAAAGAAAGTTAGTTTAGTAAATTAATTTGATGATAATTTTATTCTAATTTTACTTGTGTTAAGATAATATTGGATAGTTGTTTAGTTGTTTTGGAATTTTTATTAAATTATTAGGTTGATCGTAATTGAAGATATTTATTTTTAATAAAAAAAAAAAAATTAAAATTGTTGGGTTAGATTAAAATAATTGGGAATGATTTTGATTGGTTTGAAGTATTGAAAATTAAAAAGGAATTTATATTTGATTGATTGATTGATTGATTGATTGATTGATTGAAAAAATGAAGGATTGATAATTAATATAAATTTTTAAAAATTTTTCTAGACCCTTCTAGTCCTTTCTCGAAGTACTTTGCCTTAATTTTTTTCTTTTTTTCTTTTTTTTTTCTTAAATATTTAAATTTCTTTGTTTCTCACTCTCCTTAATTTTGTATCCAAACGAAATTCTTCAAGTGGTTTTTTATTTCTGTCCTTTCCAAGGATTTGTCTCTTTCCACGGAAGATTTATAACCTCCAACTATCTCAAATTTCTGTTCCTTTAATATTTTCTTTTTTCTTTTTAAATCCAAGTTGAAACCATTTCCTCTTTGAGGACGTTTACTTGAAAAAAATAAAAAAAAAGAAAATTCTCTTACAATTTGTTCTGGATCATTTCTCATTTTATTTCTTTGAAGAACATTTTCAATCAAATATCATTACTATTACTTTTTTTTATATAACATATATATAATTTAATTACTATTTTTTTTTTAATAATAATCAAATTGTATAATAGATTAAAATAAACAAAAAATAATAAGAAAATCAATAATTTAAAAAAAAATAATACTCATAAAAAAATCACGTTCATATAACACTTAATTAAGTATACAAGATAAATAACATTACTTTCCTTATATATATATATATATATATATATAATTTTCATTCTATTTTTTACTAATAATTGAATTGCATAATAGATTAAAATAAAAAAAAAATAATAAGAAAATTAATAGTTTGAAAAAAAATATCACGTTCATGTAACACCTAAGAGGAATAATCAAAATCTATGAATAGAATGAGAAACATTGCAAACCTCTACACACTCTCACACACTCTCACACACTCTCATACACTTTCATACACTTTCATACACTCTCATACACTCTCATACACTCTCATATACTCTCATATACTCTCATACACTCTAATACACTTAAACATACTCTCACACACACT
Source organism: Polistes dominula (assembly GCF_049000335.1). NCBI lineage: Eukaryota > Metazoa > Arthropoda > Insecta > Hymenoptera > Vespidae > Polistes > Polistes dominula. The sequence goes on from NW_028301042.1 coordinate 635,744, forward strand.
TCTTCTATCTGTTGTCTCTCCCAATGACAAATAATAATTTGACGTATCACACATGTGTGAGTTTTAAGCATTCTATCTTAACGTCAATAAACTTAGTATAGGGACTTATATATCCATAAGTATTTTATACATATATATGGTACTGTCCCAAAGATATAAACATATACAACTACATATGTAGAAATACAAACTATTGTATACTGCCACCGGTGGTGGAAAGGCATCATTGTCGCCCGCGGAATACAATTAGCAGTAAATTAGCATACGCCATCGAAGACCGATAATAAAATCCTGTATGTTACAACGATTGCATATCCGATCCCACAATGCCCGTTGTCGACCACAAATTATTAATTTAATGGCTTCGACATAAGACGTAAGAAGAAAAGAATAAAGGAAAAGAAAATTGTGAGTATGTATGAGTGACTGAATGAGAAGGGGGAGACGGGGAGGGAGGGTGGTTAGGTAGGGATTGATGGATACGTTTGGAATAAAACAACAAATTGATAGAAAGAAATATAGAAATGACATGACATTGTTAACTTTTCTCTTCCTTTTATTTAAAAAAAAAAAAAATAAGGAAAAAAAATGCATTATTATTCGATAGGAATGAGATAAGAGGTGTATGATTTATCATTTAATTATTTTTATCTTTTTTAGGGGGGGAGGAAAAATATAAAAATGTTAGACGGGGTAAATAAATCGTTTGAGAGATTGAATTATTGCATTATATTGATTATCAATTATTATTATTATAATTTGTTATGGGATATGTGGGATGAGAATGAGATAAGAGGGTGTATAATTTATTATAAAATTATTTTTACTTGTTTATGGGAGGGTAGAAAATATTAATTACTTCATTTATTACTTCATGTATTGTTTCATTAGAAAATTTCTTCTAATTATTTATCAATTATTATTATTTTAATTATTATAATATGTTAGAATTAAAATAAATGTATTATTATTCGATAGGAATGAGCTAAGAGGGTGTATAATTTATTATAAAATTATTTTTACTTGTTTATGGGGGGAGGGGTGGAAAATATCTATTACTTCATTGATTACTTCATGTATTATTTCATTACGAAATTTCTTCTTATTCATATTGGTATTAGTTAGATAAAGAAATATTATATTTAATTAATTAAATATAGAATATTGACAAATTTAACTTGGTTTAGATTTTCGGTTAGAAGAGTTTTACGAGATAAACTGTAATAATATTTTCGTGTAAAAATATATTCTTAAGTATGAGTCAGAGAACTAGGATGACGGTCTATCTTCGTTTCACGTTTTACTTTAAACTAGCCAAGAGACAATAGTAGAATTTTATTGGTTTTTAAGAAAGAGGTGAACGTACCTAAGTAAATATATATATATATATATATAAGTTGGTCAGTTATAAAATTATTTAGAGAAGAAAAAATATATAGATGAAAAGTATCTCAGTATTTTATAAAAAGAAATGTAATGATAGGAAAAGAAAAAAATATGAAGTAGAGAAAGGGGTTTTGATGCATCAGGGTTGCATCAGGGTTGCGTCAGAGTTTCTTCCGTCAGTGTCGTACTATCAAAGTAAAATTATCAGAACTTTGTAAAATAAAATAAAAAAAATTAGAAAAAAATGTAATGATTAGAAAAGAAGAAAGTATGAACCATAGAAAGGGTTGATATGGTTTTTTATATCAGTGTTGTGCTATAAAATTTGAAAACGATCAGGTGTTGATATCAGAGTATCAGAAGTATCAAAATTTTGTAAAATAAAAAAAAAAAAATAGAAAAAAAATGTAATGATAAAAAAAGAAAAAATTATGAACCATAGAAAGGGTTGATATGGTTTTTTTTATGTCAATGTTGTGCTATAAAATTTGAAAACGATGAGGTGTTGATATCAAAAGTATCAGAAGTATCAGAATTTTGTAAAATAAAAAAAGGAGAAAAAAAGGAAAGGTTTGAAAGTATAAAGTAGACAAGACAGAGAGAGGGTTGGTATGTTTTTTTAAGGTGAATGTCGTGCCATCAAATTTCGAAACACGTATAGGGTGGAGAAGAAGAGAAGGGGTGGATGGGTGGGTGGGTTTGGTTCTTGACGTCTGGCGCGAGTTGCATTCGCTCGTAAATGCGTCTCGTAAGTCGAGGCGTTATAGTCATCGTCCGAGGGTATATAAACGTCTCATCCTATATACTTACCAGCTATCTTTTACCTCTCTCTCTCAGTATAACAAAACCAAAGAGAGAGAAAGAGAGAGAGAGAGAGAGAGAGAGAGCTTTTGTTCCTACGTTTAGTTCAGCACATGATTTTCTTTCCATTTTTTTCTTTTTCTTTTTCTTTGTAATTTTTTGTAAGGGTGAGGGTGAAATGTTACACGAGATGTTTTAGAGAGGTTTTAGAGAGGTTTTAGAGAGGTTTTAACTTGTTCATTTGTATTGTGTATTATTTCTATGTTTTTTATTTTTTTTTTTTTGTTATTTGATGCATGTGTGTTTTTTTTGTATATGTATTTGTAATATTATACTACATATGCAAATCTTGGGGATTCGGAATTTGAATAATGGTATTTTGGAATGTTAGGATTTTATGCTTAGAAATTTATGGAACTTTTGGAATTTATTGGTTCGTTTTAAGACAATTATTGTAATGTTTCCTATTATATTTTTTTAAATATACGTTATATAAAGTATTTTTATATATATTTGATTTATTTTATTAATATTATTTATATTTTATATATTTTATCAATTGGTAATTTATTATATTATTAGTATAACATTAAAATTACATAAGAAAGTAATAAATATAATATTATTTTATATTACTAAAATTATAATAATAATATAATAATAAAAAATAAAATATATATACACATAAGATAATAATAAAAAAAAATGTAGAATAATAGGATAACAGTGTTGTACAAAAAAAAAAGTATAATAAAACAATTACTTTACTAACACTATATAAGAATAATTATCAAAAAAAAAAAAAAAAGAAAAAAATGAATGAATAATAATAAGAAAAACATTTCTTGTAAAACGTTGAGAAGTAAACTGATATGTGCATGTATGTATGTATGTATGTATGTATGTATGTATGTATGTATGTGTTTGTGTATGGTGTTTGTGTGTAAAGTCGTGCACCCGTAACTTGGACATTCATTTTAGTCGCGGATTCCACATCGGATGAGATTATGCGAGTTACTCCTCTTCTGCTCTATTATTACGTACGCTTATTACGAGGAGTTTTCTGTTCTTCCCTCCTCCTTCCTCCTCCTCCTCCTCCTCCTTCTCCTCTTCCTCCTTCAACGACTCCTCCACAAGCCTATGAACAGAGGTCTCGATATAAGAAATGTTCGTGGACAGTGATTGGAGGAGGACTATGGTGGTGGTTGAGTATTCTCTTCTTCTTCTTCTTCTTCTTCTTCTTCTTATTCTGTTCTCCTTGTTTAAACCCATTGCTCTTATGGTGGTGGTGATGGTGGTTGCAAGGTGAAAAGGAAAAGGAGGAAGAGAAGGAAGAGGAGAAGGAAGAGGAGAAGGAAGAGGAGGAGGAGGAGGAGGAGGAGGAGGAGGACGCGTTACGATCATCATCTTCTTTTTTCTTATTTTATACTCTTCTCGAACTTAAAACGATGGTTTTAAACGTTCCTTTGCACCGCCTTGAACTCACACACATGTGATGATTATTATGGGAACAAAATTCCACAATATTGTCCTTTTTGCATTTTGCATTTCACTTCCCCCCTCTCCCTCCCCCCTCAAACTCCAGTACATTCATTTATTTCCTTTTTTTAGAATTTGAAATGTTTTTTGCTAATTTTATTTACCATCAGTTGATGATGTCGATCATTTTAATTGAGAATTTAGCATATATTATAAAATACCATAGTGTTTTTTTATTTTATTAATTAATTAGGCATAAAACAACACACACAAAATAATACTACAATTAGAATGGAATACATAAAATAATAATACAAGAAAATAGATATAAAAAGTAAGGCTAGGTTATGTCATATGTAAATCTGAAAAAAACCTGAAATAATTGAGATTGTAATACAACACCATCTATTGAAAACTTACAGTACCTAGGAGACTAAGATAACCTACAAATATAACAAATCTTTAAAGTGGCGATAAAAATAACAAAGTTTATAGGCAACCATGAATGTAACTGTACTAAATTTTTATATATATATATACAAAGACTATACTAAATTATTAAACTAATAATCAACGATTAATTAAATTAATTAAATTAATAATAAACAAATATTAATTGTGAATAACCTCACAATACATTTATTATATCAAATAATGAATGATTAACGATTAATAAAATTAATATAAAAATAATAACAAAAGAAAAATATCAATTATGAATAATAATTCCAGATATTTATTATAATCAAATAAATAAATAAATAAATAAATAAATAAATAAATAAATTATAACAAATATTTCGTATCAATCGTTTCGTCTATTTCGTAGAAAAGATCGAAAGAATTCGTATTGTTCGATTTAAGGTTTCTCAAGGAAGAAAAAAAATTCCCCTAACAAATTTTATTTCAAACGTCCTTTTCTCCAATCGAGAATTATAGTCGCGTATTTCGAACAAAGTTTTCAAGTTGGACTCTCGATTATGCCTGCCCCCCCGCCCCCTCCTTTTTTTTCTCATCCACTCATCTCACGACGATCTTTTTTTTTTACAGAAAAGAAAAAACAGATAGGATATAGAATCACTCTTCTCTCTTTGGCCGTCTGTCTTTACGATCTCTAATTATAACGATTACGAAAGTCGATATTTTACGGGGATAACTTTCGTCCCTACCCCCCTACCCTACCCTCTCCACCCCTCCCCTCCCCCCTTCTTCTAACCATTTTACTTTTGCTATAAGTTCAAGCGTAGTATTGTGTCCTGTTTTCCAAGAAAGAAATTAATCCAATTTTTGTTTTGTTTTGCTTTTCTTTTCTTTTCTTTTCTTTTTGATCTCAATTTGAAATTGATCAAATCTCTTCTATCTGTTTTTTTTTTTAAATTTTATTTATTCAATCAAGTGTTTACAATTTGTTAAAAGGATAAATAAAATTCAATATGTCGAGAAATTCTTAAAGAAATCATCGTGCTACCGTAAAACATAGGCAACTCAGGTTAAAAATTTCGAATGATAAAAAGTTTTTTATATAAAAAAAAAAAAAAATAAGGGAGATGAAAGAGAGCACAGTGAAGGGTTTTTGGTTAAGAATTTGAACGTTGGAGTTGAAAAAGGGGCCAAAGTTAAGTTCGAAGGAAAGCTACATCAACATCAACATCAACAGCAACAGCAGCATAACCGCAAACGTTTAATGCATGCTCTCTGTTCAGACAACGCGAGAGAGCCCCAGACGAATTTTATAGGCCGTTTCGGGGTTTCGGCTTAATAGCCGAATTCCACGTGCACGCACGGACCAAGAAATATAAGAGAGAAATAAAGAGAGAGAGAAAGAGAACTAGCTAGGGTTGCATTCTCGCAAAAGGGATCTCCACCCAGAATTATATATCCTCCCTCAAACCCCCAAAAACTTCTTTTTCCATTCCTCCTCTCTCCTCCTCCTCCTCCTCCTCCACCTCCTCCATTTTTTCTTTTCATGCGTCTCTTTCTCTTATCCTGTCTCTGCATCCATAAATTCGAGATATCGGTTGGTTATCTTTCAAATTTTTGTAGTTTTGTATTTTTGTGGGGCGGGGGGGGGGGTTTACTTTGATTTTTATTCATTGGGATCAAAATGTTTCATGTAAATTAATTGTTTTAAATGGTTGTGTTAGTTTTGCGTAGCTTTTGATTGGTGTTGGTTGTTTTGGGTTGCTTTTGATTGGTGTTGGCTGTTTTGGGTAGCTTTTGATTGATGTTGCTTGTTTTGTAAGCTCCATTTTTTTCATTTTTAATTTTTTATGTAAATTGTTTAATATTTTATAATAATTTTAAGGTATAGTGTGTATGGGGATTATTTTATTCTGCAACATTGCAAAATTTAATTCAATAAAAGTTTCAAACCTGCTTGGATCTCCAATTCATTCAATTAACTCAATCTTAATGAATCTTATTAAGAAAAATATTAATTTCTCAATTATTTATAAATAAAAAAAATAATAGAATTAATAAACAATCCTACGAAATCTGCATATCAAATAAAATCTCGATCAAACTTAAAAAAAAAAAAAAAAACGAGAACTCAACCTAACTCTGAACGATCGCGTGTTTCTTAGGAAGTTCACCTAACTCGGCCACCCTCAACCCTTCTTCCTTTTCTTCTCTTACCAAAAAAAAAAAGAACCGTCCCAGAAAGAAAGAGAGAGAGAGAGTGTGTGAGAGAGAGAGAGAGAAAGATAAAATGAAGAGAAACGTTAGTAACGATCGTGAGACGAACGAGGGTGAGGTAAAGGTAAAGGTAAAGCACTGAACGTAAAGGTACCGGAGTCGAGAGTCCATGGAATAATGAGGGAAGGGAAAAGGGCTACTACACTAAGAAAAGAAAGAGAAAGAAAGGAAGAGAGAGAGAGAGAGAGAGAAAGAGAGAGTTGACTTGGTTTGTCGGCTTTCACGTTTTACGGTCTAGCAAGGGCAATCGCAAAAAATCACGATCGCGCTAAAATGCAGCTGCTGCTGTTTGTTCCTTGCTTACTTGTGCATTACACTACACTTACATTAGTGTACTTATTAATGTAAGTGTTAGTGTAACACACAACACACACACACATATTATCTTCTACTATCCTATATTGTCCTCATATCGTTATTGTTGCAATTGTTGCAGTTGCAGTTGCGTTTTAGTTAGAGTTTGGTGTTCACATGAACAACATTAGCAACGACTATGATCTCTGGTGTGTTTGTTCATTATTGTATAAGATATGTGTGCGTGAAGTTGAGTGTGTTCTTGTGTTGGTAACATAAGATGCAGTCTTCAGTGCACTCGTTGGCGGTCTCAGGGGCATCATGCTAATTCTCATTGAACGCGTAATTACATTAATTGTCGAGCCCCGCGACGCCGACAAATTGCTGCTTTAAAATTTACCTTAACTCACCGAGTCACTGAAAAAGCCACGAAAAACCTTACTTTCTCATCCTTCTTCTTTCTTTTTTATCATCATCATCATCCTCTTCTTCTTCTTCTTCTTCTTCGTCGTCGTCGTCGTCGTCGTCGTCGTCGTCGTCGTCGTTTGTATTCTTTACATTTTTATTTTTATTTTTTATTTTTATTTTTTTTTTTTGAGGATCGTACGTGTATGCGTGTAAAGTTCTTTTTGTCGTGTGTTAAATATACGTGGGGCCCAGCTGCCTACAATTTCAAATGACAGTTTTAAAAGTATTGCAAATGAATATTACGAATGAATTAGTATATTGAAAATGAATATTATGATTGAATTAGTTATATTGAAAATGATTGTTATTATTTCGATTAATTATTAATTAAGATTAGTGTTGTTTTATTTTTTTTTATTTATTTTGATTTATATTGTAATTTGTTCTTCAATTTTTAAGTATTGCAAATGAATATTATGAATGAGTTATTAATATTAAAAATGAATATTATTATTTATAAGATTAATTATTATTTTATATTCTAATATTTATTGTTATTTGTTCACCATTTGTTTGTTTTTTATATTTGAATGCACTTTTTTATTACAAACAAACTTAGAATCAATTTTGACACGTGCATTTGATATTCCAATAGGAGTGGGGGATGATGGTTAGTGGTGGGGGGAAAGATTAATTGAAAAATTCAATTCCCACGATTAATGGGAATATAAATAATAATAATAATAATAATAATAATAATAATAATAATAATTTGGTTATTCTGATTTCTGATTTATATTCTGATATAAAATGATTTTGAGCAATCGGTTACGTTGCACCTCGTATAAAGCTGCATATCAGCTTAAGGTGGGTAGACTAATTCGATTAGTCGCATTATTGGTATCGGATAATATGCAACGCAGGGGTTCTTACGGTAAACTACCAAGGCATATTAGTAACAGAATCCGTAGAAAGTCGGCTCGTTTGATATTACCTACCTGTCTGCCAACAACCAGTCGTTGCTTCTTGCTTCTTGCTTCTTTTTCTTTTTCTTATTCTTATTCTACCTTTACCTTTGTTTCTTTTCCCCCCTTGATACATTTACATATTTAATACAACCCATTGAAGTTATCCAAAATCATTTCAATCAATATTTCTAATATTTTGTTTAAATAAATTGTATTAGCAGGATGTTTAATCGAATGATTTATCATTGTGTTGATTTATTATTTGATTAAATAATTTTAAAGGGTAGAATTGGGAAAGGGTAAACAGTAGTTGCATAAAAGGTTGATTGTTTCATATAAAATTGATTTATTGTAAATAAATAAAAATATATTTAATTTAATATTTAAATTTGAAATAATATCTGGAAAAATTTCTAATAAGTGGAAACACTTATGGGGGTGGTACAGAAAGGAAAGAAAGTAGTATATTCGATGTTTTAAAATATGATAGAAAAAGAAAAAAAAAGGGATTGACGTAAACCACGTGTATGGTGTTCGGTAACATCAGTATTAAGGGTCTAAGGGTGAGATTTATTTCCGGCGGATGTTCTCTTAGCAGGGATTCTAAAAATTTCTTTTTGATTCTTAAACACACCCACATACATACACCCATATACCCCATATACATACATTTATATATATATATATATACATTTCCTTCTTTTTCCTCATAATATATGTTCATGTATTTTCTATGGTAACACACCATTGGATATTATAAAATCGACTAGGATTTTTCCTTGAAAAAGGGACATCGGCAAAGTTTCACTTAAAACATGTTTTTTTTTTTTTCTTAGGGATGACATTAGGGTAGTTTGAGATTCGTTTTAAGGGGTCTTGCTTGCTTTCTTGCAGCTGAAAGTCGCGTGCTGATACCAACCACCCCCCTCCCTCTTTCTTGTCCTCTTCATGCCCACCATCAGACTTTTAAGTCTGTGGCAAGAAGCCCCTTTCCAACCTTTATGGGGTATCCCATTTCTTTTCATTTACGCCTCATACTCTTTCTTCTTTTTCTTCTTTCGTGATTATCACAAATTATTTTTGTAATTATTTTATTCTATGTTTTATTACATCGATACGATTGATAATATTGTATTTGGATTGTTATTGATTATTAAATATTATTAGGGTGAATGAATAGTTTGTAAGTATTTCAAAATATAATATTTTTATAATAAATTTTTATTAAAAAAAAAAAAAATGTAATTTATAATGCAATCAATGCACCAACTTTTAATTCATCTTAATGTAGGATTAAATTATATTTAAAATATTTATTTAAAAATAAATTTGTAATAGGATGTTTTATATGGGTGCACACAGTTTAATGTCAGGAATAAAAAGGGTGGTTTCAAATTAATATTTTTATAATAAATTTTTATTTAAAAAAAAATGTAATTTATAATGCAATCAATGCACCAACTTTTGATTCACCCTAATATAGGATTAAATTATATTTAAAATATTTAATGAAAAATACATTTGTAATAGGATGTTTTATATGGATGTGTACAAAGTTTAATATTAGGGAAGCACAAAGGGTGGTTTCAAATTAATATTTTTATTAAAAAAATGTAATTTATAATGCAATCAATGCACCAACTTTTGATTCACCCTAATATAGGATTAAATTATATTTAAAATATTTAATGAAAAATAAATTTGTAATAGGATGTTTTATATGGGTGTGTACAAAGTTTAATATAAGGTATAAAAAGGGTGGTTTAGTTGTTAACAAATTTTCTAAAAAGTAATAATAATTTTTATAAGATTCGTTTGATCGAATTAAAGGTTCCTTTACATGAGTGAGAGAGAGAGAGAGAGAGAGAGAGAGAGAAAGACAAAGTAAGAAAGAACGAGAAATAGAATAGGTAATAACATTTATCAGATTGTCATGTAACTCGTGATTTCTCTTTCTATACAACATTAGAAATAAAATAGACATAGATAGAAGAGTTATATGTTTGATGGTGGGGGTAAAGTATGCGACGAGAAGACACGAAGCATACATCGTCGAACTTTATGTACACCTATACCTCTTTCTCCTTTTCTCCTTCACGTGTACCATAACATTTCTACATATGTGTGTCTGTCTGTCTCTGTGTGTGTGTGTGTGTGTATGTGTGTATATACTCGAACGAGTAGTTAATCATCGCTAGGACAAAAATAGATACGCGTGCGTGGTTTTAAACTAGAATGAGAGTTAGAAAGAGATAGAGAAAGACAGAGAGACAGAGAGAGAGAGAGAGAGAGAGAGGAGACACATTTCACTTCGAGTTTTCATTTCGTTGACACGAACGAATCTAACGACTGATCTATTTGCTATCTTAACTATTCCAAATTCTCTATTTTTTAATTTTTTATTTATCATCCCTTGTTAGGTAAGGGTCAATGTATTTATAATAATTGAATATTGAAACTGTAGTTGTGTATCATATCAAAATGTTTGCAATTATGTTGATGGGTTGTTGCATAATTTGAAGTGGAATTTATCGTAGAATTTTTTTCTACATTTATTTATTTATTTTTTTTTGAAGTTACAATTTTGTTTTGGTTGTACTGGTAAAATAATTTGTACTTTAAATATTAAATTATTGATAAATTAAATTATTTAAATATTTAAAATTGTATTTGAAATATTTCATTAAATCAAATCAAATCAAATCAAATTGAATGAAATAAAATATTTGTATTATTTATAATTAATATAAATAAAATAATAATTAAATACACACTTACTGTATAATAAATCAAATGAAACACACATGAGAACGATGCTACTAATACTTCAAAAAAAAAAAAAAAATAAAATAAAATACTTCAAAATATAAGAAGTACAAGTGAACATTTGACCTTTAACTTCAAAACCCTCTTCTTCTCATCCTCTCTCAAATAAGAAGGAAAAAAAAATATATTGTGAACCCATCGGTCTTTATTATACACGAATAAATACGTTCATCATACCTGTGTGAACTATTAACGTAATAAATATGTTAGGAATTGGAAAATAATTCATCTACCTCGTTCTTCCTGTCTCATAGTTCGTTTCTTCGTTCGTTCGTTCATTCGTTGTTCGAATCTTTGAGAAAGAGAGTCTCGTGCGTGTTTGCACGCGTGTTAGACGTGTCCCGTCATTCACCAATGAAACACCCAACACCCAACACGTTCACATATACACATACAATAGCTCTTTCACTTGCAGAAGCGATACGTCAAGCTCATCTTTCTCTCTCACTCATTCTCTTTCATTTTATTTGACTTTTTCTCACCCCTATCGTACGGCTGTCCGTTGTAAGATATTTTACGGGCTCGTCACCATCACTACAACTACCACCATTACCATCACCATCCACTAATATAGTAGCTTTACTTTATTATAAATACGAGAAAGTGTAAGACTATCTTTCTCTTCTCTTCTCTTCTTTCTACTACTACACACACATACACACATAACTCTTACTATTTCACTTGAGCTAATTTTCTGGTTATCTCACAATTTTCAATTTTGTTATTTCAATTTATTCTTATGGTTTTTTTTTCTTTTCATTTCCTATGTTAGCATTGTTATTTCATTCAATTAAGTGTTAAATACATTTATTCAGTTTTACTTTTATTTGTATTAGTATGAAGATATTTTTATTGCATGTTTTATATGTGTTATATATTTATCATCATTTGCAATTGTTTTTATTAATATTTAAAATTAATATTCTTTCTTTTTTTTTATTTATAAACAATTTGTGTATGATACATTTTATCTTTCAATCATTTAACTCAATTTTGGTATACTTCAATTAAATTTCATTCATCAATTCATTTAATTCATCAATTAAATTTCATTCATAAATTCATTTAATTCAGAAATTAATTTAATTCTCATCAATTAAATTCATTCATAAGTTCATTTCATTGATCAATTAATTTCATTCATAAATTTGTAGATACACACACCTTTGTCATTTGTATCACATTTATTTTTCTTCTTTTTTACACTTTTCATATTTTTTTTTTGTTTTTTTTTGTCTATTTTATTAGAAGTTTGTTTTTTTGTCATGAAAGAAATAGTTAAAGACCACCTAGCTTGGTTAGCTAATTTACTACGAGAATACTATAGTTTATGTTTCCCTATCTTTCTATTTCTCTTTTTTAACAACACCAGAAGAAGAAGACAATCAAAGTTTAACACTAAAAGCATTCAACAGAGTCAGTCAGTCGCGTGCTATCCTTTCAAACCTTCTTCTACTACTATCTAACTCAACTACCATGACACACATACACATACACATATACTCTTCTCTTCATTTCTTCTATTACTAATACATTTACACTACTAGAGTACACTATTACTTTTTCTTATTCTTTTTTTTTTTTTAAGTTTGGGGTCACGCTTAGGCCAAGCATCACTCGACATCACTCAACACATTTACACACACACACATACACACATAAATATACTGAGTGTTTTGAAAACGTTTTAATCAGGTCGTTTGCTTGATCCTAATATTTTTAGACACCTTGTATATGTTAAAAAGTCTCTCTAGTCACGCGATCATATTGAAATGATTTTATTTTCATATCGAATATATATTATAATCAACACACGTTTAAAGTATTAACATTGTTATCTATGTATTTTACTAAATTTTAATTTTATGTGTCAGGTATCATATGTGTGTGTGCGTGTGTGCATAAGAAATGGGGGAGGGCAAAAAAAAATAAAATAAAATGAAAAGAAAAAATATTTAAGATATTCGTTGAATTTTTCTTGATAACAAGTTATACTTATCTGTTTATGATAATCAATGAAAAAAAAAAGAGATAGTTGGGGGTGAAGGGGGAGGGGGGGGGGAAGATTCTCATAGTGCAGATGTATGTATATATATATATAATAATAATAAAAAGAAATATTTCGTTATATTCCACGAATTATATCGAACAGATTGCGTGACTTGTTCGCAACAGCTTACCGAAATCTTTCTCTTTCTATATATTTATATACTGGGTGTCTCATTTATTAATAATTTGATTATTAATATAATTATTTGTAACAATGTTGATATGTGTTTGTAAAGAAAAATTATTATGATTGTATGATTGATTTAATCTTTAAATTATTATAGTAATTCATGAAAATATTAGGTAAACATTTGTTTAGATTTGTCATATTTTTAATGTAAATAAATATTTTATTATTTTAATCTATTTAATGTGTATATTATAATCTATAATATATACACATATTATAATCTCTATAATTTATTAATATATATATAATATTATTATTATATATGTTATAGATAATATTATATAATATTGATATATATATAATAATATATAATATTATATTAATATTAATTATAATAATATTAATAATCCTAATATATATATATGTTGATAAAAATATTATAATAAAATGTATAAAATATTATTGTATTATGTATTAAATTAATTCTGTTTTTTTTTTTTTTATTTAATTTAGATAATATGTGGATAGTATTAAATGATATTATTTCAATAGAGACACCACGTATATAAATATGTATTATACATATATGTATAGTTGGTAGTATAATAACGCTCAGGGGCATCATCCTTCACGAGCTGCTCGATAATTAGATTAATTAGCGTTCAACTTACAACATCTCTTCTATATAATCTCAAGCATGGATTATATATCTTATATATTTATTATATATTTACATATACATATAAATTATACATTATGTATCTATTTTATATGTATATAAATATATATATATATATGTTCAAACTTTACGTAGATATATATCATTATTAAATACTTCCGACAAGTTTTATATAAATCGACATAATAAATAGTAAAACATGATTTATAATTAACAATGATTGACTTTTACATCTCATTATGTACACTACTATCTAAATACATATCTCTATATACATATGCATTATTTGTACAATTTAACAAAAAATAACTTGTAGATATTCAATATACAAAATGTTTCTCATAATACATGAGATTCAATTAACAATTGTAATGAATAATAGTAAATGAAGAGAATAACTCATGAATTAATCTGATTTGATTTTTATTGGTTATTATTATATATATAAATATTCTATTTTTGTATTATCCAATTTTGTAGAATTATTAATTTACTGTATAAATTTTTATACTACCATTTAAATACTAAATAATTATTATTACTCAATGATAGGTATTATAATAAAGATACCTTAATTATTCCTTGGTAGTAAATTTTGCAAAATCAAATTTTAATTTCCAACAACAATAATAATAATAATAATAATAATAATAATAAATTAAATTTGATTTTTATTGAATTTTATTATAAATATTCTTTTGATAATTGGTTCTACCAAATTTTGTAAAACCAATTGACAAATTTTGAACAAGTTTTATATTACCACTTTAAAGTTACCAAACTTCAATAGCAAATTTTGCAAAACCAAATTTACATTTTCAATAATAATAATAACAAATCCTATTTAATTTTTTTTTAAATAAATTTTATTATAAACATTCTTTATTATTTTGTAGAACCCATTGACAAATTTTACAAATCTTATGTTACCATTTAAAGATACAAAAAAATTCATAGAAAATTCAACCGAACCAAATTTAAATCTCCAATAACAACAACAACAACAACAACAACAATAATCATCATAATAATAATAATAGTAATAGTAATAATAAAAAAGAAGAAGATAAGAAACGGATAGGAGAAAGATTTGAAGATGGCATCAAGCATGACGGCCTCAGGGTCGTATGACGTTGATCTCATGTATATAGTTCTCTCTCTCTCTCACACACATAAACACACTCTCTCTTTCTCTCTTTCTCTCTTCTTTTTCTCTCTCTCTCTTTCTTTCTACAGACAGGCAGAGGCATTTCGACTAACGCAATAAAGGCGTGAGCGATAATATTGCGAATAATAAATATCGGGATGTAAATCCATTGGCAAAGGTAACGTCGAGCATAAATCAACGGTCCTGGTTGGTAGGCACGCAAACTAAGGGGGTGGGTAGAAGGGGGGGGGGGGGAGGAGGGGGTGTAGAAGGTGGTAGGAAGAAAAAGAGAGAGAGAGAGAGAGAGAGAAACTGCATAAAGTGGGGGAGTTATGGGGGGGAACTTTTCAGAGGGCGGTATGGAAAAGAAGAAGAAGAAGAAGAAGATGAGACACGGGGGTTTTAGTAGGGGGAGAATGATGGGGGGTGGGGGAATTAGGAGGGGAGGGGAGGGGAGGGAAGGGGGAGGCAGGAGGAAAGTATAAAGAGAGACGAGGTACGTCAGAAACGATCCGTCCATTCCGTTCCGTTCCGTTCTGTCCGTTCTGTCCGTTTTGTACCCTCGTAGAATCGACTCGTAAACTCGTCAAAGCTTGGCTCGCGAAATAGCATTAACTACTGGGATAATACAATCGTCTTTGGTATATAGTTAGTATACCTGTATATATTCTTTATATATTATATATATATATATATATATATATGTATGTATATGTGTATACCTTCAAGCTTCGAGATATATCTTTTTTATTTTTTGTAGGTTTTTTTTTTTATTTTATTTTGTTGTTGAGAGACTACTTTTAAAAAGGATTGGAATGATTTTGCTATGTTACGTCTTGTTATATGAAACAGAGGGGTTGTTAATAATTATTATTTAAGTATTAAGGGATGATTGATAGTTTTAATATGTTTATTATACTTTATTTGTTGTAATATTAAATAATTGGAAATAGTATTGTTAAAATAATTTTCAAAAATATTCATAGAATTATTTATAAATAATATATATATATATATACAACTATAATATTAGTTATAATAATAATTAATAAATAATGTAGCGTGTAAAAGATATTTAGTATAGTAAGATGAAAGAATAATTTCTCGGAACAAGATGGGACTACTAGTTTCTTTCCTAAAAAGAAACTAGTAGTCAAATTTAGCCCGTGCACACACATGCATAATACACATACATTATACACACTTAAAGTTTTTATAGGATTCCTAAGGTGTATCATTAAATTAACGTTAAATAAACGGTTACGTTGTGGGCGGATAATTTTAGTTAAAAATTCGCACACCTCTTTCTTCTTTCTCTTCTTACTTTTTCTTCTTGTTGTTTTGTTGTTGTTGTTTTTGTTGAAGAAATATATATTCGGTATTATAAATTAGCCTTTAATAAGAAAAAGTAATAATTCGTATAGGACCAGAAATGATAGTCAGCTCCCGTTCTCATCTCATCAAAGAAGAAAAGAGGAGACACGCGATCCCTCCCTCACTTGCTGGCTTCTTCTTCATCATAATCATCGTCATGATTATCATCTTCATTTTTACTTTTTATTTTTATTCGCATTCGTTCATCATCTTCTTCTTCTTTCTCTCTCGATTTTTTTTTTAGTATTTTTTATTTCATTTTACTTTTGCTTTACATCGACGTTTTTTATTTTCTCTTCTCTTGACCTTGGATCACGCCAATGATCTTCTCTCTTCCTCTTTTTACAAAGTATTTTTTTTCCTACACACCCTATATATATATTTTTTTTCTTTCTTTTCTTATTTTTTTTTTTTATTAATCAAATTGGGATTTTTTTTTCATGTTGATCAAACACATTGAATTGAATCTCATTTGTTTTATATTTTTACAATTTTTTAGAATTGTAATCAATTACAAAACGTTTATTAATTATAATATAATTGTAGTAGGTGTTTGCTGAACATTCTTCAATTATTTATTATATTATTTTATATATAATATATATATTTACAATTGCAACCAATCACAATTTTTATCAATTATATATTTGTAGTAAGGTGTTTGCTGAACACTCTTAAATTATTTATTATATTATTTTATATATTATATATTTACAATTGCAATAAACTACAACGTTTGTCAATGATATATATTTGAAAGTAAATTGTAATATTTTTTTTGCTAAAAACACTTGAATATTTCTTATGTTATTTTATATAATATTATTATATATTTACAATTGCAACCAATCACAATTTTTATCAATTATATTATTTGTAGTAAGGTATTTGCTGAACACTCTTCAATTATTTATTATATTATTTTATATATTATAATATTTACAATTGCAACAAACTACAACGTTTGTCAATGAGAAATATTTGAATGTAAAAATTGTAATATTTTTTGCTAAACATTTGAATCATTTTTTATATTATTTAAGATATAATATTCTTAATAATTGTAACACAAATCACAAACGTTTAATCAATTACATTTTTTTCTTTTTTTTTTTCGTGTGGTTTGTGTGTTATTCCCGGCCGCTCAAGTTTTTGAACCCATTGTGCCCGGGCCCCTTGCGGGGAGAGAGCAGCACCTATAGTCCATTGGACGGTGTGGTACCCAATGGGACAGCCACCACGTCCTCCGTGCGAAGTGCAGGACCCCAAAAGTCCGGGTTGTTCCCCCAAAAAGCCCAATCACATCGAATAATATTGCCGGTGGTCCCAAATGGTATAAAAATTTCTGACGCCCGCGAGCCCAAAGCCACGACGACGAGCACAGGGCATTGTCCCCCCTCGTTCGATGTTGGAGAGCGGGGATTCGAACTCGCGAATTCCGGGCGGGAGTCGAGCGCTCTACCGACTGAGCCATGCCGTGCTCTTATCAATTACATATTTATAATATGTATTCAATTATTAATATTATTTGCATAAATCATCTTCAATTAATTTTGTTTCTTCCCTTACATTCTATAAGTGTATGTGCGTGTATCATTTTAATATTTTCATATTAATTGGACGCATACATGTACACTAATACAAAGATTTGTGTATAATTATTCAAATGAAAACACTTTATATTACGATAATATACAATTAGTGTATTTATTCTTCTACTTTATTGTATCTTACCTTGTTTTTCTCTTTCTCTTTCTCTTTCTCTTTCTCTTTCTCTTTCTTTTTTGTCACCATGAAATAAAATAGAGAGAAATAGAGAGAGAGAAAGTGAGAGTGAGAAAGAAAAGGAAGGGACGTATGACGTAGCACATTTCGTTCTTCAGAAAGAAATCTACCTGGCAATTCGGTAAGAGAAGGCTCACCAAAAAAAAAAAAAAAAGAAAGAGCAGGTAGAGGAGGTGGGTTTTGAAAGGAGAAGACCCTTAATCGTTCCCAATTATGATGTATGTCAGAAAAAAGGTCCTTGTAATCCCGATGGCTCGTGCTAGCTACTTTACCCTCAAAACTATCGTGACTTCTATCGTTACGCGTTTCCTACCTTTTGTACCTTTTTTTTTTTTTTTTCTTTTTCTATTCTATTTTTGTCTTTTTTTTCTGTAATCTCGATCGTTGATTTTTACATCGTACCTTTTTATTTTCTATTTTACGAATCTTGGATAATTCGTTTTGAATGTAAAATCATTTTTGTATAAATGATTCAATGATTTATAACAATTTACAATAAATGATTCACATCGAAAGTTTTTGCAAATGATTGAATTATTTCACTTACACATATTTTTTTAATGTAATATATATATATATATGAATCTAAAATAGAAATAAAAACTGTAAAATTTCAGTCAAAGTTTTTCGTGTGAATGGAATCATCGATTGCAATTTGACTTAAACATCCTGTGACAAAAAGAAAAAGAAATGTCGAAGAAATATTTTGTTGAAATTTAATAAAACCACTACCACCATTACTACTAATAGTAGTAGTAGTATTATTTATATGTATGTGTTGAAAACTACGAACCATCTGTCTTTCGAATCGATCATTTCGCGAATTGAAGGAACATCGAATAAGGTTTTTAGGGGAACGGAAATGCAAGTGGTTTCCGTTGGAATTATTAAAAGGTATCCTGAAAAAAAATAAAAGAAAAAATATTCAACAGCTTGCGGTTTCTCACTGTTTCATCTGTAACATCCTATATATTATTATTATTATTATTATTATTTTTTATACTGGGTATATAGAAATTGATCAAATTCGTATGAATTCACACAATTGTTCAACAATCTTAACCCCCCCCCATTGATTATGTTTTTTTATTCTTTTCCTTTTTCTTTATTTTTTTATTTTTTTTTTTTTTTTTGAAGTTGAAGGTGAATCATCGTAAAAAAGAAAAAAATAGTAATCGAAATATTTCGATAGACTAAAAACTAACACTATCATCTATACAAATGTATCTTAATGGTGGTATACTTAATCCTTATCCCATCAAAAAAAAAAAAAAAAAAAAAAAAAACAAAATATATACGCATAGGTACACATTAACACACGTAGGAATTTAAACCTTATTTTATGAGGAATGCATCGAGTGACAAGTTTACACTGAAAGATAAAAAATTCCTATCGAATACAAACGTCAAATACATGTATATATATTTACATATATACAAATAAGCTACTTTAAATGGTGTCGTAATGTGTGTAATACATTTGTTCAACAAATTAATATAATAATATAAAATAAAATAAAATAAAATATATATATGTATTATATGAGTATAATGATTTTTTTTATTTATTTTAATTTTATATATATATTATTATATATATTATTTTATATATATTTATATATTATATTATATATTACATATATTATTATTATTATATATATATATATTTAATGTAGCTACTTAAAATGGTAGTGTGTGTATTACATTTTTTTAACAAAAAATATAAATCATCTAGTTTTTAAGGAAAGTAGTTTTACATTTTTATCTCGAAGGGAAACAAATAGATTTTAAAGTACAAGAAAGAAAGAAAGAATGAGGATGAAGATGAGGGGGTAAGTTAGAATATATATATATATAGGGTGAGTCAGAGATAAAAAAAATCACAAAGGAAAAGGACACGATAGTAAGGATTTAGAAGGGTGAGGAAGGTTCGAGGATAGACTGGGGGTAAGGGGGTAGCTAAATTACATTGGTTATAATAGTATACTATAGTGTTTTTAAAGGACACCATATAATCGTGAACCTTTTTTTCACTCTCTTCCTTCTTTTCTTCCTAAAGTGAATTCCAAATGGGTATTTTCTTTTCTTTTTTTTTTTTTTTTTTTTTTGATAACAGGATTTTTTGTTTCCCTACGAAACTACTCTAATTTATCTATCATCACTTTTCTTACTTTGATTTCGTTTGGTTTCGTAGAAAGAGAGAAAAAATAATGGTCCATAGAAAATGAGAGAAAGACAGAGAGAAATAGAGAGACAGAGAGAGAAATAGAGAGAGAGAGAGAGAGAGAGAGATAGAGAGAGAGAAAGAGATAGAAAAGATTTTGGTAGAAATTCCAATGTTATCGAAGTTTAACTTTTCAAACGTTGGCATTGTTTCAACATTTTTTTTTTTACCAAACGTTTAAAAAAGATCCTTCCGTCTTTCCTTTCTTCTTCATCTTGTTCTTCTTCTATTTCTTTTTCTTATTTCTTTTTATTATTATTATTATTATTATTATTATTATTATTATTATTATCTTCTATTTCTACCCCTTTCGTATCCCTCACCCCCCATCGAGAGAATCGTCACGGTAATCGATCTATCTTTTTTAGAATTTGACTTTTGGTCTGGTTGAATTTCTTCATTTTTTTTTCTTTTTTTTTTTTTAAATTTTTTTTATTTATTTTCGTCTCATCTCATCAGATATATATATATATATATATATATATATATATATATATATTCGTAGATTTATTTTTTTTTGTCAGTTGTTTGATTAATGTCGCGTTATCATTCGATTTGTTTCGATGGTTCCGTTTCTTCCTGACTCTCGTAAATTTTTATATTTTTTTTTTTTTTTTTTTTTTTTTTTAGACATAGGATGATAAGTTTCAGTCCGTTTTTTATTTTTTTTATTGTTGTTTCTTCTTTTGGTCCAATGATCTTTTCTTTCTTTTCTTGGAATCGATATATTTTCTGGTCTTCCCTTCCCTTCCCTCTCTCCGTCCCTTCCTTCCCTATACCCAATACTGTCATCTGAGTTTTTTGACCCGACAGAGATTATTTGATGTCCTATGGTCATTGTTTAATTTCCATGAAAGACCCGATCCCTGAAGATCCCCCCTGTACCTCCCTCCCCCCACTCCCGATTTGACCGAACAGAAATTATTTGGGATACTATTGTAAGCATTACATTTTCATGGTAGACCCGATCCCGAAGATTCCCCTTCCCCCTCTCCCCCCCTTGCACTCTCCATTTGACTAGACAGAAATTATTTCAGATTCTATGGTCAACGTTTCATTTTCATAGAAATTCCGATCTCGAAAGACATCCTCGTTTTGATCCGACAGAAATTATTTGATATCCTATACAAATTTGAAAGGATGATGGAAACGGGGATTGATTTATCGTTAGATAAATCCATTTAAAAAAATTCTTATGGAATGTGTTATGGAAAATCGGTATAAATTCCTTTTCATATCTCGAATTAAAGATTAAATTTAAGAAAATCTAAATAGATTTTATTATTATGTATATGGTTAGATTTATATGTTATAGATTTTATAGGATTTTCGTATAAATGGAATGAGATTGATGGAATATGAGATTAATCGTCGTAAAATGAATGAAAGAAAGAAAAAGAAACTTGGGTTGGTTTTTAGGTAAAAATAAAATCACAAAGGAAGATGAGAAATATCGGAAAAGACAGATATAGAATTTTTAAATGTGAATTAGAAAGAAAAAGAAAAGGGAAAGGGAAAAAGGGAGATTATTATATTTGTTAGTCATGTGGCTGGCAGATGTTGACTGGGCAAAAAAAATAAAATAAAATCCTACCCGTGCATCACTTGACAATAGATTTTCTATGGAATTTATAACATTTATTCGATTAAAAAGTATTTCAAGTTAAAATAGTATTTCTGTGATTATTATTATTGCTAATTATAATATAGAATATATATATATATATATATATATATATATATATATTTTTTTTTTTAAATTAATAATTAATATATTTTATTAACGATAGTAACATAATTTGGAAAAATATTTTTGATTGATTTAAATTAAATATTAATTTAATTTATCATTTAATTAGATAATAAAGTATAATAAAGAAATAATATAATTAAATTTTTTCTATTATAATTTAAATAAATTAAAATTTATTTCTTTTAATTTAATTATATATATTATATATTATATATAAAATATAATTTAATTTAATATAATTAAAATAATTTATAATTAAATATTTTCGAATAACTGAAATAAAATGAAATTTAATTTTTAAATTTAATATTATATATCTAAATAATTTTAATATTACAAAATAATATAATTAATCTCTTTAAATAAATATTTCTAATAAATCCATATACAATAATCATATTTTAATTAATTTATATTTATATATATATATATATTTATTATTTATTATTATTAATTCTAATTAAATTACATTATATATAATAACATCACAATTTCTTTTTTTCTTCATAATTTCAATTTTAATAATTAAATATTAATATTTTTCTATTAAAAAGAAAAATAAGGGATGGTAAAGAAAGAATAAAAAAAATAAAATAAAATTTGTGATCTAGGATAAAGACCATAAGATAAAAAAATAGATCAAAGAAACCGTGTTCTTGGTATAGGATGATACATTAAAATTGAGATTCAGGGGTCATTGGACAGGTCAAGACCCAGAAATCTACAACCAATGGACGTCTAGCTATATATATATAATTAATAATCTCAGGTAAGAAAGCTCTTACCTTCAGAGAAGACTTTTCTATATAAAACCGTAAGGAAGGGATGTTGAAAATGCGATTCAGTGACAGATTAAATAAAAATTACCTCAAACCTTCTTCTGTTACTTTTTTAGTTTCGGTGATTTCAAACATATTGCTCCGCCCTTTGATATTTCATGAATCTGAAACATGGAAAATTCTCTTCTTTCCCAAAGCCAGGTTACGGTTAGTTGATGGGGGTTGATAGATTTGGGGGGTTTGTTTCCTTGTGAGCATTTTGATGTAGTTCTTCTACCGTTCAGGTATTTATTCCGATTAGACCTGGATCTACGATCAGATATGAATCTTATTTAGAAAATAAATCTTTTGATGTTTTATTAAAAATCATTTTTATATTTCTCCTAGAACACAAAGAAGAAGAAGAAGAAGAAGAAGAAGAAGAAGAAGAAGAAGTGAAAGTTTAAAAGGAAATTTAATGAAAAAAAAAAGTGAAACCTTCTTGAAACCTTTGCTTTCGAGAGAATGAGTCGAGTGCACAAGTATCAGGAGTAAGATAATTGTCCGAGTTTGTTTACCATAAAAAAAAAAAAAAATTGCATGTGATTGTTTTTTCAAAAAAAAAAAAAAAATAAAGTTCGATGAGTCTACGAAGAAATTCATGATCATGATCAAATGATCAATGAACATTGGCTGAACTACTCTTTTCGTAGATTCTCGTGCATTGACGTATTTCTTTGTACACTTTTCAATGATTTTTAGAAATTTTTTCCTACATTCGTACATTGATTGAATTTTTCGTTAACTCGTTAATTGAAATAAGAAACAAGTGCATACTGTCTTGTATCTCATTCTCTCGTCGTAATCGTTTTGTTTCCATTACTATGGATTTTCGTTTGCATTTTTTCAAATCATCCACCCCTATCACTCTAAAGAAGTTTTCACTTCAAAAAAAAAAAAAAACACACACACACACACACACACATTGTTCGTAAATGGCGCGTGCGAGTTTGATAAACATTAACAATCGTTCACATTTCAAATGCATTTTAATTTTATATTTGCCACAAGTCAAGGAAATGAATAAGATAAAACGTGTAGTGTCAAACACATCTTGTGAAGAAGAAGAAGAAGAAGAAGAAGAAGAAGAAGAAGAAGAGGAAGGAGGAAGAGGAAGAAATTATTGGCAATGTTTCAGGAACTTTATATATTCTTTACGACCTAAACCTACCACCAAATAGTACGAATTTCGTAACAACACGAAATTTATTTATATTTATAGCACGATAAAAGTCATCATCTATGATAGAATCAAATACAAATGTTCTATTTCATTTCAAACTATAATAATTTAATAGAAACAATACGATACAATCTAATAAAAACATTTAATTTTTTTTTTTTTTATGATTTTGTCATATGTATAATTGTGTCAACAAAATTATACAATAAATCTATTAGAATATTATTACTCAAGAATTACAAATGGTTGGCAAAGTAAATGATTGCGAATTTTGTCGATAGGTGGATTATTAAAATCAGAAATGACTTTTCAGTTGCAAATCCAATATTATATTCATTAATAATTTTTTAATACATATAATATATAATATATAAATAACACAACGCACAAAATAATATTACAATTATAATTGAATACATAAAATAAGGTTAGGTTATGTCATATGTAAATTAAAATAATTCAATTGCAATACAGCACCCTCTATTGAAAATTTACACTATCTAAAGAGCAAGATAATCTCTGAATAATAAATCCTTAAATTACTAATAAAAAATAACAAACCATCCTGTAGATTAAATTGAACAAAAAATTACAGAAAATAAAACAAAGTTTCATGAAGATCAAACATCATTGGAAACCAACAATGTTGCACTAAATTTTAATATTATATATTTGTATGAACGAATCAGATGACTTATTATTAATAATATTTGAAAATAATCTATTAAAATAATTTACACAACAGAAAAACATACACACACACATAAAAATCGTATAATACTCTAGAAAGAGAGAGACAGAGAGAGAGAGTTGATCCAAGAGGTTAGAAACACGCGTGGGAGGTCGGGTTGATCCCTCTCTCTTGTTCTCAAATAAGATCGAGAGACAGAACAAGAATTGAGAGAGAGAGAGAGAGAGTGTTCAAGAGAGAGAGAAAAAGATCGAGATCGAGAGATGGTGATACAGAAATACCGGATAGTTGTCTAAAATTGTGTGATGGACGGACAGCTGGCCGTCATTAAAACCCCATTAGCAAGAAGCTCCCTTCTTGGACTTCATTCCCACCCTCTTTCCTCCCCCTTTCATTCCTTGATCTTCCCAAAACAGCCCCGCTTTGCTTTCTAACAATATCCTACTCGACTTTGTGTAACCACCCACGCTATTAATATTAACTTCTCTATATTCGAAATCTCAAATCTTTAACCGACCACCATGTTTTTTTGTTGTTTTTGTTGTTGTTTATTTCTTTCTTTCTTTCTTTCTTTCTTTCTCTCTTGCAAAACTATAAGAACAACCTTTTCTCCATTTTTTTTTTTTTTTTTTTTTTTTTTTAACAATCTTTGTCATATTCATTCGTGGTTATATTTTACCTATGGCTATTAATATTGTCCTAATCTCTGAACATTAGTTATGTTTAAACGCAATGCTAGGGTTGTCTACATTGTGTTTGTTTATTTTTTTCTTCTTTTTTTTTATTTTTACTTAGACTATTTATGTTACAAATTTATGATTATAATACATGTTACATATATTTGTTACTCTACATTGTTAGATTTGTTTGAACAAAGTTTGAATTCCTGTTGTACCTTTTAGGTTAGTTTCATTTTTGAATTCATCATTTCATCATGAAAGATAATCTTGTTACTCTACATTGTTAGATTTGTTTGAACAAAATTTGAATTTTGAATTGTGAATTTGTCTCTGACAGAAACTTGTAATATTTCGTACACTTTTGTACCTTTTAAGTTAGTTTCATTTTTTCATCATTAAAAGATAATCAAACTTGTTGAAATAATATTGCAAATCATATTAGATATAATTTTTTCTATGTGAAATGAAATGAAGAGGAAAAAAAAATAGAGTTTTCTAGTAATTCTTCAAAAAAGCGTTGAACCGTTGGTTTAAATCTTGGCGGGAATGTGGGTCAAGTTCGAAATAACTATACGTTGCTCGACTTAACCGTCCGTCAACGATGTCTTCGTCTGGTCTTTTCGTTTCCTCTCTCTTTCTCTCTCTCTCTCTCTCTCTCTCTCTCTCTCATTCTCTTCTACATACATGTATAACTACACATACACACGTAAAAGACACGTATAAAGAATTTCTCGTCCTGTCATCGACGCAAATTAAAATACACCCACGTGTTAGTTTCGTTTCATTTCTAATTCTAATTTGAATTCTAAACGAATTCCAGGATATCTTATGAAAAATTTATTTATAATTTACCACCACCACCACCACCCCCCCCCCCCCGCCGCCTTCTCCCCCTATCATCTCACCTTTTCACTCACTCATTTTGTCTTTTGGTTCATTCAAATGGGGTGAATTATAATCCGTAATTTTTATTTTATCTCAGATGTTGTTGATGTTAGGTTGAAACAAAAGTTTTGTTGGTTTTATTGTATTGCAACGTTACTTTGAAATTGTATAACGAATTGTTCTTTTTGTAAAATTTATTTTGAGAAGATTCATTTGAAATTTTTAGGAATTTTTAATTCAACCCTTAATAAGGTAAAAAAAAAAAATGTTGAAATAGATAGGAAAGAAAGAAATCAAATGGTTTAATCTTTCAATCTTTTAACCAAGAAATAGGAAAGAGGGTTGGAAAAAATTTTATGGTAGTGGTGGTGGTGGTGGTGGTGGGGAGTAAAAGAGAAGAAAAAAAAGTGGGAATGAAAATTGAATCGAAGAAATATGATGAAAGACTAGAGAGTCCACAGACTTATAGCAAAAGAACGAAGGATAGTTAAAATGAAATAGAAAAAGAAATGAAACAGACAGAAAGAGAGAGAGAGAGAGAGAGAGAAAGAGAAAGAAAAGAGAGAGAGAGAGAGAGAGAGTAAAATCGTTTGGGATCTTTGTAGCGGCAGATCAAACTCGGCGGGTCATTAATTAAATCTGGCGGAGCCAGGCATCATCGTCTACTTCTTCTTCTTCTTCTTCTTTATCTTCTTCTCTGTTCGTATTTCCAAAACGTCTCCGATTCACTTTACACGAATCTTTACCCTGGCATAGTTATAAATATGGTTTAGCATATAATAAGAGTAGAAAAAGAAAACGGAAAAAAAGAATAACAAAAAGGACAAAAACCCCTTTTTCCTCGAACTCGAGTGACAAACGCTTGGCAGTTGTAACACTACCACAACTACTGCACGACTCTTTTCAGAAATTTTCTTTAACGTTTCTCTATAAGTTCAATGAAAATTCATTTTTTTATCTTTTTTTTTTTTTTTTTTAAGAAATTTAATGTTTTTTTTTTTTGTATTTTATTTGGAATTTTTTATGTAATTGATTATATTCAGTGATTGATAACAAATTTTTGGCATTAATGTAAATGATAATGTAGTGTTAATTAGTTATATTCATATGTTGTACATTTGTTTTTTTTATTTTATTTTATTTTATATATTTTATTTTATTTTATTTTATTTTATTTTATATGTTTTATTTTATATATTTTATTTGACATATTTTCTTTTCTTTTATTTTATTTTATTTTATATATTTTATTTGACATATTTTCTTTTATTTTATTTTATTTGGTTTTATTTTATTTGAAATATTTTATTATTTTGTTTTATTTAATTTTTGTTTTATCAAACGTTTAGAAAATTTGTTTGTTTTTTTTTGTTTCGATTGTATATAGGAATAGAATATTTAATGTAATTTAGAAACATTATATGAACATTAGCCTTGTTTTCTTATCTATCGGTTATAATTACTAAGTTTGCATTATAAATGAATACAGTGCTATATAATTATATACCTGTACATATATATACATATATTTATGTTTGCAAGTGTTGGATATATTTAATACAATATTAGTAAAGTTAAATATTATTTCAATTGTAAAACGTGAAAAAATTTCAGGAGAAACAATATTTCTGATATATATATGTATAATACTTCCGACAACAAAATTGGACATAACATTCGATGATAAATTTTTCTATTATTATTTCTTACTAACATGTTATTTCAACAATTTTAATATATTTCTTATCGTTAAAATATATGTGTAACCTACGATAAACTTATACTTTTTATACATTTTTAAATGACTCCCTCACAACCTTCCTAAAAAAAAAAAAAGAAGAAAAATACACAAAAAAAGAAACATTATATATATATATAAATTTATTACATATTAAATAGAAATTATTTCTTCTTTATACTTACTTTACTTAGAACTACTTTTACTTCATTTTTTTTTTCTTTTTTTTTTTTTTACGTAACCAAAATTATTTGTCAGATAATTCGATAATAAATTTGACATTTGCCAAAGTCTTATCGTAATATGTAAAAATAAAAAAATAATATATTAATAATGATTATTATTTGAAGTATATTCTTTCAGATACACGTGTTAAATCATTAAATGATTTAAATAATAATAATAATAATAGTAATAAAAAATCACAGTCTATTAAATATTATAAGGTATACTCTTCGTTATCGTTTAGACGTCGAAGAAATTCATTCAAGTTAACATCTCAAAAACACCGGTTCAAAAGACGATGCTATGGTCCAACACGCCCATTTCCGGTTCCTTTTCCTTTTCGGAATAGCAAATGATATTTCGTTACTTATAATAATACTTTTTTTCGTAGTTCTCATATTGGTCAAAGTGAATTTACTTTTGTAATATTTTTTTTTGCGAATATTATACATAATATTCAAAAATATACCTATGGTTGTTAGTTATACTTTAATGTTAATTAAAAATTTATTTAAAATAAAAAAAAGCTTAATTAAATGTTTAATTTTTTAGCAACAATTTTTAAATATACTAATTTTAATGAAAATTTATTTACAAAAGAAAAAAAAACCAAAGTATAATCAGGTTGATTAAATGTTTGGTTATTCACTTAGAGTTTTTAGTTATACTGTAATATTAATTAAAAATTTATTTAAAATAAAAAATAAAAAATTAAACAAGGCTGATTAAGCTTTTAATTACTCACCTGCAATTATTAATTATACTAATATTAGTTAAAAATTTATTTAAAAAATAAAAACCAAAATAAAATCGGGTTTGATTAAGCTTCTGGTTATTATTCACCTGCAGTTGCTATTCATACTACAATGTTAATTAAAAATTCATTTAAAATATAAACAAAAGAAAACTTATTTTTATTGAGTTTTTGGTTACACAAAAATATGTTAGGAAGATTTGAAAAAAAAAAAAAATAAATAAATCAGGATTAAAGATCAAGGATACGCGATCATGTTCTATGTATCTTTCGTTGCTTCCACGTGTTTGCCAGATTCGAAACATCTCTCTCTCTCTCTCTCTCTCTTTCTCTCTCTGGTATTTTTTTTCTTTCTCTCTTCATTTCTTTTTTGAATCTTTTTACGACGACGTTGGACGAATTATTTTTATCGATTCGTTCTTATGCAACGTGTCGGGTTCTCCTATGGCAGGGGGTATCTAAAAGATGAAACACCCCCACTAAGTTTTCTTAACTTAACATTTTATAACATCGATTATAATATTCAACGTTTGATTCTATATTTTCATATTTGAAGATTTCTTTCCTTTTTTTTTTTTTAATTAATTAATTTATACATTTTTAATTCAATTATTTCAGGATTTTTCTTCTTCAGATTTACATAAGATATAACCTAACTTTACTTTTTATATTTTTTTCCTGTATTATTAATTTATTTATTCCATTATAATTGATTGTATTATTTTGTGTATTATTATTCTATATTATATTTAATTATTATTAATTATAATAAATAAAAATTTGATAATAAAATCACAGCAACGTGTGATCCAAGCATCTTAGTATTGGGATCTCTGTCAGGGGTTTGGTGTAGCAATTCGACTTATCTACTCTAATTTTGAATTTAGTCACCAGATAGCGTATTCAAGTGCGCTAAAGATCCCACTTGATGTAGCAATTTGACCGATCTACTCTAATTTTGAACTTAGTCACCAGATAGCCTATTCAAGTGCGCTAAAGATCCCACCACGTGATGTAGCAATTCGACCGATCTACTCTAATTTTGAATTTAGCCACCAGATAGCGTATTCAATTGCGCTAAAGATCTTAATAAATATTATAAAATATAGTTAAAGAAAAAGAAAGAAAGATAGATAGGCAAATCTTTGCTAAAGGGAGACAAACATAGATAAAGGTTGAACTAAAGGATTGGGGATTGTTGATGAAGAGAGAGAGAGGGGGACAGGAAGAAGAAGATAGGATTCTCTCTCTCTCTCTCTTTGTGTTTAGTAAGAAGGGGGGTTTGGTAAGAAGAGATGATCGTAAGTTTCCACATCGATATCCCGCAGGAAGTCCTGGTTAAATAGACAGTCCTGATCGATGGCCTATCCTGTAGATATTGATAAATAAAGGCGATTACAGCGATGACGATTCCGGCGGTCGATGAATTTATATACCTGACAAAACTCTTGGACGAGCCGATAAATCAGCTCTCTTTATTCCCTCTCTCTCTCTCTTTCTCTCTCTCTCTTCTTGTATACCTTTGCGTTTTACCTATCGTTAACCAAGTGAAAGAGAGAGAGAGGGAGAGAGAATGTCAGAAAGGGTGGTAGGGGGACAGAAAACGAAGTATAATCTCTCAATCTAAATCGATCGATATACTATGCAAAACGATCTCCATTTTCTTCCTACACTCTTTTATCATTCTTATATTTATATACTTTGGTCACACATTGTGCTGTAGGTTTTTTTTTATAAAATGTTAATTTAATATATAAAATAATAATAATAATTGGGAACTGGAAAGTTCATTGTCGCAAATACCAAATCCTGGGACCATTGTTCCCATTCCTGAGCGTGGTTCTTCCATTCGCGGTTTTTGTATCCTATTTCTTTCAGGTCATATAAAATAATGATACAGGAAAAAATATAAAAAGTAAGGTTAGTTATGTCCTACGTAACTCTGAAAAAAGGGGAATAATTGAGATTGTAATACAAGTCCATCTATTGGAAACTTACAGAAACCTAAAGATTAAGGATAACCTACAAATATAACGAATCTTGAAATTGGCGATGAAAAAATGATAAATAAACGCGAATAAAAATTAATAAATAAATGCAATAGGAGAGAGAGAGAGAGAGAGAGAGAGAGAAAACTATCCTATATAGAAAATTGAACAAAATTGAACAGAAGATAAAACAAAAATTGCATTAGGATATGAATTCTTATTTATAAATTATAATAAATATTAATTAATAATATTATAATAAATAATAAATTAATTAAATAAATAAATAATAAATAAATGAATAAAAAAAATAATTAATTTCAATCAATAATAATTAAATAATAAATTAATAAAATAATAAAATTTATAAAAAAAATAATAAATTTATTTATAAATTATATATTATATCAAGAAGATTTATATTGTCCAATAATATCTTCGATCATGATCCTTCAAACATTCTTTTACTCTCTCTCTCTCTCTTTCTCTTTCTGTTTCTCTTTTTGATTTATTTATTCTATCTCTTTTCATTGCATTATCATTCATTCCATTAAGCTTTGACTGATCATGTTCTGGATAATGTTCCCATTTTTTTTTTTTTTTTTTCAAACAAATTATAATATCTATCGATTGGAATTATTTGAATGATTTTTTTTTTGACATCTCTCTTTCTCTTTCTCTTTCTTTTATTTGTTTTCTTTGGATATCTCTTTTTGATATTTTTATTTATTTATTTATTTGTTCGTTCGTTCGTTCGTTTCTTTTTATCTAATACCATCGTTATAATATTATTATCATTATTCTCTAATATTCTCTACGTGAGAGAGAGAAGTAATCTGCAGGGGGCCTCGAAAGGAACTCGTGTAGGTACTTAAAGTATCCCTTTTATTGCACATCGATAAAGAGCCGAGGAGAAGATCGTCTTCTCGAATCGTAGTCACTCGATGATCGTATACACTTGAATATTTTATTCTTCTTTTTTTTTTTGTTTATTTTTTTTATTTTTTTTTTTTTTGTCGAACAAGAAAGCATGCGCCGATTCAATCGTACGAATGATCGAAATGACAGTTCGCGTTCCCCTCTCGTTAATATTTTTATTATTTCTTTTTTTCGTCATCATCATTATTATTATTATTATTATTATTATTATTATTGTTATTATTGTTATTGTCTTCATTCATTATCATAAAAAATTCATTTTTATTCTTCTTGCACTGTGCATCTTGTTATTTGGTTTATTTGTTATTTTTTTTTTTTTTTAAATATTTCAATATTTTTTTTCTAATTATTTAAAGATGTATACACCTAATCGTTTAAAGAATAGTGTTTCTATTATTTCGAACCTATTCTTCCGCGATGTGTTTTTCTAATCAGGCTAATCCTTGGCTTAATGTTTTTTCAAACGAACGATAAACTTGCATAAGTTTGAAAATGTTTTTAAATGAATTTGACATATGTCGTATTTATTTTTTTTTCTTTTAAACATTGTTTTTTAACATTAGTTTATTTCACTTTACTTTACTTATTTTTATTTGTTTCTTTTTTGTCTTCAATTTGCACAGTTGAGAGATAGCAGGTTTTTTATTTTTTGTTTTATCATCATAGCCTAGTTTGCAAAAATTTACACTTTGCACGCATTATACTAACTTTAAATAATATATTTTAATTGTTTACATAAATTAATGCAATTTTATTTAATTTTTTTGTTTGTTTGGCGTTGTAAAAACTTTCATTAAATTTTTACATTCAATTAATCTTCTCTGCTGATTTTCTTTTGTAAAAGAAACAAATGAAAATGTCAATCATTTGCAATTATTTTGTTCACCTTTTTTAATTTTTTTTTATTCAACTTATCACACATTTTCTTGGTACACAAAAAAAAATAATAATAATTGTACGAATACATTCGTGCATCGAATATGCACTTTTTAATTGCGTATGTATTATGTGTATAAGTGAGTTTGTCAAAGAGTGCATACAATTGCAATTAAATAATTACAGTAGATAAGCTAAACAGTTTGTTCTCGACCTGTTCGACAAAATTGTTTTATTTTTTTTTTTTATTTTCAATTTTATTTTTTTTTTTTCTTTCGATAGGAAACTTTTCGTCAAATGATATTCCTCTTCTTCTTCTTCTTCTATTTGTTTTTTAAATAGTTTTTTTTTCGTTTCTCTATTTTATCATAGAAAGATATTGCAATTAGTTGCAATTAAAGTTATTCTTATCTTTCTCGAAATTATTTTCAATGCATTGAAGAGAACAAAATTGTCATTGTTCTATTCAATTTTATTATATTTCGTAGAATTACATAGAAAATTGTTTGAGAAAGAAAAAATGAAAAAAAAAAAGAAAAAAAAAGTTTTTACTCGACGATTAAACAGTTTAATCATTTCCTGTATTTTTATTATTTTCTTTCTTTCCTTCTTTCTTTCTCTCATTCATTCATTCATTTTATTCTTCCTTTTTTTTTTTTTAATATAAAAATTATAGTTGAATTTATTTTAATAAAAATATTACTCGTATTAAATTATAAGAAACAGAAAATGAAAGGTGAATTTTATTAGAAGAAGAAGAAGAAGGTAATGATAATGATGATGATGATGATGATGATGATGATCAAATAAGAAAATGTAAGAAGGAATAAGTGATTTTTCATTTCTTTTTTTTTTTCCTTTCCTTTCTTTTCTTTTCTTTAGTTTCTTTAGTTTCTTTGAAGGATAGAGCCGCGCCCACTTGTTTGCTCAGAGTGACACTTTTACCTGAAGCTTTGGGTGGTTTGTACTAAGCCGAGGTCATTTAAAGCCTCTCCTCCTCTCCTTTTATCTTTCTCTGTCACTCTTTCTCTCACTCTTTCTCTCACTCTTTTTTTCTCTTTTTTATTTTATCTATTTATCTCTTCCTCCTCTATTGATTTATTCGGCTCATCCGAAGGAAATTTATTCAACGATTGAAAACCGTGACTCGTTCATTTCTTTTTTTTTTATATTTTTTATTTTTTTTTTATTTTATCCTTTTTGATTTTTCAATCTTTATCTTTACATTATTTTTGTTTTATATTTTATTTTTAATATAGAAAAAAAAAAGAAAATTACGATTACATTAATGTTTGATTATATAGAAAATTTATTTTAATATTCAATCAATTAATTTTATTTTAATATTTTATTGTAAACAAAGTTTCGTTGGATATTCAACCAATTGCAATTTTATATTTTATTATATTATATTATATTCTTTAAATTTGGATAATTTATTTTATTATATTTACAAAAAGAAACTATACGATTTTTAATCTTTTATCACGAACCACAAATTTATTTTATTATATTATATATAAAATAATTTATTAATTATATTATTTATTTAATATCGTTGTTAACAAATTCATAGATTAATCTATCGATAGAAATTTGTATTTTGTTCTTGTTTGTTTGTTTTTTTTTCTTTTTTCTTTTTTTTTCATATGATTTAATTTAATTGAATTTTCTTTTCTTCTTCTGTTAGACACTTTGAGAAGATTTGATATTTTGTTGTTATTTTTTTTTTTATTTCTCTTTTTATGTAAATTGGTTGATTCGGAAACGAGATGGGTCGTATTTGGGGCCCACCCATAGAATCTGTTCTTTTTTCTTCCTCCTCCTCCTCCTTATTTTACCCTGCGACTATTTTCCATACGTTAAGAACACCCACGTGTTGCGAGCGTTCACGAACCCCATAGATTTCGGATAGAACAATGCTACTCTCTCTCTCTCTCCCTCTCTCTTTTTGTTTTTTTTTTTTATTTTTTTTATTTTGATTTTTATTTTCTTTCTTTTTTCTCTTTCACCTTTCATCCAATCTCCGGTTTGTTCCGTCAGTATGATTAACTTAATAACAGTGCAAAGTTTTCGTGCGTACGCCTCCGCACGAAACTTTTACGAGAGACAACTTTTCTAATCGTCTAACTATGAATGGAATATATTCAATTGTTTTTTTTTTTATATATATATATATATTTTACATTATTATTATTATTATACGAATTAAAAAAAAAAAAAAAAGAAGAAGAACAAGGAAATAGTTTGATTTAATATAAATTTTGTTCATCTTTATACTCACACACGCGTATATGAATTATTATTACCATTTGTTGAATAATTTTTTTTAATAAATAATTTCTTTCAAAATAACGAAGGATAAATAATACTTATTTATTTATTTATTATACTAAAAAGAAAAATAATTTACATAGTAATAATAATGTTAATACTTAGTAAATCCTACAAGAGGTAAACATAGTTACTTGTACATAGACTAGTACATATTAAAATTACTAATACTTAAAACTAAGAAATTTAAATATTAATTGAAAAATAATATTATATATAAACTTTAAAAATTACATTTTTTAATTTACGTTTAATAATATTATTCACGTAATATAACTAATATTGTAATAACTATGTATATATATAGCTGCAGCAAAGTTGCTCGAGTTCTTGAAATCGGCCGGGTGCCGTATCGGCGCCGCTCGAGTTGACACTTCAAATCGGTTTGGCGCCGTATCGGCGCCATTCGAGTGCATAAGGGTTAATAAATATTAAATATAAAAATTGAAATAAAAAAAATGATATTCTTTAGAAACTTGTTAGAAGACTGTACAATTCATGGAACATGAATTTTTTACTTTTACATAAGTATTATTATTTTACCTTTATGTTTAATTTTTTTTTTTTTTTTAACTATATACTAGATAATGTGTGTTATATATATATATATACTACGTATCACAAACATTGAATTTTTCATTGAAATAGAATTGGCACTGTTCTGATAACACTATGGTTATGTTATATCGCATTATTAACATACTCATTTAAATGTTGCAAAATCGTATTTAACAATGTTCTTAATCTATAGAAGGTGTCGTTAAATATATGTGTGTGTGGATATATGAGTGTATATATATATGTGTGTGTATGTATGTATGTATGTATATACCATTTTATATTTAACAATAAGTCGTAGTAGTCATCGTTTAAAGATTTTTCAAATGGTTGAACGTTGGTTGGTTGGTTGGTTGGTTGGTCGGTTGGTTGGTTGGTTGGTTGGGTGGGAAACAAACGTAGTATTATTTTCTACGAATATATTTTCTTATCAGTTTTTGCGACACCATTAGAAAATGAATGCATTTATTATACATTTATATTTCTTTTTCCTTTTTTTTTTCTTTTTTTTTTTTTTCTACTATGACTTGATCAAAAATATATTTCTATTTGGGTCAACCATTTTAAATATACATAGAATAAAGAACAAAGAAATATAATTAAAAATATATATTCTAGTACAGATCAACAAAATTATATTAATTAAATAATATATATTATACTAAGGGTGTCCCGTCACACATTACTGTGGCTCACAATCAGTCCAATACATAAATAATTCGCAATAAAATAATATTGCAATTATAAATTGAGATATAAACAATCTTATCTTTCAAGTTGAATGAAATTGCACACAGGGTGGAAAATTTGATTAAAATCGGTTCAGTAGTTTAGGAGTCCATTGCGAACATACAACGTGACACATAATAAATATTAAATAAATTATATTACTTTAATAATAAAAAATGATAATACTATAAAATCATTGTACTATTAAAATCGTAATATTATCTTTTGTTCGATAATTTAATCTAAAAAAAAAAAAAAATAATAAAATAAAAAAAAAGAAACTTGAACAAGAATAAATTGAGTGAAATTGACAATTGACGTGTTAAAACATAGTCTTTCAACAAAACCATATTAAAAGAAGAGATAGAGTTTATCCGGTAAAAGTTAAGAAAAAAAAAAAAAAAAAAAAAAAAAAAACCAAGAGAAAGAGAGAAAAAAAAAATCAACGATGACTTTCTCACGCTCTTATCTTTCTTTCACGATATATTAGTTATTACTAGGGTTTTTGTCGTTTTCTATTTTTTTCTTTTTCTGCGGGTATATTTTAAAACGTTTCTATGTATGTAGTTGATGGTGATGTGAGTACTACATGTTAATATGCGTGTATGGGGATTGAGAGAAATAAAAAATAATATATAATATGGTGATTACGTTTTAACTTTTCAAAGAAATTGTCATATAGCGTATTACGATAATACTTATTCGTGATTATTACGCGTTATTCCTGTTGTCGTTAAACCCTTTCAAGAAATATCCATCAATTTGAAACATCTTCTTCTTTTGTGTTAGTTTTTCAATGACAAAAAATATCAAAGAGAAAGTGAAAACGATTGATAATAACAACTGTCTGTCATCGGTCGATCATCCCATTCACATATTTCCATTTTATTTTTCATTTAATATAACAATATATTATTTATATATTATTTTAATAGGATGCACAATATCATATCACAATTATTATGTGATAAATAAAATAATAATACAATGAAAAACAAAAAAAAATTATATATAAAACAAGATTAGATTATGTCGTATAAAAAATCTGAAGAAAAATTATTACAGTAATTTTTTTTATATCAAAAGAAGAGAAATAAGATAGGAAGGAAATATTTAAAAATTTTGTTCAACGATTAGGTCAATATTATTTCAATCGGGGGTTAGGAGAGAGGGGGTAAATATCGAATATTAAAATATACGATACGTCTTGACCATTGGAAAAAAAAAAAAAAAAAAATGATTATCGTGGAAAAAAAGAAGATAGAACGTTGAGATCTTGGAATTCTAAGTGTATAAAGACGTGTATATACGTGTATTTGATTAGGATTCATATTTGATTAGAAAGAGAGAGAAAGAGAGAGAAAGAGAGAGGAGAAGATTCGACCATTTTGACCACCACCATAGTCAAAGGTCAATATTATCACACGTGCTCGAAATGCCGACACAGGAAAAAATCAACTTTGCTTCTTTTCTCTTTCTCTTTCTCTTTCTCTTTATCTTTCTCTCTCTCTCTCTCTCTCTCTTTTCCACTTCCAGAAATTTTATTTTTATTTTATTTTTCTTACTTTCTTATGGTGTCCCCGTATAGTGCCCATTTTTAAATTCGGTCTTTCTTGTATCAAGAAAATCATATGTCTGGTTCGATGCATGTTTTTAATGTTTGTTTAAGGACCTTGTTCACTTTTTCAGGTATCAAAATTTGATCTCTTCTAATATTTCATATTAAAATGTTTAATATCTATACAGGGTGTTCCAATTATTTCACATTTAGTTTGAATAATTTACAATTTATCATTTTCTTACGTAAATTTGGGGTTTTTAAATTGTTTCAATTAAATAATTTAATTAGATGGATATTACTTTTGCAAAATTATTATTATTATTATTATTTATTAAATTAAATAAATAAAAAATAATTAATGTTAATATTAGAAGAAAAAAAGGAAATATTATAAAAATAATAGTTCATCATTCTTGTTCAAGCTCTGACCCCACCACCACCACACTTCTCTTATGCTATTTCGTTTTATTGTAATACTTTTCCTGTATAATGTTTTATTATTATAATTTTGTTCTTTTTTTTTTTTATGGTGGTTGAGCTTCCGTTGACTACGTTAATGCGACTTTGTGAATTGTTTTTTTTTTTTTTTTTATGCCGGTGCAAAAGGAACGACGGACTTGTAGAACGGGCACGGTCATAAAACACATATGACACCCGTAGCATAATAATGTTAAACCCGATAGTGGCTATCTCGTTGTATATAATGCACACATACTATTATATATATATATATATATATATACTATAACATAGAACGTTTCGCCATTTTTCTAATTAATGTTTAATGCCACGATAATCTGCCCTCCTTATTCACCATTATGGTTGTCCTGTTCGATATCGCCATATCAACATAATACATTTCTTTTCTTTTCTATTTTTTTTGTTC
Source organism: Polistes dominula (assembly GCF_049000335.1). Taxonomy (NCBI): domain Eukaryota; kingdom Metazoa; phylum Arthropoda; class Insecta; order Hymenoptera; family Vespidae; genus Polistes; species Polistes dominula. The sequence continues at coordinate 674,589 of NW_028301042.1, forward strand.
TTCTTCTTCTTCTATCTCACTCTCTTTTGCATTACTGCACTCTGTCTCGCATTGTTGCACTCTTTCGTTTTTTTTTTTTATTATGCTTCCCCTTCTTCTTTTTTAATTATATTTTTTCTTTTTTTCTTTTTATATTTTTTTCTGATATTTTACTATACTTTTTGATTATAAATAATTTGTATGACGTTAAAGATTAATAATAATAAATAATAACCACACACACACACACACATGCACAACGTTTGTAATTAATTTTCTTTGTTTTTTTTTCTTCACAAACTTGAGAGAAATAATTTTACATCAATAATTTGCGAAGAATTATTCTATTAAATAAATAAATTATAAATAATTCTTTTCTTTAAAACATGCTTATTCATTATTGCTATTATTATTATTATTATTATTAAATAAATATTATAATTACATATATATATATATAAATAAATATTCTTTAGTGTTAATTGAATCAAATGTTATGTGAAATTTTGTAAGTGCAAAAATTTCTCTTTTACAGGTAAGTGTATTTTGCAAATCATTGATGACGTTAAAAACAAAACTATTTATATTAAAAAATGAAAATCAATCCAGCGATGGAAATGTTCCATTATATTTTATATTTGTTTATTTTAAATAATCAACCAACTCACAACACGTTGTGCATGACAAAATAAAAAAAGGATTCCTTTTCCATTTTCCTGCATCAATGCGAGATTTAAAACGCGTTTCAATCCATTGATGGATTTTAAATAAAAATTCTGGGCTTTTTGTTTTTCATTTAAATAAATAATATATATGATATAATTTATATTATTATTATTATTATTATGATTATTATTCCGGTCGTTATGTTTGAATTTCAGTCAAACCAAGAGGAGGAGTTATCGGATCCGGATTTACAGGATCAAGAAAGTGGGGAAGAGTTACCCCAACAACCAAGGGTGGTTCTTCCAACAGCACTCCCTTCGGTTTTACCATCAACTTCATCCGGAACTCCTTTAGCAAATTTAAGCAACCTTATGAACACTCACAATCCGCAGTTTCTCGCCAAACTGAGGATGGAAGTTAGTATTCTAATAAAACAATCTCAAATATATATATATAACATTTGTTTTTATACTAATTTTTATTTTTTTAACTTACCATTTAAATATATACATATATATATATTAATATAAATTTATATTTATTATACTAATAATATTCGATATGTTTTGTATCATTGTAATTGAGTAATAAAACACAATTGATCAAACTATTATTATTGATCCATAATAATATATGTATATATATATTATTTAATATCATATGAATGATATAGAATATGCATGGGGCTAAGAATGAATTTAATGGAAAGGGTGAATAAGAAAATTAATAAAAAAAAAAAAAGAAGAAGAAGAAGAATCTTTTATCTGAAATTAAATTGAATGACAAATATTTGTCAACCTTGCAAACCCCATAAACGATTATAACAAACGTTTATATATACATATTTACTTATTATAAATACATTTTAATATTATATTAACCAATAATTTATAAAAATCTAAATAACAATTACATTATCAATGAATATTTATTAATTTGTTGTTAATTTTTGTTTTGTTAATTAGGAAGCCGATGTACTGTCAAGAACAAATTTGGAAGCGTTCCAGGCTGCTGTCAGCAATGGGGTTATAAATTTGCCAGGATTTATACCCATAATGCCATTATCAAATATGGGAATTGGTGGAATGATACAAGCTTCTTCATCGTCAACCCCCATGCAAGTTGCTGCAGATGGTCCTAGTACATCGTCATCGATGCAACAAGTGTTAAATGTACCACTTGGTAACAACAACCAGGATGCAACCAGCAGTCCTTCACGTTCCAGTGAATCTCCACAAGGATCAAGAAATGGGCCTGATTCTGCTACCAATTATTCACTCAATGTCAGCAACAATACCAATAACAGTCACCATCATCATTCCCACAACAGTAGTGCCAGCAGCAGCAGTCAGAATAATAATAATAACAACAACAACAACAATAGCAGTCAGAATAATAATAATCATACTTCACAGAATGGTCAGCAACCTAACAATTGGAATTTTGAAGATCAATTCAAACAGGTAAGTGATAATATATTTTTTAATTATGTTTGTTGAATCTTCATGATTAGGAAAGATCATTGCAACTAATTGCTAAAATATTTTACATTTGTTAAGAATATTATTATTATTATTTTATTCAACAAATTGTTTTACGAAGAAATTTCCTTATCAAATTTGTTTAGTTAGAATTAACAAATATTTGTGATATATTTGTTGAGTGATTTGTTTAATCTAATGCATGTGCTTCTATTTATTCAATATTTAATCTATAATTACTAATGTTTCTTATTAATGCTTTGCAATTAATTTATTTTCTAATTGGAATATGTTATATTTATGTATGTGCTTGCTTTATTACTCCTATCTTAAACTAATTTGTTTCATTATTTACTGCTGCTAATATCATTATGTTATTACTTTCCTTTCTTCTTTCTTTCCTATCTTTCGTTAAATCCCTTCAATAATTTTAGCAATGAAAATTATTGGTTTGAGTTTTTTTTTTTTTTAGACAAAATCATAATTAATTTCTTTTCTGCTTGAATTAATTGTCAAAAGATTAGATTAATGAATAGTAGAATATAATCTCATTATTGAAATAAGATAAAGATGATAGAAGAAGAATAAGAAAAAGAAAATACAAGGTGTATTATTACAGTCAGGTATGAAGAAGTAGTAAGAAGGTGATGGGGTTGGTTGAGGGGGTGGAAGATGTAGGAAAAAGGAAGAGTTCTAGAATTAGTCAGGCTTGGCATCGTATCCTTGTTAACGCTTTTTATGTGGGGCCCTTCAATCTCACACTAACTCATATATTTTATATACACATTCATCGTCAGACTCAAACGTAGACACACACACACACACACACACACATGCAGACATTTTATATACACATTCATCGTCAGACTTACACGTACAACACACAGGCATTTTATATTCACATTCATCGTCAGACTCAAACGTAGACACACACACACACATGCAGACATTTTATATACTCTTTCATCGTCAGACTCAAACGTAGACACATACACAGTCATTTTATATACACTTTCATCGTCAGACTCAAACGTACATACACAGGATATATGTATGTATAAGTATATGTGTATATAATTTCTTAATGACTCGCAAAGAAGGGGTAATTTTTGCATCGGCAAAGAGAGACGGTCAAGAAAAGGTTTTTGGTTTTTGCAAAGAGGGTGTGGTATCGGATTACCATTTAGATTGTTCAAGCTCTGAAGCAAATGGGGACTTCTTCAATGGCGACAAATCTGTATACAGTATTTCGCGTTAAGAAAAGAATCGCCATTTTAGGTTGATTATGGCTATAGAGTAGGGGGATTGAAAAAAGTTTGTTTGAATTTTCATTTCATTCTTTTACTTTTTCTTAGATTAATTTGTTGGTATAATTGTACAATGTTATTAAATTATTATTAAATAATATTGAAGTTATAGTTAGTAGAAATATTTTGAAATATTATTAGAAATTATAAGAAAGGGGTGAACATGAATAGGTTGGCAACTGAGTAATTGCAGATTTTGTTGATAGTTGGCTTTTTAAAATCAGCAATGATTTAGTTGTCAATCTAATACATTTAAATCAAACTTAGGTTAGTAAAAGATAGATGGATACACGAGTAACCATTAATATAATTAATAATACAACCTAACCTATAAATAGAAATACCTAAATAACAATGTTAATAATCATTTCAACAATATTGCAATAAACTTTGCAAAAAGTTCAGTCAAACTATTACCGATGAAAAACCATTTATAGCATTCTCCGTGAGATACTAGATAGAAAGATGAATAGATAAATAGATAGATAAATAAAAGATGGGATAATATGATGGAAAGAAGATGAGAATAAGACGATGAAGATTTAGAATAAGAATAAGAAGCAAGTATAGTACGAGTATAAAGGTAGGGGGAGGGTTACGGAGGGAAGATAGAAGAGGTGAGGAGGGGTTGATGGTAGAAGGGAATATTAAAAAAAGATGGCTAGGATGAAAATGGTAGACTCCACCTACTCTGAAGAGAGTCGGCGCCTGGGATCATCGCATCCATCATTCCGGCGGGGGCGTACTCGTTCGGGTCTTTAATCTTTTCCTTCTTCTTCTTCTTCTTCTTCTTCTTGGATCCGATTCTGCTTGCTTGCTTGCTTATGCTACTCCCGCCGTCGCCAATGCCAAAGCCGTTTTCATCTTTGTATCCCTATGTCTATGCATTTTCTTTGTAGTTTGTGATATGTGTGTGTGCGCATTCGTCGCAGTTGAACACTGCAACTGCCGTCGCTCGTCATTTCTTTCCCTGCTACCATTCTATTTCTTTTCTTTTCTTTTCTTTCCTTTTCTTTTCTTTTAATATATTTTTTTGATTGTTCTCTTTGTTCTTTTTTGTTTTTTTTTTATTGCACAAGGGTTGTTTTTCGTTTTGTTTTATAATCTTTAAAGTTGCGATTAAGTTTGGTTATAAGGTGGATTTTTTTGGATTACTTTATTGCATCGTTTAAGTTACTTTGAACATTTGTCATAACCTTTTCAAATTATTGCATGATTTTAATTAATAATAAAATTCAATATATATATATATATATATATTAACCTAATTTTCATCGTATACGGTAAGAATTACAGGTGCTGCGAAATTCAATGAAATTGGGGATGAATTTTTTATGATAACATATTGAAATAATCAAAAATATTAAATATATAGAACCTATAGGTTACCCAGAGGAATCTAGAAGTTTCATTCTAACCTAACTTTTATACAAATCAAATTTACTATACTTCCATTAAAAGTATGCACTGTAAAAATCTCATCTAATAAGAAAAAAAAAAATACACGTAAACAAAATGTATCATCCTCTTTTTCTCTCGAGTATTTCTAAGTTCACTTTTCTATTTCTTAAAGGTTCCATATTCTTATCTACAATATACACACATACAAAAAAATAAACATACACAGAAACGATATATATATATAAAAAAAGACGACATACATCTACGATCATACATCACATACATACATACAATAGATAAAAATATAAAAATGCATACGTACATACAAAAATACATAGAAATCTAAAATACTAACACACATACAGGTACACACACACATATATATTATATATAACATATGTAGAAGAGTATATGTCGTGGTTCGTTCGCTGACCGTGCACTCGTGCTGGGTTAAACACAACGGGTAGTATAATACTGTAGCACTATACTTTGCAGCCATTGTGAAATAACTCGTAAACCTGCAAATTGCCGGCTATTTCGCTCCCATATATACGCACATATACATACACACACCATACCTCTCCTCCCCCTTCCTCCCCCTCCTCCCCCTCTCATATTATTCCTCTCTCTTTCTCTCTCTTTCTCCCTCACTTGCGAATATAAGCTCGCTACTATCTTTTCGCGTATTCCTCGATGTTTTCTTCTTAACACGAGAAAGGAAGAAGTAAAAAGAACAGATAGAAATAGTATGAAATAGCATAAGATGTATATGTATATGTATATGTGTGTGTGTGTGTATGTGAAGATGAGAGAGGAGGGGGGTGGGGAAAGAACCTTGCATGAAACAAATAAAAATACAAAGAATATTGAAGAAAAAAAAAAACAAAAAAAAAAAAAAAAGGAAAAAATTCTTCTACGTTTATGTTAGAATTCACACGAGTGTGTCGATCTTTGGGTCCACAGTTCAACTCGTTCAAAAACATACACATATACACACGTATATGTATTAATATGCATATGCATTTATTTTTACACATGGGGTGTCGTGTTGTAGTAGTGTATAGAGAAAAACGAGACGTAGATAAATACTTTGAATTGTAGTTCGTTGTCTTAAGAAGTAGGAACATATATATATATATATATATATCTATAAAATTCATAGTAACTCATGCGCACATTCACATGCACACATTCACATGCACATATTCATACTAACTCATTCACATTTTTATACTTAGGCCACACGTTGCTGTGGTTTTGTTATAAAACGTTGATTTTTAATTGCAGTCAAATTAATATTTATTTATAATTTCTGGGAAAAATTCGAATTTGAGTATAAAACAACTTAAAATTTTTAATATATTTAATATATAAATAATAATACATAAATAATACTAAACATTAGAATGGGATACGTAAAATAATAATACTCGAATTAGGTTCTGTCATATAAAAACCTGAAAAAATCGTAAAATAATTGAATTGTAATGCAGCACCATCTATCGAAAATTTACGATACTTAAAGAGCCAAGATAAGCTTTAAATAATCGCGATAAAAATTATCCTTAAAAAAAAAATGACACAAAATAAAAGAAAATTTCATGAAGATTGAAACTTCATTTAAAAACCAATAACAATGTTGCATTAAATTTGGATGTATAAAAATAATTATATAAATAAATAATAAATAATGAATTGAGTATGGTTTGTTAGGAGGATATGATGAGTGAGAGAAAGAGTGTATTGGTCTGCTGGTTGGTTCGAATCCTTAACGTTGAGTTATCATTGTGATTATGCAAATGCATTATCATTATGCAAATGAAGAAGAGTAGTGCGGCATGGTTGCAGAAGAAACGGGCGAGAAACGGGCGAGAAACGGGCGAGAAACGGGCGAGAAACTTGGAACGTGATTCGTCGTTGTCCCGGACTCTTGCACTCACTCACTCCTTTCGATGCACTTCATACATGTATGCATGCATATATATATATGTATGTATGTGTTTGTTGTATATCTATGTAATAGTATGAGTAAGAATGGTATGTGTTATAGCTAATCGTTGTTACAAGAATAATTACGCGTGGAAAATAATTTTTCCGCGTTTAGTATGGAAAACTGATGTTAGGAATATTCGTATATAAATTTTATCTATGTCCCCTGTGTGTGTGTGTGTGTCTGTGTCTGTGTGTGTTTATAAGAATGTATTTTATAAATGTGGATGATGCATTTTTCGTATCGTACGTTTTACATATATGTATATATGTATAGTTGAATATTTGACATTCGACGCGTTAAAATATATTTGACCGTATATCAATTTAAGTTTGTAATTTTGTCTTCTTCTTCTTTTTTATTTTTTTTTTCTTCTTTTCTTTTCTTTTTCTATTTCTTTTAAGTATAGTAATTATCGTTAAATTATGCCACGTGCCGGTTGCCGGTTACGTTTTATCGGAACGTTATTGTGACAATAATGGATTCGACATATTTTATGCATCATGCCACTAAAATTATATATCGCTATACTATTTTTTTTTTTTTTCTTTACGAAACAATGGAAAATAATATTTAACATCGTTCTCAAGGTCATTATATATATATAAACTTCGATCGTTTATATTTTATTGAATAATTTTTATCATCAATTTATCGAACAATTGACAACGAAATATAAAAGTTTGAGAAAGGGGTGAGAAATGGTGGATGAGGGGTGAAAAAAATATTGGGTGGGTGGGTTTGTAGTGGACGAACAATTTTTCTGCGAGTAAAACTGACCAATCGGATGGAAGAATCGAATCGGTAAACCCCTGGTTTTAACACGTGTCCTTTCTTTTCATTCTTTTACTGATTATTTCCCTTTTATTTTACCCTCATTTATGGTTTTTTTTTTCATTTTTTTTTTTTTCATATATATTTGTTTTTTTTTCTTCCTTTTTTCTTTTTAGTTCAATTTACTTGGTAAAAAGGTTCTGTGTTCATCATCGAAATTAACAGAAAACTGATAATTGCATGCTTGTGTTTCTAAAATAATTTAGTATAACAGTTTGGTTTTATTTTGTTTAACATTCATATGAATTAAACAAAGTAATATCAATTTGTTTATTTGTACACGTTTAAAAATTTACATGAATGAAATTCGATGAATTCGAAATCAATTAGAATGGAAAATTGAATGAAATATCATTTTGTCTATGTACTATTTTATTATTTGTACTTTGTTTTATTCACTTGACATAAACTCGTTAAATAAGTCATAGTAAAAGAAAGTATAGTAATTTAAATATATATATATGTATTAGTTTACACGTGCATAAAGGTGCATCCTCGTGTAAAAATCTTCATACGTTTTAAGTAAAATCTTCTTACAAGCTTTTGTTGTTACGCTTCGTCGGTGGTCATTGCAACGAGAAACAAATCATTTCACAAAAACGTGACACTTCAATGAAAACAGTATTACAGGAAAAGAATATAAAAGAAACTAAACTAGAAAAAAGGAAGGGAGGATAAAAAGAATATACTAATCAATAATTAAAATGAATAGAATTCAAACATACAGAAAATAAAATCATTTAAGTTGTGTCATAGCAAATAATTCATTAATGCATTCATTCACAAAATTATGCACACATATCACATGCATACAAATGTGCATACACGTAACAACCAATAAATTCATGCAAGCTATCAAACAAATTCATGCAGGTCTATCAAACAAATTCATGCACACATATCACACAAATGAATTCATGCACACATATCACACAAATAAATTCATACAGGTCTATCAAATAAATAAATTCATGCAAGTCTATCAAACAAATTTATGCACACATATCACACAAATGAATTCATGCACACATATCACACAAATAAATTCATACAGGTCTATCAAATAAATAAATTCATGCAAGTCTATCAAACAAATTTATGCACACATATCACACAAATGAATTCATGCACACATATCACACAAATAAATTCATGCAAGTCTATCAAACAAATTCATGCACACATATCACACATTATAAACATGCATACACTTTTACCAACAAATAAATTCATGCAAGTATACATTATACAAACTTACACATACGTATCAACGAATTAATTCATGCAAGTATACATCATACAAACGTAAACGTTTCTTTTTTTTTTTTGCCTGAACGAACGAAAAAAGGGGTTGTTAACCAACAATGGAGAAGAACATATCTGTCAGTTTCTTTTTATATTCATCGTTGCACCGTATGTATCTATATATGTATGTATGTATGTATGTATGTATTTTCTGTCCTTATTTCTCAACACTCTGTTACACGCTAATCACCGTAATTGCGCTTCCGCGTGCATAACCCTGCTAATTGATCGATATACGAGTATTAGAAGGACCAATGTCCATTTCGTATTTTACCGTTAACTTACACCCCCCACCCCCATCCCCTCCTCCTTCTTATACATATATAAAACCCATTTTACTTTGATGTTAGTATAGTCAAATACCCAAATGCATATGCGAAACTCTGACGAAAACCTGAAGTAACCCTGACACAATCGATTGCATATGTGAGTTTATTAAAACTTATTGTGTTTTTTTTTCACGTTTAAATAATAATTAATAAAAATATATTTATATTAATTATTTTTCCCCCTATATAATTCACATACTTATAAACGTGAAGTAACATTGATGAATAATTATAAGTAAAAATAATGAAACAAACAAGATGTACGTATAAATAATGATCAAATTTAAATAACTATTGTATAAAAAGGTTAATATATTATTTTTTCTTTTCTTTTATTTTTATTTTATTTTTTGTTGGTTATTTTCTAACGTTTATGTTAAAACGCGTAAGCGTAGAAGGCTCAGAATAAAATCCAGGAGGCGTTAAACGGACAACGACGACGACTACGACGACGACGGTGTTACGAATAAAAGAGACGAGAATTTGTCGGACGTTCGACGAATGAGAACGATGCGTGACCGTCTCACGAACGTGATTTCTATAGTATCTTTTCGAATATATTAACACGAATACACACACATATATACATATATACATATACGTTTATAAACGTATCTTTCATGCACGTACCCATCCTATCTATCTCTCGGATATATTTCAACGAACTTATATACAAGTCTTTTAAAAACCGTAACGAAAGCATATGTGACTTATGCACGCACGCACACACACACATATACAGAAAGAGAGAGAGAGAGAGAGAGAGAGAAACAAACAATATACATTTATTCACGATGCTTCAAAAAATTAATATGTAAATATGTGTGTTTCACATTCACATACTTTTAACACATTCTTTATTGCTTTTCATTATACCATTTAGAATTTTTTTTTTTATTATTATTATTTATCCATATGTATGTCACGTATCAAATATATATATATATATGTGTATTAAATTATTATGTGAATATGTGTGTGCAATATATATGTTAACATGTATCATTACACATAACATGTGTCATGTGTTAACATGTGTCTAACATTCTTAGAATCAAATAATAAACTAAAATAGAAAATTAGAATTAGAATTTAATATTTTTTGAAAAAAAAAAAAAAAATTGAACTCATGCATTCCACGTACTTATGAAATTTTGTTACGCTTTAAATGTATTCGTGTGTTGCATATTTTACAAAGTAGGTATCACGTGATATTCTCGTTTGAATTTAAACGAATGACCATTAGAAATATGTTGGGGGATGAAAAAAAAATAATTTGAAATGAACAATTGACGATGAAAGAAAGGGTAGTGTCTCTTTTTTTTTTATCTTTAGTTGTATTTAAAAAAAAAAATGAGACAGTGAGGGTTTTTAGAAAAAAAAAGGGTAGACTCAAATGGGGATTAAAGAAGGGTGGATGGATGAATAGAATAAAAGAGAAAGAAAAAAAAATCTATATATATATATATATATATGAAACGAGTAAACTTGTTAGGTTAGTCGCATAATTTGCAAATATAATTTTGACACGTTTATATAGAAATTTTTGGGGACAAAAATAAATTCATGGATAATACAATAGTTGAAAGAAATAACGAATGCAATCAATCGTTCGTGAATGACGAATTTCGAGGTTAGTTTTTTTATATTTTTTTTTAACTTATCGAGGGAATTATACGAAGTGCTAATTTATGTGGTATATACTATTATTTTGTATATATATATAATAATATTATAATATTTATAGATTAATAATAATGCTATGTTATAATGTAATTAGTAATTATATATATATATATAATATAATAAATAATAATATAATAAAATAATATTATATAATAAATATACTATATAATTATAAAATAGTATTATTTAAAATTATTTATAAATTATTATTATATAAAATTATATTAATAATACTATTTATTGACTATTATATATGCAATATATAATATATTTTTTATTTAATATATTTCTAAGTTAATATATGCTATATATACATATATATATATTTAATAATTAATTTATTTATTATTTTTCATATCTATTCCTTTTGTTTTCTTCTTCAAATATTTTTTTAGCTACATTAGATAAAAACATGTTGTTACTTCTAAAACTGCACGTGTATTTTATTATCAAATTATTTTCTTATATATATATATATATATATATAATTGTGTTGATTGAGTCATATCGACAGAAAATAAAAATGAAAAAAAAAAAAAAAATAAAAAAGAAAATAAAAATGTAGCCGACAAACGACTGACACGAAGAAAGAGTAAGAAAGAAAGAAAGAAAGAAAAAAAGAAAGAAAGAAAGAAAGAAAGAAAGAAAGAGAATCGTCGTGTCGTATTCTTCATCGTCATAGTCGTTTGGTAGAACTGAGAGTTATATTTTGACCCTGGTTAGCATACCAAAGGGACGTTATATTCTTATGGGTCCTTCGTGTGTATATTCTCACTACTATTATAATGAATATCTTTGCCGCTGTATAAGCATATATGTAAAGCACGTGCCACGTTTTTCGTATCGTCCGTCGTTGGGTGGTAAGACGATGAGAATGAGAGGAATATATAAGAATTAAGTAGTAGAAGAAGAAGAAGAAGAAGTAGAAAAAAAAAATAATAATAATATGAAAAATAAAAAAAGAATAAAAAGATGAAGGAGGAAGAAAAATAACATGATAAAAAAAAGAGAGGGGCTGAAGGTGGTGAACGACAGAGTGAAAGAGAGAGAGAGTGAGAGTGAGAGGAAGAGAAGAAAAATAAAATATGAGTCGTAGCAAAAGGTGCGATCTCGTCGCATATCATGCGAGCTTTACAGATATCATTTGAATTTCAATGAATCATGTGGGTGAGTTTCTCTCTCTCTCTTACTCTCTTACTCTCTTACTCTCTTATTCTCTCTCTCTCTCTCTCTTTTTCTATTTTTTTATTTTTTTATTTTTAGTTTTCTCTTTTCATTTTTATCATTCACCTTTTTCTTCCTTTTATCATTCAATTTTTTATACATACATACATACATACATACATACACACATACACACTGGACAATATATATTATTTTTCTATATTTTATTTGATAAAATATTGTTTATGTTTAGTCAAAATTATTTCATTTGTTTGATTTTATTAATTGAATTATTCTAATTGAAATATTTCTAATTGATATATTAATTTTTATTTAACACACGTGTTTATGAAATGATCTAATTTTCTGTACATTTAGTTAAAGTGTTGATTATATTTTTTTTTTTATTTAATCTTTTATATTATTTAAGAATGTTATTTTTTTTCTAATTAAAATATTTCAATTTTATATTAATTTTTATTTAACATACGTGCTTATGAAATGATCAAATTTTCTGTACGTTCAATTAAAGTGTTGGATATGATTTTTCATTTAATCTTTTAGATTATTTTAGAATGTTATTTTTTTTCTAATTAAAATATTTCAATTAATATATCAATATTAATAATAATTCATATAAAATGATCAAATTTTTTCTGTACATTTAATTACATAAGTTTACATAAGAATTTGTTCATGCTACCCACCCTCACATTGAAAAACCAATTAATAATTTTAGATTATTTTAGATTGTTATTTTTTTCTAATTAAAATATTTCAATTAATATATCAATATTAATAATAATTCATATAAAATGATCAAATTTTTTCTGTATATTCAATTACATAAGTTTACATAAGAATTTGTTCATGCTACCCACCCTCACATTGAGAAACCAATTAATAATAATTTGTCTATATGCTTATTCGTTTCCCTTGTTTTCTTTTTTTCTCTTGTAAAAAAAGAAAAACAATCTAACAAATTACACGATAACGTTATTATTTACAAGATAATCTCGTGTAACACGAAATAAGAATTAAGAAAAAAGAAAAGAGAAAAAAAAGCTTAAGATCGTATAGTAAGATGAAAGAAAGGTATGGGTCTGTGTGTTGTATTACCCTTTTCTCCCACCTTTAGCAACCCTTTTTCATAGGTTATATTGTTGTATATTACACGCGCGGAGGTGGAACCAAGCGGAATAAGTTGAAAGAAGAAGAAGAAGAAGAAGAAGAAGACGTTATTGCTCGTGTTTCGTGCAGTTATATAGCGTGTAGGAATGAAATTGGGTGCTTCGCGATTTAAACGATAAAGGGACACGTATACACACACACACACACACACACACATACACGTTATGTTACGTTACGTTATTATTACCCTATTCTCTTTCTTCTTACCTTTACTTTTCACCATTTCTCTTAGTTTACTCTGTTATAATATTACTTCAGTACAAAAAAAAAAAGAAAATGTGCAAGGTAGAAAAAAAAAGAAATCTTGTCGTTTGTTCAATCACCGGACACGGTAAAGCTAACATCCTGTGTGTGTGTGTGTGTTTATAAAAATATATATATATATGAAGAAATTATAGTTAAAGTTTAACGTGACAAATATTAGAATCAAAAAAAAAGAAATTAATTAAATTGTAAAAATTATATAATTGAATTATGATAATTATTTGTAATAATTTTGTACAATTTTGATACTAAATTTGTATTATAAAGTTTGCAATTAGAAATAATGTTGTTCGTGTAATATTAATTTACATTAGTGAAAGTATTTATTCAAAGTGTTTTTTTCCAATATTCAATTTTTATTATATATTGTTTATTTTTTTTTCTTTTTAAATAATTAAAATAACTGCAAAACTTGTAAAATTAGCAAAATTAAACCTTTCATTGTAACAACTACAGTTATTACTCATGTGTAATATTAATTTACATTTGTGAAAGTATTTACTCAAAGTGTTTCATTCAATATTTCATTTTTATATTGTTTCTTTTATTTATTTATTTTGTAAATAATTCGAATAACTGTGCAAAAATTTACAAAATTAGCAAAATACAAACCTTTTATCGTAACTACCGACAATTATTACTCATCTTGATTTTTATCTAACGAAGTGTATATATTTAAACTCTTCTTCTTATTTTGTTCTTTAACAATTCACCAATTTGTAAAAAGGGGTGGTTGAAACAAGCAAAAAAAAAAAAAAAAAGAAAAAAGGGAAAGAAAAGAAAAGGGTGGCTTCAGTACTTTCATTCGTTTCCGTATTCGAGAAAGAAAAAAGACAAAATAAGAAAAGCCCAGGTGTTTTGGAATTTCAAAGAGACACAACACAAACACACACACATGCACTTTTCGTACTTATTTTTCATAGTACTTACAATTAGGTTTTTAAAAAAAAATAAAAAAAAACCAAAAAAAGTGTCATCCCTGACCGTTCCGATTGTTCACATTTTTTTTCTTATTCTCAATGATGATAAAATCTAACGAGACGTTTATATACACAAACACACACACACACATGTTATCATTTATCACATACTCGTGTACAAATATATCAGAAAATTACAGGTAATAACATGTGTGTGTGTGTGTGTGTGTATACACTCCGAAAAAAATCAACCAACATGGAACCAGCTGCCTTCCAAAAAAAAAAAAAAAACAAAAAAACAAAAAAATGACGGCTTGCTTTTCTTTAATAATATATATATTTATCAAGTATGTAAAATATTGTAAGTACGTTGGTCGGGTTGTGACATGCACGCACTTCTTCTTATTCTCTTCGACAATTTTCTTTCTTTTTCTTTTTTATTGATCTTGAGGTTTACTCGTTGAACTTTCTTTGAGTTCGTCGTACTCGAAAAAGGATGATGATGATGATGATGATAATACTCGAACAATGTATCTCAGTATGACACGAGTCTCTTATTTTTTATTATTCTTTACCAAAAAAAGAAAGAAAAAAACACCACGTTACATCTGCCTCGTAAACGAAGTAAAAAATTCAAAAAATAAAATTTAAGAGAAAAGTAATTGAAAATTGAATGTCTCTTTTTTTTCCTTGGGAAAATGTTTTTTTTTTTTTTTTTTATTAAATCTTTGGGTTAATTATTACGTAGTATAATATATTTTTGTTGAATTATTAATTATTATTACGTAGTATAATATATTTTTGTTGAATTATTAATTATTATTACGTGGCACACATATTTTTGTTGAATTAATTATTGTTACGTAGTATAATATATTTTTATTGAATTATTAATTATTATTACGTAGTATAACATATTTTTGTTGAATTATTAATGATTATTACGTAGTATAATATATTTTTGTTGAATTATTAATGATTATTACGTAGTATAATATATTTTTATTGAATTATTAATTATTATTACGTAGTATAATATATTTTTGTTAAATTATTAATGATTATTTCGTAGTATAATATATTTTTGTTGAATTATTAATTATTGTTACGTAGTATATATTGTTCTATTTTAATTTAATTATTTATTGAAACTATTTCAAATAATTAATCGAACCGATTATATATATATCGAATTGTCGTATCAAAATGCAACGAATAAATTTTTATTGATCGTTGAAAAGTAAACTGAATGATATACATATGACGTTTCTTAAATAGAATGAAATTTCGATTAGATAAAAATAGAAATTCCTAGAAAATCGTGTTACATTCTCCCTTTCACGCCCCCATCAAGAAAATTTTCTCCCATCTGTTGAAAAAGAAGAAGGGGAGAGAGAGACAGAGAGAGAAAGAGAGAGAGTGAGTGAGTGAGTGAGTGAGTGAGTGAGGGTGTGAAGGGGAGGAAAGAACGATCGAGTATCGAAATAAACTAACTGTAAGAAAGATGAAGGGTAGGAAATCGTCCAGATGCGTTTTCACTCCCCCTTCCTTCCCCAGTTTCTCGTAATTTTCAAGAAAACGGGGTAAAAACTATATATCTCTTTTCATCTTCATTTCACTTACATACACACATACACATATACATATAAATATACCCCCTACATTACTTACACATATACATATATAGGAATATATAAGAAATAGTTTTAATGTCGTCTAGAAATAGATTATTCTCTTTCTCAACCCTCATTCATTTTTTTTTTTTTTTTTTTTTTATCTAAACAGATGCATCAGATTTCTTTTTAAAGATAGAAGAAGATGATATTATAACTTATGCTAGGTTAGATGTATGTGTGTAGGATAATATTTAACGATATCATATCGATTCAATAAATTATATACAGTAACTAGATGTGAAATATTTGTTTTCTTCCTCTAATAAACCAAATTAAAAAAAAAAAACAAGAAAGAATTAATCTCAATAACTTTGATATTAAATTTCTAATTTTTAAATTAAAATATAATCTATATTTATTAATATATATTAAATAATATTTATATGAAAATTAAAATTATTATATAATATATTATAAAATATATAATATATAAATATAGTTTATAATAATAAATTAATTAATATATATATAATTAATTATTTTTTATTCTTATTTTTATTTTATTTCTTATAATTAATTTAATTTAATTTAATTTAATATCTAAACTAAAAAAGATAATAAATTAATTAAATATATATATTTATATTTATATATAATAATAAATTGAACGAATAAAAACTACTAAGATAAAATATTTGTTGAATGTTAAAAAAAATAAAAAAAAAGAAAAAAAAGAAATAAAAATAAATAAATAATTAAAAAGAATAATGTGATATGCATTATGGTTTGAAAATTTGAAGAAAACAACGCGCCGTGAAAGTTTTCTTTTCTTCGTAGGAAGTCTAGACGAATCTTCTTCGTCTTCTTCTTCTTCATCCTCGTCTTAGTCTTCTTAGTCTCTTAGTCTCTTCTTCGTCTTCTTTCGGTGACTTTGAATTCTCGGTATCTCTGATATTTATAATCGCGAAAGTTCTCTTCGTGGGGCATTGAAAGAGCCGATTCTTGGATTAGCGGAAGCTGCACTGGGTCTTAGATCTCGCGAATGAGACGACCGACGCGTGTCGTGTCAAAAGCTACCACCATCTTCTTCTTCTTCTTCTTCTTCTTTTTATCATTCTTATTATTATTATTATTATTTTTCATCATTAAAAATCATTTTTTCTTTGTTTTAAGCTCAACAACCAACCACGTCCCTTTTGATTCCCATTTTATTTGTCACCCATTTTTCAATTTTATTGATGTTCATTTAATTATGATTTTTTTTTATTAATTATATTTGATATAAATTATATACAAGGAGTAATAATGCAATGTGCATATTATAATACAAATAATATTTGTTTTCTTTTTCATTAATCGTTTGTTTATTTATTTATTTGTTTGTTTGTTTTGTACGATTATGTTTTAGATAACACGAAATCATAATCTCCGAAATTATATAAGAAAAAAAGATCTGAGATATGTAAGTGTATTTTTTTTTACTTCAATAATTTATCTACCAACTGAAGACAAAAAAAATTCCTCAAATTAACGTTCATCTATTTTTCATACTTTTATATTAGGTCGATAAATAACTTCGGGTTTTTTTTTTATGAGACAAAACCACGACTGATAAGTGCAAGACACTTTTCATGGAGTTGTTTTTTTGTCATTGTTGCACTCTTTGCAATTGTTCAACGTATCTATTGAATTTTGTTTCTAATATTACCTTAAAAAGGTTCATCAAAGTTGAAAATACGTCGCTGCACTCGAGGTTCATATTTTAAGATCGTATCACCAGAACGGAATTTTACTAAACCAATTTCTGACTGCCCTATCAATTATCAGTCCTGCACTGTATACGCTGTAGATTTTTTCAGTTGCCACTTTAGTGCTATTGCCTTGTTTCAATTCTTAATGCATTACGTGTCGAAT
The DNA here is from genome assembly GCF_049000335.1 of Polistes dominula. Classification (NCBI taxonomy): domain Eukaryota; kingdom Metazoa; phylum Arthropoda; class Insecta; order Hymenoptera; family Vespidae; genus Polistes; species Polistes dominula. The sequence continues at coordinate 692,636 of NW_028301042.1, forward strand.
GTAACATTGATTGCATAAAAAAATAGACACAAGACTAAACTGAATTCTCATTTATACAATGATACTAGGAGTGAGACTGTGACTCACAATCAGTCCGATACATAAATACAAACAATAAAATAATATTGCGATTATAAATTGAGATTATAAATTATCCTATCTTTCAAGTTGCATAAAATTGCACATAGTGTGGAAAATTTGATTAAAATCGGTTCAGTAATTTAGTAGTCCATTGCGGACAAACAACGTGACACGTAATTTATATATATTAAGAAGATATCGAAAATCCATTTGATTTCGGTGACACTTATAGTAGGTAAGTACGAAAAATAGATTCTACATAAATTGGTATTAATACCTGCACTTGTTGGTGAAAGAGATTTGATAACAAAATAAGATTGATACTAAAATAGAAAATAAAACTAAAAAAAAAAAGAAAAAAATGGAGTATAACAGAAGATTATCAGAAGATTACGTTAGCAAAAGTCGATGTTCACGCGGAGTTGTAATAGTCTTCTTCTATCTTCATCTCTTTCTTTTTCTTTTTAACTGGTGCATTGTGCATTCCTGAAGAAGAAGTGCACGCGACGTTGCACGCGAACAATTTGCTTGCTCTATCCAAAAGGACGTCGACTCTCGTAAATATATTCTCTTGCCATTTTCTAACTTCAATTTATATTATATTCTAGTCTTATTAACTAATCAAAGTATCATTTCAAATCTTACATATTAATACACACATGAATAATTATTTTATATAGAAGAATATTTAAAAAAAATAAAAATAAAAATTGAAAAAGAAGAAGAAGAAGAAGAGGAAATAAAAATTGTTGCTTGATGAAGAAAGAAGAAGAAGAAGAAAAAAAAAGAAGGAAAATAAAAGTTAAGCTAAATAAATAAATGAAACCAAAATGAGGAAGGGATCGATAAGTGACGAAGAATTACGAGAAAGAGAGTGAGTGAGTGAGAAAGAGAGAAAGAGAGAGAGAGATCATTAAGGCATCTTTAATCGATGCACGTGTAATAAATGTTTCTGGTACAGATTAACGAGCATTGGTGTATTAAAAGCCGAGGAGCATGACCTATCCCCTTTTAATCGATCGCTCAACGACCGTCTGCCGATCGTTCGATCTCCACTTGGTAATTAATGCGATAGTCGGTGAAAAATGAATCCACCTTTCGAGTTTCTACTCATCTCTCTCTCTTTCTCTCTTTCTCTATCTCTCTCTTTCTCTCTTTTTTTTTTTTTACTTTACTAATACACTCACAGATAGACTTGTATGTATGTGTATACGTATATACAAATTATTTCCAATGAATATCTAACAAAAATATATGTTCATTCAATTCTTATTTTTTTTTTTTTTTTGAGATTAATACAAATGGTTTATTATAAATATACTGTGAAGTTACTTTTAAAATATATTATTTAATGTGATAGGTAATTTGTATAATTCTGGCAATTTTGGCAATTTTTTTTTTAATTTAATTTGGAATAATTAATTTATAATATATTATATGTGCATTGTATAATATAATAATCTTTATATATATATATATATAATATTCACAACTTATATATATATATATATATATATTTTTATAATTTTATATACTATATATTTATATTTTTATAATTTCATATATTATATATTTATATTTTTATAATTATATATATTATATATTTATATTTTTATAATTATATATATATATATAAAATAAAAATAAAAATAAATATTAATATATCTACATTTTATGCATTTGCACGAAATAAAATTATGTTATACAAATTACACGTATTAAAAAAAAAAAAAAATAAGACAAGAATATTCTGAGAGTGTCGGGGAGGGGCTGGAGGGGGGGTTGTTGGTGATAAATAAAAATCGAAAGTAAAAGATAAAAATTCTTAGATTGTATACTCAAGAAGGGGATGCATAACTCGAACACATACCTTATTCTTAGTCGAATTGAAAATGAAATACAACTAAGAACAAATGGTAGGACATGTTTCAAGCGTAACGATGACGATGAAAAACACTGAATGTGAAAGAACGACGAACAGAACAAAATAGAATAAAAAAAAAAAAAAAAAAAAAAAAAACCCCAAGGAAAGAAAGAAAGAAAGAAAGAAAGAAAGAGATGGAAGAGTAGATATTTTAATATTCAACTCGCATGGATCGAGACAAATTGAAATCCTCTTCTCTAAGTCGGCATTCATCGCGACACCTCGGGTCCACTCGTACATACATACATACATACATACATACATAAATATACATACACATAGCTCATCTCACATTGAAGGAAGAAGAAGAAGAAGAAGGAAAAAGGAAGAACATAAACAAAACAAAACAAAAATATGAGAAAGAAAGAAAGAAAGAGTATTAGTATGTGTGATATGTGTATTTAAGTGTGTTGTGTTTATATGTGCGAGGGAGAAGAATAATATGTTTTAAAGGTAGGTATATATGTGTGTGTGTGTGTGTATAGTAAGAGCACAGTAAAGTCCTCCTAGTCCTAGCTTTAAGTATACTTCTTTATATGTGTGTATGTATGTGTGGCGTGATTTAAGAGACCCCGCATCTTATTAACGTTCTCGATAATGGCACGCGGAGTTTGAGATCGTTTTGTGAATCCGTAATACGGGGCCTGGATTCTCCTTTTATCTTTTAGTACGAAGATAAACGTCTCTGCATCTGCATGAATTCGTTCCGTCTATACCATTTTTCTTTTTTATATATTATATATATATATATATAGGTATGTATATGTATACCTATGTATGGATTTCTATTTCTATTTCTATTTCAATAATTTTTTTTTGTTTATGTTTTTTCTTTTGGTATACATATTTTTAATATAAATCAATTATTAAGAAATATTATTTATTATTATTATTATTATTATTATACATTGAACAATTGAATCATTTTGCTAGGTTTTGTTTTTGATGGTTTTGGTGTATTTAAAATAAAAATTAATTGTTAAGAAATATAATTTCATATTATTATACATTGCATATTGGATTATATTATTATTTAAATATAATATATTTGAAATATATTACACCTTTAATAAAAAAAAAAATTAAGTTTGTTAATATAGAATTAAGTTTGGAAGCAAAGTTATATATAAATTGAGTATTTTAAAGATATATATATATATATATATATATATATATATATATATAATAATAATTTATTGTTCATACGAAATTATATGAATTTTATTCAAATTTTATTCAAATTTTATAAAGTTTCTTCAATGGAATTTATTTGCAAAGTTTTGTTTCAATTCAAAAGAATAATTCAAAGTTAATTTTGTGTATTTCTTTTTCTCAAGTTTTATTTGTTTTTTTTTTTCGAGATATTTCAAATATTTATAATTATTATAAAATTGCAATTTATGATTTATACTAATTAATATGAATTTTATTTTAATTTTATTCTAATTTAATAAACATTTAAAATTTGTCTACAAACTTTTCATTCACTAGTACAAATAATACAATTGTTCATTTTGTAATTTCTTATTTGATTGAATATTTTTTTTTTTTAATTTATCTAATTTATCTTTTTATCTATCCTTGTACTAATATTTTCTAAAATAACTTGATAAAGTATAGCGTAAGTTTTTTCTTTTTTTTTTTCTTACGTCGTATTAGTCAGAAATGAAAACGTAAAAAATCAAGTTGTTTTATCTTTAAAGCAATTCTAGATTTATTTCAAGACTACTCTTTTTTTACTACTACTATTACTACTACTACTACTATTACTAATACTATTTATTTCTATTACTCATCATATGTGTACATAGATTATTTTATTCATAACTCAAAGTTATTTACAATTTTATGGCTAACCATTGTTATCAATGTTTTAAAAACAAAATACGTGTATGACTTAATTACAAGTTAAAAATTGTTAAACTCGTATTATCTTCATATAAATCACAAATTTTACGAAGATACTCATTTGTCATCTTTTATTTATGGATAAAGTTAATGAACAAAAAAAAGAAAAAGAAAATAATTAGAAAATAACCCCCCCCCCCAAAAGAAATTGTCACAGTTTTATTTTACGTTGTAGAATAAATTGTATTAGTTTTTTTTTTTTTTTGTATTTACTTGTTGACAACAGAATAGTTGACATTAGATAATTTAAACATTTATTTTATTTATTTTTTTTTTTTTAGGAACCAAATAGATAAAATTTGTTAATAAAAAAAAACACATACACACACACAAATACTTGAAAAGAATAATTACAATAGAATTTAATTGAATTACAAATGTGTGATCATAGATTGACAATAAAATCGAATGTTATTCGTGGGAAAGGGACAACCTGTCTTGTCCTATTCCCTTTCCCTTATTACCCCATCACTTTGATACTCTCCCATAAAAGAAAAACCCCCTCATCGAACATTATTGTATCGTGAAACTCTTAATGGTAGTTAAACTAAATTGCAGTACGATTTTCTTGATGGTTTGCAAAGTGTGCGTAAAAGACACATGAAAGAAAATAATGAAGTGTTACATACAAAAGCAATAACAATTACATACACACACACACACATATGATGTGTTAACTTTAATTTCGACTAAACATTTTGGGGGGATTCTGAAATATACCTTTGATGTGATAATTTGTCGTTGAAATAAAATGTTGTTCTCGTATTGTATTTTTAATTGTAACATAATATACAACGAGATGATTTATCACATGTGTAATATATATATATATATATATATATATATATATATATATATATATATATATATAAAATATTTTATATTATATTTTATTACTATATATAATATAATATTATTTATATTACAATATAGTAATAATATTATATTAAATATAGTATATTTATATTATAAGTATATTAGATTATATTTATATTAAATTACTATATTAATATTATTACTATATAGTAATATAAATAATATTATATTATATATAGTATATTTATATTAATAGTATATTATATTATATTTATATTAAATTACTATATTAATATTAATATACTATATAATAATAATATTTGAGATAAATTAGATAAAATGACCAGTATATATTGAAACATTGAAAAGAACACTTTTTTTTTGGAAGTAACATTAGAATGAATCATATTCGAATTGATGAATTAAAAATAAAACTAGTTTAAACATCTCAAAGTAAAATAATTCGAATATGGTTTTGTCGGGTTGAAGTAAACTTGAGAAATAATAAAAAAAAAAAATGAAAAAGGGAATGAAATATGTGGGTTCGTGACCACCGTGCTTACACGGGACAAAACAATATTGTCGCTCGTGCGACCGCCTTAGGCGAGTTTTTCCTTACTTCGATATTACAACCGTGTGCATTGTTTTCAGCACGAATCTTCAGTTGCCCGTTGGCTATAACTACGTGCTTCTCTTTTGCTTTCGTGCCTTACAAGACTTCCTATTTTTTTCTCTCTCACTCTTCTCAACACACATACACATATACATATAATACTTCAGAAACTCTTGTGGTGTATAAGATATATATATGTACATGTAAAACCTCTCTCTCCCTCCACCCCCCCCTCCATCTTTCTTCAACTTATAATAATTTAAGCATCGTTTTCAAGAAATTCTCAACCGTGACTAATTTATTTCTATTTCTATTTTTCTTTTTCTTTTTATTTTTATTTTGTTTCAATTCTGATCAAGGTTTATGATAAATGTCATAATTACTGGTTTAATTGATTTTTTTTTTTTTTTAGTATAATTTTCATTTGTAATTAAAATTTTATTAGTGTTATTTCAAGTTTTCAACTAGCGACTAAGTAACTTAACATTCATACAATACAAACCTAAACTAAAATAAACCTTTATAAGTTAACATAAATTTATAAAATTCAAACCCTATTTATTTATCAATTGATTTTTCATATTAATTAATAATTTATTTGTAATTTAAATTTATTATATCAACTTTGGAACATTTCAATTATCAACTAAGTAGCTTAACATCCATACAATACAAAACCAAAGTTCATTGACCAAAAAAGAAACCCTTATAAGTAAACAAAAAACTGTATAAAATTCAACAAACTTATTCATTGAAATTGAAATAAGAATAAAACTCATAATTACCTTTAAACAAAAATCATTTACTGCATACACACACACACACACACACACATCTATTAGAATATATTCCCAGTATTGAACATGTTTCTTCTTTCAACTACAAGATGGAAGGGAGAGAAAAAAGAAAAGGGTTAAAAAAAAATTCAAGGGATTCGTGTAACGAAGAAAACGTTGAAACGTGGCACCCAGAGAAAACTAAGAGAAAGAGAAAGAGAGAGAAAGAAAGAGAGAGAGAGAGAGTCAATTGCATTCGCATAAGTGAGAGTAGTATAGTACAACCTTTTGTTGAGTTCAACTCAACGTTGCGTTATTAAAAATCCTAACTCCTGAGACCATCATAAGAAAAAGAAAATGAGTATGTGTGAGAAAGAATAATAATAATAATAATAATAAGAAAGAAAAAGGGTGTGAGAAGTATTGAGAAGGGTTAAACCAATCCGTGGTTCGCGTTAACATTGTTTGAAAGGTTCGACTTTGATCTGAACCCGGTTGGCGTACATCATTCCGAGGTTTTATGCTTACCAAGAATTTCTCGGGCACTGTACCACCACCTCCCCCAAATCCCCTCCCCAACCCCTCCCCCTCTCCCCAACCCCTTCTCTGTTCCTTCCTTCTTCCCTTGTAAACATTTTCAGTCTTTGGTAACACGTTTGCCGATTTTAGTATGGGGTCCTTCAGTCAAACTATATTATACTGTACTCCGTAATGTTCATTTCAGTTCAGTTGAATTCTTGGATTCTTTCTATGTGTTTCTAGTTCGTTATATTAACACACATACACACAAATATATGTATATACATAGTGGTGTATGTAAATGAATGAGGAAAAAGGGAGTAAGGGAGTAAGGGAATATATAAGCAAGTTATGTTTTCTTTCTCTTTCCTTCACTATATTTGACTCTGTGTGTTGATGTTGTTTGTGGTAATGGTGATGGTGGTATTGGTGGTGGTGGATAGCAGCTTGTGTTTTGATCCAACGAATGACGTGTGGTTACGCCATCACGCCGGAAACAAACCGTCCCGTGGACAGATACGTTTCGTCGTGTTCTGTGTCTTCCCTTTTTTTTTTTTTTATTTGTATTTTTATTTTTATGACTCATTCCTGGATAGTTGTTTTTTAAGGGTAGGATGAGTTAAAACGATTTATTTCGTGTAAAAGAATTTTTGGAAATTTTCTAAATTATTTGTATTTATTTATTTTATTTTATTTTTATTTTTAATTTTTTCTTTTTTTTTTTGATACTGTTATACCATATTTTATATATTATTTTATTTTATATTAATTGCAATACTTTATATTTTATTTTATATTAATTACAATATTTTATATTTTATATTATTTTTTATTTTTTATTTTATATTAATTGCAATACTTTATATTTTATATTTTATATTATTTTATTTTATATTAATTATCGTATATTTTATATTTTAAATTATTTTATTTTATATTAATTACAATATTTTATATTTTATATTTTAAATTATTTTATTTTGTATTAATTATTTTCCATGTGATATTAAATTAGTTATCATTACATTAGTAAGAAACATTTGTAAAAATTCTGATGTTAATTTATAAAAATGATATTAATTTACAGTGTGTAAATATATATATATATAAGTACCATAACGATTAGAGAAAATAGAGTCATTAAAAAGGCGGAGTTAGTTAGATGATGGATAAAAAGATAGTAAAGAGTCTTCTGAAAGGGTTCTTGATCAAATGGTCGTAAGTTGGGCAGTCACAGCCCTTTTTCGCACCCTACTTCGTGTATTCCTCCTCCCCTACACCCTCTTAATGACGGCCTACAAAACGCAAGCCTATAATGTGAAGGGCGGACTTTGGGCACCTCCCTAATCAATTAATCAACAAATCTCGCTCTTTTATAACCCTCCTTGCCCTTTTCTTAAACCTTTATTATACTCTATACTCTCGTTTATTCTTTTTTTTTTTTTTTATTTATTTATTTTTATTTTTATTTAACCCTTTTTCTTAAGTACATTCACATTAGTAATCTAAACTTAAAAGAAATATCAAATATTTTATTTTGTATTAAGAATTATTCATTTAAATTAATTTATTTAATTTGTAAATATAATTGGAATTAATTTATTTGTTAATTAATTTAGAAATTAAATTAATTTTATTATTTTTAAATAATAAAATTACAAACACGTTGAAATTTGATTTTGTTTGAAAATAATCAAAATTACAAAGTTGCATCAATAGGGTGCAGGATTTTGTAGTAGTGAGAATTAATTTGAATTAATTTATTTATTAATTAAACAAATTAGAAATTAATTTATTATAATTTTATTATTATTAAATGACAAAATCACTTACACGTTGAAATAAATTTGATTTCTTTTAAAAATAATCAAAATTACAAAGTTGCATCAATGTTAATAGGGGTTGGGGAATTTGTAGTGGTGTGAGGTTATTTCTGAAAAGGAAACCTTAAGGGTAATCGTGCCCTTTACGAATGCCAACTTAATTGCTCGATAATACACGCTCGTTCCCCTTCTTTTCCCTTAAAATCGTAGATTCGTATCTACACGAATTTGTACTTCATTTTTTGGTTTATTTTTTCATCGTGTAGGATCAAACAAGCGATAAATCGACGCTAAAGGATATTACAACTTCTTATTATTTTCGTCACGTCATTTTCATGTCTTCTATAGTTCTCTCTCTCTCTCTCTGTTTTTTTTTGTAAACCCCATACATGTACCATAGAATTTATATAAGCGTTATATTGGTTATTACGATTTCGATCTATTCCTTCGGGACAGAAACTCATTTAATGGGATTCCACCAATTTGTTCATCCCCATGTAATTATTAGTATGTGAAAAATATATATACAAGGTGTCTCTACAAGTTTTATCAATCAAACTACAAAAATCATTATAGATAATCTAAAGATATAAATTGTTTTTTCAAAATACAAACTGTTGTTGTATTTCTTTCTGTTATAAAATGTTAATCTAAAATATTTGATGAACTATTTGATAAATTATAACAACACATAAAATAATAATACACGAAAAAAAAAGAAGATAAAAAACAAAGTTAGGTTATGTCATATCCTAACTCTGAAAAAAAACCTGAAAAAATAATTGAATTGCAATACAGTGCCATCTATTGAAAATTTACAGTACCTTAAGACCCAGATAACCTACAATACAATTAACAAATCTTATTAAATTAAAAAAAAACACACACACACACATAAAATAAAACAAAATTGCATTAATTGTAAGATCAATTCGTAGTTATAATTTCAAACTTCATTGAAAATCAGCAATGGTGACACTGAATTTTGAATCGTACATAAATCTGAACTCACACCATAAATACACGTTGGGGGATCTAGTTAGATGATAAATATCAATTACCATCACGTTAAAGAAAGAGATTTTATCTGAATAATATTCGTATGTCGATAAAGGAAGTGAAAACACGCGTCGAGAAGTCGTATGTTATCCTTGAATTAGCTTCATCCAATGATGCTGCTGCTGCAGTTGCAGTTGCTGCAGTTGCAGTTGCTAGTGGTAGAGTAGTGGTAATGTTCTAAAAGGGTGTTAAGAGAGAAAGAAATGAATGGGAGTATATAAAAGGGGGATGATGCTTATGGGTTGAAAAAGAGTGAGAGAGAAAATACAGGGGTTAGGGGAAGGGTAGAGGGGAGGGGTAGAGGGGGTGGAGGAGGATGAGGAGGAGGAGGAGGAGGAGGGTTAGGGGAAGAGGATAACTCGACTCGGATTCACGAAGATCGCTTATCCTGTACGATGAAGAAAGATGGAATATGATGGTAAAGAGTTGTGTGATATACTATATATGTAAGGGTGTGAGTAAATGTGTGTGTCTATGTGTGTGAGAGAGTGCTCTGGGTTGCGTCCGTTAATGCGTTGCCACGAAGATCTATGGACTGGCTGTAGTTTATATGCTAATCCGTAAGGAGTGTTAAATACTCGATCATTTATCACGCCATAGCTGTTCTCCCACCCTTCTTCCAATTTCTTCCAGTATTCCTTTTTTTTTATTATTATTATTATTATTATTATTCTTATTGGTCATCTTCTTCTTCTTCTTCTTCTTCTTCTGCTTCTTCATTATCATCATCATCATCTTCTTATTATTTGTATGTTTTTTATTTGCATATTTTTTTTTCGATTTTCAACTTGACACAAGTGGTTTTTAAGGTTGAATATTAGGGTGAGTTTTGTTTGAGTTTAGGTTATGTTATATTTGAAAGTTTGGTATTTTTGTTTTCTATGAAATTGTGTTTTTGACAGGATTTTACTTTGACATCAGTGTGTTTTTTTTTTTTCAATGTTGTATTATTTTTATGAGGATTGGTAGAAAATTAGGGTGGGTTTTGTTAGAATTTAGGTTATGTTTGAATGATTGGTATTGTTTTTCTTTTTTGAAATGATTTTTAAATGTTCGTTAGAGGACTGTGATGATTAGGAGTATGATGATGATGAAGATGATGATCTTATGAATGAGGAAGATAATTACTTCATCTTTTTCTCTTTCTATTTCTCTTTCTATTTCTCTCTCTCTCTCTCTGTTTCTCTTATTATCTTCATAGCTAAACGATAAATCACATGGCAAGTTTTCTCGTTGATTTTCATCGACGATAAGCCAACACCTCGAAGCGCAACCAAAGACACGTGGTGTTAAGTACCAACGTTAAGAAAAACATCGAGACATCTTCGTAGTTTGTCAAGTTAACAGCATGTTAATTAATTATTACAATGACCAACATAGATGCAAAGATAGAAATACTCTTAAAACATTTTATTAAATAAAAATCAGATAAAGAAATGGAAATTAGAATTGAGATGGAAAATAGATCAAATGTATCTTTTCAAATCTTAAATTATGCACCAAAAATAAATAACTAAAATTATTATACTCTCATATAATAATAATTACATATCCCTAGATAGTGATCATATAATAGTTACTACAAAAAAAAAAATTATTCAAAAGAAATTGATTTGCATTTGTGAAAAAATATAAATTTAATTTAAAAAAAAAAAGAAGGTTTCATTTAATTAATTTTAATTAATTTATGTTTGTTGAAAGTGTCATTTAATTTTAAAGGAAATGTTTAATTAATTAATTTTAATTAATTTACATTTGTTAAAAGTGTAATTTAATTTAAAATGAAATTTAAATTAATTAATTTTTAAATAATTTATACATTTGTTTAAAGGATTTATAATAAATTTGATTTCGAATGAATTTGATGGTAAATCATGAAAGAAATGTTAGCAATTGAATATTTTTAGGGCCCATTTATATTTGGATATCAACGGTACTCTCTATGTGTATGTATGTATGTGTGAGTGTGTGAGATGTGTGAGTGTACGCGTACATAAAACGAGTCATCGTCAAGTACTTGATTTTTCGAGTCCCTCCCTACTTGTCTTGCACTTTACTCACTCACTCACTTACTTACTTACTTTACTTACTTACTTACTTACTTACTTACTTATTTACGCACTTCGATCGGTGTACTTGAACGAGGATCGAAAGATAACCAAATGCAGAAAAGAGTTGTCAAAGAGAGACAGAGACAGAGACAGAGAGAGAGAGAGAGAGAGAGAAAGAGAGAGAGTGAGTGAATGAGTGAGTGAGAAAGCATGAGAGTTAAAATTAAGCACAAGCACTTTGACACGCATATACCAAGAATACTTCGTATTTTTTTTTTGTTCAATTCTTTTAGATTTTTTTTTTTTTATTTATCGTCTGCTTAAACAGCAACCCATACTATCGATTTTATTTTATTTATTTATTTTTTTTTTTATAATACGTGAGTTCCATTATAAAATTATTGTAAATTATACAACATGATTTGTGACAGAATTAAACAAAAAAAAAATATTTTGTTTTCAATTGAATGAATTATTTGTTCATTTTTTTTTTTGCTTTCATATTTAAATTGATTTGATTTTTTTTTTTTTTCATTTTAATAAATGTGTGTGTGTGTTTTTTTTAAGAATGATTTTCTTTTATACAATATGTAAATTAAAATTTATAGAATAATTTGATATACAGGGTGGGTATCATATAATATTCTCGTAGCAATTTACTGAAGTATCAAAGCCCATTAATAAAGTTCAAACTACAGCGATGATCATTTTGATTAATTAGTTTCGAAAGGAAACTTGACAGTTTCCAATGGTAAATCACATGTATCAAGATATACCTTTTAATTTAACAAGGTTGTACCTTACACGTGAAAATAACACGGGATGAGGGGAGGAGTGGAGATTATTACAAATATTCTACTTTAATAATTATTAAAAATTATTCATTGCAAAATGAGTTTGAAATACTAGGAGTTAATGAAATTGTTTAATAATAATTCTCAGTGAAAAATAAATATATATAAATAATTATATTTCTGTGTGAAAATAACACATGATGGGGGGTGGGGTGGGGATGAGGGGGTGTAGAAGGTTATTAAAAATTGTACTCTTTCATAATTGTTAAAAATTACCCCCCCCCACCCACCCCGCAAAATTGAAAAATGATTTTATAAATGATAATAATTTGTGGTATTGGTGGTAAGGTAAGTAAATAACGTTATATAGGTAGCTATGTTAGAAAATTGTTAGACAAAAAAAACGATGATAAAAATCACAAGATAAACATAGAAATGGTAAAAGAAAGAAAGAGGAAAGATATATGGGGAATCATTATTATATTCTTTCCACCGTTAGGTTTGACTTCTCTTCACTCTGCAGGCGAACATCGGATTCCTGGAATCGAAATGTTCTTCTCGCATGCGATATTCAAACTAACCTACGGGGATTTACCAATGAGAGAAAGAGAGAAATGAAATGAAAGAAAAGAAAAGAAAGAAATAAATAAAGAAAGAAAGAAAGATAGAAATAAAGAAAGGGAAAGATATATGCCAAGAATGATGCCTGTTGCTTATTCGTGGAAGGTTTCAAGTAAATGCGATGATGATAATGATGATGACTATCATAATAATAATGATAATGATCATGATGATGATGATGATGATGATGATAATGATGATGATGATGATGATGAAAGTCATGATCATTATGATAACACAAGTAGTAGCATGAAAATATTATTTCTATCCTTTTCTTTCATATATACATACATATATATATATGGTATTAGGTATTATATATAATACCTAATAGGTATTATAGTATAGGTAATAGGTATTTTATATAATATAATATTGTTATTAATTATAATTAATATATAAAATATATATATATATATATATATATATATATATATATATATATATATATATATATATATATAATATAATATATGTATATATAATAATAATATTTAATATATAGTAACAATATAAATACCTATAAATAATATAAATTAATATATGGTATTAGAGAGAGAGAGGTATTATATATAATACATAATAGGTATATGGTATAGGTAATAGGTATATATATGTATGTATGTATGTATGTAACGAAGAATGAATAAAATTAGTGGTAGAAAGAATAAGGACTGAGGAAAATTAGGGTTCATCGTCAGTGGTTAGTTAAGGGATGTAAAAAAAAAAAAAAAAAAAGTGAACAATTATAAGTAAGATGAAGAGAAAGAAGAGTGAGGTAAAAGGTAAAGAAGGTAAAAAGGTTCTCTTTAGAGAAAGTAAAAAGGGTTTTTATTCTACCCTTTCCCATCTTCCTTTCGAGGTAGAAGATAATCGCGGACGTTAAAAATTTTATAGGGCCGATTTTCATTTATATGTTAAACATGCGTCATAACTCGAATGAGAGGGACAGGTAGGAGATGGTAAAAGGGTGGGGTGGGGTGGGGGGAGGGGGGACAGGGAATGGCTTGAATAACATGTGGAATGGGGAAAGAAACTAAAAATCGTCCACTTGTGGTAGAAATTCGTGTAGGGTGTTGTTTCTTTTTTTTTTTTTTATTCCCATGAAAGTTTGTTTTTGTTGTTGTTTAGAAAAAGAAGGTTCAGAAAGAAGAAGAAATTTGTTTGTTTTTTATGTTTTTTTTATTTTTTAACAAATGATTCGAAGTTTGTTATATAAAAAAAGAAGGATCAGGAACTAAAGGGAATTTTGGATAGATTTTTTGGGTAAGCAAGGAGGTGTGGGCAAACGGGGTAAAGAAAGGTATGGATAGATAGATGGATAGATGGATGGATGGATGGATGGATAGATGGATGGATGAGTGAAGATAGAGTGAGAGGGATAAATAACAAGAAAAAAGGGCTACTGCTCGACTAATCGCTTTTTTATGACTCCTCAAATATTATCTTATGTTTAGATGAAGTTAGAAGTATAATAGTTTTGTTAATAATAGAAATCGATCATAGGATGATGATAATAATAATAATAATTATTATTTTTGAAGTTTATTAAAAAATATTTGTACGATATTATATTTAAAATAACAATTTAAATGATCAAATAGTTATATATAATTATTATTATATTATATAATATAAATTATTTATAATATAATTATTATTATAAATGTAATATAATATTATTTATATATTATATATATTTAATAATATATATTAATATTATATTATATTATTATAATTATAATAATATATTATTAATTTTATAATATAATATTACAATATATAAAATATATAATAAATAATATTATTTTTCATATTTTATTATATTTTTTATTATTATACTAATATTATAATTATAATAATTATATAATATAATTATAATATAATATATATAATAAATAATAAATAATTTATGAAATAACAATTATATAACATTTTTGTTTTTCACTTTACAATATAAATATTTCAATGTTTCTTTTTATCATTGAAATGTTAGAAATACGCGAGATAAAAATGAGAAAATTAGCCTTTATAATATTTAAAAAAATAATAATAATAAATAATAAAAAAAAAAATAAAAAAAATAGAAATCCCTTTGAGAAGAAACGTACCGGCGTGTGTAGTTCAACGTTGATTTCATTCTGTCCTCTTTCTCTCTTTCTTTTTATAATCTTTCTTTCTTTCTTTCACTGTCTTGACCTCTTTGGTGTTGTTTGGTCCTGTAAACTCACGGGACCGTAACGTACACGTGACAAATGGACATGGTGGAATACATTACTCGGCACTTATCCTTCGAAAATATAGACTAATAGCTATACGTTGCATACAAATGGGGGTCTCCAACTTCTTCTGACGATGAAAGAAAACGGGTGAAGTCGTTGGCTTTCTGGCTCATTCAAAAACTTATCTCTTATGCTAAATCGTTCTCCTTTCTCTCCACCACCTTCCCACCCTTCTACCTTTTTTTTTATACATATATATATATATATATATATATATATATATATTATATATGTATTTGTATATTATGTATATCTAGTTATCAGATGTTAATGAGGATTATTGTTAATAAGTTGGTTTTTAGGTATGCAGGGATTTATCTTTTTTTATTTTATGTAAAGTTAGTC
The DNA here is from genome assembly GCF_049000335.1 of Polistes dominula. Taxonomy (NCBI): domain Eukaryota; kingdom Metazoa; phylum Arthropoda; class Insecta; order Hymenoptera; family Vespidae; genus Polistes; species Polistes dominula. The sequence goes on from NW_028301042.1 coordinate 708,248, forward strand.
CAGTTATCTGTATATATATAAATAAATATTGTATTATGTGATATATTTGAATATTAAATTGGATATGTTGTTTGTAGGTTTATTTAAAGATTGTATTTAAATATTAGGGTAATTAAAATTTAATATTAGGGTTGTGTGTATATTTAATATAGGGTATATATATACAGTGTTTTTTTAAATAATTATTTTAAATAATTTTATTCTAGTTATTCGTAGTTATGTATATATAATATTAATATTATTATATATTATATAATATTATATAAATTATAAATAATAATAATAAATAATAATATAATTATATATTAGTTAATCAACATTGACATTATGATATATGACAGAAAACATATTATTCATATATTTCATGGATATTAAAAAGTACACCATTAATTTCCTTTTGAAATTACCTATAAAAAAAAAAAAAGAGATATTGAAAGATTCTTTCACATTTCTATATTGAAACTTAAAATTGAAATCAAATAAAAAAGACTCTCTCTCTCTCTCTCTTCATATGGTGCTTTGATGGTGAATATATCTCTCAATTAAAACGTTTGGGATCGGTTGGGGAGGAGGGGGAATGTAATATCATTTTTATAGGCCAGCCTTAAAAAAAAAAAAAAAAAAAACAATTTTGAATAAATAATAAAAATATTAACAACATATTTTAAAGAGTTATAAAAAATCATTAATAAAAAATCTTTCCATTCGCGTTGTTGTTGTTGTTGTTGTTTATGTTGTTGAATGTTGCATTTTTTTGTTCTCTTGGTGCTCCTGTAAATATCGCATTTTACAGTCGTATTTCGATCGTAAAAAAGTTGCCTCGACGTTTTTCGGTGGATCTAAAAAAGTTAGGACGGCAAAGCAGATCGAATCGACTTTTCGGTTTACGATCGAACCCTTGAAAAAGGTCTACAAGGTACATTGTCCTTTTTGTACGTTGTGAAAGAAATTCTCTTTCTCTCTCTCTCTCTCTCTCTCTTTTAGATTCGGAAATTTTATTCAGTGCAACTATAATCGTGCTCCTATGTGTGTATGTGTGTGTTTAGGGTTACCCCTATATAATAACTCTGTTATCTTTTTTATTTAATATAATTAATATTTCATTTTATTAATTATTTAATTTTTAATATTATTATTTTGTTTTTGTTTCTACAATTATTCATCAAATTAATCAATAATTAATATATGAAAATATATTATACAATATTGTAATAAATTTCAACTAAATAAGTAACATATTTATTAATAAATAAATTATCAATAAAATAAATTATTTACAAATTTCGGACAACGTGTAGAAAATGAAACTGTCGAAATAATTTGAAATGGTAACACCATATATTATTATTACAAATATTATAATAACTATGTCCTTTAAATTTTCAACATATTACGAGTTATTGAAAAAATGCGAATTTATCTACATCACAAAAAACCACATCGAATTATACAAAACCAAAAAAAAAAAAATAAATACATTAGTGTAAAAAGGATATATATATATATATATATATATATATACATATATATATATTACAAACCTTTTTGTATTCTGTACTTGTATATTACATATACTACTACTGGATATATAACAAACCAGTCGTATTTAAATATCAATCTTCGGAGAAAAGGTGTTCAGAAAGGAAAAAGATAAATCGAATAAAAAGAACAGGAAGAAAGAAAGAAAGAAAGAAATAATAAGATTCAAGAGAGTATTCATAAAAGAGATAGAAATACATATACATATATATATATATAAATAAATTCTATATGGTGTCCAGAAAAATCAAAGTAACGAGGTCAAATGATAATACAATTTTTTACTAACATATTTGTATAACAAACTTTCTCGATTAACGCACGAATAACAAACCCAAATTTCGGATTTTTCTTAACAACCCCTTCTACCCCCTCACACACAACACATACATGCACAAATACATATATAAAAAATTAGTAATAGAAATAAAGAAATAAAGAAAGAATAAGATATAAGAAAGTAGTCATAAAAATTAGGGATAAATAAATTCTATATTGTGTCAAGAAAAATCAAGATTATGGGGTTAAAATATAATACAATTTTTCACTAACACATATTAATGTAAACTTTTACGATTAACTCACATTAACACACGAATACCAAACCTAAATTTCAGATTTTTCTTACGAACCCTTCTACCCTCATACATATACACACAATACAAACATGGAAACATGCATAAGTTATATAAAAAAATTCCTAATAGAAATAAAGAAATAAAGTAAAAGATAAATGAAGAGATAACAAAAAAAACAAGCTGATAGTCGCATTGCTTAAGGTTTAGTACAAAGCAAAAGGGTCATTATGCGTTGAAGGGTCGAACGGGGGTCCGATCGTGGTAACCCACACGCATGAAATGAACAGAGTGTGTTAGAGTGAGTGAGTGTGACTAAGTGAGTGTGTGTGAGAGAGAGAGAGAGAGAGAGAAAGAAAGAAAGAGGTGTTCGGACAAATAGAAACGTTCACTTTGGTTAGGTTGGAGGAGAGGTAGTAGAATTCTGTTCGTTCGTTCATTCGTTCATTCGTTCGTTCCTTCGTTCGTTCGTTCGTTCCTCTGAGGTCGCCGGCTACATAGCGATGTCGTGTAAACACGCGCTAACTGCCTCCTCTTACCCACGCTGTGATCTTCCAACAGTCTACTATACTCTTTCCCTCTCTCACCCCTCACCAGTCCACTCATCTCATCTCTCATCTCTTTCTTGTCCTCTCTTGTCCATTCTTTATCCTCTCTCACCTCTACCTCTCACCCTTTCCTTTCCTTCCTTGTTATACTCCCTTCTTCTTCTTCTTCTTCTTCTTCTGAGAGACCACCACCATCACTACCACCATCATCATTACCATCATCAATAGTTTCTTCCTATACTACTACTACTACTACTTATTATTAATACTAATACTAATATTCTTTTACACTTACTTCAACTTTACCTCACCTCACCTCACCTTACCTAACCTAACCTCACTTTATCTCACTTCTAGCTTCTTCCTTTACTATTACTATTACTACTAATACTATTATTAATACTAATACTAATATTTTTTTACATTTACTTCAACTTTACCTCACCTAACCTCACTTCTTCTCACTTCAACTCGCTTCTAGATTCTTCCTCTTCTATTACTACTAATACTACTAATGTTCGTTTACATTTATTTCATCTCACTTTACCTCACCTTACCTCACCTAACCTCACCTTACTTTACCTGTTCTTTTCTTTTCTTCCATCTCTTTCTGTTTGTCTGTCTGTTGGTGTCCTCGACAGATATCTCAGCATTCGCTACCGTTGCTTATTTTTTGTTTGTTTGTTTTTTTATTTATTTTGGTATCTTATTCTTCTTGACATATACACATATACACATGTAGAACGAACAAGAGGGGACTTTTATGTATATGTTTTTTAGTATCGCGTCGAATCTGTAATATCTTGCTTATCTTTTATTTTTTTATTTTTTACTTCTATAGAATGTTACACCTTAGTTTAAACGCGTTTATTAATCATTTTTGATTAATTAGTTGAATTCTTTTCTACTAACCATAAGGTTTGATTTTTGTTCTTTTCTTTTACATGATTGATGAATTCATCGATTGCTAGGTTATGTTTTCTTTTTTTTTTAGAATTTAATAAGGGGGGGGGAGAGAGAGAGAATGATAGAGAGAGAGAGGAATTTTGTAAGTTGGTAAATTTTCTATCATTGGTAATAATGTTTGGGTAATTAAGATTAATTAGTGGACATGTAATAAGTTGTACATCGTTAACGTCAGTTATAGGTGATCAGATTCTAACCTATGAAAATATGTTATTGATATATTGGGTTGTTCCTCAAGAAAGTAATTTCGTTTTTCTTTTTTTTTTTGATACAATAAAGGCATTTAGTTAAATGCAAATCGGCAAATAACAATACGTGAGAACGACGAGATGTTAAATTTATCAAATTTACCAGGTTATGTTAATTTGAAAGGTTTAGGTTTAACCTCGAAGCAAAAATTGTCTTCATTTTTACAAAAAGCAAATGAAACTACTTTCCAAACAATGATTTCATTGAAATCTAATTATGATTATTATTTTATATAATCAATTGAAAATTTGAATATATTTATATTGGAAATGATTTTGAATGATGAAACAAAGATGGCAGTGTTAAAGTATAATAATATGGTGTATTATTATACAGAAGTTTTGTATGCTTGTTCGACATATTATTTTATCTATAATTTAATAAAAAAAAGAAATCTATAATAACCAATGATTTAATTTAAATATAATTATGATTATTATTTTGTAAAATGAGTTAAACATTTAAATATATAAACATATATGTTTGTTAGAAATGATTTCGAAGTATGAAACAAAAGATGGCAGTGTCAAAGTATAATGTACCATTATACAGAAATTTTGTATGCTTGTTCGACATATTATTTTATCTATAATTTAATACCAAAAAAAAAAAAAATCTATAATAACTAATAATTTAATTTAAATATATTTTATGATTATTATTTTGTATAATCAATTGAAAATTTAAATATATTTATGTTGGAAATGATTTTGAAGTATGAAACAAAGATGGCCGTGTCAAAGTATAGAAAAAACAAAAAAAAATGACGTGAAGAAAGAAAGAAAGAATATAAGAAAGAGACAGATTATGAAATAAGACGAAAGATAGAAAAAGATAGATACATATATATATATATATATGTATACATATGTGGTGTATCGTCATGCAGAAGTTTTGTATGCTCGTTCGATTAGCGTAACTATGCGAGTTGTTTCGCTTCCTCGTTAATAAGAGATCCCTCGTTCCTTCGACTTATGTGTTGCGGTTCTTACATATTTTTTACTTTTTTTTTTCTTCTTCTTTTTTTTTTTTTACTTTCTCTCTGTATTTCTATCTCTCTCTTTCTCTCTCTCTCTCTCTTTATTTCGTTTCTATATCGAAACTCTGTGATCTTCTATCCTTTTTCTTTCTTTGTGAGTTGTTGAAGAAGAACGCATTTGTGGCCAAGCAAAGGACAATGGCTTCACTTTGTTTCACATTTTACTGTGAGACCTGAGAAACTATCCTTTCAAACCTCCCACCACCCCCTCCCCTCTTCCCCTCACCCTTCACCCCTCAGTTATACTGTATTTTTTTTTTTTTGAATTCTAATTGCAACTAGTTTGAAGATCATTAATTATTTTAATTAGAAATTAGTAATATATATATATATATATATATATATATATATATATATATATATATATATATATATATATATATATATATAAATAATAGAGAAAAGGGTTCAATCATAGGTTTTTTTGTTTTGTTTTTTGTATGTTGGTATCGCTATCACCCCTTTTCTTTCTCTTTAATTTTTGTTCTCTCTTTCTATCTCTCAATCTTTTTAGATATCAAATGATGATTGAAGGAAGAGAATGAAGAGAAAGTTATATCAAATGAGATGGATCGAATGGTATGAATGGGATGACAGGTAGATTAATTAACGTGATCGAAAATTCGAGAGATCAAAACTTATTCACTGGAATTGAAGATTACGTTTCCACCTATATATATATATATATTATATTGCAGACAGACATGTGTTCGTTTCATGTATAACACGAAAGTAATTTATTAAATATATGTTAATTAAGTTTATTGAAACAAACAAAAAGAAATAACATCAGATCAATTTTTTTTTGATCTTGCAATAAAAAAATTGATCATTTTTAATTACAATGATTTGTCTTATAAAATGATTTAAATATTTGAAAGAATTATATTATTTATTTATTTATATTATGTAAATTTTTATTGGATATTTTGATTATATTAGATTTGATTAATCACACATTAATAAATAAATATATAAGAATATTATTATTAATATCATTAATTTAGAAATATTATTTTTATCATTGCAATATTTCAATCTTTAATTATTATATATATATATATATACATTTAAATAATATCTTATTATTAATAATAAAAAAATAAACAATCTTGAGATTAAAATATATGCAACGTTAATTAAAATATTATATAAATTCTGCAATAAATAATTTTCATAGATTTTATTTCATTCACATTATAAAATAGAAATAATATTATTAATATCATTAATTAAATTATATGCAACGTGAATTTAAAAAAAGAAGACTAAAAATTATAAAAAAAAAAAAAAAGTAATTTTTAGTAGACAAATTAGATTGAAATATATAAATGATGTAAACAATTATAATATTAATTTTATAATAATTATTATAAATTATGAGATTAGAGAAAGGCCAAAGTGAACGTACGTGTTCAATGAAACATTCTTGAATATCTTTCTTACATTCCTTATCTCTCTCTCTCTCTCTCTCTCTCTCTCTCTCTTTTTATCTCACTCATTCTCATGGTGTCTCACTTATTCTTATAGCAGTTGGAATAATTTACACCTCGATCAATCTCATGAGGTTTGTGTACTCGTGTTTCTTGCCTGTAGAAAAGCGTCCGTTGTCCATTAACACTCTCTCTCTTACATTACCCCACCCCCTCACCCCCTACCACATATATATATATATATCCCTTCTTCTTTTTCTTTTTCTCCTTTTTTTTTTTTTTACTCGTTAAAACGTGAATTAACATTTACAATACTTAGATTCTTTTTCTACTTCTTCTTGTTATTTTTATTTTGTTTTTTTTTCAACATTGAATGGATGACCAATTTACGAAACAAAAGAGAAACTTCTAATCTTTTTCTAAACTTCTATTTTATTTTATTTATATATATATATATATATATATATATATATATAGGGAAATAATAAGAAATTGATTAAATCAAAAATTGTTTCTTAAAAATTGTGATACTTGTTATTAGTGTAAATAATTATGTAGAAAGTTCATTAATTTTTCTAATGTTCTAAACAATTTATTAATCCTAGTGTCTTCTTTTGACAAACTTTCAATATTTATTATTGAATGTAATATTTGTCAAAAGATAATATAAACAATGTATTTTATATTTTAATGAACATTCCAATACTATGAGTGTTCACATACTACAGCGTTTTAATTTGTTTTAATCAAATAAAATTAATGGAATAAATTTTATAATTCAATTACCTATACATATCATATCACATGTCTCTCTGTATCTACGTGTACGTGTAATACATTAATACATGTTTCACATATATTATAAGTAAAAAAAAAAAAAAAAAAAAAAGAGAGTAATAAAAAATAAGCTAGAACGTTATCTAACAACATCTACGTCGAGTTTCTAATCGATCGATAAATCTGTCATCGTTTATTTCGTATAGGTGTGATTAGAATATTCATAGTTTTTTTAGTTTTTTTTTGTTCCTCAACACCGATCAATTGGTTTTCATTCTCTTACTTTTGTTTTATGTTTTTTTTTTTTCGTTTCTCTCGTAGAATTCCTAGATATTATTTTCATTTATTTTGAACAGTTAGACAACGAGACAGGTGTATAATTTTCGAACTCGCTACTTAAAGTGTTCTCTCTTTTGTTATTTGCATCATTTGATTTATTATAATCGAAGTTTGATCTATGCTGATGTAGATCTTCCTTCTCTCTCTCTCTCTCTTTCTCTGTCTCTCACTCTATCTTTTTTTTTCTTTTAAATTTATTCGATTTCGATTTTTCATCTAACATAAATCAGATTCGACTAATCAAAAGAGAAGATCGAAATAATTTCTATATACGACGTGTACAGAATGAGTTAAAAGTTTCTAGAATAATAATAATTATTATTATTATGGATACGGTTTAAATATCAATTACTTTTGTCATAAACAATTTCAATTAAACAAATTTTTATTCATTTTATAATTGTAAACTTACAAGTTGAATCCATAAAAATGAATTTATCATAATGGTCATATCAAAAGTTATATTTTATAAATGAACAAATGAATATTTTATAATTAATTTAAAATACTTTTGATTAAAAGATAAAATGGGAAAAAAAAGAATTGGTGTACTATAGTTAATAAATTTTGGAAATTTTATATACGATTATTCGATTAGAATATTTTAGTAACAATTAACAAATTAATTTATATATTATATCAAAGAAGATATAAGAAAGATTCTATCAAAATGTTGCGAGATCAAAATTAAACGAATATTTTTCACCTGTCCCACCTCTTCTTTCTTCTTTTTATTTTTTATTTTTTGTTTTTTGAACCTACCAAATATTTCATTTATTTATCTACCTATTTATTATTTATTTATTTTGACTTTGGATTATATCGAACAGGGTGGGTAGTCTTTCTTATCACAAAATCGAGATCAAATTGAACGAGCCTATTCTATTTTTATTTTTTTCTATTTTTTTCTCTCACTCTCTCATTCTCTCTCACTCTCACTCTCTCTTTCTCTCTTTTTCTTTCTTTCTTTCTTTCTCATTCTTTAAGATGATGATTCGATGCTACCGAATTAAATCGAGTCGTCTTATTCGCACGCAGGTAATATAAATCTTCTTTCTGGTCGATCGTGTTCCCATCCACTTGTTGCAAACTTACAAAGTGGTAGCCAAACGTTTAAAAAAAAAAAAGAAAAAGAAAAAGAAAAAGAAAAGAGAAAGAAAACATGAAAGAAAAAAATAATAACATTGATCGAGGAGTGATCGTATTTCATCGATACTTTACGTTTCATCGCCTACTATAATAATTTTGCATTAGTTTATATCGTAATAATGTATGACACAAAAGAAATGGATCTGTGATGAAATAAATTTCAAGTTAATTATTAATCATTCAAGTAAAAAATATATAATATTAAACTAAATGAAATATCTATTAATATATTTGAAATATTATTATAATTAATTTCAATAATAATATTTCATTAAATGAAAATTGTTAAAGCAACTAACTCATCGCTGGTTAAAAAATATTACAAATAAATGTATACAAGTTTAAATGATCTTAAATATAAGCAGAGTGTATTAGAGTATTACAATAATTGTTAATTAATCGATAGAAATGTGTATTGGTGTTTAAAGACAACTATATGATTGGAGTAGCTTCATTCTCAAAATTCACCTGCAGACTGACACATTGTCATCTATGAAAATTCTTATATTCAATCTTGTTTATATGACATTTCGAGCATTGCACATTGTTAATTAATCGAAATAAGTGTGCATTGTAATTTAAAACACCTATATGATTGGAGTAGCTTCATTCTCAAAATTCACCTGCAGACTGACTCGTTGTCATCCATGCAAATTCTTATATTCAATGTTGTAATGTTATTTATATGAGATTCCGAAGATTGCACATTGTTAATTAATTGAAATAAGTGTGAATTGTAATTTAAAAACACCTATATGTTTGAAGTACCTTCATTCTCAAAATTCACCTGCAGACTAACTCGTTGTCATCTATGAAAATTCTTATATTAAATGTTGTTTATAAGACATTTCGAACATTACACATGTGTGCAAAGATAATAATATTCCTAATAAAGATTATTCAACATTATAAAGTTCTAATTTCAACATTTTCTTCAATCTAATTTAATTATTTAATTATTTTATTGCTCATGCATAGTGATGACTTCAAAAATTAGTCTTATCATTTAAAAAAATGTGTTTTATCGTTTCGTAAGATGTTACAGTGTCAAGGATTCTTTCTTTCTCTTTGTATATTTGTGTGTGTATGTGTGTATGTATGTGTGTCTGTGTGTTTCTTTGGAGGGTAGCCGCGATGCGTGAAATTGTCGGGCGTTCGGACGATCGGGTTCTTTCCATGGACATTTACGAGGGAATTAACCGCGAGTAACGAATGACCGCGGGGGGGGGGCGGTGGGGTGAGGTTGAAGGGGTGGACATGAATACCGAGTTTCGCATTTCCGGTTTGCTCTGTCCATCCTTTCAAACACACATACATTACTATAATATTATAATACTCACTATTCCTATGATTTCTTTCTTCTTCTGTCATTTTACAATAAATTCCAGGTGTAATATAATTAAGGTATTAATTATTACACTTGACTAATCAAATCTCATTTTAATCTTTCACATTTAAAATGATATTTTTAAGTAACATTAATTGCAATTATTGTTCTACCAATTAGTTTCAACCCTGACACACATTTTTATCTATATATGTATAAGTGTATATAATATATGAGTTACATTAAACAAAAAATCTAATTAAGAGATATAAGTTAAGTACTTAATAATACGATCAAAAATCTAATTACGAATGTCATTGGAAGAAAATGGTTGGAATTCATCTTCACGTGTTACTGGTCGTTAGGTGTCAAATAAAAACGTGTGTCACTTGTGAAAAGTAACGAGTTGTATATCATCGTCGATGATTCTCACGCTGTTAGTCGATCTTCTCTCGAAAGAAGAAGAAGAAGATGGAAGGAAAGAAAGAAAGAAAGAAAGAAATAAATAAAAATAAAAAGATAGAAAGAGAAAGAGAGAAAGATATGGGAGGGATGCTGTCGCTTGTCACATAATTCTTTACCCTTAGGCGCTTATACACGCGTTTGTGAATCCAACAGAGAAAGATAGAAAGAAAAAGAAGGACAAGTATACACATGAGAGTAAAAGAGAGAGAAATAGTACGAATATGAGTATCAATGTATTGTACATGTGTGTCTGTCTGTATCTGTCTATGTCTGTCTGTATGTATGTGTGTAAATAAGAGAGAGTATATATTCATGTGAGTGTATGTAAGTTAAAAAAAAAAAAAAGCCCAGATTAGCATTGTACAAATACATATGAATATAAGTGCATATGTGTAATAGAAAGTATAAGTATTAAATAAATGTATGTATGTGTAAGAAAGGGGGTGGGGTGAAAGAGGTTTTGAAGGGGTTTGAGGTAAAGTAGGAGACAGTGTAATTGTAAGAAGTTTTTATTCGCATTTTGTGAGAAGAGTGAATAACGAGAAATACGGTGGAAGGTTATGGTGGTGTGGTTGTGATGATGATGGTGGTGGTGGTGGTGTTGTTGGCACATGCCTCGTGTCAAGAAATTTTTTGTTCTCCTTGAACGAGAAAACGACGATGAAGGTGGAGGAAAGAAGAAGGAGGAACGCATGAGAGAGATGATAGGTTCGTTCATAGTTCGTGCCCATGAAGAAACGATTTACTTTTTTTTTTTTTTTTTTTTTTGCGCGCGCGCGCGGGAAAAATTCAATTGATGGGCACGTGCCCTATCATCGTATTCTATCATAAATACTACGTGTATTCTAAGATAAATTAATTATTCGTTTATGGGTTTTTATTATTTTTTTTTTTTTAATTTTTTTTTTTGAATAGATTGTTTTGTCTATGTTTTTTTTTTTTTTTTACTTTTATTTTATTTTAATTCTTTTAAGTAACTTTGATTATTTGCAAATTTAATTTAATTTAATTTAATTTAATTTAATATAATTAATAAATTAAATGAAATTAATTAAAGAATCGAAGTTTTGATAATTTATTTGAAAAAAATTGTGTGCGTGCGTGTTTGTTTAAAAAAGGAAGAAAATACTTGGACATATGTAAAATACAAAAGATTATATTCCTCTTCTTAGCAAAAGACATTTCTTCTGAATACTCAAAGAACGAAGTAGTAAGAAGAAATCATGATAATAAAAGCCACACGTCGTCATACTCAATACGCATCGGGGAATGATTAACGTGTGACCTCAGCACCTCGTTAACCTCGTTCCAACGGACAAAGTAAGTAAAGCCGATCGTAAAGCGACGGCACACAATCATCGATTTCTTTCTAATTTTTCAAACGAAACCGAACAAAACAGAACAGAACAGAAAGTACAAAAAACACAAAAAAAAAAATCAACAGAAAGCAAAAAACAAAAATAATACAAAGAAATCAAATGTAATCCTAAACATCATTTCAAATTCGTTTGATTAGTCTACCACAAAGTAGCAAACACAAATTTTTCAAAGAAGAGGAGGATCATCATTTGAAATAATTTTTTTTCGGCCCGCCCACTTAGAAAAGGGTTCAAAGAAAAAGAAGAAATGATATATATATATATATATATATATATATATATATATATATATATATATATATATATATATATATAAAGTTGAATTTAAATGATTCTACCAAATTTTGATATCTTTCCTTAAATATATAAAACAAAATGACTAAATGATGTTGAACAAAACGATTGAGAAATCAAAATTCAATTTGAAATGAAGAAACTAACGCGTGTGTGGTGAAATTAAATAAGAAATAAAAAAAGAACCCCATGGAAAGAAATAAAAATAGAACGAACGAATGAGTGAGTGAATGAGTGAGTGAGTGAGTGAGAGACAACAAAAAAAAACGATTTGGTCGTTTGAGATTTATATTGGGTCCGGTATACTAAACGTTTTAAAGCTTGTGCTTAGGTGCGATTTAATATTTCCAGCTAAGAGCATAAAATTCTATCTCTATCGAATTCACCCTTTTTCCCTTCTCCTACTATTTACAGTGTGAATAGAAGAACCTAAAGGGTCACTGTTGTTGCTTTTATAAGTTTCTTTTAACGATGCCGACCGACAATTTTCGATGATGCGTGTGCGTAAGTAAGTACTAAGATTTTGGCACCAATTTTCAATCTTTCTCATATTCGTATTCTCGACATCAATTTTCTCACGTGTTGTTCATCATCTTCTAAAACGTTTGGTTAGTTTCCCCCTCTCCTTTCCTCCCCTACACCTCCCCCCCCCCTATACTTCCTCCCCCTAACTCTTTAGAGTTATCTTTCATCAAAGAGAAAATCTTGAAAATCGTTTACACGTTGTTTTAATACTACTTGCTAAATCCTTGTCACTGTCTCGTTAAACTGTCCACGTTTATACGTGAAAATACGGTCATTTATTATTTTTATTTATTTTTTTTAAACATTTCTGATTCTATTTGTATTGTAAATTTATATAAATACATGCGTTACAATTTCTGTATTTTAAATATATTCTTATTCTATTATTATAGAAATGAATTGAAAATATAATTCTAAAATATTCAATGCAGTTAAATTAATATCTTATCTTAATATATATATGTTACGTGTGACGTTGTTTGTCCGCAATGAATTTCTAAACTACTGAATCGATTTTAATCAAATTTTCCACACTGTGTACAGTTTTATTCAACTTGAAAGATAAGATAGTTTATATCTTAACTTATTTCGATAAGATTCTAACAAATGGTGGTATAAAGTAATTCGTTGATTTAAAGATGTACGTATCGGACTGATTGTGAGCTACAACAATATATATAATAGTTCACTAATAATTTATGGGATTAATTTAAATTGAAATAAAAGAAATAAATAATACACGATAAAAAAGTATTAAAAAAAAAGGTTAGTTTATGTCATACGTAAATTGAAATAATTGAAATTGTAATACAACACCATCTAATTGAAAACTGACAGTACTTAAAGACCTAGAATACCTCTACATAATAAATCTTTAAATTATTGATAAAAAAATAAAAAAAATAATAATAATAAAACAAAATTTCATGAAGATTGATTGAGTAATTTCAAAATTATTCCTGGACAAACATTTTCATACTGAATTTTTGATATATTTACAACATATTTAATTATGTTTAAAAATTAATTGATCAAACATTTGTCTCATGATTCAAATCGAAAAAAAATATTCCTTCTTCTTCTTCTTCTTCTTCTTTTACGAAAAGAAAGAAAGAGAAAAAGAATAAGAAAAGAATAAAGAAAAAAAAGATAAAGAGAATCTAAAAGATAGTGAAGTGGTTGGTAGCTTTCAAAGGGATAACCAAAGTGGCGTATATATACGTGATTGGATCTCATCCGGATTAGACTCTTTCTCAATCTATGAATGAGTGAGAAAAAGATAGAGATAGAGATAGATAGATAGATAGATAGATAAAAGGATAAAGCCGATTGATTTAGTCCCAATAATTGGAATTTCTCTAACGAACAGATAGTCGTCTCCCTAGATTCGATTTATTTTTCTAAAAACCACTACGATTTAACCCACCCCCCTTCCCTTACACCCATATACCATTACCACCACCACCACCACCACCTTTTTCTAGTTCTTGTACAATTATCACCGTTCTATACGATAGTGTTTGTAAGATTGAAAACGAGTTTCTTGAGAAAATCCTCGTTTTTCTAACCTGAGTTCGATTAGAAACTCCTTCAACCACCTTGAAAGTGGATTTTTCAGGGGGGTGAGAATTTAGATTTTTGTTTGATTCAAATAAATGAACAATGAATGAAGTTTTTTCTTTTTTTTTTTGTAAAAAATAATTTTTACAATTAAAATTAATAATTTATTTGATTTATTTTTGTGTTTTTTTTTTTTCATATTATATGTTTATTAATATTACAAGTAATAATTTTATTTGTATTTTTATTAATTGGGATTATAAATATTTTAGGTTATTTTTGTTTTTTTTTATAGAAGATGTTACAGTATATTTATATTAATTAAATATAATATTTACATTAACAGACGTTGTAACACGTTGTAATAAGAAATTAGAATAGAGATAGGAATACAGTTGGTATTAGTATCATAATTGTAGTGAAAATAATAATAGGGACAATTACGTTATTATAATTATTATTATTATCATAATCATTTGTTTTTTTTAATTATTTCGTTTCATTTTGAACACCTTGGAAACTCACCATCAGTAGTAGTAGTAGTAGTAGTGTTGTACACCATGGATCTTGATATCTCTAACATAAGATATCATTCTTTCTCAAGTAACAAAACGTTTCCTTCTATTTACGAGAGAATACTCTTATTAGGCTGCTCGTTTCAAAGTTGTAAAAAAAAAGAAAAAACGAAAGAAAGAAAATAATAAAAAAAAAAGTTGCAGGCTGATGGTCGGTATAATTGGACGACAATTTTCAATAGTAATCTCTACGGATGTGAACTGTAATCTCAAATCTTTCTATCTTTCTTCATTCTGTTTTCCTTTATTCGTACGATTGAAAAAAAAAAAAAAATTTAGAAATGTATGAACAATTAAAAAGAAAAAAAAAATAAAAAGAAAAATTAGTGGTATATAAAAATTGTACAATGTTGCAAACTTGAAAATGTATACTTTGATTTCTGAATTTAAAAACAAAATAAAATTAAATTAAAATAAAAAATATCAAATAAAATAAAATAAAATAAAATAAAATAAAATTAAATTAAATTAAATTAAATTAAATTAAAATAAAAAATATCAAATGAAATAAAATAAAATTAAATTAAATTAAAATAAAAAATATCAAATAAAATAAAATTAAATTAAATTAAATTAAAATAAAAAATATCAAATAAAATAAAATAAAATTAAATTAAATTAAAATAAAAAATATCAAATTAAATTAAACCAAATAAAATTAAATTAAATTAAATCAAATAAAATTAAATTAAAATAAGAAAATATCAAATAAAATTACATCAAATAAAATAAAATAAAATAAAATAAAATAAAATAAAATAAAATAAAAATCGAAAAATAAAAATTGAAAAATGAAAACCCCTACGATTAGACACAATTGTGATGCATTTATCAAAGAATTTAGGGATCACGTACAAAGATAATTTATACCAATATGCATACATGTGGGTATACCTTTAAGTTTTATCATATTTAAAAAAAAAAAAACAAACAAATAGATAAGAATAAAACGTACGTATATGGAATACCTAAAAAGAGAAAAGTTAGAAAAAAAGAAAATGGAGCAAGGAAATAATAAATGGGGGTGAGAGAGAAAGGAAAGGGCAACACAACACATTTGGTCAAATTTCGAGGAATAACCATGATGATAACAATAATAAGTAATCATCATCGTGAAATGAAGGAGGGGGAGGAAGGCCATAAAAGTGATATAAAAGGAGAGAAAGGATGGATAATATAACACGTGTGTTATATATAGATATAGTTTATAAAAAAAAGGGCTGAATCTTTTTTTTTAAGTACCTTTGTCAATGATTTACGAAGTTATTCCTGTCTTCCATGTATATCTCAAACCATTTTAATGTATTTAATTATAATGATAATAATTATTACAATCATATTCGTTTTAATATTTTTATTTTATAACTTTATTTTGTTATTGTTGTTTTTTTTTATATAAACTTTGTCATTTTTAATTGAAACAATTATTTTTATATTTTTTTATTATTTTATATACTTTAGAAACTTATAATTAAAATTCATGTTGGATATATCAAATTAAAGATTGAATTTTCCTAATAAATTAAATGTTATATTTAAAAAAAAATAATAATAATAAAAAAACTATGACCACGAAGTTACTTAAAAAAAAAAAAATATTAAATGTTATATTTAAAATAAAAAATAGAAAAACTATGATCACGAATTTAGTTAAATAGGAAAAACAAAATATGTGACCACGAAGTTACTTAAACAAAAATTAAATGTTATATTTTAAAAAAAAAAAAAAAAAAATATGACCACGAAGTTACTTAAAAAAAAAAAAAAAGATAAAAAAAATATATGTCAAGTTTGTTGACCCGAAGGAATACGTGAACTTTGCCATTGTGATGAACGTAACCAACCTTTTTCTCTCTAAGGGAAGAAAGGTGAGGGGAAAATAAAAAGAAACAAAGACAGACAGAGAGAGAGAGAGAGAGAGTGAGTGAGTTTCTCCCTTTTAACTTTTACCTTCTCAAGTATCGCTTAACTGACTGACTATACACGTCGCTGGTTTTACGAGCAATAATTATCGATGCACGACTTTTTTTTTTTTGCACGGTTCTAAAGATCGAGATAAGAAAAGATGAGTCTTCTTCCGGTTGATAAGAAACGTCGATATGAATTGTCTCTCGAAAAATTACTACTTCTCTCTCTCTCTTTCTCTATTTTAAAAATCATTTGAAATAATATAATCAATTATTTCATCTATAAATTACGTGTCACGTTGTTTGTCCGCAATGGATTCCTAAATTACTGAATCAATTTTAATCAAATTTTGCACACAGTGTGCAGTTTCATTCAACTTAAAAGATAGAATAGTTAATATCTCAATTTATAATCGTAATTATTAGTTTTATTAACAAAGATTCATGATTATCTCTCTTAGTTCGATAAGATTCTAACAGATGATGGTATAAGATAATTCGTTGACTTAAAGACTTGTTTATCAGACTGATTGTAAGCCACATGGCGAGACACTCTTAGTAAAATTATAATTTAAACATCTCAAAGAACAATAAAAATAATACTTGAAATAAATCAAACGAAAACTTTTGATATATAGTCTACGAGAAAAGAAAAAAAAAACACACTATACATATTCGAGAACTCTTACAAATACAGTTTGAAGGGTAGAAGGGATAGGGAAGGAACCTTTACCGAACCGAATGATAAAAAGCTAAAAAAAAAAAAAAAACAAAAAAGAAACAACACCAATAACAACGATCATAATCCAAGATCGATTTAACGAAGCAAGCGAGCAAGCAAGAATATTAAAATAAAAAAAAAAAACAAATAGACAAAAAAAAAATAAAAAATCATCCCGACCCGTGGTCGTCAGATCGATGATGAGAAAAAGAGAGACGCTAATCACGAAGTCTTTCAACTTTACTGGCCGCTACTTACAGCTCGTACATCGATCATCAAGAAATCTTCGAAAGGGAAAAAGTTTTGGCCCCCGATCAACGTCTCCCAATACCTCCTCTCACTCTCTCACTCTCTCACTCTCTCACTCTCTCTCTCTCTCTTTCTCTCTATCACAAGAATTATTATTCACAACCTTCTACGCTTCGAGACCTAAACCAAAAAAAAAAACCAAAAAAAAACAAAGAATAAAATAAAATAACGCAACAAATACAACAACAAAATAAAAAAATAAATAGAAAGAGAGGGCGGAGCACAGGGCACATGCATCATCGAGAGCAAATTCCGTTGCCCTGTCTTTATTTACCTCCATCGTTGACCACATGATGAACAAAGATGAACAAACACACGCATAAAGTTACACACAGAGTAACATATACGTATATAGAATTTCTTGGATCTTCACGTGGCTGCCGTCAGTCCGCTTAACTGTAGATCAATCAATATAAGCTGGTTGAAGGTTCCCTTCTCCCCCCTCACCCTTCATATCCCTTCTTCTTCTTCTTCTTCTTCTTCTTCCCTTCTCTTTTGCCCCCCCCCCCTGATACCTTCCCTAACCTACCTCCCCCATATCTTAAGGTGGTTCTTCTATCTTTCTCTTTCATTTCTTCTTCTCTCGTTCACATATACTACTCATGGTTATCCTCCTTCTCATCCTCCTATCCTGCCGCCGTTCTTCCCTTTCTCTAAAGGTTTTGCCCTAACGAGCTCATCGCTTGCCTTGCTTGGGCATAGCGAAAGAAAAAAGTACGAGGAAAGTGGTGTACAAAATGGACCCGTTGAGAAATGCCGTCAAGTCGAACGAGGATAACCCAAACCCACGTTCTTCTTCTTCTTCTTCTTCTTCTTCTTCTTATTCTCTTCTTTCTGTTTCATTCTTCTATATACCTCATTTCATTCGTCAGTAGTATGAGAAAGAGAGGAGTTGAGTTCATGAGTTTATGAAGGGGGAAGAGGTAAGGGAAAAGGGTTGGATGTTGAGTTTAGTTGGTAAAAAGGGTGGGAGAATGGAGGGAGGTTTGTACTGATGGTGGTGGTGGTGGTGCTGGTGGTGGTTGGGAGAATCCCGCGAGGGCGTTGCCATGTAAACTTTATGTATATATGTATGGTGTATGTATATATGGTTAAACGGATGAAGTCTATCTTCAGTAAAAAAAAAGAAGAAAGGAAAAAAAAAAACCCTTTTCGAGATCATTTATTAAATGTTCTTCTACCAAGTTCTTCTAATTATCTTGAAAAGTACTTTATAGTTAGATAATGTTAGATTAAACAATAATATATTAAATTAAAATATATTACAAATTATATATAATAAAAAATATATAATTTAATTTATTATATAATAATAATAATAATATAATTATATAAATATATATATATATATATATATTATGTTTGAACTTATGTTGAATATAAATTAATTTCTACTCAATAATAAATTAAAATATATGATAATAAAACAATACTATTTTAATACAAGACGACATACACACTAACAAGAAAGGAAGTCACCTGTTAACATTTTTACATCTGTTTCTTTTTTTCTTCTTATTCTTTTTCACCTGTAATACGATTCATTGTTCGTACATAAGAAGGTAAATATTTCGAAGAGTTGTCGGTCACCACCCATCCTCTTACGCCCTGCAATTTTTCAACCGCAAAGGTAATGGCAAGACACCCTTCCTATATATATATATATATTTCCCATAATATTCCCCCATACACTTCCTGTTAAGTTTCTGTTTCTTTCTTTCTTTCTTTTTTTTTTTTTATTACTACTTCTTATATGTATTTTTTTTTTCATTTCATTTCATTTCTTTTCATCATCATCATCATCTTATTATTGTCATCATAGTTGTTTGATCATTTAATGATTTAAACTTTTAGAAAAAAGATAGTAATTTTCTTATCGGCACATTTGTTACTCACTTATTATTATTATTTTTATTATTATTATTATTATTATTACGATTGAAATAAAATAAACGTTTTACATTGAATAAAATACTTACGCAAATCGCATGTAAGTAGATCTCGCGTGTCTACTTTCGAGAATGCTTATTATCGATAAATGCTGATTAGATAATCATCTAATAAACTTTTTTTTTTATTTTAATTTTTTTTTTTCTATGTGTTATATTATCGAATGTTGAATGGAGGAAAAAAATTCAAACGTATTTCAATGCACATATTTTGCTAAACTATTAACCTTACTCGTAACATTACAACACACTTTCACACTAGTTCGAATTAATTATTCAAATAGTTTCTCATAGATAGAAGAATAATTTATATTTTATAATCAACTAAAGAAGAACTTTTAAATCACCCTTATATATATTATTTCGAATAATATTATTTTCAATCACATTTTGATCAAATTGAAATAATTCTTGTAACATTTGACAATGTGTTGTGTGGTTTATGATATTTGTAAATAATTTATCATGAAAATTACGAAACAACTTTTTCCCCACCACCTCAACCCCGTGGCTAATCAAATGTAATTTGATAGTTTTTTTTTTACAGTTTATTTAATGTACTTTTGCATCAGATAGCAATTAGATTTTAGATCGTAGAACTGTCGTCATTAGTTTTGAAAAACTGAAATAGAATTTTGATAAGATTCGTCATTAATTAACTTTCGTATTCGTGACTGTAATCGTGTGATATTTATCTGATACGTTAGATAATAAAATAAAATAAAAAATTGACTTAATAATCATAGTTATCAAAGAATCTAATGTGACTTGAATTATCCTAGTTAGGTGAGACACATGTATCATAGAATTGAGAAAGAAATGGGTTGGGTATAATTCACATTCTATTTACGTGATTTATTATTATTTGATTTTTATTCTGTCTCTCTCTCTCTGTTAAATTTTTCATCGATTACGTTTAAATTCATCGAATGGTATAATATTAAAATGCATTAGTGTTTCATTTACTTTTTTTTTTATAATTATACATTTATTATTACACTTACTCGTTTAGATAAAATACATACACGTTGAGAATAGGTTTCTTTTTATTCTTTCGTATATTATCATTTATATTCAGATTTTTATATAATTAAAGTAATGAAATATTATGCATATATATATATATGTAAAAAGGTTATCGATTCACATGATGCAATTTACTGCATTAATAATGCATTTAATAAAAAATTAATTCATAATTGAATGTTATCGAATCAAATATTATTTAAATAACACAACTTGTTTGCTTAATATTTATTTATATATATATTATACTTTAATAAAAAAAAAATTATAAAACAATAATAAATAATAAAAGAAAAAATTATTGTATAAAATAAAACAAACGTAGTATAAAGTGTGAGAAAATAAAATTAAATCTAAAAAGATAGAAGTGTAAAAACTAGAAGACGATGAACGATCGAAATACGAGACGAAGCCATAAATGAAATATTATTCACCCTCGATATGATGGTGTAAGGTGGTTTTTACTCTTTCTCTTTCTTTCTTCATGGTTTCGTAAAGCTAAAGTTCCATAGAAAAAGACAGAATGATTTATACATACATATATATATATATAAACACACGTGCATTATCATGCAACATACACCGTGTACTTACATTTACGATTAGTTTAGAATGAAATTTATCGTATATGGTAAATCTATGAGTGAGAATTAAAAGGTTGTACCTTTTGCAAAAGGTACTATTCACCGACTAAGACGAGAAGCGTGTAAGAAAAGAATCTTAAGATAATAAAAGATCAAAACAAAATAATAATAATAATAAAATTAAAAAAAAAAAGATTAAAAGAAAGAGAGACGTGTGCGGCTTGTCCAAGAAAACGTTTAAGGGACACGAAAAAAGGGCGAGGGGAAACTCGTATTATAAAAGCAATTAGAGCCTCTCAGATTAGATATAGCACATCGTACATAACAAATATGATAATACGAGAAAGAAAGATAGAAAGAGAAAGAGAAAGAGTTGAACTAGGCCCGAAGGGCCAGTTTCGTTCGTACCACAAGGGCTTTCGGGTTAAACGGAATCATTAATAATCGGAGCTAACTAATCTGTCCGTCGCTATGAGCTCGCTCGTTTCACTCCTGTTTTTATTACCGTGCCGCGAGTAACGTTTTATTCCTTCCTTCCTTCCTTCCTTCCTTCCTTCCTTACCTTTCCCTTTCCCTTTCCCTTTTCTCTTTCCCTTCCCTTTCTTTCTCTTTTATTTACTTATTTCTTTATTTTTATTTCCTTACACACAACCCCACAATATGTAGAAGAAGAATTGGTTATACGATACTCCCACCCCCACTCCCACTCCCACTCAATCCTCTTTCCCCCCACTCCGTTTTCTTTCCAAATGTATGCGACGTTTGAATAAAATGTTTCATCGATCTATCGAATGATAAAATGTTAAAATTGCATTTTTAATATTAAATAATATTTAAAAAGAAACAGACAAGTGTTTACACATTTTTGAGGAATTTTTTTCTTCTTCTTTCGTTTACTTGGTTTTTCAATTTATATAAATAATTTTTTTGTATAATAAACAAATGATATTAATATTGACTTATATCTTTTTTTTTATATCTAATTTTACAGTTGTACGAGCTCAGTGATGATCCAGGCAGACGAGAATTTTTGGACGATTTGTTTAGCTACATGCAAGCACGCGGTAAGTGTTTTGAAATTATTTTTATATAATAAGACAAATATAGTAAATTAATTGAACCTTTTAGAAAATTTCACGTGCAATCTAATCAACGACAAAAAAAAAAGGAAAAAAATATATATTTGAATATCTTATCGCGAATTCGTAAAAAAAAAAAAAAAAAAAAAACATTTTATATTCCCCCTTGTTTATCACTCGCAAATTATCGGTGTTGGTGGTGGTGGTGGCGGTGGTGTATGTTTGTGGTCAACGGTCGATGAAAGGGATAGAAAAAAAAAGAAAAAAATAGTCGTGTGAACGAGAAAGAGAGAAAAAGAGAAAACACAAACGAATCGAAACCCGCATCACTTTATAACTCTCTTGGAAACTTCCTGCACACGTGGATAGATCCTTGAACGTTCCAGCGTAACGTCGTAAACGTCCCACGTGGTTAAAAGGTCCGATAACGCGTAGCATCTGCCGTACTACACCGTACATAAGGAA
Source organism: Polistes dominula (assembly GCF_049000335.1). NCBI lineage: Eukaryota > Metazoa > Arthropoda > Insecta > Hymenoptera > Vespidae > Polistes > Polistes dominula. Next base: position 731,027 of record NW_028301042.1, read on the forward strand.
TAGAAAGAAAGAGAATGAGAAAGAGAATGAGAAAGAGAATGTGAGGAGTTATAGTGAGTGCGAACGAAATTAGAATGCAAGTCCGTAAGTTGGAGAAACAAGGAAAGTGTGCGCCTTGTCAGACCCGTGTTTCCGTTCCTAAACTACTCTCAACCCTACTTTCTTTATATTTTTTTATTTTTTTTTTTGTTATTTCCTAAACTTCTTTACTTTATATTTCATTTTATTTATCTTTCAATTTTTTAATTCTATTTTATATATAAATAAATAAAAAATAAAGTAATCCTATAGGAGCTATTAAAAATATTGAATACAGGTAACCCCCTACAGGTTTTGTAGAAAATGCTTGCTGTTATGTGAAATTATATTATATAATATTTATTTAATAATTATTTAATTGTTAAATATATTAACACAAAAAATTCATATTATCTAGTGTTCTAAAAGTATTATAAAATATATTGTAGAAAGGTTTATAAAACTATCTTTTTATACTGTGATTGTAGAAGACGGTTATCTGTACTTAATCTCAAAATTTCGAATAATAAAAAAGAAACAATTGAAGTAAAAGATTAGAATTAAAAGTTAAACAAATTAAAAAGAAAATAATGAAATAGTAAAGTTTAATATGTTTTCGATCGAATGAAAGATATATAAGTAAATGAAGGGAACGATACGTATGTTCAGTTTGCCCGGAAACGTCGGCCTAATTATAAACATGGCGACTCCTCCTCCATCAATCAATCCCCAGTGTTCAGTGATGCCTCAGATTCTCGTGTTTTCTTGCTTCTCGAACGAGAACGAGGAACGATGATGACGACTAAGACAACTAAGACAACTAAGACGACTAAGACGACGAGTGTCTTTGAATCCAAGTAGACGACGACGACGAAGACGACGACGAAGACGAGTACGACGATGATGCTATTATTGTACCTATCTCCGTTGGCAATAATTAGAGACGTTAGCACCAACGACTTTGTGCCATTCGCGTGTTTCTATAAACTACAGACTACTTGACGTCTCATAAACAGAGACCTAAACTAAATCCACAATATTTTCTAATAAAACTATTTACACCCCTTCCTTTCCTTTCCTTTCCTTTCCTTTTCTATTAGTTCATCCTAAAACTATTTTACTATGAAAACTAACGAGATTTATGAAGACTTCAATCATGGTTTTGTTAAATTAATAATATTTTGGATTTAAATATTAAAAATATCAAATTGTACTACTTGACGTCTCATAAACAGGGACCTAAACTAAATTCACAATATTTTCTAATAAAACTATTTACACCCCTTCCTTTCCTTTCCTTTCCTTTCCTTTTCTATTAGTTCATCCTAAAACTATTTTATTATGAAAACTAACGAGATTTATAAAGATTTCAAAAATGGTATTAACCAACTAGGTTTTGATTTTAATATTTTAATAGCAATAATTGTATAGAATTTGTTCAATCAACCCTTTAAGAGACAAGAGATATATCCTATTAATCGAATAAATACCACACACATACACGCACACGGAGAATATTTAAGGATCGTTTGTCTGAAGCAGTAATAAAAGATCGAAAGTTCTTCTTAAGCTCATAAATCCTTGCCGAACATTATACCTATATCTACATACACGTTTATCACACACCACCAATCACATTCACGACACAAATATACATATACACATACACATAGATATTCATTTCGTATCGATGTTTCTCGCGGATCTAAAGATTAAAAAACTCAACTGAAGAAATGAGAAGTTGAAAGGGGGTGTTAAAGGGGGTGTCAAGAAGAATCATGACGGGGGTTTGGGGGATAGGTGAAAAACGAGATGGGGGGTTTAAGGGAAAAAGGTAGTAGTAGTAGTAGTAGTAGTAGAAGAAGAAGAAGGGCTAAAAAGAACTTGGTAAGTTTCACGTATACTGTCGGAGATATCCGATCCGATCCGATCTTGTGTTGATGATGATGGGTGTGTGGGTCCCACCACCCGCAGGGTCCGTTATTGTGCCGGCGTGGCACAGTGGGTATGCCTCCTCCTCCTCCTCCTTTTTCACCTCTTTCTCCCTACTACACCATGGTCGTGATAATTCAACGTTAACGCAGCGCATAACGCCTTGGCACACGGGGAACCATATAAAAGACCATTCATCAAATGGTCGCGGGTATTAGTCGAGCCACCACCAATTTGTGTTTGCTATCGGCACTCTCCAAATAGCCACTTTTTCTCACACCTTCTTCTTTGATAAGTGTCTTTTAAAGTCGAATGTATTACAAATGAGAAAGAGAAAGAGAAATAGACTTAAAAACAAAAGAGAATTTGTACATGTGTGCGTGTGCATTCGATTTGTGTGTGTTCATACTTTACTAAATAGATATAATTAATTATTATATATATATATAGCAATGCAGATATTAATTTATCAATTAAATTAATGATTAATATAAAATATATCATAATTTGAATCTATCATTTGATTTTAATAATTAATGAATTTATTTAGAAATATATTTAGTAATATAACAATTACAATTTCTATTATAAAAAATAAATATATATATATATATAAAAATAGATGGAACATTTTTGTGATTAAATTAACCCTTTGCACTCGAAGGCTCTGCTATGGGGACAATAAAAAAAAATTAAAAACTGCAACAAATTGAATTCAGTTTACAACATATCAACTATAATTTTTCTTTAACAATAGTATGGTTAATAATAATTAATATTAAAATATCATAAGTTTGAAATACCATTGTGATTCTAATAAGACATGAATTTATTTAGAAAGATAATATCTTCTTAATACATATAAATTACGTGTCACGTTGTTTATCCGCAATGAACTCCTAAACTATTGAACCAATTTTAATCAAATTTTCCACACTGTGTGCAATTTCATTCAACTTAAAAGATAGGATGAATTTATTATCTCAATTTATAATCGCAATATTATTTAATTGTTTATATTTATGTATCAGACTGATTGTGAGCCACTGCAATGCGTAGCGGGACACACCCCTATTATCAAATAACATTACAAATACAATAGATAGAAAATCTTTTCGATTAAATTAACATCAAATGGTATAATTCGCGAATAATATAGGTTGATAATATCACGATGAGATGATGTGTCGAAGGGTTAAAAAAAGAAGCACACACACACACACACACACATTACGTTTTAGTATGAATTACATTCGCGATTGAAACTCGTTCGCGGTGTGTTAAAGATAGAGAAAAACGAAAACCTATGAAAAGAGAGAGAGAGAGAGAGAGAGAGAGAAAGAGAGACCTGAGGCTGTCGGAGATTTGCATATTAAATGGCTTGAGATTTATAACGGTCGGACTGGAAAGGTGCCAACGATAGCCACGATAAATAAGAAGAAACGTTTCTGCCTCCACTGCGACTTTTCGATTGGACTTTTGCTTTCAGTCGCAAAACTTCTCTTTTGTTCGTCATCCCTTTATTATAATACCCCCCTGCCCCCCTCCTCCGCCGTTCAATACTCACCCCATCAACCAAATTACTCGATAATAATCCTATTGGGTACATAAAACCGATCTAATGCATTTTATCGATCTACCTTTTTTTTTTTTTTAAATTAATCATTCATATGTGTACAATACACTCATACGAGAAATGTAAATTTCAATTCAATACATTCATTGCAATAATTAATAATAATATTAACGTGTGTGTGTGTGTGTGTATGTTAAAATGATTAGAATTGCAATATTGTACAAAGATGAGAGATTGTTTGAACGTGTGATAGGAAAATGGGGTGGTAGTGATGGTGGTCAAGATTTGCATCGTCTTATGGGTTTAAAAAAAAAAAAGAATAGAAATAGAAAAATACTTTTCCTTTTTTTTTCTTTTACGCGGCAAAGCTAATGGCATTAGGTTAGCGAACACGTGTTCGGCACGAACACTTTTCTCGTTACACTCGTGAACACGTACCGCGTGCGTGCCGTCTGCGTATACAAACGGACTCTTTACATAGTATAACATATATGAGACTTATCTTCTTTCTTTCATTCTTTCTCACACACACACACACACATATATATATACACTTACACATTTTTCTCTCATATCAATACATTAAAAAAAGAATATTTAATATTTCATTATTTTGTCCAAAATTATGAACAACTACTTGTCGATAGATTGAATAATTAATTTATGATTGAATAAAATTAGATATGAGATATTCATCGGTATTCAATTGTATAAGATTGTATGGAGTAAAGGGGGTGGCGGGTGAGAGAAGGGAGGGATTATGTTTCTTTTTAATATTATTCGATCATTATTAGAATTTTTTTTCTTTCTTGGAATTTTCTCTTTCAACTGAATTTAATTGGTCGAGTATATTTTGTACGACGAGCACGTACCTAAATGCAAACCAATGGAAAATGGCACGACACATTGTAACTAGGTTCTTCTAAATGTTTTCCAATCGAGTTGGTTACAGATGAAAAATAAATCTCGTATAATCATATACGAAAATAGTTAATAACTGTATTTTACTATTATTTTGTTTCTTTTTCTATTTGTATTGTATATAATATATTTTTTTCTTATTTCTAGTATTTAAAATTTGTTATAGTTTATAAGAAAAATTGATGATAATTTTTTGCTTGAAATTGAATCTTGAAAATGTGAATCTTGAAATTACGTTTGTATTTAACTGCTAATAATCTTCAATAGTACTTTATACGGTTAATTAAAATTGGTTGTTTTGTTATTTTAGTATTGTGATGGGTAGGTAATGGGTTAACACCTTTAAAAACTGATATGAACGTATATTGATAGTTATAGTTGTTATTCGGTGTAACTCATGAAGTAATATCCTTTCATCGTATTTACGAGCTCATCTCATCTCATCTCATCTCTCATTCTTTTTTTTTTTTTTCATCGTTCAACAACCATCCCTGTTGGTCCATAAACACCATCATGCTTTTCTCCTCCTATCGTAAAAATGGTCTGTCTATTGATATGTGTGTATGTATAATTCAGAAAATCCATATATAGTTCTTCCAATTCGAAATGACGAATCTCGTCTTTCTCTACCTTTGACGGATCGATCGTAAAAGCGGCAAATTCTGCCAAAGAAATATTTTTCTTAGAAACGGTGAAAGCAAACCACGGAGATTTTCGACTCAATGGGTTGGGGAGGAACAGAAGAGTAGGAGGTTGAGGTAGAGGTGGAGGTGGAGGTAAAGGAAGGAAGAAGATACAAGTTTAGCCCACCCGTTGCTTCGTGAAACTCTTAAACGAGGATTATGTCAGGATTATGGGATCACCGATCTGTTGTCATCTTCTTTTTTCTTTTTGTTTTGTGTTCTTATTTTTTTTTTTTTTTTTATTTAGGATCCACCCTTTTTTCTAAAACTTTGACGATTTTTAATTTTTCATTCATATGAAAATTATTTTCATAAAATTGTCATCAAATGTTTGACGCGTTTAAAATATAAAACTCAAATAAAATAAAAAGAAATATTCGTTAATTTCAATTTCAACGATAGATTCTGACGATGAATTAAAATTTAAAAAAAAAAAAAAAAAAAGAAGAAGGAAGAGGAACGAAACGGAAGCAAGAAAAAAAAACAAAAGAAAAAAACAAGAAAGGAGGATAAAATTAAAAATCAAAAAAAGGGCTTCTGAGTTAGCAACCGATCGAAGTTTCTCACACAAACCCAAAGGTATCTATTCGCATTATAATAATTAATGCCGAAAGGGATTCTTGAGGTTCACTTTTTCATCTCTCTCTCTCTTTTTCTCTTTCTCTCTCTTTCTCTTTCTCTCTCTTTCACTCTCTTTTTCATCTCTCATCTTGCACGAAAGCGTCATCTTTACGTATCCTGGCTGCTAACGCTCGAGGGTATCGATCAACGGGGGCACGTCATTATTCAGGGATTCCGAATAATTGGCGATGATCGTTCACCACCATCACCATCACCATCACCATCACAATCCCATGGTGTACATCATCTCTCACCATCATCGCGTTCTTCTATATAATATTTTCAAGAGCTCCATTATTTTATCACGAAACTTCTCCGAAACGGTATAAGTTACTTAGGTGTATGTGTATGGGTGTGTGTGTGTATATATATATATGTGTTCGCCAAATATCACACACAGGACGATCTTTCCTTTTTGTTTGTTTTTTCTTTTTAAATCTTTTTATTTCTTCCTTCTTTCCTCCCCCCACCCTACCCCTCTTTTGAATCCTTGTCAATTCGAATTGCTGCCACTTTCTTTTGATGCACCTTGCATGGCCCTTTTTTTCTTCTTTTTTTTAGATTTCTCTTTAAATTTTATTTTGTTTTATTTTACATCAATTTTATATACCGTGATACGATAATATTCAATTATTTTTTATTTCTTTCTATAAAATTTATTATCATTATAATTTTTTCTTCATACCATACATACCATACATGTAACAACGATCACGAATACAAACATATATAATAAATATGATATATAAAAAAAAAAAAAGAATATAATATATAACAAGGTCGATCAAAAATTTCTGTAAGAAAAAAGTTGATGGGATAAAAAAAAAAAAAAAAAAAATTATGAATGAAAAAGAGAGAATGAAAGAAAGAGTAAATAAATGACTTTGAAATAACTTTGATATAACTTAAAAAAAAGACGAAGATGAATAGTAGTAGAGGAAGGAGGTTTCATTGAGTAAAAGTTAAGCTAAAAGTGAGTGAAATAGAAAAAGATAGAAAGAGAGAGAGAGAGAGAGAGAAGATACACGCTCGAGTAAAGCACCTGTCCAATTACTTGCTCGTGCGCGATTTCGACCTACATTTTCCCACGTCTTCCTACTTGTCGGACAGGTGACTGTGCTTTTGCTGACTTTGTAGTTGCCTCTTCCGTATTTCCCCTCCTCTTCCACCCTCCCCCCTCTCTCAGCATCCAACTGAGAATAAGAAAAAGAAAACGGAGTGTTCCTGGCACGTTCTGACTGCACTCCAACCCCCCTTTCTTACCCTCACCCCTCTACCTTTCTTTTTCTTTCTCTCTTTCTCTCTTTCTCTCTCTCTCTCTCTCTTTCTTTCTTTTTAATGTCAGCAGCACGCGAACGGGAAAAGCATTTAAGCTGGATGACGTTCGCACATTCTAGACGTCCCAAAGCTCTACTATATCACCACCACTACTATTACAATTTTACTATTACCATTCTACAAACATCCCTTAACTACTAACACCACAAACAAGTAACCATTGCCGACGCCTAACTCACCGACCGATCATCCGTTACGTTTGGTCTGACGTAATTGTCGAATTCTTGTCCTGAAAGGCATTTTACTAATACTAATATCCATTCTCTAACATTTATTCTCTTTCATTCTTTTTAGAGAAACTAAATGTCTCGAAAGTTTGTTCTGTTTTTTTTTTTGTTTTTTAATTTTAACTTTGCATATTTAATATTAGAATTAATATTTGAATAATTGATTATTTATAGATTTATTTTGTTATCAACGTTGATGATAAGTTTAATCCTTAAAGTGTACACTCGATAAAAATTACGTTAAAGTGCACTGTGAGTGTTTGACATTCCAACTTGTTTAAATGCATCTCCTCCTGAAGTCACATGAAATCATGTGTGTCGTATCATCATCATGGTTCTTGTAACTTACAAAAATTAAAATTACAATTAAAAGTTTAAACAAATGAATATAATAAAATGAAAAAAAAAACTTAAGAATAATCGAGAAGTAATAATAAAAAAAAAAAACCAGGGGTTTTAAAGTCTCGATAAAAAAGATTCGACTCGTTGCTCGAAGCGTTTCAAAAGCGAGAGTATAAGAAAAGAGAGAGAGAGAGAGAGAGAGAGGTGGGATTGGGGGTGAGGGGAAGTGAGGAGGAACGGGTTCCAAGTTCTGGACGGCTTTTACCAGCAATGCCAAGGCGTGGGAAGTGATATACGAGCGTTATAGCGGCCCGACGGCCATTTCCATCCAAGCGATTTTGTATCGGCGGCCCACTAAGTCCGAACTAATTTGCTTATTAATATTTCACAACAACGCCGATCGCTCTGGGGGTTCGCGATATATCGTCTTACACCTTCTCCAACTTCTTTTCTCTCTTTCTCTCTCTTACACACATACAAACACACTTACATATCACACGTATCTTTATTTCTCTTATTCTTTCTTATACACCTCATGGTTTTCTCTTTCTCTTTCTCTTTCTCTTTCTGTTTTTACACACCACACATTTTCTGTATTTTTGTTTGTTTTTTTTTCACGTTTAATACCTTTTCTTGATTTTTCTTTTTTATTTATTTATTTTTTTTTACTTTTTCGAACTAATTGTAAATTCCATTTCATTGATATATATATATAATATTTAAATTTTATTATAGGTACTTTATTGTTGAAACGTTTATGATATTCTATAGATTTATTAACGATCTTTTATTAATTATTTCTCTTGGCTATTTCATTTTCTTTTTTTAATTTTTTTTTTTTTTTCTATGAATTTTAATAGAAAATTAATATTGAAATATATCAAAGATACCTTTGGTTACTGCTATTTTCCTACAGATATCTTATAAAATAGCTATGTTCCCGTCATTTTTTTTTTTTTTTTTTTTTTAGAAGCCATATGTAGGAAAATAATGGAAGCAAAATTGTTACATCTAATATATTAAGTCGTTTCGTTTTTTGCTGACGTAATAATGGCATTAGTTGATGCAAACCGACAAATAGTAACACATGAGATCGATGACAGGTTAAATTGATCAAATTTAACTATTTATGACCATTTGAAAGATTTAGGTTTAACCTCGAAACAAAAATTATCTTCATTTTTACATAAATGACTTTCCAAATCATTTAACATTAATCCTCAAAAGAATTTAATTGAAAAGAAATGTTTACATATGTCATTAAATTCTTTTCACACATTTAACAAAAATATCCAATCGTTTGAAACGAATTTTTCTTAATGATAATATCGATAAAGAAAAAAACATATACGATAAAAATTGTGAACAAAAACGTAATGAGTCATAAATAAAACATGAAACAAAAAAAAACAACAAGAAATCGATAGAAGAAAAAGCAGAAGAACTAAATTTTATTTTTTATTTTTTTAAAAGTAGGGTTAAGAAAGATCAGTGGAAACTATCTCTCGTGTCATCTACCAATAAGCGTAATTTAACCTAAAATGAATCGCGAATCAACGACACGGAACTAATACGATCCTATCTGTAAGAAAAAAGGATCGGACTTTAAACATAATTTGCTCCTCGGGAGCGACAGGTGTCGGTTCTTACGAGCTCGTAACGTTCCTGTTATAACATCGTATTAAGTAAGTTAAGTTAACTTAAGTTAATTTAAGTAAGTAAGTAAGTAAGTAAGTAAGTAAGTAAGTAAGTAAGTACCTAACCAAAGAACGTATTTAAGAGGTTCACCAAAGTTCATTACCGCGATTCGCGAGACGAGTTTTCAACCCTGACGCGCCGCCGATCAACGTCGTTAAACTTTAAAAGCACCGTATCCGTTTAATTTACGATGCTTGACGAATCCGACAAACCCTGGAAAACACGTACCTTCCCTACCAACCCATCCCCCCTTCCTAACCTCCCTCCCTCCCTCCCTCCCTCCTATCCGATACACCCTAAAATGTTTCAACGATTTACTTCGATTGTAATAAGAACATTTTTGATTGATGATACAAGAACAATTAGAAAATCATTATTTTAAATAATATTTTTTTTTTTATTAATTATTGCATTAATTCTTTGAGACACGGTGGGATTAAAAGTGTCCAACCTTTTGTGATACATCGTAATGCACGATGGGTGGGACGATTTTAGTCCCATCTCTGAAATATTATTGCAATTTTTACACGTGCTTCATAAATTTCTATTTCATCTTATTTATGCAAAACAATTGGTTATTAACTCTTCTTTTTTTTTTTTAATGTTTCTACATTATGTTATATATTTATTAATAAAGAAAATATATGAATTTTGTTTCATTTGAAACGTAATCAAATTTTGTATGCAATTTATAGGGCTATTTTATTATCTGAAATTCTGTGCCACAAAGAATTAAATCGTAAGCTATCGTTGAATTTGTTATTTTTATTGTTGTTCTTTTAATTATCTCTTATCCCTTTACTTTTCTATTCTCTTTTGAAGAAAAAAAAAAAGGGTCGAATGAAATAAAGTCGTAAAAATTTCTGACCTCTTAGAAAGGGACCTACGAAACGTCGGTTAACGTGCCATTTTACGTCACATCAAAGCCACGCCACATTGTTGGCAAGTGTCTAGCATATTCTCCTTTCGTACGAAGGAAGAGTCTCGTCTCTTTCAAAGAAAGAAAGAAAGAAAGAAAAGCAGACAGAAAGGGACAGTAAAAGGGATCACAAAATCCCCCACTCCCCCTTTTCGTTGTCTTATTAAGTTGAGATCGAAAAGACAAAATGTACAAATGAAATCTACTAATCTTTAAACAAATTATGATCACATAATAATTAATTTAAATAGACAGGTACATACATATGTATGTACGTGTGCATGTATGTTAAATACCAATACAATATTATAAATATAATAAAACATTGAACGAGCTGCTGCTGCTGATGATGGTGGTGGTGGTGGGGGGTGTAAGATTTTCCTTTTCAATTCGAAGAAGAAGGGACGGATAAGTTATAAAGAATTTGAAAAAAGAAAAAGAAGAAGAAGAAAAAAAAGAAAGGAATCATCTCTCCGACCAGAATAAACTCTCTTTCGATGGCAATGAATTTAATGGACCGTGCAAGCCTTTCGGCAGGAAACTACGCGAAGCTTCTTTGAGAAGGGGACTCTTTACCGCTCTCTCTCGCGTTGCATCGGTGCGGTGACCAAGCGAATCGGTGTCGTAAACTGTCTCCCTCCCGACCAACCCCCTCTCTCTTTCAACCCCCCTCTCTCTCTCTTTTATTATTTCTTTCTCTTTCTCGCATCGTAAAGTCTATCGACGGAAGTACACAACGACGATGAACGGGTCAAAACCTTCCAGAGTAGGTATCGTCATTCTAGAAAAAAGGTTCTCTCTCTCTCTCTCTCTCTCTCTCTGTCTCAAAAAACAAAAAGAGAGAGAGAGGGATAGATATAGCAGCAAAATTTTAAGTGATATTTGAAGATTTTATTGTCATCTACTACTGTGTAAGACAAATGTTTATTACTTGTATAGTACTCTTAATATTCTTTACTTAGTTTCATGTAGCAAACTATGCGAGATTAGGATCAACCGATCTTATTTTCGACCACCCAACTTGAAATACGTTTACGAATCTTCCAAGAGATAGAAAAGGATAATTTAAGAGAGAGATATGTGAAAGATTTGAGAAAGAGAGAGAGAGAGAGAGAAATGATTTGGAGATTAATAAACTAAACTACGCCCTATATAAATTCTACGATATAAAATATATTAAGTTGTTTGGAAAGTAATTT